>NC_074705.1:13681845-14419345 GCF_029448725.1 Salvelinus fontinalis
GCCACTTTAAACCATTAACCGTAGCAATTTTTTGTTGCCATTCATCCCCATTCAGCAATATGGCACGCTTTAAATTGAAATACTCCCGGCTTCATGCGCCATCAGGAGTTTTCCATACGACTACGTGGATGACGTTGGCGCTATCGTTATAGCTGCAGGTTTTAATGTCTATGGATTTGATTTGAACACGTAACCTTGAACACGTAACCTATTCTCCCCTACCAACGTCTTTCCTTTCATTTTTGGCTTAAGTAACCTTCTGTCTTATGTAACCGTACCAAACCGAACATATCATACTAATTGGAGGGATACAAATGTACATTTACTATGTTACATCTAGCCGGTGCGGCCATGCTGGGAGAGCAGGCGGCCTGACAGGCCAGGCACTCACTGTGGCTCCCATCAGTTGGCCTGGTCTCAGATCTGTTTGTACTGTCTTGCCATATGGTCATTGTCACACTTTGGAACAAACATATCTGTCACCAGGCTACCCATCAGGCAGTGCTTATAAGATGCCAGGCTGTGACATGGGCCTCCGCCACCACCTCGTATGGGTGAAATCTATGCACTTAATGTATGGGTCATGTACAGGTAAATGCCAAAATAAAGGAAACCCCAACATAAAGTCACCATGAGCCAGAACATCTTCAATGCACCTTGGTATAGATTCTATAAGTGTCTAGCACTCTATTGGAGGGATCTGACACCATTATTCCACAAGAAATCCCATCATTTGGTGGTTTGTTGATGGTGGTGGAAAACACTGTCTCAGGTGCCTCTCCAGAATCTCCCATAAGTGTTCAATTGGGTTGAAATCTGGTGACTTAGTCGGCCAAGGCATATAGTTTACATCACTTTCATGCTCATCAAACTATTCAGTGACCACTTGTGCTTGTGGATGGGGACATTGTCATCCTATGGGGACATAGCCATGGTAGCAAAATAATGGCATGCCCAGCATTTCTATACATAATCCTAACCATGATAGGATGTTAATTGTTGAATTAACTCAGGAACCACACCTGCTTTCAATGTACTTTGTATTCGTCATTTACTCAAGTGTTTCCATTATTTTGGCAGTTACCTGTATAGGAGCGCTGCCCAAATGTAAAGTACATACGACATTGAGGGGTCATCTAGGAGCACTTCACTAGCCTGGTCCCAAATCTGTTTATGCTGTAGGTGTTGACAAGACAGCACTTCACTGCAAAGAGATAGGCCAGCAGTCACAACATGTTCTCACTCAGTCACTCTCTTTAATTTCTTCAATAGATATTTCCAAGACCAAGGAACTGTCTAGAGTCATACAAGTCTATACACACTGTCTCTCTCACAGCTTATCTGTGTCACGACACAAACATTCCCCTTATCACATTAAGTCCAGGCTATGTTTGGAACCACACTCATGGTTTTGGTTTCTCCAGGATCCTGAGTGCTAGATGACATTTAAAAAAAGGAGGGGAAATATCTCGCTGCACGCAGGACCATTTGACATTGTTGGAGTGAACGTCACATGGCAGAGAAGAATTTCAGAAGGTGGGCCAAAAACCTTCATTTGATAATAAGACACATACTGTTTATGTAATGCCTGTTTACGAAACAGCTCTTAATGGGTTCCGCGTGACTAAGAAGGTATAAAACCATAAAATGTGATTAACGTTGGATTTAAGATGTAAAAAAATATATTAAAAATCCCTTCAATTTGGATTAGGGTCCCCGGAAGCATTCAATGTCAGTTGACAAATTCCATGTAATCATATGTTTGTATTGGAGTTAAACCAATCTGTACAATTATCATTAAACCATCTTCATATTGTAAAGGCACTAATATAAACATTGCACAGGCGCACACAAACTACAAAGGGATTGTTCAGTATGGTCTGAGCAACGTCACAATGAATGGATTAGTTACTGTGAGGCGTGGTCAGTAGTTGGCTGCTTGTTGTAGCCTATAGTCAACATAGCACGTGGACTAGTACTAGATATTGCAACCACAGACCAATGGGGGCAATTTAAACAAACTTTGCTCTTGGAAATTGTGTGTTAATTGGTGATGGATGCAAGGTCTCGACCCCCCAAGCCTGGTAAAGATCCACAAACTCTGTGGAATGCCATGTGAGAGGAAGCCAAAGCCCACAGAGGACAGGAGCTGAGGATCTCTGTGTTCCAACCAGGAGGAGCAGGAGAGGGGCAGGGAGTATTACCTCGATAGCCTACTCTTCACCTCCTATCAGGCAGTATCACACCCCCTACTCTACACCTCCTATCAGGCAGTATCACACCCCCTACTCTACACCTCCTATCAGACAGTATCACACTCCCTACTCTACACCTCCTATCAGACAGTATCACACCCCCTACTCTACACCTCCTATCAGACAGTATCACACTCCCTACTCTACACCTCCTATCAGGCAGTATCACAACCCCTACTCTACACCTCCTATCAGACAGTATCACACTCCCTACTCTACACCTCCTATCAGACAGTATCACACCCCCTACTCTACACCTCCTATCAGACAGTATCACACTCCCTACTCTACACCTCCTATCAGACAATATCACACCCCCTACTCTACACCTCCTATCAGACAGTATCACACCCCCTACTCTACACCTCCTATCAGACAGTATCACACCCCCTACTCTACACCTCCTATCAGACAGTATCACACCCCCTACTCTACACCTCCTATCAGACAGTATCACACCCCCTACTCTACACCTCCCATCAGACAGTATCACACCCCCTACTCTACACCTCCTATCAGACAGTATCACACCCCCTACTCTACACCTCCTATCAGACAGTATCACTCCCCCTACTCTACACCTCCTATCAGACAGTATCACACCCCCTACTCTACACCTCCTATCAGACAGTATCACACCCCCTACTCTACACCTCCTATCAGACAGTATCACACCCCCTACTCTACACCTCCTATCAGACAGTATCACACCCCCTACTCTACACCTCCTATCAGACAGTATCACCCCCCTACTCTACACCTCCTATCAGACAGTATCACTCCCCCTACTCTACACCTCCTGTCAGACAGTATCACACCCCCTAATCTACACCTCCTATCAGACACTATCACACCCCCTACTCTACACCTCCTATCAGACAGTATCACACCCCCTACTCTACACCTCCTATCAGACAGTATCACACCCCCTACTCTACACCTCCTATCAGACAGTATCACACCCCCTACTCTACACCTCCTATCAGACAGTATCACACCCCCTACTCTACACCTCCTATCAGACAGTATCACACCCCCTACTCTACACCTCCTATCAGACAGTATCACTCCCCCTACTCTACACCTCCTATCCGACTGTATCACACCCCCTACTCTACACCTCCTATCAGACAGTATCACACCCCCTACTCTACACCTCCTATCAGACAGTATCACACCCCCTACTCTACACCTCCTATCAGACAGTATCACACCCCCTACTCTACACCTCCTATCAGACAGTATCACACCCCTACTCTATACCTCCTATCAGACAGTATCACACCCCCTACTCTACACCTCCTATCAGACAGTATCACACCCCCTACTCTACACCTCCCATCAGACAGTATCACCCCCTCTACTCTACACCTCCTATCAGACAGTATCACACCCCCTACTCTACACCTCCTATCAGACAGTATCACACCCCCTACTCTACACCTCCTATCAGACAGTATCACACCCCCTACTCTACACCTCCTATCAGACAGTATCACACCCCCTACTCTACACCTCCTATCAGACAGTATCACACCCCCTACTCTACACCTCCTATCAGACAATATCACACCCCCTACTCTACACCTCCTATCAGACAGTATCACACCCCCTACTCTACACCTCCTATCAGACAGTATCACACTCCCTACTCTACACCTCCTATCAGACAGTATCACACCCTCTACTCTACACATACTATCAGACAGTATCACACCCCCTACTCTACACCTCCTATCAGACAGTATCACACCCCCTACTCTACACCTCCTATCAGACAGTATCACACCCCTACTCTACACCTCCTATCAGACAGTATCACACCCCCTACTCTACACCTCCTATCAGACAGTATCACACCCCCTACTCTACACCTCCTATCAGACAGTATCACACCCCCTACTCTACACCTCCTATCAGACAGTATCACACCCCCTACTCTACACCTCCTATCAGACAGTATCACACCCCCTACTCTACACCTCATATCAGACAGTATCACACCCCCTACTCTACGCCTCCCATCAGACTGTATCACACCACCTACTCTACACCTCCCATCAGACTGTATCACACCTTCCCTACTCTACACCACCCATCAGACAGTATCCCATCCGCGTCCCTACCTAGCCATACCAGCTACCACTGGACAATGGGCCTTAGGAGTAACATTATATTGCGATAGTAAGGGATTGGCTTTGAGACACAAGAGGGGCCTGGTATTGATGATTCTAGCTCGCAATTCACGAATAACAAATGTGCAAACTATGTAGTCTCATGATCATCCATCAGGAATTAAACACACACCGGTTTAGAATAGATCAACACTTGCTTGTGCTATTCACAGCTTTAGGATAATAGAGGATGTGGGAGGGGGTTAGGCTTACTGTGATAGGAAATGATCAGCATAAATGATCAAGCAAAATCATCAGCCCTCACCTGTTTTGGACACTAGACTGTCTCTCCTTGTGTGTGTGCAGGCTTTGGTTCCACCCTGGCACTAAATCATCTGGTTCAACTAATAAACGAATCGTGCTAGTCAGTCTGGACCTTGGCTGTTTGAATCAGTTAGGTTAGTACTGGGCTGGCTGAACGTCAGCCTGTTTACATCCAGTAGCCTTTCCGGACTGGAGTTGAAGACCCTCCTCAGCTCAACCTGATTCACATGACCTGGTGAACTCACATGGCCCTGATGCGTGTGAGTTTTGTTTTCTCAGGGAACCAAGAATAATCAGTAATGTCCTCCTCAAGAATGTTAAATGCAGGTCGACAGGAGGCCTCTTGAGGTCATGTTAACCTGTTCCAGTCTGTCTGTCAGGGCCATTGTGTCCGTTGGGGATATCAAACTTTGAGCGGAGTGTGAGTAACAGGAGCGGAACACATCCTTTATCCAGAGGCCACAGATGAAGTGAGCTTACATCTGTCATCTGTTGGAAACATTATATTTCTCTTTAGACCTGTTGCGTTTTATGTAGCAGCCATTTTATTATTATATATTTTTTTTTAATAATAATTGTGCGTAGGATGGAGAGGGATGGTTGATCAGGTATAATCATTTGCATTTGTGGGTGTATGTGTGCTTGTGTGTCTATGTGACAGCATGCTCTCTCTAATATACAGTGAAGCCATAAAAGGCCACTGTCTGTCTGATGGTGGGGAGATGTAACGTTCTGGCTCCAGGGTAGCTCAGTAGTTACGTTGTATTTATAGCCTCAGATTAAGTGGTCCGGCCCACACCAGTCACCTCACTGCCCAGTCCCCGGGTACTGCTGCTCTTAAACCAATCAAGCAGAGACTAGGACTGGTCTTCTCCCTCAACTCTCTGTCTGCTCTGACTCCTCTAGCAAGAGGCACACAGGCTGAGGCTGCTGCACTCACAGGTAGGAGGACACTTCTCTCTCTACTCCGGCTCTGGTCCACTGTTCTGGTAACTGGCTACTGGTCTGCTCTGTCTTTTTTTGTACACTTCCTTTGGTTATTCTAGACATCTGCTTGTTGACTTCTATCCGTTCCACTGCTCTCCGTCTGCAGCCACTCACACGGCCGAGGCTGAGCTGCAGATGCTTATTCAGGCTAGAGTTTGTTCTCTTTGGCAGCAAATTAGCTTGTTGGATTTGTGAAACTTTGCACTGCTTCAGAGCTAACCCTCTCCTCTTTTTATTTTGGAATTAGGTGGTTGATATTTGTTTGATACATTTTGTTTCAGATTAGTTTAAAATACTTTGATAAATACAGATATCAATAGCTATCAGTAACTACCCACTGGGCACACATTGGTTGAATCAACGTTGTGAAATTACGTGGCACCAACATGGAATATATGTTGAATTGACGTCTGTGCGCAGTGGGTATGATTTAAAATGTCTATTTGGCAGTTCGTTTCAAAAGGCCTTGGCAGTGGTCTCCCCTGCAGATTCTGAACATTTAAAGTGCTATCTACAGTGTCAAATGAATAATTCAATAGCAGTGCATAGATAGAATACAAGCAGATGACTTTCCACATCAGGTCTCAACCCTCTTAGATTTTAGATTGTACTCCAAACAGGCCTGGAATGTGTGCTCTTTTGCACATTCTTTGACTTGCTACGATGTAAAGTGACGCGAGATGAACTGAAAGCTGAAGAGTAGTCTTTGAAAACAAAGAGTGGCTGAATGCAGTAATCCGTGCAGTGTGGCTGGATGAAATGAGATGGGGGTTTCGGTGGGCTGGGCAGTTGTCTGAAGGGCCCCTTTTTTTGGAGTGGGGATGCCCTTCCATGGTAGGGGCCCTGGAGTCACTCATCATGATCTTTTATTAGCTATGGTGTCATGGTAGTGTCATGACAATGTGTATGCCCTGTAAGACTCTATGGCCCTGCAATGAGATTATGGCAGACAGGAGCTAAGGCAACAGATGGTGGTCCAGGGACCAATGTTTGGTCTGTAACAGTATAACGATGATAATAGGGATCCATTGTAGAGCTTGAATTAGACAGGAGATTGAGGGGAAATGAGACCTCGTTGGTCTTAATGTATGAATCCATGTACTGCAGGAAAAGGGTCTGAACTACTACTAACGCCTGCCAAAGGTTTTGAGCATGACTCTGATTTGGGAATGGATGAATTGAGGTCTTTGTTGCGGTAGGGAAATGGGACAGGAAGTCAGCTGGAATTAAGATTTTGATTGTTATAGGCTACTGCATGTGACAGTGTGTCACAACTATACTCATGTCTTATTCTGAAAATTGGAAGTATCTACACATCATGACAGAGATCTATCTGCATCTGCCACCCAACACTATTCTGAGATTTTTTTAGACTATGGGGGATGGGGAGGGGGGGGGGGTCAATGTGCTGGTGAATAAAGACTGCAACGCAGGTTTGATTGAATTAGCCTATTTCTTGAGACTAAAGTTCTTCAGTTGTCATTGACGGATCAAATTAACCTGCAAAACAAGCATAAATACTACTGTGGAACCTAGTATTTGTGAAGTGCGTGTCTCTGTTCAGGGGTCACTTCGATCTTCATCACAAAATCACTCAATTCCATTTGTGGAGGTGAACGAGTTATGTTGAGTGTTGTGGTGTGGTGTGTGTCAAGGAGAAGGAGTTTGTCACGCCCTGACCTTGGAGATCCTTTTTATGTCTCTATTTTGATTTGGTCAGGGCGTGAGTTGGGGTGGGTATTCTATGTCTTGGTTCTATGTGTTCTATTTCTATGTGTTTGGCCGGGTGTGGTTCTCAATCAGAGGCAGCTGTCTATCGTTGTCTCTGATTGAGAACCATACTTAGGCTGCCCTTTTCCCTCTTTCTGTGTGGGATCTTGTTCTTTGTTTGTGTGCCGCTAGGTTGCACGACGTAGCTGTTCGGTCGTCGTATTATTTATTGTTTTGTTGTGTCGTAGTTTCACTTGGTGATTAAAATGATGTGGAAATCAAAGAACGCTGCGCCTTGGTCTCATTCTTCCCAGGACGATGCTGACAGAGTTACAATGAGTGTTGTGGTGTGTGTGGAGGAGAAGGAGTAACGTTGAGTGTTGTGGTGTGTGTGGAGGAGAAGGAGTTACGTTGAGTGTTGTGGTGTGTGTGGAGGAGAAGGAGTTACGTTGAGTGTTGTGGTGTGTGTGGAGGAGAAGGAGTTACGTTGAGTGTTGTGGTGTGTGTGGAGGTGAACGAGTTACGTTGAGTGTTGTGGTGTGTGTGGAGGAGAAGGAGTTACGTTGAGTGTTGTGGTGTGTGTGGAGGAGAAGGAGTTACGTTGAGTATTGTGGTGTGTGTGGAGGGGAAGGAGTTACGTTGAGTGGTGTGGTGTGTGTGGAGGAGAAGGAGTTACGTTGAGTGTTGTGGTGTGGTGTGGAGGTGAAGGAGTTACGTTGAGTGTTGTGGTGTGTGTGGAGGTGAAGGAGTTACATTGAGTGTTGTGGTGTGTGTGGAGGAGAAGGAGTTACATTGAGTGTTGTGGTGTGTGTGGAGGAGAACGAGGAGAAGGAGGAGGAGGAGGTGTGTAGCTCTGTTCCAAACTCCTCTTATTAAGTCATGGACATCAAAGCCAGCCCACTGCCTCCCTGCCCCTGCCAACAGCTGCCCCAAATACTTCATCTTGTCATCCTGAGATCGTGGATCATTCGGGTCCATTCCAAAGCGGGGGAGGAAGACAGGGGAGACACAGAGGGAGAGAGGCCTAGAAATATCCACTCCTGTCGTAAACCTCTGCCAGAAACAACCTGTGGAATGAATGCTCCATATTATAAGAAAGAGATACGCAATGAAATGCATCACTACATACCTCTGCTCCTCTGCAGTGTTGTGTTGTGGACTACTGGGTGGCCACCACAGGAGGCTGCTGAGAGGAGGACGGCTCATGATAACGACTGGAACGGAGTGAATGGAATAGCGTCAAACCATGTGTTTTATGTATTTGATACCATTCCACTGATTCCGCTCCAGCCATTACCACAAGCCCGTCCTCTCCAATTAAGGTGCCACCATAGAAATAGAATTGCTCAAATGTCCTCCGGACCACAGCAATTTGACGGGCCCCTCAAAGTTCATTCTAACTCTATGATCTCTGCAAGGCGTCTGGCTGTCTGTCCAGGACGGAGGGGGGACACAGTGGAACTCACTGCGGATCTCCTGTCCCCACAAAGGATCATGAGAGGGATAACCAGGGGTTAGCCAGGGCTGAGTGGGGAGACAGAGGACAGCTGCGGGGCCCAGAGCAGACTTTGGCACAGCATGCCACCCTTTCTCTCTCCTCCATCTGTAGAGGCTTGAGTCATCTTTCTCCTGTATCCCAGAGCTACACATTGTGTTTTACTAGCATAGACATACATTGTTGTGTATTGTTCTTACTGTACACCAGCTAGGAGTTTTGGACCAAATGCATGATATAGAATTCAACCGTATGAGTACACCTAGCATTTAAATAAGTATTCATTGATACAATAAGCATTTGAGGCAACCCACTGGGCATAGATGTCAATTCAACGTCTATTCCATGTTGGTTCAACGTCATTTCATTGAACCAGTGTTTCCCCAGTGGGAACTATTTACATTTCTGGCTGATTACCACTTTAAATGTGAAGCTCTTACGCTACAGCTGTATTCTCAGCTGATGCGACAGCTCACCAAAGCAGCTGATTGCGTAACCAATTTACTCCCGCAGACCTCATTCTCAAAGTTGTCATTGTGACTTTAATTTTGGTCCATTGCTTGAACCACGGAGATACTTTTATTTCAGCTACATTCGTACATTATAGTGAGCCTTGTATGCCGTAGTCTAGTGCATTATGTCATTACATTACAATGACCTTTTGTTCTCATGGTTATTGAGACCAATCCACTATTAAAATACATCACATGCTGATCAAAATCAAATCAAATTTTATTTGTCACGTGTGCTGAATACACCTTACCGTGAAATGCTTACGTACAAGAACTTAACCAGCAATGCTGTTTTAAGAAAATGTAGTTTAGAAAATATTTACTAAATAAACTAAATTTAAAATATATATATATATATATATATATATATATATATATATATATATATATATATATATATATATATATATATATATATATATGAACACTGTAACAGTGAAACCAATTTTTCAGTCAGGGGAAAAACTTCAATTTAAGTCAAATTTTCACTCAGTCTCCCATTGACATCAATGCATGGCAGTTAGGATTCGCCAATCAGTGATGCTACTTTACTTGAAGACACTGGGTGACTGTAAATGTTTATGTCCTCTTTTACAGGCAAGAGAGCAAAGGGAGAGATTTGATCCAAAATGGCGGAACGCTATGACTGCCATTACTGCAAGGAGTCCCTGTTTGGGAGGAAGTATGTGCTCAGGGAAGAGAACCCCTACTGTGTGAAGTGCTACGAGAACCTTTACTCTAACACCTGTGAAGAGTGCAAGAAGTCCATTGGCTGCAGCAGCAGGGTAGGTGGACCACTTCCTGAATGTGGTGGTGTAGAGTTTACCAGTACCCACATTTGCTATTCCATGATAGGTTGTATTCCTTCCTACTAGTATTCACTTCATTTCTATGGCCCAGATGTTAAACAGAACTTGGAATTAGAACAGGAGTCGATGGAATTAAAACACAAATACCCCAGACCCAGGCACAGTCATTGACCTAGAGGGACACAGGACACACCACTATGCACTGACTCTCAGCACACATGCACTCACTCATGCACACACGCACCCACACAGATATACGTACACACACACACACACACACACACACACACACACACACACACACACACACACACACACACACACACACACACACACACACACACACACACACACACACACACACACACACACACACACTCTCATTATGACTGCTTAATACTACACAATTGAAACACTTGCGCCCCAATCCCCGCTTCCACAATGCACGTGTGAATATTGGACTATAAATTGTGCCTTCCTGTATTATACTTATATAACGTTTCTTCTATTCTACTGCCATTTACTTTATGTTCTCTCTTATTATCTTTTATTATTTCTTATTGTTGTTGCATGAAGGAACCTGCAAGTAAGCATTTCGTAGGACAGTCTATACTACGTGTATCCTGTACATACGACTAATAAAACGTGAAACTTGTAGCTTCCAAGTTCGCACTGACAGGGCCGTGTGTTTTTTCAGCAATTAGTGTCACTTTACATGGTCATTAGTGTCACAGATGAGATGGCGGTCACTTCCCCCTGGATCGGCCTGGAGGGGGGCTCATCTGTGCCGAATGTCCCTATCCCCTGTAGCAGCTAGTCAGTCATCCGTCCTAGGCCTCTTTCAGTTTATCTAACCCATAGCTGTGATTGCCACCCCTGCTCCCATCTCAGTCATTATTCAGTCATTCATCTAAATTGGTAGCTAATTAAGCACATGTTGTCACACATCCATTGTCACCACGCCTCCAGCAGATAGGAGTTGAGTTGAGGTCACTGCCATGGCAGACAACTAGAACACAGTGCATGGTAATCTTAACAGACTGGTGGGCCTTAGATTCAGTCAAAACGCCGATGTCCATTATCCCAGAAAAGGAGGCACCGAGTTGAATGGAGATACACCTGACCCTGACTCTCTGTCCCGTCCTCCTTCTTCAGGACCTGTCCTACAAGGACCGCCACTGGCATGAAGACTGCTTCCACTGCTTCAAGTGTAGCTGCTCCCTGGTGGACAAGCCCTTCTCCACCAAGGACGACCAGCTGCTCTGCACCGAGTGCTACTCCAACGAGTACTCCTCCAAGTGCCACGAGTGCAAGAAGACCATCATGCCAGGTAAGGAAATGTCTGGCCTGACAGAGGGGGGAAGTCAGTGAATGGGGCTTTTCAGTTGGATTTGGTCAGTACACAATCTATTGGTACTGGTAAGGAAACTACTGAAGGGGAAAGAGTTGACAGATTTGACAGACATCTAACAGAGTTGAGGTTTGAGTGGGATTTGGCTACTAGAAAATCTATTTGGTGCAATCATGGATGCCAAGTTTCTACCTCCTTGGACCTGTGATAGGAGTTTATGTAATGAATGATGTCGTTGGGACAGTGGATGGTCTGTCACAGTTTGGTGGAGCCAGCTCACGTACCACTACTGGTATCATTATTCAATGTGTCACACTGGAATATCAGTCCGTGTGTAACCTGATTTTCCTGTTTCTCTCTCTCTCACTTCCCCTCTCTCTCTCTCCCACTCTCTCTCCCACTCTCTCTCTCCATCTCTCTCTCACTTCCTCTCTCTCTCTCTCTTACTCTCACTCTCACTCTCTCTCTCTCTCTCTCTCTCTCCATCTCTCTCTCACTTCCTCTCTCTCTCTCTCACTCTCACTCTCTCTCTCTCTCTCTCTCTCTCTCTCCCTCTCTCTCTCTCTCCCCCTCTCTATCGCTCTGCTCTTCACCCTCCCTGCTTCCTCCCCTTTCTCTCTCTTCTTCTTTTTCTCCTCTTGTTTGCAGGCTCCAAGAAGATGGAGCATAAGGGCAACAGCTGGCATGAGACCTGCTTCACTTGCCAGCGCTGCCAGCAACCAATCGGCACCAAGAACTTCATCCATAAGGACAACAGTAACTACTGCGTGCCCTGTTACGAGAAGCAGTTTGCCATGCAGTGCATCCAATGCAAGAAGGTCATATATATTTATATTTTTTAACTAGGCAAGTCAGTTTATAATGAAGGCCTACACCTGCCAAACCTAGACAACGCTGAGCCAATTGTGCACCGCCCTATGGGACTCTGAATCATGGCCAGTTGTGATACAGTCTGGATTCGAACCAGGGTGTCTGTAGTGATGCCTCTAGCACTGAGATGCAGTGCCTTAGACCGCGCCACTCGGGACCCCTATATAACCCACTGTAGTGGGCTGAAATGGAGTGTACTGCTTCAGAATGTATGCTTTTGGAGAGTTCTGTGTTCAAATGGATTGCTCCTCTCCAGATTCACATTTATTACCATTCTTTGTCAGTATTTAAAACTGGTTCCTTGTGCATACGAAACAAAGCTTGCGATGAATAGAAGTTCAACTCAATTCAGCTGAACTCACATTATGCAGTACTTCTTTTTCCCATGGTCAAATACCTTCACAGGTATAGATGTTACCTAATTATTGATTGGTGATTGAGCTTGTTACTTCCTGTTTCTATCTCCTGTAGCCAATCACCACTGGCGGGGTGACCTATCGCGATCAGCCGTGGCATAAGGACTGCTTCCTGTGCACGGGGTGTAAGCAGCAGCTGTCTGGCCAGCGGTTCACCTCTCGGGACAACTTTGCCTACTGCCTGAACTGCTTCTGCAACCTGTATGCCAAGAAGTGTGCCTCCTGCACCACCCCTATCAGTGGTATGTATGATCACTCACATTGGCTCATCCTCACACATATCTGTAGTCTCTGGAGCCAATCATAACTTCCACTTATGTCAGAGATTCACTTAGTCATGCATGGATGTCAATGGGAGACAAAGTGAAAGTGCAACATACGTGGAAGTTAGGATCCATCCCTCTATGATTAGTTAACTATACACTGTGTGGACAAAACATTAGGAACACCTGCTCTTTCCATGACAGACTGACCAGGTGAATCCAGGTGAAAGCTAGGATCCGTTATTGATGTCACCCGTTACAGTTTTTCTCAATTGCTAAAACACAATTTTTGAAACCCTGCTCCATTTCCTGAAAACTTTAAATACATAACCTCATCTTCAAGCACTATTTACGTAACCTCTGACTCCTCTCGCAAAATGAAACATCCGCCTCAAAACAGTTTTACCTGTGTTCAAAATCAAACACTGCTCTCAAATCATAAACACAGTGATCAAAATGATTTACACTCTCAAGCAGTCAGTAAACAATACACCGAAAAATAGAAAACACATTGTTCAAAACATACAATTCTCAGGGAGAAGTACATTTTTAATCTAAAAAATTATTCATATTTTTCCGTCATTGTCTTTTGATGAACAAAAACATGTTCTATCATAGTAGCTCAAAATTGATCAGAAATTACTACTCTGCTTTGCTCTTTGCAATTTTGTTCTGCCTCCTCCCTGTACCCCTATTTTTACAGTACTGTACCCTGCATCTCACAAACTTGTCCTTTGTCTCTGTGATACTCTAATTCTTGTTCTTTGTTGATATGAACCTGCAACCAGTCAAAATCTATTGAGCAGTCAGTACTGTTAATAAATGGAAAGCACAATGTTCAGGGCCATACAATGTGTCCATTGTACAGTATACAGCCGACAATGCACTGTACTACAGTATACAATACTAAAAGGGACAAAAATCAAAGGAGTAAACATGTGATCAATGTGCTTCTTCTTGTCTTTGGGCTGGGTCAGGCCAGAGCACTTCTTCTTGTCTTTGAGCTGGGTCAGGCCAGAGCACTTCTTCTTGTCTTTGGGCTGGGTCAGGCCAGAGCACTTCTTCTTGTCTTTGGGCTGGGTCAGGCCAGAGCACTTCTTCTTGTCTTTGGGCTGGGTCAGGCCAGAGCACTTCTTCTTGTCTTTGGGCTGGGTCAGGCCAGAGCACTTCTTCTTGTCTTTGGGCTGGGTCAGGCCAGAGCACTTCTTCTTGTCTTTGGGCTGGGTCGGGCCAGAGCACTTCTTCTTGTCTTTGGGCTGGGTCAGGCCAGAGCACTTCGTCGACATCACAAGCAATATTGTCCCTCCTGAGGCAACGGGGGAAGAAGCCTCTTGTGTGCCGTATCCAGCCCTGACATGATTCCTCACCTATATCACCACAGGCTAAATCACAGGTGTCAAACTCATTCCACGGAGGGCCGAGTGTCTGCGGGTTTTCGCTCCACCCTTGTACTTGATTGATGAATTAACATCACTAATTAGTTAGGAACTCCCCACACCTGGTTGTCTAGGGCTTTATTGAAAGGAAAGACCAAAAACCTGCAGACACAAGGCCCTCCGTGGAATGAGTTTGACACCCCTGGGCTAAATCCATGGCTTGCAGCAGATTTACTCTGGTGTAGGGTTGTCTATCATACACTTTCCATCTCGAAGAGGAGAAAAACTCCTCAATCGGATTTAGGAAAGGCGAGAATGGAGGGAGGTACAAGTTCATAAACTGCCCATTGATGTTAAACCATTCCACTACCTGAGCAGCTCGGTGGAAACTGACATTGTCCCACACTATCACATAGGTGGGAATGGGATTCTCATTTAGCTCTTGACCCTGCTGCTCTTGAACCTGCTGCTCAAATAAAATATATCTTAGATTGGCAATAAATCTTAGAAGGTGCTGGGTGTTATATGGCCCGAGTGTAACATGGTGATGTAGAACACCATGGTTGCTGATAGCAACACAGATTGTGACATTGCCACCTCGTTGACCAGGGACTTCAACAATGGCCAGCTGTCCAATCATGTTTCAGCCTTTCCTTCTCCTCTTTGTTAGATTGAAGCCTGCTTCATCGACAAAGATGAACTCATGGGGTCTGTCCAAGGATTCCAAGTCAAATATTGTCTGTGTAGAAATACAATATACTGTATGTAGGATTTTGTAAGTCATACAGAGACAATGCTATACTGTAGAGTACAATTAGGCTTCTGATTCACATACATTGTATGTACTGAAGAGTAATGTCATTCACATAGTATGTGTTAGTACTGTAGACTATCTGGATTACAGTAAATGTTTCTGAATGTACACTTACTTGCACATACTGAGCTCGCAGTACTTTCACCCTTGGTGAGTTGCGCTCAAAAGGTACTCTGTATACTTGTTTCATTCGCATCCTGTTACGATGGAGGACACGGTCAATTGTGGAAATGCTCACACTGTCGATTCCCTGGAAGTGTGTGTTGTCTTGTATCACTCGTTCCTGGATTTCTCTGAGTCGTATTGCATTATCTTGAAGGACCATGCCAACTATAACGGCCGGAGTGAATATAGCTGTCCTTCCACCTGCATGTGGCAGCCTTGCAATTCTACAAAAAGTAGTTGTGCAGTTACAAAACATATTCATGCAGTACAATACATACAGTGATTAACTTTACAAATGTCTATTGAAACAGCTGCATATAGTGTAGTACAGTAAATTTGCAATTACAAAAATACAGTAGTATACTGTACCTGTTCTCTTCTCTGAATGTCCTTACTATGGTGGACACAGAAAATCGGCTCAAATTGGGTTGCACTCTAAGTCCTGCTTCCCTCATTGTCAGTCCATGGACAAGAACATGGTCTGTAACTGTTGCTCAAATTTCATCAGATATTTCCACTCTTTGTCTTCCTCTTCCTCTTCGTCATCCTCTTCTTTGCCATCCGCCTCCTCCTCGTCGCCCACCTCGCATACGTCCTCGTCCTCGTCCTCTCACATTGTTTCTTCTATCCATTCTCAGACTTTCTCCTTCCCACCGTCAACAACCTGTTTGCTCTATGAACTGGCTTATATTGGTTGTGTCGCATCATTTGAAACAGGTTAAATACATTTTGAGTGGTTGTGTTCAATCAATGACATGTGTTCTCTATTTGTATTTGATTATTGCCACTTGTGTTTACCAGTATGGATGGCATGTGCATTAGAGTGCAGAATGTGTTTTGAGAATGAGAATGTGTTTAGAGTTTTGCTGAAAAGTCTAAGTGAGATCTGCAAATTGTGTTTCACCATGTGAAATGGTTTAAGGTATTGACAACAGACTGCATAATTAGCTAAATGAGTCCAGGCAACTGAGAACTTTGTTCAGCCAATGGGTTTTAGTGTTTTAGCAATTGAGAAAAACTGTAAATCCACTTCAATCAGTGTAGATGAAGGGGACGAGACATGATAAAGAATGATTTTTAATCCGTGAGACAATTGAGACATAGATTGTGTATGTGTGCCATTCAGAGGGTGAATGGGCAAGACAAAAGAT
The DNA here is from genome assembly GCF_029448725.1 of Salvelinus fontinalis. Taxonomy (NCBI): domain Eukaryota; kingdom Metazoa; phylum Chordata; class Actinopteri; order Salmoniformes; family Salmonidae; genus Salvelinus; species Salvelinus fontinalis. Next base: position 13,698,458 of record NC_074705.1, read on the forward strand.
TTAAGCGCCTTTGAACGGGTTATTGTAGTAGGTGCCAGTTGCACCGGTTTGAGTGTGTCATGAACTGCAACGCTGCTGGGTTTTTGATGCCCAACAGTTTCCCGTGTGTATCAAGAATGTATTTCTGATCAATTTGATGTTATTTTAATGGACAAAAAATGTGCTTTAAAAAACAAGGACATTTCAAAGTGACCCCAAACTTTTGAACGGTAGTGTAGGTCAACATCTGCTTGGAATGCTTTCGACACCTTGTAGAGTCCATGCCCCGGCGAATTGACGCTGTTCTGAGGGCAAAAGGGGTTGCAACTCAATATTAGAAAGGTTTTGTACACTCAGTATCACTAGAACTTTTTCCTTACAATGTGACACTAAAAAACCTGACTGACAAACTCTGGTTCCTCATCCTTTCACGCCATACTCTCCACTTCTATGCACTCCTACTCAAAACATTCCCTAGTAACGACCCCAACTCAAGGCTGCCTTAATTACAGTGAGGTCACACATTAACTAGTCAGGTGCTCTATCTATCTGTTGTTATAGAGACATGGCACTCAGCTCATGGGTTTTGAATTCCTTCCAGAAAATGTACTTACTTACTATCTATTAGAGTATTATTACATTAGTGATCCGGAGTAATTGATAAGGAATTTCTCCATCTCTCCCTCTGTCTCGTCTTGCTTGTGCAGGTCTGGGTGGCAGCAAGTACATCTCGTTTGAAGAGCGTCAGTGGCACAACAACTGCTTCAACTGCAAGAAGTGCTCCGTCTCCCTGGTGGGAAGGGGCTTTCTGACGGCCCGCGATGAGATCATGTGTCCCGAGTGCAGCAAAGACGTCTAAAAGCTGTATGGAGCGTCAAAGCCAGAGATGGCAAAGATGCAAGAGAATATAGGCCTACTCCTACTAACATTTCATTTATTGGAATTATATATTTATTCAATAATATACACTTCAGACTAACCCAAAGGGCTTTCTGCATGCACTGGCCTCAGATTGATACAATATGTTGTCTGATGGAATGAGCACAAATTGCATTAGATTCTTAGAAAGAGATATCATTTTGATGTATTTTAAACAAAATAACAACTTTGTCTGTGGTTTGTTACCATTGAAACGTTTAACTATTGTATTGTGTTGTATATGTTTGGATAATCATCCATGACACTTAACTATCACAGGAGTTGTACTTTTCATTAAAGCAGTGAAATCTAATGATAACACGACATGTACCTGCACTCTAAATGTGAAATAAAGTATTTAAAAGGCAATTCATTGATAGAATGATCTTTCTGACATTTGATTTTGTTCCAAATCAGTAAAGACACCAATAAATCTCATGGGCTCTGGTCAAAAGTAGTACACTCCATAGGGGTGACATTTGGGAAGCAGGCCTACAACCACCCCATAGTTCTGAATGGCTTACCTCTGGCTCCATCTAGCGGTACAAGCACGCCTTGGGGGAAAATTGACTCTTGGTCTCTTGAACACTCAAAACCACATAAAGGAGGTATGGGATGTGATCATTAGTGCCTAGGGTCTAGGGTCTGGGCCTGGATCTGTCTGGCTCTTGGCTGCAGGTTAGCGTTTTTCTTCATGAATCTTGTTCTGGAGGCAGCTCTGCAGAGTGGTCACTAGCTGGCACAGACAGAAAAGTAATTAACCCTTAATTCCTAACCCTAACCTAAAATTACGACCAAAAAGAGAATTTTTGTTTTCATAAATTTTTACAATACAGTCGATTTTGACTTTGCAGCTGACCTATCTAAGGGGAAATCACGAATTGCTGCCTCCAGTACGTCAATCTCTCAAATGTCTTGGTCAGGGTCTGGACTCTGTGATTTCAGGTGGGGTTGTAGGATGAGCTGTCCATGGTGCTGAAAAGGTTCAGGGTGATGCTGCAGCTTGTTCGGGATTGCTGTCCATGGTCCTGTACAGATGTATGGCGCTGGTTTTGAGTGAAGAAAATTGCAATTTTCTGTAATAAATGAAAATTCAAATAACTTACAGTATTACAAATCCAAAAGGCACGAACGTCTTCAAATTGAAGTCAATCTATTGGTGTATTGTATCTGTAATATAAATAAATATATGTACATGTGTAATGTATATTGGTAGGATATTTCTGTTTTGGGTGTTTTCTTTATAAATAACAAATACAACCACGTGACCGGATGTACATGGAATGTGCAGCAGGAAATGCTAACCGCATTAGCTAACCATCCATATCGAGGTCTCCACTCCCACCGGCACACGAATTGTGTAAGATAGCTTTTCTAAACATACAATTCCTCTCTGAACATTGCATTACTCTATGTGCGATTGCCAACATGATATGATAACCTGTTAGCTAGTTGTTCATATGTTAACATTGAGGCGTGCACGTTTGATGGCTTTTGTGCAAAGCTAGCTAGCTAAAGGATGCTATCCCACTGACTAGCGTTGAACAAAGGTTGTGTGTGCCTCTCCCCTCCGTGTCTGAAACGGGGATACCCGATTGTCGTGTGGTTCACATATAGCGAGAACTGTTAGCATAGTTTATCTTGCATTTTTAACTCACGTTGCAACTATCTTGTCTTTTTATTATACCCCGTCAGCTAATTCTGGAATCATCATCAGCCAAAATGAGTGCTGCTCCCAACCACAGACGGACCAAGCCTGGTGGTAAGCTAGCTTGCTAACGTATTCTAGCCTCTGGCTGTAGTCAGTATCCTTGCATTTAAGCAAACGCTCTTGTGTCATAAAGGGCCAGACCTCTAAGCAGAGTATTCTTAAAAAGACCCGAGAGAGTGTGGATTTATCCCTCTGCTTCCATCAAATGTAGCGATTGAGAAATGACTGAGTTGGTGCTTGAACCAGTTACCTTCTGGTTGCAGGGGCACGTGCACTAGCTACCTCCCTTGCCGCAAATCTCGAGACCTTAGCAGAGGCTATCATATGCTTACATACAGGGAGGCTACACTATATCACTCAATATATCTTTTACATCTAGGCCATGAATTCTCTAGCCAGCCAGGGCAGTTACATCATCTGCCTGTAAATGCAGGCTTAAGTGCTGGTGACAACACCCATTCAAAACCTAATCATTTTATTACAGGCGTGAAGACAGGCTATCCAGGCCAAGCTCCCTCCAACGGTGTTACGGGACCCACTTCCCAGATCCCCGGGCTGTGCCAGGAAGCCACTGAGGGTGCTCCTGAGGCCAGGACCAGCGGAAGGCGTGTGGGAATATTCGACTCCGACTCCGACTATGTCAAACTTGCCAAAGGAGGGGGACAGAAGGGTAACAATGTTTTGTGACATAGCTTTGTGCTGCTTTACAGTAGATACATGCTTTACACTTTAGTACATGGCCATTACTATGGCCTCATTGGACACAGATTAGTATGGCTGTAATAATATTAGCTAGTTCAGATTTGAGTGAATTGCTCTATATATCATGCTCAACTCATTTGGTATTTTATTAGGACCCCCATTAGCTGTTGCGAAAGCCGCAGCTACTCTTCCTGCGGTTACACACAAAACATAAAACGTGCCATAATTCATGACATTAATAGACAAAAATAGCTCAAGGACAGAACTACATACATAGCCTACATATCAATACATACACACAAAATATCTAGGTCAAATAGGGGAGAGGCGTTGAATTCCCACACTGAATTTCCAGAGGAAATGAAATTACTTCTTTTCAAAAGAGATGAATTCATGTTTAGTCAAGTTCCTACTTTTGAAATGCCTTGTGTTATGTGTCCTCCATAGGTTTACTGTGGCATGAGGACAACAAGGAGAAGGCTAGGCCTAATAAATCCTACAACTCACCTGATTGGTTCTCAGCTGAATCTCAGCGGTAAGGACCCCACCCCCTGTTAGTTTGTTAGCTTTGTTTGATGAAAATATTATTGGAATGTCTCAGTTTCTAATGTGGGATCATGGAACAATATGTCAGGCCTAACAAAACGTTCTGCATCATGTCATGTCTGTATGTGTCTTGAAAACAGATGAACAGGTCATGTTTAGAATGGGAAGTTACATCTTGACTCTTGGTGGTGGTGTATCTTTAGTTGTCCAAGCCAGGGTTCGGTTTTGTGCGTTACAGCGGAAGTAAAGCAGCATCCCCTGATGATTGTCAAGGATACGGCAAAAGGCAACCTCTAGCTGCTCCCTTCGGTACTGATGATATTTCAGCCTGGGAAAGGGAGAGTGATAGCTATACAGAGAAGGTGAATTCAATGGCCCCAACAAACCCCCTAATCACTGACACAGTTGTTATCATTTACCATTATCATTTACCATTATCCCCTCCCTTTATTTTACCCTCAGTTCATCTCTTGAGTTGACTCCATCGTTGCGTTCAGTAATGGATTGGGTGGGGACTTCTGTTGAAATTCTTATGCCTTGTTTTTCACCAGTGTACTGTAATAGCATTTCATTTGTTTAACTGCCAACCAGTTTGGTGTGGTCATCATATCTTCACCCATTTATTTACTCGGTCGTCCATTTCATTTTTAGAAGTGTTACATGCACGTGTATACTTCATACAATGAGTATTCTTGTACTGGGCCTGACTGACTGGTTTGAACTGGTTGTATTCTTGTGTGCAGAACCCCACCGTCACTGATGCGTCCAGCCAAATGGAGAACATGTCTCTAAACCAAGGTGGTTATATGGAGATCAACAAATACAAGAAGACGTGAGTGCCTGCCTCTATTTTCTGACATCCACTGTTTGTTCTGTATTTCAATTTCACTTCACGCTTAATAATACCAATATGCTGAAATATGTGTGTCAGTATGTGATATATTTGTATAACCTTTATAACCTGTGTAATATATAATGTTGGAACTTATAAATTCAACATAACCACTAACACAATTGAATTTCCAACCTCTCAGTCAAAGTGATTTTACTATGGACAGGTCCCATGAGAAGAAAACTATTCCTGTGAGCATGTCCAAGCTGCTGAGCTTTGGCTACATAGAGGATGAGAAGAAGTCCACCAATGAGGATGACTCCTCAAGTACGACAAATTAATTTGCCTTATAGTCTTTGACGGACTTTTCCTCAACAAGTCTTTTGGAGGAATTAGCAGCAGCACTATATGTTTATTCTGCTAAATCAAACCATTTTTAATCAAAATTAAAGTGTTTATTTCATACCACATGGAAATTCTGGACTAATGCCAAAAATGACTCATATGGGTTGGCTATGGGATTTAATGCATTTTGAATGGTTACCATTATTACATATGTGTGTGTGTGTGTGTGTTGTCTTTCAGGTGTGACCTCTGAACAGACGAGCACCATCGCACCTGAGGATGAAGACCTGGAATAGGGAGGAGAACAGAAGAGGTCCATCTGGGGTAGAAAACAACAGGGGATACACACACTCACAACTGCCATTCACTCTACTGTCTGCCCCCCCCCCCCCCCCCACTCTCTCTCTCTCTCTCTCTCTCTCTCTCTGAGTGACACACTTTCTCTCATTACTGTACATCCCGACTGTCATATTTTGTAATTATGCAACGGTACCATCTTTGTTAATTTATTAATTTTATTGTCTTTTGTTTTATACTCCGTGTAATGTTGTTCTCAGAACACCGACGCAGCTTATTAACGCTTGTCATGTTTATATTATCATTGTTGAATTGGAGGATGAATTGTGTGACTATGAAACAGTACTGTACACTGGAGTTTCTATTTGTGGTGTAAAAATGGTTTTGGTGCTGTGAAGATTGTTTGTGAACAAGGCCTACTGTACGTGCACACAAAGGAGACGTTTGTGGCTCACGCTTTTCAGCTCTCGTTGTTGAATAGGATCGGAAACCGAGAGCTCTGCCAAAAAACATGTAAACATGGGTGCTAAGGGATTCACTTGTTATGGGAAGGCAGACATGATTTGCAATGGAAGACAGAAATGCCAATGAATCTACTTTATTCTAAAGAGATGCCCTCCCAGCCAAGATACCAACCTATCTCATACCAGGATATGGTTCAGTGTTATGAAGTTATGGTGGGCATTGATTCCATAGATAGATAGAAACCTTTTGTGATGTTCAAACAACGGTGTCAATTCATTCTACATATTTAGGGAATAGTGGCAATTGTATCGTGCAATGATATTGTTTACTCTGAAGTGAAACGGGTTTGCTTTGACGTGAAGGTCGGGCTGGGCGATATGGCCAAATTATATCACTATAGTTTACAACGGTATGGTGGTATTTGACGGTATTTTATGTTCCTGAATAATACAAGATCCAAATATGTTTTATGATTAGTGGATGAGCCTAGAATGGCAGCAAATGAATTCTAAGTTATTTTAACAGGCTTTCTCCATGCTGACGGTTTTATTCTCAACTAAACTAGGACAAAAGTGACAGTGAAGTAGTCCAATTTGTTGAACTTTTCAGTTATTTAGCACTTAATAAAAACTTTTTTTTATCGACAACATGTGGATCCATACCGATATACCAGTATTCATGCTATATCGCCCAGCCCTATGTGAAGCTACATGTAGCTTGAAGACATTTTCCACTTAGCACAGAAAATACACAGTAATGATCTTCCCTGGTTATTCATTGGTGGAGAGGTCCGCTTTAACACAGCCAATGTGGGATTCTCACATCTTTCTTTAAAGTGATGAGTGCACCGAGGCTATTGAGTGAAAATGTCATTAAAATAAATGAGCATGTGCATGTACCCCTCGTGCTCTTTCTTGATGAAGTGGTAATTAACTACAATGTCAGAACAGTACTAGTGTTAATAATCATGCCTATTGACAGGTACAATATCACATAGCTTCGTGCAGATTGTAGAACATAAATAATATCCAACCAAATCATTCTATTCATATGGCTCAATACATACACCATTAAAATATGATAGCATGTTCATTTTATTCAATATATATTTGGCGAAAACACCACTTTAAACGTCATCATATCTGTTGATTAAATTATTATTTTGTAAGGTGAATGAATATTATTTTGTAAGGTGTTCCCATGGTCCCAGCGAATTACCATATAGATACCTCCGTGTACAAACCGCATGGTGACGTCACATATATCCTGAATCGTGGTGGGCGCCACAGAAGTCAATTGCACCGTAGCTGGGTAGATTTTGGACAGCCAAGGTAGATACATAAATATTAATACTGACATTCGCCAATGCATGGAATATTGCTTGAATCATTTCTGACAGATAAACTAGAAATGTAGTCTTAGCGACACTGTTTGCAAAATGAAGCTGTCGCGGTCGTATGGAAAATGGATTCCTAACGGACGTATACCCTGAGCAGTACATCAGCAACATCTGGCGGCTAAGGAATCGCACTAGCTCGTGCCTCGTAAGTAAGCAGCTGTTGCAGAATTGTAAATACATGATTCCTATCATTTCAACCTAGGTCGTGTCAGATGACTCACCTTCTCAATATCCACATGCGCCGTGTACATTTTCTCTTCCATGTTCACACTTCAAACGCGGTGATTTTGTTTGTTACAATGTATCTATCATGGGTTTATAGCTCCAGTGTATCATCATACTATCATGCATTGACCTCACAGTCCATATTCATTGAACTGGCTGCACCAATGCCCTGATGTAATGCAGCATCAGCTTGCATTGGGAGAGCTGACATACTATTGACAGTGGCTGTAGTAATTGTATTGCTGTTGTTACCAGGATTCTAGTTCAAGTGCTGTGCAGTGCTTCTAAGCCTGTCACATTGGTGGAAGTGCATTGCCAATAGGTAGCAAAATGACATAGCAAGCAATTGAGCCTTCCATGCACTGCAGTCCTTGTTTGGTTTTAGTGCTGGACAGTAACATATTGTCTGTGTCATGTGTACTGGGCATGTCTCCACAGGGCAGAGAGGGTGGAGGATGCCATCCCCGGAGATGGGAGAGGAGGGGGAAGGGTCTCTGCCGGCCAGAGAGGGACCAAGCGGGCACAGCCAAGCAGACACCACCACCAACAACCTACTGGCCTCGGTCAAAGAACAGGTATAGCTCCCTCCTTTGCTCCTCTCGTGCGCTCTCAGTAGGTATGAGTCGCATTCCCTCCCGATCTCTCTGTCTCTCCCCATTTCCTCCTAGTTCCATGAGTCTTTGTCCCTCCCCTTTTCCCTTCTGCTGTTATGTTATGCATTCAGAGATGCTAGAATTGATCGAGCAGTGTTTTCTGAGACTGTCGCTCAATCAGAATTGTGGGAAAGTGTTTACAGATAAAGGATTTACAGATGTACAGTGTAGACTACCTCACATTTCTGTCCTCCTGAGTGCTAGTACAGAAATGAGTGATGACTAATGTGAATGTCACAATATTCCACATGTTTAATCAAACCCGTCATAAAACTGGAAATTAATGCAGTATCTTTTTCATTTTCGTCTCATTCTGAAAACTGGAAGTGTCTTCCTGGTGAGATTTTTATAGATTTTCTTGTATTTTTTTGTTTAAAAAAAAAAGTATTCCTTTTTTGTTGTTGTTGCATAAACTGTATTGCTGCATGAATATGGCAGTGCTGTTTTGACGTATTTTGACCCCTAAGGCTTTAGGCTAAGTATTTTCTAATGGGTTTCTCTCTTGAATTCTGTCAGATTTTATAAAGAGTCAGCAGAAGTATGGGGGGTCAGCTAACGGTAGTAGTATGATGAGCCGCAGTAATAATCTGTGCAAAATCAGCATTTTCATAGTGAATAGTGATAGTCCATTAGATGCTGTATCAAACAGTTTGCTGAATGAGCAATTAGCCATTCAGAAATGTGCCAAACTCAGTTAGAGATTTGAAAAATCAGTGGATTCCATGTTAGTGCCAAAAGTCCCGAGAGAATAAGACGTTCTAGTAAGAATGAAGTCTTCTCTGTAGAATTAGAATGATGGTGTTCTTGTTGTTGTCATGGAATGTTTGGTACCAGTCCATCTCTCATCTCTATCCTAATCTAGATCTGGAGGTTAAAGCACCAGGCCAGCCAGGCTGGTTCAAGCCATTTACATCACCCGCCCTGCTGCCCCGCGCGTATTTCACTGAGGTCACTAATGCGCTGCAAACTGTTGAAGTTAGACAGCTGTTAGGGAGTGTGTGTGTGCGTGTTTATGGGGTTTTCCCCCTTGTATTTATTGTGTGTGTGTTTACGCCCTGTCTGTGTTTGCTTGTGTGATGTGCTTGGTTGAGCCCAGTAATTCTCTTGTGTGTGTGTGTGTGTGTGTGTGTGTGTGTGTGTGTGTGTGTGTGTGTGTGTGTGTGTGTGTGTGTGTGTGTGTGTGTGTGTGTGTGTGTGTGTGTGTGTGTGTGTGTGTGTGTGTGTGTGTGTGTGTGTGTGTTGCACTCGCTCACTCTGTCTTTGGCTGACATTCCTGTGTGATTGCAGGATTCCAGTGTGTTGCAGAAGTCATTTGGTTCTCTCTAGTGTGTGTACAGTAGACAGGATCTGAGCTCCGGGGTCGACGCCTCTCACTAGACAGAGACACTTTGTGTTTGTGACCCTGTGACAACGGGCAGTCAGTCAGTGACGCCTCCAGTTCACCACTCATCCGGTACAGTACTAGACACAACCTGGCACTGCTTGGCATGAGAGGAGGGATTATTGGCAGGACCCCATCCTGATAAGAACCCATCGTGTTCAAGCTGGTGGCTGGCTGCCACTGTGCCACTGACAGCTTCCAAAAGATGATGCTTCATCATTTAGCAGTTAGTCTCACCTCAAATCTGTCTAGTCTATATACACATGTTAGACATTTTAGACATGTGTAGCCTTGAAGGGTTTTTAATTGACTTCTTATAATAATGTTGACTTGTAACAAACACGTTAAGAAACACCCGTCCCGGTTCAGCGTGAAATCTGACTGATGAATCTGGCCTTAATGCCACAGCCTCTTATGTTGACTTATTCATTTGGACCATAAATATTTCACAGGTCAAACGTCAAACTGCTCTAAAGGCGATGCAGAGTGAGCATGCCAAAGGCTGTGTAACTTGGTTATTGTTAACACAATGGAAGCTGTTGTCAGTGAAAGAAAGTGTCATTCGGCGAGTATGATTCTACCGTTTGTCCCTTCCGTGTTGCCGTAGGAGCTCCAGTTTGAGCGTCTGACCCGGGAGCTGGAGGAGGAGCGTCAGATCGTCGCCAGTCAACTAGAGAGGTGCATGCTGGGAGCTGAGTCGCCTGGCGATGATGATGATGCCAGTAGCAGGTACACAAACGCACACACACACACACAGCACTGACCCTGTTTCTCTATCAGCATGTCACCTACAAAGGAGCTACTGATGATGAGTAGCTACAGTAATGCCTTCATCCAGGCTCACCGAACGCACAACATGCAGCACACACACACGCACACACACACGCACACAAACACACACACACACAAATACGCGCACAGGATTAAAGTGTAAACTGTCATGTTGATCTAGCTCTCATCTCCTCTCCATGCCTGTCCTGCCCCACCCCCTTCCCTCCATTATTTTACTACCTTCTCTTCTTTACAGTGACTCATCAGAGAAGTCCTTTGCTTGGAGATCCACAGGTACATCTTCTCCCATATTAAAGTCACATTGACCCCTATTGAAATCCTATTGTCTAGACACCAATAGGGTTGCCCAATGGAAGCACAAGAACAAGGGCATGTAGCGAGTCCTATCATAAACTGCTTTTGAGGTGAGCTACGTTTGTACCACAGGGGAGGACGGCTCATAATAATGGCCCGGAACGGAGCGAATGGAATGGCATCAAACACCTGGAAACCATGTGCTTGATGTCTTTGATACCATTCCACTTACTCTGCTCCAGTCATTACCACGAGCCCGTTCGCCCCAGTTAAGGTGCCACCAACCTCCTGTGATTTTACACAATCTTGATAGCGATCACAGGACGGTTGACATGACGCCATCTTGTTTTCCTCAGTAGAGGTGTCTGGTACGGGAGAGCACCGGGCTGCTGTAATGGACAGCTCTCATCAGTCACCCTCCCGTCTCTTCAGAGCTGATCAGGGTCACGGGTCACTCTACCTCCCTGAAGCGGACAGGGCATCCCTGCATGACAGTGAGGGTCTGTTACTTCCTGCATCCTATCTTTCATCTGCCTTCTTCATTTTTTACAGTTCAGATTTAGCATGGAGAATATAGAGTGTTTAGGGCTAGATGGAATCTGCTGTGCAGAATTTCTAACTTGCACGAATGGTGACATCAAAAAAGGAGAAAAAGGTTTGAAAGTCAAAAGGCAGAAATGCTTTGAAATCAAAAAACTGAAAATGCTTTGAAATCAAGAAACAGAAACTTCTTTGAAGTAAAAAGTAGCTGTGGAATAACATCAAAGTATACCAGGTACTGCGACACAACGTACAGTATATAACGTAGCTATGGTTTACTAATTAAATATTAAGACAACATCTACAACTAATGTAACAACAGATTTCATTTGGCCATAAAATGCACAATAAACAGTATATCATCCTAAGCGGGCACATTCCATAACTTAGTGACATTATTTATTTAAATGGGCACTTATCTTTTACGTACCGGGGCATGCTGTGTTGATTATGAATGTGTCGATTGCATAAATGCTCATTCACTGTGTAGCCTAGCTCTGAAATAGGCCTGAAGACCAACAAGGCAAACCATCATTCAAACATCATTCTGTCCTCTGCTTCCTCTCCTCCCTCCCTCCCCTCTTTCTCCTCTCCTCTCTCCTATATCCCCTTCTCCTCTCCTCCCTTCCCCCACTCCCCTCTTTCTCCTCTACCCCTCCCCTCGCCTCTCTCTTACAGGATCTGTGGCCCATATGATGTCGTATGCAGATAGCGGCTATCAGGACAGTAGTACGAGTTACTACAGTGTGAGCAGAGAGAACGTGGTTCTGTCAGAGCCCAGACACGTGCTGTCAGGCAGCGGCCCCAGGGGAAGCCCCAGTCACGGCAGGAGCTCCCGGGCAGAGGGGCAGGCCTCCGTACAGGTAGCTAATATACAACCCGCCTCTACTGTGAAGCGAGACAACCTATTTCTATGCGCACATGTTTATATGATATAACCTTTTAAATACCTGCCTATTTATATAATATCATAGTTAACCTACTCAAACGGTATACAACTCAAAGTTAAAGATAACCATATGTATCAAGGACTGAATTGGCTTTCCTGTGTTTCGCGCGGTGTCCTTATCGCTCCCCCACTCGCCGACACCCGGTATCGCTCCCCCACTCACCCTGCTTCCTGCATCCCTCCGATCCCAGGTCTCAGCGTCAGGGCGGGTGATGAGGAGGATGGGCTCCCTCCCCTCCCGGGGCCAGTCTCCTGTGTGTGGTGTGGGGGGCACCGTGTCCCCGTCCCGGGTCTCTCTCCGCACCTCCCAGGGCGGCAGCGCCTACGGCTCACCCATCCTCACCGAGCCCAAACCCCTCACCAGCATCTTTCCCAGGACCACCATGCCCCCTTCCTCCCCGCCCGGTCCAGGCACCACCCCCTCCTTCCAGCGCGCCACCTCTCCTTACTCCCCCACCCACCAGAGGAACGGGAATGGCGACTCTCCTCTCCGGACCAGCCCCCATCCAGGCAGCGCCAGTCATGCCACCTCACCTCACCAGGCGATGGGTAGTGTCTCCGGTCGCCTGGGGTCTACACTGTCTCTGGTGGAGGGGAGGGGGCTGTCTGGCTCTCCTCTGAGGTCCTGTATGACGGCTGTGCCCCAGCATTACGGCTCCACACTGCCCCGCCAGGGGGCTCAGGCTCTCCCCTACGGACATGACGCCTACGGGCTCTATGAGAGGACCGCCCTGCCTCTGTCACGGCCTGACAGCCTCACTGGTTAGTCATACAGCAGAACTCTGCCACGAAACACACACATGCACACACGTTCATGCACACACACACACACACACACACACACACACACACACACACACACACACACACACACACACACATACACATACACATGCACCTTAATTAAAACAATAACAAAGCGGCCACCCCGCCTGTGTTTTGGTAAAAAGCAGAGGATGGGCCATGATAAATTTAACCACTCTCAAATTCAAAGCAAGAGCTATGTATGCAAGGACTGACCATCCATGAAAATAATAGTGTAGCCATGTTTTAAGGCTATACAGCAGGGATCATCAACTAGATTCAGCCACCAGAGGATTTGTTCTTGAGCGGATGGTCAGGGGGCCGGAACATAATTACAAATCATTTGTAGACTGCAAATTGACCGCAAGAAGACCAAACAGATATAATATTTGACTAAAACATAATCATTTCAAACCTTGCTTACATTTGTATACGATCTCATGTACAGTATCTCTTTTATGCGTGGGATTACTTTGGAACAGATTTGAAATAAAATCCCCTGCAGTTGCTATACAGTGTTTATTTATCATTGGTTTTAGTTAACAAACATTGGAGTATTAAAAAGCTTATGTGTTGGGTTCTGATGAGGGTAGGCCTAAAACAATCGAACCAAGTTCATGAGGCATTTATATCAGTTATATTCTTATGGAATCAATGGGTATATACAGTATCATTCATTTATAAGTCCAAAAATGGATGTAGCAAGCAAGGATTCTAGCTTTGAAGGGTCATTTTTATGCTGGTTAAATGGTAGGAAGAATATACAGCACTTGGAAAAAGGGCAAACGTTACCAGTCGCTCTTATTTACGTGCATAGAACGTGTCTTTCTGAATCGATTTATCTCTGTAGAGATCCATTGGTTTCTGTGTGAAAGGGATTATATTAACTAAATACTAGATCTGTAGTGTTGTTGACATTGTGGCGACAGAGAGATGTGTTTGTCCTTTATCCTGAGCCATCCTGCAGCGCATCATATCACTGAGCCCACCCTACTGACACACATAGGCCTGTTTTAGAAATCCCTTGTTCAGAAGTTAACCATAGGGCTCTGGGCAAAAGTAGTGCACTATATAGGGAACAGGGTGCCATTTGAGACGCAGCCAGAGTCATTCAGAGCACTGCTCTGCTGTGGGGGTGTTGTTTGGTAAATGACAAAGCACCATGGATTGGTTTCCATCTATTTTACTGGGCCAAAAGAAAGGAGCCTATTGGCAAAGTGAATCAAGTGTGCCCTGGGGAACCATAAAGCGCAGCCTTTTACAGCTCGTTACGCTGAAGCAGAGTGATCCAGGGGACTCTTGTTGGCCGTAGGCCTATACTGCCCAGTACATCTCAATAGGTTGAGCTTTCAAAAGATGTTCCACAATAGACTGCCACCATCTAAGATGCACTCGAGCGTTGGTATGGTCACTTCAACCAGCATCGTATTTGGGACAAATCATTCGCTAAACCCTAAACCTCATCTAAATCTTCTAATGAATAATGGGGCAATTGAGCACGTTGAGGAGACTAAACTGATTGGCGTAACCCTAGATTGTAAACTGTCATGGTCAAAACATATTGATGCAACGGTTAAAGCACTGCTCGGTCTTCTTGACATCACAATCAACTACAAAAGTCCTACAGGCCATAGTTTCATCACACCTGGACTACTGCCCAGATATATGGTCAAGTGCTGCAAAGAAGGACATGGGCAAATTACAGTTGGCCCAGAACAGAGCAGCACAGCTTAAATGTACACTGAGGGCTAAGAATCGAGAACATGCGTGTCAATCTCTCCTGGCTCAAAGTAACTACTTGTCTTTGTGCGAGGTGTTGACGTGTTGGAAGCACCCAGCTGTCTGTTCAAACAGCTCAGACACCCAGACATACCCCACAAGACATGCCACCAGGGGTCTCTTCACACGTTGTGCTGTGAGGTGTCGTGTTATTTGTTTTTCTTCGTCTGATTTCACGGCCAGCTTGAGTTACCTGATGTGAAAGAGAGTTCCATGTAGTCTTGGTTCTATTTAGTACTGTGCGTTTCTGGACTTGGGCACTGTGAAGGGATTTTATGTTGTCATTTGTAATAATAGAGTAATAGTGTCTTGTATGTTGTATTGATTTATTTTGTGATGTAGGCTGTTGTTGTTTTGTTGTGATGTAACTGTTCGAAACCTGTTCGGACCCCAGGAAGAGTAGCTGCTGCCTTGGTAGTAGCTAATGGGGATCCTAATTAAATACTAAACCACTTACATCAACCTCAACCATGAACATAGATCTACTTTCACACTTTACAGCAGCCTAGAATGAACCATTCACAACCAACATACGACACAACTGATTACAGATTGTAATATTGTTTTAGATTTAAGGTTGATTCAGGGTTGATGAAGAAATTCACCACCTTCCATCACTAACACCATTGTCCTCGAAGCCCATCTTGACAGCTGACACAGTGTAAATAATGCCGTGACTATTATTGTTCCCCTGCTGTGCGTGTGTCCAGGCCTGCACAGCTCCTACGCCACTCACCACAGCCCACTGGACACGGATATGAGGATGGCCATGTCTCCTGACTGCCACGTCACGCCTGTCTACGACGACAGAGCCTTCCAAAGCCCCCTGTATCACAGCCCCACCCACGCCCACCACGGATCACACAGCGCTATCTACAGGTCACTCACGGGTACTGCAACACACTAGTAGCAGACACAACTACACATGGCTAGGACCATTGGGACCAGAGACTTGCACGGTGTGTTATGACTAGTTAGTAATCTACAGTCAACACGATAGTCATATGTGTGCTGTCTTTTCTAAGACACATGGCGATGCAGTTATACAGACTTGAAATGTGTGTGTGTGTGTGTGTGTGTGTGTGTGTGTGTGTGTGTGTGTGTGTGTGTGTGTGTGTGTGTGTGTGTGTGTGTGTGTGTGTGTGTGTGTGTGTGTGTGTGTGTGTGTGTGTGTGTGTGTGTGTGTGTGTAGGCTACGCCCCATCCTGAATATATCTGTGTCTTTGTATTCCCAGGTGCGGAGAACCTTCAGCGGACCCTCCAGAGGACCACAAGCCATTGCAGCACCCTGGCGTACCAAAGAAGCAGCTATGGGCTGAACACCGCAGGGTCATACGCAGACCCTTTCAGGGTCTCCCAGCAGGGACAGGGGCCCAATGAGACCTCTTTCTCCAGGCACTCTGGTCTGGTCGACAGGGCTGCCACAAGGTCCCCCTCCATAGACAGTATACAAAAGGATCCTAGGTACAAATACACAACGCACCATCACACACACACATTCACACACACACGTCGAGCCACGTGATGATTACATCCAGACATGTCATTGATTAATTCAAATCAAATGACGTGTCGTTGATGTTTTGAAGCGATAGATTGAAAATAGCTTTTAGACTCACTTTTTTGCCCTCTCATCTCTCTCCCTCCCCACCCTCTGTAGGGAGTTTGCGTGGCGTGACCCCGATCTCCCTGAGGTGATCCACATGCTGCAGCATCACTTCCCCTCGGTCCAGGCCAACGCTGCAGCCTACCTCCAGCACCTGTGTTACAGAGACAACCGCATCAAAGTGGAGGTAACAGGATGCCCGTCTCTCCCTGTCAACTTCTCGGCTGACGTGTGTGATCAAACAGACTATATGGGGATGAAAAGTCCTTCTCTAGAGAGGATTTGAAAGCACAAACACGTAACCCTTTTCTGCAGTCAAGTGACCAAATCGCACTCTAGTGGTCTGGGTGGAATGTTATTAACATTTTGCACCATTTCATCATTTAAAAAAAAAAACGTTTTTCTTCTCAGAAAATGTCAAACGGTTTTGTTATATTTCAGTCTTTTGTGATGTGTGTATATAGTGTCATATTGGAATGCAAACTCAAAATGTATTACATTTCAACTCTATACCTGACATGGTACAGTTGTCTTATTTACTTTAAGCCCATAACCACGTGTGCGAGGTGTACACTTTTGTTTCACAGTAGATTTGTTTAAGACTACCAAGAATCACTCTGTGTGACCCTGATTTAGCCCACTGCAGTAACAGGTGAATTAATATAAAGGATAGTGCTAAAAACATGAAAATAAACCGGGTGGTTTGAGCCCTGAATGCATACCACGGGGATGACAAAAAAATGGTTTACTGTTCTAATTACGTTGGTAACCAGTTTATAATAGCATCAAGGCACCTCAGTTGTTTGTGGTATATTGCCAATATACCACGCCTAAGGGCTGTATCCAGGCACTCTACGATGTGTCGTGTTAGGGAACAGCCTTTAGGCGTGGTAAATTGGCCATATACCACACCCCCTTGGGCCTTATTGCTTAAATAACTGTTGTTGATTATACTTTTTTGTCAGCTCCAGGTGTGTGTGACCTTGACCCTCTTCTAACAGGTGTGTCACCTGGGAGGTGTCCAGCACCTGGTGGACCTGCTGGACCACAAAGCTGTGGAGGTGCAGAGGTGTTCCTGCGGAGCCCTGAGGAACCTGGTTTATGGCAAGGCTACAGACGACAACAAGGTGGCCCTGAGGAACTCTGGTGGCGTCCCCGCTCTGCTCAGACTGCTGAGGAAGACCACCGACAACGAAGTCCGGGAGCTGGTCACTGGTACGTCTCCCTTTCTCACGTCTGTCTGTCTGTCTCTGTCTTTTTTTTGCTGTCTGCCTGTTTTTATGACTCTCTAGACCAGGGGCATTCAACTCTTACCCTACGAAGTCCGGAGCCTGCTGGTTTTCTGTTCTACCTGATAATTAATTGCACCTACCTGGTGTCCCAGGTCTAAATCAGTCCCTGATTAGAGGGGAACAATGAAAAAACGTAGTGGAACTGGCTTTGAGGTCCAGAGTTGAGTTTGAGAGGTCTAGATCGATCTATATGCCTGCTTGCTGATACAGTATTTCTTGCCTGTCTCTGCATTATCAAGTGAGGGATGACTGGATCCAACCTTATGGCCACACCTCAGCACGTGTCCTCTGCTCACTACATCCGTGCCTATCCCCCTTTACCACTAGGGGTGCTGTGGAACCTGTCGTCGTGTGACGCGGTCAAGATGACCATCATCAGGGACGCTCTGAGCACCCTGACCAACACTGTGGTCATCCCCCACTCCGGCTGGAGCAGCAGCAACTACCGAGAGGAGACCAAGTTCCACTCCTCTCTCCTGCTG
This sequence comes from Salvelinus fontinalis, assembly GCF_029448725.1. Classification (NCBI taxonomy): domain Eukaryota; kingdom Metazoa; phylum Chordata; class Actinopteri; order Salmoniformes; family Salmonidae; genus Salvelinus; species Salvelinus fontinalis. Next base: position 13,716,449 of record NC_074705.1, read on the forward strand.
CGCAACACCACCGGCTGCCTCAGGTGAGGAGTGAGGAAGTCATCCCTGTAAGAACAGAAGACTGTACACCGCTTTGGATTAAAGCTTCTGCTAAATGTGTGTGTGTGTGTGTGTGTGTGTGTGTGTGTGTGTGTGTGTGTGTGTGTGTGTGTGTGTGTGTGTGTGTGTGTGTGTGTGTGTGTGTGTCTGTGTCTGTGTCTGTGTCTGTGTGTGGTGTGTGTGTTCATGTGGCTGTAAACCTGTATGTATTGTATATGTGGTTGTATTATTGACCTTTCTACTGTGTCTTGCTACAGGAACCTGAGTTCAGCAGGAGAGGAGGCCAGGGGTCAGCTGAGGTGTTGTGAGGGGCTGGTGGATTCACTTCTCTATGTCCTCAAGGCCTGCGTTAGCACCTCTGACTTTGACAGCAAGGTGGGCTTACTATAAGAGTAGTACATTTAGGCTAGTCCAGAAACAAAGACATGCACCTCACCTGCCTGAACCCCCTCTACTTTATCCAGAATTAGACCAGTCCTCTTCACTCAGTTTCTGCCCATCCATCTCTGCTATCCCAACATGAAGTTCCTGATCGTACCCCCTTTGTGTGTGTGTGTGTGTGTGTGTGTGTGTGTGTGTGTGTGTGTGTGTGTGTGTGTGTGTGTGTGTGTGTGTGTGTGTATTGTGTGCGTCACTGAAATGCTTCCCCCTCCTCTCCCAGATTGTGGAGAACTGTGTGTGTACTCTGAGGAACCTGTCCTACCGTCTGGAGATAGAGATGCCCTCGTCTTGCCTGCTGGGGACTCAGGAACTGGACGCCCTGCTGGGCTACGGATCCCCCAGTAAGGACCTAGACTATCTCTGCTGGGGCAAGAAGAGGAAGAAGAAGAAGAGGGGCTGGCTAGATGATAAGGTGTGTATAGTAGGAGGTTATCCGCTTTCCTTAGCTAAGTCACACTCTGACACCTTATGATAAAGGCGCCTGGAAATGTGTTAGAGTTAACACAGAACATTAGCTAAGATACACTACGTACACTAAGTAAGTGGACACCTGCTCGTTGAACATCTCATTCCAAAATCATGGGCATTAATATGGAGTTGGTCCCCCCATTGCTGCTATAACAGCCTCCACTCTTCTGGGAAGGCTTTCTACTAGATGTTGGAACATTGCTGCGGGGACTTGCTTCCATTCAGGCACAAGAGCATTAGTGAGGTCGGGCACTGATGTTGGGTGATTGGGCCTGGCTCGCAGTCTGCGTTCCAATTCATCCCAAAGGTGTTTGATGGGGTTGAGGTCAGGGCTTTGTGCAGGCCAGTCAAGTTCTTCCACACTGATCTCGACAAACTATTTCTGTATTGACCTCGCTTTGTGCGCCGGGGCATTTTCATGCTGACACAGGAAAGGGCCTTCTCCAAACTGTTGCCACAAAGTTAGAAGCACAGAATCGTCTACAATGTCATTGTATGCCGTAGCATTGAGATTTCCCTTCACTGGAACTAAGGGGCCTAGCCCAAACCATGAAAACAGCCCTAGAACATTATTCCTCCCCCACCAAACAGAGTCCAAAGGCGGCGAGCTTTACACCACTCGAGCCGACTCTTGGCATTGCGCGTGGTGATCTTAGACTTGCATGCGGCTGCTTGGCCATGGAAAACCATTTCATGAAGCTCCAGAGGCAGTTTGGAACTCGGTAGTTCGTGTTGCAACAGAGGACAACGTTACTTCCATTCTGTGGTGTTTCATTCGTTATGCTCTTCTTTATGCTTTCAGTGGGACGGCGTGGGACCCATCCCGGGGTTTGGTAAGCCTCCGCGGGGGGCAGAGATGCTGTGGCACCCGGCCGTGGTGAAGCCCTACCTCAGCCTGCTGGCAGAGAGCTCCAACCCTGCCACCCTGGAGGGCTCTGCAGGATCCCTTCAGAACCTCTCCGCTGGAAACTGGAAGGTGTCCCGCTTTGTTTCATTGTAACCTTTGTTTATACAGGTTAGTCTCATTAAGATATCTCATTGAGATCAAATCTATTTCACAAGAGACCGCAAACCCACACCTGACACTCATGTCTGTTATGCGTTGCTGTTTATCTGGTATTGTTGTAATGTTACATCAGTATAATAACAGAATTGGACTTCCTGGGTAAATAAAGTTGAAATAAAAATCCAATAGAAATGATAATCCCTGTGTGCAGTTTGCGGCCTACATCCGTGCGGCGGTGCGCAAGGAGAAGGGGCTTCCTATCCTGGTGGAGCTGCTGAGGATGGACAACGACAGGGTGGTCTGCTCTGTGGCCACCGCTCTGAGGAACATGGCCCTGGACAGCAGGAACAAGGAGCTTATAGGTCAGACACACACACACACACACACACAGAAACTCGCTCTCTTTCTCACACACACACACTTAAGTCCTTCATGCCCCCTTGTCTCCCCTCTCAGGAAAGTATGCGATGCGGGACCTGGTGAACCGTCTTCCCGGGGGAAGCCCCTCCCTGCTGTCTGACGAGACGGTGGCGTCTGTCTGCTGCACGCTCCACGAAGTCACCAGCAGGAACATGGAGAACGCCAAGGCCCTGGCAGCCACGGGGGGTATCGAGAAGCTGGTGGACATCAGTAAGGGCAGGGGGAAGGGGTATTCTATGAAGGTGGTGAAGGCGGCTGCTCAGGTCCTCAACACGCTGTGGCAGTACAGGGACCTGCGCACCCTCTACAAACAGGTCAGATCACTGTGTCTTCGCAAGTTAATGGTTTTGGTATAATCGCTTAACTAATATCAAAAGTTGCAGACTTGGCTCCATTTTACCTTGGAAAAACTGAACGGATCTCTGATAAAATACCTTGATATCCAGTTTTGCAGAGGTAAAATATCACTGTCCTGAGAGTAGCAATTATCTCTGTTGTAGGACGGATGGCACCACAGTTATTTCATCACTCCTGTGTCCACTCTGGAGAGAGACAGGTACAGGTCTCAACCAACCCTGCCTACTAGCACCTTACAGATGTCCCCCGTGCCCCGCCAATCAGGTGAGAGCACGCAACTATCATGTTTAAACTACTCATCAACACACACCACAATGGACCTTCCCTCCGGGTCTGGTTCCTCTCAAAGTTTGTTCCCTGCCACTATGCTTCCATTTGCTCTTTGAGGTCTATGCCCGGGTTACTGTCAAGCACTTTCTGACAAGTGGTTTCTAAATATAATATTGATTGAGTGATTGATTGAATGGAATGTCTTCTCAGGTGGTAGTGCAACCTCCTCTCCTGCCATGTTAGGGATCAGAAGACACAGCTCTAACTACCAAAGGGCTCAGTCATCTATGCAACTCGATACATATTATGGAGACAACAGTTTACACAAAAACCAGTACACAGGTAAGCCATGATGAAGGTCTTTTTATTCGCCAGTACATTTTCCGTGTACATTTTATATATTTTGAATGTTTCATACACACAGCTGAGTTAACAATGCCTCACGCTTGAAATTCTTATCTTTGTTTTCACTTTCAGGGTCAGAAAAGCAAACACCATATTTTATCGGGTCCTATTCCTCACCATCAAGAGAGGACTATCCAAGGTCCCAGGTAAGGCAAAAATATGTTGTGGTTCTGGTGTCTTAAAGGTCCAATGCAGCTGTTTTTATCTCAATATCAAATAATTTCAAGTAACTTACTGTGATTGTTTTCAATTAAATGTGTCAAAAATAAACAACAATAGCTTCTTAGCAAGAATTTAGCTAGGACTGTCTGAGAGTGGTCTGAGTGGGGAAAACTAGCTATTATTGGCAGAGAGGTTTGGAACCCTCTTTCTTATTGGTCTATTAACTAATTTACCACGTGGTGACATACTGAGCACTCAAACTCCATCCCACCAAAACAGGCTGAAATTTTAGGCGTTAATTTCAAACAGCTCTTACACTAAAAGGGCATTATCATAATTGTATTCAATTTCACAGTATTATTCCAAACTCATAGTGTGGAAATATTTATAAAGCGTAGGAAAATCTCAATTCTGACTGCACTGGGCTTTTAAATTCTCTTTCAGTTACCTAAAATAAGATTACATAACCCTATTGTCCTTTATTGGGTGTAGTGGTGCCCACTGAGTCCCCATACAGCCTTTCATTGTGTTCGGTGGTGTAGTGGATAGTACATTTTTGATTTTGGAAGAGGGTTTTTCCACCTTTTCTGGGAAAATGCATTGAAAGTATAGGACTGCGATCAGAGATTACCCACCTATTTTTTTTACCACTACATCACTGGTTGTGTGTAATAGTCCCTCCACTCTCATGTAGGACTCATGTTTGTTGTGTTGAAGGGAATGAGTTTGTCTTTTTCGTTTTACCAGCAGGAAGATGTGTTCTACTCCGACGAGCCCGATAGGAATACTTACAACAACTACAGAATGTATCTGTCATCGCCACAAGGTTACGGGGAGGAGGAGCCTGGGCCTTACCAGGACGAGCCAGAGAACCTGACCTCCACAGAGCGATACAACACCTCCATATCTAACAGACTGAAATCCAATACCAACGCCACTAACTACGTGGACTTCTACTCCACCACGAGGAGGCCTTCCCAGAAGGCTAACCAGTACACTGGGTCCCCTGACTCCTGGGTGTAAGGGTGGAGAAACCATGTAGAAACCATGACTCATCAGTTTGAGCTACATCTGTGTGTGTGTGTGTGTGTTTGAGTGTGTGTGTGAGATAGAAAGAACATGAGTGTGTCTGTATGTGTGTGTGGTTCCAGTGGGAAAGAGCTTGTTGTTTTCTGGAGTGGTGTAATGACAGCCAAAGAAGTAAGAAAGGTTTGTTGGATATGAGCCAGGTATTCGCTTGGTTGGAAATGTGGAGAATGGAGAGAGTGCTGAAGAAGTGTTGTGTTAAAAACAAACATTAAAGGGATAGTTTACTCAAAATAGAAATGAACATGATGTTCAATATATGTTAGCTGTAATTGATAAACTAAGACATTTATGGATATAGTAAAGGCAGCAAATATCTCAAAACTAGCTTGGTGAATCGACTACAGCCAAATGGAAAATAATGTGAATTTGGATTTTGAGTCAAATAAATTATTTGTATGTTGGCCAAATATATATCATGAAGTCATATCTGTGAAATGTCAAATCGTATTTGTACAGAGAAATAAAAAATGTTACAATGTGTTGTTACAGAACGTTACTGTATTCAATGTGTAGACTGTATGTAGGATATGGTGTCTAGTGATTTTTTTATGATTTATTTATTTAAGTGTGTGAATTTCCCTCAAAACGCCCTGGGGTATGTTGTCCAACACTGGCGATGATGTGACATATGGAAGTGTATGAAGATTTAAAAAAGAGCCCATCATAACACTAAAAAAAAGATTCAGAATTGTGAAAATGAGGCTTGGTGAAATAAATCAGCTGTGGAATGGAATTGCAGGTGTTGGTGATTTTTAATTTATTTTTATTTTGTCATCCAAACGTTCTTCAATCGGAGGGGGCGCGCACCCAGCTCCCAGAAAGCGCACGATAGAGCGTCTTTCATCAGCTCCACCAACTTCCAGGTTGGATCACAGCTCCGATCTTGCAATCAACATTCCTATAGCTATGGAGGGAAATGCGTTGTTTTGAAGAAACGTCGACGAACTAAACTTGACTCTTCTTTTTTAACAGGTATATTTTGCTTGTACTGTTACGTGTGATGTTGTCGGCTGTTTTGTGAGCCAACTTCTAGATGCAGTGATGTGTCAGGGCATGACAAACCGTTACATTGTTTAACGTTACAGTTTACGTAATCGTTCATGTGCCGCGTCAAAGTTATTGCAAAAAAATATATGTTTTTTTACTGTATGTGTATGAATTCATTCGTAAGTAATAGATTAAATAACGGATTTCAGCATGTGCCTCGCATTTGTTTTCAAGTCTAATTTTCTGCTATTCACCTTTGCTAATCAGGAATCCATTTCACATTGAGCTGTATCCATTAATTTGTACCATTCTTAACATTTCCCTTTTTATCAGGTTTCATTCCAGACCACTGTGCCTGATGAGGGTATGTTAGGGCTCATCGTAATCCATATCTTCCCATGACTAGTGTTGCCTCATTTAGGAGTGTATGGCCATGTTACTGCAATAGCACTTTTTGCAGAGGGAATAATATATTTGTATTGACTATTTTTCACAGAACTCCCTGTAATCAGTTTAACATGTTCAAAGCAGTGTTTGGGAGGAATAGGAAAGGAGAGAAGAGGAGCAGGAGGGATCCAGGTAGGAAAGAACAAACAACACCATCTACAACACTGCACCCATTACAGTTTGTGCCGGGTAATTAGACACCTTTTCACTGACTATAATAGTGCCATATGATTTTGTTAGTAAAAGGCTGGGTTGAAATTTGTACCAATAGGTAACTGATGGATTTCTGGGAGCTGTGGGGATGTTTCTGGAATCTGGGTACTGTCTCTGTTGTATCAGTCTCAGAGCAAAGATCGTTTCTAGCGAAGTGAAACCAATCCTCGACATTAGTAGCACTCGCCCTAATTGAAGACGGTAGCTACTTGGCTGCTCTGAATTTTCTGTCCCCGGGTGTTTGAGTATAGAGCCATTTCAATTAGCCTAATTAAGGAGTGAATGCCGCGTCCCACTGCTGTAAAATCCTCTCAGACCTAAAGTGTGTCACGAGAAGTTGGAGTGGGTTAAACAAACAGCCCTGACCCACAAAAAGAAAATACTGAAATGATCAATAACTTTTTGGGTCATGAGGGATGTACACTGACTATATAAAATAGTAAGAACACCTGCTCTTTCCATGGCATAGACTGACCAGGTGAATCCAGGTGAAAGCTATGATCCCTTATTGATGTCACTTGTTAAATCCACTTCAATCAGTGTAAATGAAAGGGAGGTGACAGCTTAAATAAGTATTTCTAAGCCTTGAGACAATTGAGACATGGATTGTGTATGCGTGCCATTCAAAGGGGCAAGACAAAATATTTAAGTGCCTTTGAACAGGGTATGCTAATAGATGTCAGGCGCAACGGTTTGTGTCAAGAACTGCAACGCAGCCGGGTTTTTCACGCTCAACAGTTTCCCGTGTGTATCAAGAAGGGTCCACCACCCAAAGGACATCCAGGCAACTTGGCACAACTGTGGGAAGCATAGTAGTCAAAATGGGCCAGCATCCCTGCGGAATGCTTTCAACACCTTGTAAAGTCCATGCCCTGACGAATTGAGGCTGTTCTGAGGGAAAGCTTTTTTAAATAGCTTTTTCTTACCAGTTCTAAATAATGTTTGTCAACCCTCTTTATTTTGGTAGGCTATAATCTATTATTCAGATTGATGCTAGGCCTCGTGTGCTTCCGCTGTGGGGTTGTGCGTCTTTCCAGTAGTTATGTAGCTACTAGCTAGCTCCATTCTGTGAGGTAACAACAAGAGTGTTGTCAGTATCTCATAACGTGAGTGTTCACCCCTAGAGAAGTCTGGGAGAAATCAGAAGGCACTGTAGATACATGGCTACAAATTCAGAATATTGCACATTAAATATTTAATGCATCTGATGTTGATGAGCTACAGAACTCAGAGAACTGTGTCAGTCTCATCTACCATCTACCATTAAATCTATCATTAATACCTCTAGGTCCTTAGATTTAGTACAAAAGGTGGAATACCATGCTAATAATGGCATGTACATTTTAAATCATTTTCATTGTTGGACATAAAAGTCTGTAAAATCATCAGGAAATCAACCAAGTGATTTTAATGTAGGAAATCTGTTCCCAAGTACTCCCATGCATAAATAGAGACATACGTGATTGTATCCCAATATAATCAAGGTTTGAAATTATTATATTGGTGTCTAATACTATATCTGTTTGGGATTATTGCAGTCAGTTTGTAGTGTACAAATTATTTATAACTATGTTCCGGCCGTCCGAACCATCCGCTCAACGAAAAATTGGCCCACGGCTGAATGTAATTGGGGACCCCTGGTCTAAGCCTATGGCCTTACATTGTGTGAAGCTGACTGTGATTGGGTTAAAAGCCTTGAGAGAGAAAGTTGTTCCCTGACTACATGATGAGCAGCATATGTTTCCCATAAGGCTGTGTGTGGGGCCTGGAGGCTCGCTCAGAGGCATCAGAGAAGGAGAATGGAAACTTTGCAGCACGATTAGGGGCCCTGAGTTTATAACTAATTATGATCAAGTTATAGCAACTCCCTACCTAGTAATGTTGGTTTTGTCCATAACCTGTATGTTCTGCTTTTTAAGGCTGTGTGTATCCTTGCAGATTGTCGTTCAAATACATTATATAATGTAGATGGCATCTGTCTCTCTTCTTGTCATCCACGGGAATGAGGTTACTGTATAAACCATGCTAAATTTCAATGGACTGACTTAATGTAATTTTGTTGTAGCATTACATACTACTCCAACCCCGTTAATGCTGTGTTATTATTACACTCTATGCATCAGGCGTAGCCAGTAACTGCAATGCACATGCACGTCATTGCACCTGTGCAGTGATTACATTTAGCATAGAGAGGAGACAAAAGCGGAACACACTTTCCTCAAAGACCAGAGCTGCCAGTAGGCGGTCCGCTCTTCAAAGGGCCACTACTAGACTTGAAGAATCGATCCGGTCTCTAATGCAAGGGGTTGTCGTCCACTTATTATTGCTCCAAAACATGTATTTGACGATCCTATTTAAAGGAATTACCCACCCCCAGAAATAAAAATCATAAAACTCATGTCAATTTGGTGAAAGCTTATGTTCTATCAGTAGGTAAATGTTTCGTTTTTTTTACCCATGATTTAACTTTTTTTACCCAGATGGACCACTGGTTTCATCTGTGAAACCAGGAAGTGGTGTCGGAACGATTCGTAGCTACATGGTTCTCCTCATTGGAGATATGTATATATATAATATGACATTTGTAATGTCTTTATTGTTTTGAAACTTCTGTATGTGTAATGTTTACTGTTAATTTTTATTGTTTATTTCACTTTTGTATATTATCTACCTCACTTGCTTTGGCAATGTTAACACATGTTTCCCATGCCAATAAAGCCCCTTGAATTGAATTGAATTGATAGGGGATAACACACTATATCACATTTCATAACGCTTTTTTTGTGCTCAATCTAAACAGTGTACTAAATGATTCCACTCAGTTTCTCTTTCAAGTAGCATCCCACAATGCTGTGGGAAAGGTGGGAAAGGGCCAGTGTTGCCATAGCAACATGCTCTGCACTCACTCTAGTCGGAGATGAATTGCAGGTTAAACTCGGTGAGATAGACTCCTAAATTGCTAGTTCAGTTTGTTTAGGCGATTTTACAGATAGCTAGCTACTTCACATGCTGATATTGACTTTGGTATTATTGTATGTAGATACGTTTGCTACTTAGCGAGCTAAATAGCCAGCCCAAAGAGCATTGCATTGTGGGGTTTGTAGTCAACTTGAGCTGCAACAGATTTCCACTAAGATTTTCACATGCTGCTTACAACCTTGTTATAACGACAAAATTAAACATTTGTTCACAAAAAAGTGTTCACAACATTTTTTCACATATTAGTTTTGTTTAACACTGTTAATATAGGAATTAGTGGTTTGGGGTGGATTATCCCTTTAAGTTTCCAGATACACCTTTTGATAGGCCCTATTATTGATTACAGTTTAATTTGTTCTCTCTTCTCTTTTCCAACCCCTTTTAATCTCTCTCACCTTTCCCACTATATCTCCCTCTCCTCTTGCTAGCTGTAGTCGCTGATTACCACAGTCACAGTATCCAACGAAGGGGCGCTGGTGCTTGGGTGACCCACTACCAGGAGCCTAGCCGTGCCCACCACCCCCACCCCTCAAGGGGCAGGCCGAAGGGGAAGCTGGCTAAGGGGGAGTCCATCTCCCTGCCTTCCTCACCCCTGGTCCATCGCCAGTCCTACATAATGCCCTCAGATATGGGCATCAAGTCCCCAGGTATTGTAACAGCCATCCACCAGGCTTTTGTTCTTCTAATGAACACATACAGACACGCACGCACGCACGCACACACACACACACACACACACACACACACACACACAGAGAGAAGGGCACATCTATAGATCATCTGTAAAAACAAATGTACTTTCATCATTCTCTTTTTTGCAGGTCATCTTGTTCTCGTTGCTATGTTCGTTGCTAGCCTAGCGACGAGTCTCGCTCATAGCATATTGATCACATGTTCTGTTCAGTATCTCCCACGGTTCTGACAGGCTCTTGTGTGCTCTTTGTGGAGATTAGGTTCTGATTGCTCTGCCTGGTTTTTAAGCCCAGCGGGTTTATAGCACAGCCAGTACACATATAGCACAGCCTAATGATTGATTAAGGGCTATTCACACAGCTAGCACTATATTTCCCCTGGGAAATATAGGAGATTATGCTCAAATATCATTGTCAAATGTGCATGCTGTCCAGGATACAGTACATCAATAACAACAACTCACTGTATCTCCAAGGACTGAAGGCCGGGGAAGTTTAGAAAGCAAATAAACGAAAGTAACTTTGTCATGAGCTTTTTGTGTATTTCTTCCATGTGTGATTTCTCAGTGGTAGGCCAGGGCTATGTAGTAACTGGCTTTCTACCTCTTACTCACTGACCCAGCGCCGCTTCGGAAAGGAACTGTTTACCTTTTTTTGGAAGATTATGCTTAGACGTCTTCAGCGTTTGTGTCTTCAGCATTCTAGCCGAGTAACACTAGGTGGCGGTGCAGTGTGCAGTCAAGCTGAAGCTCTGAGTTTACTGCAATAGTGTGGACCTTTGCCACACACACACACACACAGACACACACACACACACACACATACTCATGTTGGCGATTTGAGCTGTTATCATCACAGGGATTAGTTTATACTGTACTGCATGTGTCTGAGTTCATGTTGGCTCCTCCCAACTGGTGGGAGAAATTCAAATTCCCCACTGCAAATCCCATCTGGAAGAGTTGAATCTCTCTCTCGCTCTCTCTCTCTCTCTCTCACTTTCTCCTCCCTTTCTCGTTACCCCCATCTCACTCTCTCTCTCTGCTGCTCTGACTGAAGGTCTGTACAGGAAGCTGGAGTACGTGGAGAGTCCTTCTTTTCCTGGAGACGCGTTCGCTTTCGCTCTGAACAATAGCACGACTTCCCAGAGAGGTGAGTGTGAGCGTGTCTGCACAGAGAGTTGTGGATGAGAGATGAGATGAGGGAGGGGAGAGAGAATGATATACGGTACAGTACATTTGGAAAAGGAGGACGAGAAGTACAGAGGAGAGAGAACAAATCTGCCATAGTTTTGAGTTCTTTGATTTGGTGCCTGCTGTAATCTTTTTCAAATGCACATGTGCAGTATGTGCAAGCGTATTTGTGCGGGTGGATGCATGCGGGCATGCGCATGTGTTTAATTGACCTGCCAAACCTAAGTTGTGCTGAGGGTAACAGTGTAAATGCCAGCCATCCCCTGCACAGCTGTCTATGTGGAGAGGCTGGGGGCCAGACCTGAGGCGGACCAGCCTGTCTCCAGCATCCTCATGTCCTCTTGTTGCCAAGCACCGCTCCTCTCCCTCTGCTTCTCATAACCAACGGCGACTGCGTGCTGGTGGGTTAACTGTGTGTTTCAATCATTCCGAACCCCCTGAATAGACCTTCCTGGGATTTGTCACGCAGAGGTCAGAGTTAGATTGATGAAGCTTTCAATGTTGTCTGGTTGTTTAAGTTACGAGGTGTTGTTCGTAATAGTACCATGGAGAGCCGAAGGAATAGATTCACTGATTATAGCTTCCTGACCTCAGGTGGGAAATCAGTTGGGCACTTAGGCAATGGATGGAGACATTGGCTGATAGAGTGCATCCTCAATCTATCTTGTTCTCTCTCTCTCTCTCTCTCTCTCTCTCTCTCGCTCATTATATCGCTCTCTCTCTGTGTCTCACTCTCACACCCTCCCTCTCACTTTTTCTCTCTCTCCCTCTCGGTTTGTCTTGTTTAGTTTTAGCCACAATTGTGTGATTTGAGGGCAGCTTTTCTTAAACAGTAACCACCATTTTCCACTGCCCACATAGACCCATAGTGTATCTCCAATAACCGTTATGAATGTAAAGTAAATATAGATAATTCTACATTATTATACATAAATATACATTTACTAACCATTTCCTTCCAAAACATTTTATTTATTTTTTTATTTTGGTAATTTGCAATACTTTTCAATGTGACGTTTTACATATTTGCTTTTCCATGTGCTTTTCTCGTTATGAATTTTAATGAACCCTGAATGGAGCAGAGGTATAATTTTAACATCATATAAGATGATTAGGTTTGCCTTTCAAAACCACCTTAGCAGACTCAAACAAATGAATGATTAGAAATGAATAGCTGTAAAATACATTTGAGTGTATTCAGTGTAGGGTTTGGTAATGACTTTGGTAATGACTTTGGTAATGACTTTGACAGGCCACGTCATTATTCTCTTTTGCACAAAAACCTGTCAGGTTTTGGCCAAGGCTGTTCGGGTTTTGGTCACTAGATGTCCCCATTGCACCTTTTTGTACCTTTTTGTTTTTCTTGCTCTAATTATTGTTTGCACCTGTAGGTCATTCCCTTGTTAGTATTTAAACCCTGTGTGTTCCTCAGTTCCTTGCTCAGTGTTTGTAAGTTAGCACCCAGCCCCAGCCTTGTTTTATACAGCTATTTCTCTTGTTGGATTAACCAGAGGTTCTCTGGTTTAGTTCTTGTGTATTATTTGTGGATTGTGGATTTAGTTTCTTTGCCTGAAGATTTTGTTCTTTTATTAAACCACCATCTCTAGTACTGCTGTGTCTGCCTCATTTTCTGGGTTCTGACGATTATTAGTGACTGTTTCTCGCACCGGGTCCTGACAGGAAAAAAAAACAGCAGGGAAAAACAAACCTCAAAAGACTACTCAAATAATACACAAGAACTAAACCAGAGAACCTCTGGTTAATCCAACAAGAGAAATAGCTGTATAAAACAAGGCTGGGGCTGGGTGCTAACTTACAAACACTGAGCAAGGAACTGAGGAACACACAGGGTTTAAATACTAACAAGGGAATGACCTACAGGTGCAAACAATAATTAGAGCAAGAAAAACAAAAAGGTACAAAAAAGGTGCAATGGGGACATCTAGTGACCAAAACCCGAACAGTCTTGGCCAAAACCTGACAAAACCAAGAGTACTCCTGTCGGATAAGAATGATGAGGAATGAATTTCTCCCCAACTTTGAAGGTGTGTTTCCTTGAGACGGAGGGTGTGGAGACAGATCTTGTTCTCCGTTTTGGTGGATCTCTGCTTAACCAAAGTGCCTTGCCACTGAATCAATGTTGTTCCCACCAACGGAGGCTGCTGAGGGGAGGACGGCTCATAATAATGGCTGGAGTGCAGTCATTGGCATGGCATCGACCACATGGAAACCACGTGTTTGATACCATTCCATTTACTCCATTCCAGCCGTTGTTATGAGCCGTCCTCCCCTCAGCAGCCTCCACTGGTTTCCACGTCCTTTCAACCCAAAAATGTAACGTGATGACGTCAAATCAACGTGGAAAACTGATTGGATTTCCAAAAAGTCATCAACTTAAGGGAAGTTCGTCTTTTTTTCACAACTTATAACCTTAATCTGATGTCATGGTGACTTTCTTTGTTGATTTCACATTGAATTCACGTTAGTTGACAACTCAGACAAATATAAGTCAAAAACATTGAACTGACGTCTGTGCCCAGTGGGTTGAAGTGTGCTAAGATTTGATTGAACAACGTTCTGCCAGAAAGAACCAAGCGTGCTCCAGCTCCCAGTCTATTACACAACCCAGTGTGGACCAAAACACTTCCGATGCCTGTTTTTCACAGAAAGAGAACGTGTATCAGAGTGATAATGTGGAAGGGAGCTGCTAATGTGACAGTTGCTGTGCCTCTGATTGGTTTACTACTTGGAGGGTGACATTACAGGATTCATTTAGTTCAGGTGATACCCTGTTTTGATTTCTATCCAAGATGGCACCCAACTACCCTGGCATTGACGCTCTCTTTTTCTTTCCCATTTGTAATGTACACCCCTTGAATCAGACTCTGCGTTGAACTCTTCTCTGGTTATCTGAACGTACAGGAGCCCCAGTCAGACAGTCCAGCCCCGTGTTCCACCAAGCGTCTGTTTGTCCTTCTGTCTCTCTCACTGTCTGTGATTCACAGCTCTGCATGTGATCTGTGCTGTGTAGGAAAGGTGCTGGTGCCTGCCTTTCATCTAACCAGTCCCGTGTGGCTCAGTTGGTAGAGCATGGCGCTTGCAACGCCAGGGTTGTGGGTTCAATTCCCACGGGGGGACCAGGGTTCAATTCCCATGGGGGGACCAGGATGAATATGTATGAACTTTCCAATTTGTAAGTCGCTCTGGATAAGAGCGTCTGCTAAATGACTTAAATGTAAATGTAAATGCAGTCAGCTCGTTTCATCATCACCCCTTGTCTGAGAGATGGGGGAAGTTGTGACTTTAGGGGAGAGAAGAGAGGAGATATATGCAATAGTGAGGTGGTGGTGACGGTTTCCTCTTATTTGCTTACTGTGTATTGCATCATTTCTACGGTTCATTGGAGAGAACAATGGATTATGTGGAGGCGGGGAGAGGATATCGACAGTGAGAAGGAAAGAATGGGGCGATCCTGAGGACTTGAGAGAGGGGGAGAGGGATGGAGGGATACACTCTTAGAAAAAAAGGTGCACTCCAGAACCTAAAACGGTCCTTCGGCTGTCCCCATAAGAGAACCCTTTGAAGAACCCATTTTGGTTCCAGGTAGAACCCTTTTTGGTTCCAGGTAAACCCTTTTGGGTTCCATGTAAAAACCCTTTCCACAGAGAGTTCTACATGGAACCCAAAAGAGTTTCCCAAGAGGGATAGAGGGGAGAGATGGATGGGAAGGTGTCTAACCCAAGAAGGGTTGAGAGTAACTAACGCCCAACAAGCTGTGTCTCGGCTCTCCCACATTCCTTCCCTTCTTCCTCATCTCTCTCAATAGGAGCTCCGTTTCCTAGACATCATCATATTTTCCAACTCACTATTGTATGTAAACAGGATATAGAGGTGACGTGTTGAACACCCTCTCCTCATCCTCCTCTGTGTCTGTACAGTGGTGTAGATGACCTAGAGGTGAAAGGTCATGGCATCACGCCCGTCTCAGTGATGTACCCTATTGCTCATCTCCGCCCAATCTGTCCGGGCGGGGCAGCCAGTGCCAAAGACGACGGTGCAAAGGCACCTACCCTCTGCTGGAGGCCAGGGCTGAGCTGAGCTCATTGAGATTCTACGCCTGTCTCCTAACCAACCGGGAGCGCTGAGCAGGCACACACACACACACATATGGACACACACACACAGAGAGCTGCTTCAGTCGTGCAGCCAGGGACTGAGAAAGCCACAGCCTCTTCATTGGTAATGAGGCCGACCGGCGCTACTGCTGACCTGTGGATGCATACATTAACCTCTCCTCCATCGGCATAGTATACATAATCCTCCATCCAATCGACGTAGCCAGGTAGGAGGAAAGGCAGGAAGGTGGAACTGAGCTGGACTGAGCTGAACTGAACTGGGCTGAGCTACAGAACGTGTGTGTTTGGTGTGGTCATGTCGTGCGGTTCACAGTGATCCGCTCGTCTGTCATCTCTCTCCATCTGTCCTCCAGAGCTGCACGCGGAGCTCCAGCCCAGCTCCTCCTCCTTCTCAACCCAGGAACTGATGACCAGGCTGGGCTTCTTACTGGGAGAAGGGACCCCAGCCTCGCCTAGCAACCCCATGGAGGACTGGAGGGAAAAGAAGGTATGTGAAATGAAAGATGGTGGGTAGGATGGGTAGAAGGAAGGAGGGAGAGTGACTGAGAAAGTCAGATGTCAGAAATATGAAAAGGAGGCTCGTGTGTTTTCTTTGCAGATGAAGTGAGGAGTTTTTGTATGGTTTCTTTAATTAGATTTGAAGGCAATGTTTTGTATGATAACCAAGATTGAGAGTTTGTTTTGGTTAAGCTGCAAATTTAGAATCTACAAGGTAAATGACCAGTTGAAAAGAAAATCAGAGGCACTCTTGACTGAATATTTGAAAGCATATACTGTAATGTCATTTTGTTTATGGAATGTGTACATACGTAAGGTGATGTCAGTTGATTATCTTGCTTTTAATCTTGTTGCATTGGCTCGCCACATGCTGTTGAGCCTGCGGGAGGTTTATATACTGTGCTGTATCATTCTCTCACCGTTTGAGCATTGCCCCACTTTCCCAACCTCCTTCCTACACCTGAGCTCCAGATGGAGCCAGTTTTATGGAGACATTGTGTCGGCTGTGAGCAGTGTACCGTGTCCTGGTTCAGATAACTGATGGGGTGGTAAGGTGGGAATAGCACTAAGCTGAACGTTCTCTAACATTGCAGAAACGCTGGGTGCTGGGGTGAGTTGAGACATATAGGATCTAGGAAATGTAGGGTTCGGGTGTTGTTGGAGACACACACACACACACACACACACACACACACACACACACACACACACACACACACACACACACACACACACACACACACACACTTATATACAATGACCTATATACCGTGCATTAACCTGGGGACAGCTGGAAAGGGTGCCAACATGGTCTATACCTATGATAATACTTGTCCATAGACAGAGCTTTAAATAAAACACCTCTTTCTCTCTCTCTTCTCCCTGCCCTTTCTCTTTCTATATCTCTCTTCTCTTGCCACCCTTTCTATCCAACTCTCCTCCCTTTCTACCTGACTGCCCCCTCTTTCTATCCCCTCTTTCTCTCTCTCATCCCTCTTTCACCTTTCTCTCTCTTATCCCTCTCTCACCTTTCTCTCTCTCTCTCTCATCCCTCTCTGCCTTTCTCTCTCTCTCATCCCTCTCTGCCTATCTCTCTCTCTCCCCCTCTCTCTCTCTCTCTCTCATCCCTCTCTGCCTACCTCTCTCTCTCGCTCCCTCTCTGTCTGCAGTGTAATGTCTCTGGCCAGGCGGTGAGCCCATGCTCCACATTGACCTGCAGCACTACGTCTCCATGCTCAGACAGCCCCTGCTCCACCATGGGTAGTAGCAGTACCCGGGGGCCCCGTCTCCCCAATCCCAGCCCAGGTGGGGCCCTCCTCAGCCCCAGTCCCTGCCGGAGCCCAAACTCCACGCTTGAGAGCCAGGATAGCGGAATCATAGGTGAGTACTTATATAGACCATCATCACCATAGTTGGATCAATTTAAATTCAGATATTTTCTCTGGATTGTATTTTCTTCTCACCTCCTGATAAATAATTGATATGTGCACAGGACTGTGAGATCTACACAACCGGTTAAACGTTTTAGAGCACCTACTCATTCAAGGGTTTTTCTTTATTTTTACTATTTTCTACATTGTAGAATAATAGTGAAGACATCACAACTATGAAATAACACATATGGAATCATGTAGTAACCAAAAAAGTGTTAAACAAATCAAAATATATGTTATATTTGAGATTCTTCAAATAGACACCCTTTGCCTTGATGACAGCTTTGCACACTTGGCATTCTCTCAACCAGCTTCACCTGGAATGCTTTTCCAACGGTCTTGAAGGAGTTCCCACATATGCTGAGCACTTGTTGGCTGCTTTTCCTTCACTCTGCGGTCCGACTCATCCCAAACCATCTCAATTTGGTTGAGGTCGGGGGATTGTTGAGGCCAGGTCATCTGACGCAGCACTCCATCACTCTCCTTCTTGGTAAAATAGCCCTTACACAGCCTGGAGGTGTGTTGGGTCATTGTCCTGTTGAAAAACAAATGATAGTCCGACTAAGCGCAAACCAGATGGGATGGTGTATCGTTGCAGAATGCTGTGGTAGCCATGCTGGTTAAGTGTGCTTTGAATTCTAAATAAATCACTGACAGTGTCACCAGCAAAGCACCATCACACCTCCTCCTCCATGCTTTACAGTGGGAAATACACATGCAGAGATCATCCGTTCACCCACACCACGTCTCACAAAGACACCGCGGTTGGAACCCAAAATCTCCAATTTGCACTCCAGACCAAAGGACACATTTCCACAGGTCTAATGTCCATTGATTGTGTTTCTTGGCCCAAGCAAGTCTCTTCTTATTATTGGTGTCCTTTAGTAGTGGTTTCTTTGCAGCAATTCGACCATGAAGGCCTGATTCAGGCAGTTTTCTCTGAACAGTTGATATTGAGATGTGTCTGTTACTTGAACTCTGTGAAGTATTTATTTGGGCTGCAATTTCTGAGGCTTGTAACTCTAATGAACTTATCCTCTGCAGTAGAGGTAACTCTGAGTCTTCCATTCCTGTGGCGGTCCTCATGAGAGCCAGTTTCATCATACCACTTGATGGTTTTTGCAACTGCATTTGAAGAAACTATTCAAGTGCAAACTATTCCATATTGACTGACCTTCATGTCTTAAATGAATGATGGACTGTCATTTCTCTTTGCTTATTTGAGCTGTTCTTGTCATAATATTTTTTTTATCCGTTATTTTACCAGGTAAGTTGACTGAGAACACGTTCTCATTTACAGCAACGACCTGGGGAATAGTTACAGGGGAGAGGAGGAATGAGCCAATTGTAAACTGGGTATTATTAGGTGACCGTGATGGTTTGAGGGCCAGATTGGGAATTTAGCCAGGACACCGGGGTTAACACCCCTACTCTTACGATAAGTGCCATGGGATCTTTAATGACCTCAGAGAGTCAGGACACCCGTTTAACGTCCCCCTACACAGGGCAGTGTCCCCAATCACTGCCCTGGGGAATTGGGATATTTATTTTTTAGACCTGAGGAAAGAGTGCCTACTGGCCCTCCAACACCACTTCCAGCAACATCTGGTCTCCCATCCAGGGACTGACAGGGACTGACCAGGACCAACCCTGCTTAGCTTCAGAAGCAAGCCAGCAGTGGTATGCAGGGTGGTATGCTGCTGGCTGCAGGGTGGTATGCTGGACTTGGTCTTTTACCAAATAGGGCTATCTTCTGTATACCACCCATACCTTGTCACAACACATTAAGAAGGAAAGAAACTCCACAAATTAACTTATAAGAAGGCACACATGTTAATTGAAATGCATTCCAGGTGACTACCTCATGAAGCTGGTTGAGAGAATGCCAAGAGTGTGCAAAGCTGTCATCAAGGGGTGCCTATTTGAAAAATATATTTTGATTTGTTAAACACTTTTTTGATTATTGTCACGTTCCTGACCTATTTATGTTAGTTTTGTGTGTTAGTTGGTCAGGACGTGAGGTTGGGTGGGCATTCTATGTTGTCTGTTTCTATGTTGGTTTAGGGTTGCCTGGTATGGCTCTCAATTGGAGGCAGGTGTTTGGCGTTCCTCTAATTGAGAGTCATATTTAGGTAGGCGGTTCACAGTGTTTGTTTGTGGGTGGTTGTCTCCTGTGTCCGTGTCTATGTTTGCACCATACGGGACTGTATACGGTTTGTTCATTTCATGTAGTCTGTTCCTGTTCATTTCGTTCGTCACGTTGTATGTAAGTTCGTCGTTCAGGATTGTCTACATCGTTTTGTTATTTTGTTAGTTATATCCAGTATAGTTCGTTTTCGTCTTTGTCTATTTTGTTTATTTAATAAATCATTATGTGTTCAAACTTCGCTGCGCCTTGGTTCCCTCAATACTCCTCCTTTTCGGTTGAAGAGGAGGAGGACTACCGTTACAGAACCACCCACCTATCCAGAGCCAAGCAGCGGGGTAAACGGAGTAAGGGACAGCGCAAGAAGGAGGAATGGACTTGGGACGATGTATTGGACGGTAAAGGTTGCTACACATGGGAGGAGATCCTGGCTGGAAGGGATCGCCTCCCATGGGAACAGGTGGAGGCACTGAGGAGAGCAGAGGCTACTGGAGTAAAGAACCGGAGTTATGAGGGGACGCGTCTTGCACGGAAGCCCGAAAAGCCCGTGAGTAATTCCCTAAAATTTCTTGGGGGGGGGCTAAGGGGTTGTGGGCCAAGGGCAGGTAGGAGACCTGCGCCCACTTCCCAGGCTAACCGTGGAGAGCGGGAGTACGGGCAGACACCGTGTTACGCAGTAGAGCGCACGGTGTCTCCTGTACGTGTGCATAGCCCAGTGCGGGTTATTCCACCTCCCCGCACTGGTAGGGCTAGATTGGGCATTGAGCCAGGTGTCATGAGGCCGGCTCAACGCGTCTGGTCTCCAGTGCGTCTCCTCGGGCCGGCATACATGGCACCTGCCTTACGCATGGTTTCCCCGGTTCGCCTGCATAGCCCAGTGCGGGCTATTCCACCTCGCCGCACTGGCAGGGCGACCGGGAGCATTCAACCAGGTAAGGTTGGGCAGGCTCAATGCTCAAGAGAGCCAGTACGCCTGCACGGTCCGGTATTTCCAGCGCCACCTCCCCGCCCCAGCCTAGTACCTACAGTGCCTACATTACGCACTAGGCTACCAGTGCATTTCCAGAGCCCTGTTCCTCCTCCACGCACTCTCCCTGTAGTGCGTGCATCTAGCCCGGTGCCTCCAGTTCCGGCCCCACGCACTAAGCTACCAGTGCGTCTCCAGAGCCCTGTACACACTATATATTCTCCCCCTACTAATCCTGATGTGCTTGTCTTCAGCCCGGCGTCACCAGTGCCGGTACCACGCATCAGGGGTAGAGTAGGCTTTGAGGATACAGTGTGCCCTGTCCCTGCTCCCCGCACTAGTAGGAGGGTGCTTATCATTAGCACGGTGCCTCCAGTTCCGGCACCACGCACCAGGTCTACAGTGCGCCATATCCGGCCAGAGCCATCCGTCTCACCAGCGCCATCTGAGCCATCCGTCTCCCCAGCGCCATCTGAGCCATCCGTCTCCCCAGCGCCATCTGAGCCATCCGTCTCCCCAGCGCCATCTGAGCCATCCGTCTCCCCAGCGCCATCTGAGCCATCCGTCTCCCCAGCGCCATCTGAGCCATCCGTCTGCCAGGAGCCTGCAAAGCCGCCCGTCTGCCATGAGCCTGCAAAGTCGCCCGTCTGCCATGAGCCTACAGAGCCGTCAGCCAGACAGGAGCCGCTAGAGCCATCAGCCAGACAGGAGCCGCTAGAGCCGTCAGCCAGACAGGATCTGCCAGAGCCGCCAACCAGACAGGATCTGCCAGAGCCGCCAACCAGACAGGATCTGCCAGAGCCGCCAACCAGACAGGATCTGCCAGAGCCGCCAACCAGACAGGATCTGCCAGAGCCGCCAACCAGACAGGATCTGCCAGAGCCGCCAGCGAGCCATGAGCAGCCAGAGCCGCCAGCGAGCCATGAGCAGCCAGAGCCGCCAGAGAGCCATGAGCAGCCAGAGCCGTCAGAGAGCCATGAGCAGCCAGAGCCGTCAGAGAGCCATGAGCAGCCAGAGCCGTCAGAGAGCCATGAGCAGCCAGAGCCGTCAGAGAGCCATGAGCGTCGAGAGCCGTCAGCCTGCCATGAGCGTCGAGAGCCGTCAGCCTGCCATGAGCGTCGAGAGCCGTCAGCCTGCCATGAGCGTCGAGAGCCGTCAGCCTGCCATGAGCGTCGAGAGCCGTCAGCCTGCCATGAGCGTCGTGAGTCGTCAGTCAGCCATGAGCTGCCCTTCAGCCTGAAAAGGCTAGATACCCAGAACTGCCCATCAGTCCAGAGCTGTCTCTCTGTCCGGAGCTGCCTTTCAGTCCGGAGTTGCCCCTCTATCCTGATCTCCCTCTCTATCTTTATCTACATCTATAGTCTTATCTATCCCTCTGTCTTGGTTTATCTCTCTGTCCCGGTATTGTCACTATTAGATTTGTTATTAGGAGGATTTTGTGGGGGAAGTAAGAGGGTGGACATTCTTGAAGGGAGGGGGCTAGGATGGATTATGGTGGGATGGGAACCGCGCCCGGAGCCTGAGCCACCACCGTGGTTAGATGCCCACCCAGACCCTCCCCTAGACTTTGTGCTGGTGCGTCCGGAGTTCGCACCTTGTGGGGGGGGTACTGTCACGTTCCTGACCTATTTATGTTAGTTTTGTGTGTTAGTTGGTCAGGACGTGAGGTTGGGTGGGCATTCTATGTTGTCTGTTTCTATGTTGGTTTAGGGTTGCCTGGTATGGCTCTCAATTGGAGGCAGGTGTTTGGCGTTCCTCTAATTGAGAGTCATATTTAGGTAGGCGGTTCACAGTGTTTGTTTGTGGGTGGTTGTCTCCTGTGTCCGTGTCTATGTTTGCACCATACGGGACTGTATACGGTTTGTTCATTTCATGTAGTCTGTTCCTGTTCATTTCGTTCGTCACGTTGTATGTAAGTTCGTCGTTCAGGATTGTCTACATCGTTTTGTTATTTTGTTAGTTATATCCAGTATAGTTCGTTTTCGTCTTTGTCTATTTTGTTTATTTAATAAATCATTATGTGTTCAAACTTCGCTGCGCCTTGGTTCCCTCAATACTCCTCCTTTTCGGTTGAAGAGGAGGAGGACTACCGTTACAATTATTACATGATTCCATATGTGTTATTTCGTAGTTTTGATGTCTTCACTATTATTCTACAATGTATAAAATAATACAAATAAAGAAAAACCCTTGAATGAGTAGGTGTTCTAAAACTTTTGACCAGTAGTGTATATATAAATGGAATAAGGAAAAAAAACAGCTCGTCCTTCCATTTGTCATCTATATATCTCAATAATATACAGTTGAAGTCGGAAGTTTACATACACCTTAGCCAAATACATTTTAACAGTTTTTCACAATTCCTGACATTTAATCAGAGTAAAAATTCCCTGTCTTAGGTCAGTTAGGATCACCACTTTATTTTAAGAATGTGAAATGTCAGAATAATAGTAGAGAGAATGATTTATTTAAGCTTTTATTGCTTTCATCACATTCCCAGTGGGTCAGAAGTTTAAATACACTCAATTAGTATTTGGTAGCATTGCCTTTAAATTGTTTAACTTGGGTTAAACGTTTCGGGTAGCCTTCCACAAGCTTCCCACAATAAGTTGGGTGAATTTTGACCCATTCCTCCTGACAGAGCTGGTGTAACTGTGTCAGGTTTGTAGGCCTCCTTGCTCGCACACGCGTTTTCAGTTCTGCCCACAAATGTTCTATAGGATTGAGGACAGGGCTTTGTGATGGCCACTCCAATACCTTGACTTTGTAATCCTTAAGCCATTTTGCCACAACTTTGGAAGTATGCTTGGGGTCAGTGTTCATTTGGAAGACCCATTTGCGACCAAGCTTTAACTTCCTGACTGATGTCTTGAGATGTTGCTTCAATATATCCACATAATTTTCCTGCCTCATGATGCCATCTATTTTGTGAAGTGCACCAGTCCCTCCTTCAGCAAAAAGCACCCCCACAACATGATGCTGCCACCCCCTGTGCTTCACGGTTGGGATGGTGTTCTTCGGCTTGCAAGCCTCACCCTTTTTCCTCCAAACATAACGATGGTCATTATGGCCAAACAGTTCTATTTTTGTTTCATCAGACCAGAGGACATTTCTCCAAAAAGTATTATCTTTGTCCCCATGTACAGTTACAAACTGTAGTCTGGCTTTTTTATGGCGGTTTTGGAGCAGTGGCTTCTTCAATGCTGAGCGGCCTTTCAGGTTATGTCGATATAGGACTCGTTTTACTGTGGATATAAATACTTTTGTACCTGTTTCCTCCAGCATCTTCACAGGGTCCTTTGCTGTTGTTCTGGGATTGATTTGCAATTTTCGCACCAAAGTACGTTCATCTCTAGGAGACAGAACACATCTCCTTCCTGCGCGGTATGATGACTGCGTGGTCCCATGGTGTTTATACTTGCGTACTATTGATTGTACAGATGAACGTGGTACCTTCAGGCGTTTGGAAATTGCTCCCAAAGGTGAACCACACTTGTGGAGGTCTACAATTTTTTTCTTTGTTTGAGGTCTTGGCTGATTTCTTTTGATTTTCCCATGATGTCAAGCAAAGAGGTACTGAGTTTGAAGGTAGGCCTTGAAATACATCCACAGGTACACCTCCAATTGACTCAAATTATGTCAATTAGCCTATCAGAAGCTTATAAGCCAAAACATAATTTTCTGGAATTTTCCAAGCTGTTTAAAGGCACAGTCAACTTAGTGTATGTTAACTTATGACCCACTGGAATTGTGATACAGTGAATTACAAGTGAAATAATCTGTCTGTAAACAATTGTTGGAAAAATTACTTGTGTCATGCACAAAGTAGATGTCCTAATGGACTTGCCAAAACTATAGTTTGTTCACAAGAAATGTGTGGAGTGGTTGAAAAACGAGTTTTAATGACTCCAACCTAAGTGCATGTAAACTTCCGACTTCAACTGTATCACATTACTCTCATTGTCAATAAACCTGATTAAGATAAGGGCCTCAGCACTGAAGAAATAGAGATCGATGATACTTGTTTCACCTTGCTTTGAGTTCTCAGTCAAGTCTCTCTATCTCCCAACTCTCTCTCTCTCTCTCTTTTTGCCTGTGCCACTTTAGTCGAGAGGCTTCAGGTCCCTCTTGATAAAACTGGGACGTTGCTGTCTTTGCTGCGTATGGGTCTGCACTTTCTAAAATAGGACATCTTTCTACCTAAATAGAGCTTGTATTTATAGGTAAATACGAAAGGGCAAGGGGTGCACAGTACACTCGTTTGATTGTGTTGATGTCGATGTGTGACTGATGCCTCGCCACTGTTGATGTGATTGATGATCGGACTCTTACTCTTTAACTCAACACTGACAATAACGTACCAGACTGGAAAAGCACAGTGAACTGATCTAAATGACAACTATTCATAACTTGATCTCATCCCAAAGGCCTTTAGTCAACAGTTTACCCCTGTCTACTCCCTCTGTGCCTCAGCTACCATCACCAGCTCTTCTGAGAATGAGGATCGCGGCGGTTCCACTCTGGATCTGAGCAAAGATGGCAGCCGGAGGGCCCCTGGGCATGGCGGGCACAGAGGCGACTGCCCTCCCGTCGCCAAGGACGACCTGCCAGGGCCCAGCGAGGCCCCGCCCAGGTCTGAAGTCACCATCCTAGGGGAACCCAGAACTCCGCCCCCAGACAAGAGGCCCCTCCCACAACGCCACACGCACAGCACTTCTTCCCTTGTGATGCCACGCCCTAACTCTGTGGCAGGTGAGTGACCATCTCATGCCTCTTGACTGGTGGTTTCTCAATAGTCTCAACTAGTCTCCTTTCCTTGTGTCCTTTCCTCTATGATTACTGGCCTAGCAGGGCATGATAGATGAAAGCAGTACGTTGGAGATCTATCCAGTCCTTTTACCTTTTAGTGGTGATGGGGGAACGGAGATGAGCAAAGGAAGCCATGAAAGACACTCAAACAGCTCTACCTTGACCAGGTGTCTAGAACCAGTTGTTTTTTTGTGGGGAAGTTCTCTTTCCTCCATTCATTTGTGTAGCTAAAACAGCTGTAGCTGTAGCTTTTTCTGACCACGTGGTTTCTGTGACGTGGAAGAGCCATTAGACAGAGCTGCTTTCTGTCTACTTTCTATCATTAGACGAGGACGGATACGGCATTACGTCTCTGGAGGATGGAGACAGTGAGCTCTACCGGCTACAGTATTCCAGGAGGGTTTACGTCGTTTTCCTACGTCTGTTTCTCCTCTGTGTTTGAGAGAACAAGAGACAACTTTTCCTTCGTTAGATGTCACTCCATTTGGAGAGCGGGGGAGGGGGGAGGGGGTAACGGTCTCTCAGGGGAGTGGATCCACTGAAATGACTGACAGACTCTTTTGTTGTTAGGGATGCTGCTCGAGAAGTTCTTTAATTGCTAGAAATGAGCATGCATGGTATTATTTGTTTAAATAGACGTCACTTTCAGGTTGTGATGGGGGGAAAACAGAGATGGTGTCACGACTTCCGCCGAAGTTGGCTCCCCTGCCTGTTCGGGCGGTGCTCGGCGGTCGTCGTCACCGGCCCATTAGCCCCCACCGATCCCTTTTTCCGTTTTCTGTTTGTTTTGTCTTATTAGTTGCACCTGTGTCTATTTGTGTTTGCCTGATGGGCTTCCTTATTTAAAGCTAGTTTACCCGCCCTTGTTTTGTGCGGGATTATTCTTGTGTTACGTGTTTGTGTTGTTGGGTGTGTTCGTGCTCCGGACTGCTCCGGACAAACAGAAACTAAAACAACAAGCTCCCGCGCTCAGGTCTGTTCAACGCTGGTCCGACCAATCTGATTCCACGCTTCAAGACTGCTTCGATCACGCGGATTGGAATATGTTCCACATTGCGTCCAACAACAACGTTGACGAATATGCTGATTCGGTGAGCGAGTTCATTAGAAAGTGCATTGACGATGTCGTACCCACAGCAACGATTAAAACATTCCCAAACCAGAAACCGTGGATTGACGGCAGCATTCGCGTGAAGCTGGGTCTCGACCCCGCCCTGTGCAACTGGGTCCTGGACTTCCTGACGGGCCGCCCCCAGGTGGTGAGGGTAGGTAACAACATCTCCACCCCTCTGATCCTCAACACTGGGGCCCCACAAGGGTGCGTTCTGAGCCCTCTCCTGTACTCCCTGTTCACCCACGACTGCGTGGCCATGCACGCCTCCAACTCAATCATCAAGTTTGCGGATGACACTACAGTGGTAGGCTTGATTACCAACAACGACGAGACGGCCTACAGGAAGGAGGTGAGGGCCCTCGGAGTGTGGCGTCAGGAAAATAATCTCACACTCAACGTCAACACAACAAAGGAGATGATCGTGGACTCCAGGAAACAGCAGAGGGAGCAGCCCCCTATCCACATCGACGGGACACTAGTGGAGAAGGTGGAAAGTTTTAAGTTCCTCGGTGTACACATCACGGACAAACTGAATTGGTCCACCCACACATACAGCGTTGTGAAGAAGGCGCAGCAGCGCCTCTTCAGCCTCAGGAGGCTGAAGAAATTCGGCTTGTCACCAAAAGCACTCACAAACTTCTACAGATGCACAATCGAGAGCATCCTGTCTGGCTGTATCACCGCCTGGTACGGCAACTGCTCCGCCCACAACCGTAAGGCTCTCCAGAGGGTGGTGAAGTCTGCACAACGCATCACCGGGGGCAAACTACCTGCCCTCCAGGACACCTACACCACCCGATGTCACAGGAAGGCCATAAAGATCATCAAGGACAACAACCACCCAAGCCACTGCCTGTTCACCCCGCTATCATCCAGAAGGTGAGGTCAGTACAGGTGCATCAAAGCAGGGACCGAGAGACTGAAAAACAGCTTCTATCTCAAGGCCATCAGACTGTTTAACAGCCACCACTAACATTTAGCGGCCGCTGCCAACATACTGACTCAACTCCAGCCACTTTAATAATGGGAATTGATGGAAATTATGTAAAAATGTACCGCTAGCCACTTTAAACAATGCCACTTAATATAATGTTTACATACCCTACATTACTCATCTCATATGTATGTGTATATACTGTACTCTATATCATCTACTGCATCTTGCCATCTTTATGTAATGCATGTATCACTAGCCACTTTAAACTATGCCACTTTATGTTTACATACCCTACATTACTCATCTCATATGTATATACTGTACTCTATACCGTCTACTGCATCTTGCCTATGCCGTTCTGTACCATCACTCATTCATATATCTTTATGTACATATTCTTTATCCCTTTACACTTGTGTGTATAAGGTAGTAGTTGTGGAATTGTTAGGTTAGATTACTTGTTGGTTATTACTGCATTGTCGGAACTAGAAGCACAAGCATTTCGCTACACTCGCATTAACATCTGCTAACCATGTGTATGTGACAAATACATGTGTTTTGATTTGATTTGACTGGGTACCCTGTGTTTTGGGTTGGTCCATATTTTTCGCGCCCTGTGTTTTGGGCATTGCTTTTGGTGCCATATTTAAGTGCACTTCTCCCTATGGAACTCTCTGCTCTCTGCGCCTGATTCTTCCCTCACACACCTAGTATTCCGTGACAGATGGGAGTAACACAGGACATGTTTTGGTTTCTATCAAAGTCCATGCTCTATATGGCTTTCTATCTGTTATTGTGCTGTGGTGGCCCGAGCATAGAGGAAGTGTTAGTCCCACGTATGCCTGCTGATTCCAGTACAGCTTGAGAGTTAAGTGCCGCTGTGAGTGAATAGAATGTCAGTATTCCTGCGGTGCCATTGAAAGAGGGCAGACCCACCTCCGAGAGCTCTTGCCATTCAACTGCCACTGTAGCTTTCATCATAGTCCTCCGAGATTATTATCATACCAAACAACATGTATTTGAGGTGGAAGATTGTGGGAAAGAAAATGTGTACATCGTTTAACAATAACCTGTCCCTGGATTGAACAAGATGTAGGGTAACTCAGCAGTATAATGGACATAATGGTGTTGGGAGGGGTGATGTGAAGTGTATCTCTGAGCTCAATGGTTCTAACGCCTGATCCAGTCTCCAACCACTTTTCCCAAGATCCAGGTGTGACTCACCACTAGACTGGACACGGTGGGGGTGATGTTGCGGTTGTAACATGGTGTTCCAGTGGGTGAGGTGAAGTGTAGCGCCATACAGGCCATTTCCTGGTCCACTTCCGCTCCTGTCCTGTGAGCTGTGCAGTACGTGTCACAGAGCAGAGCATCGTGACGTTCCCCTTGTGATTCCACTCTGAGGAGATTAAAGGTCTCATGTAATGCCAGATTATACGGTTGTACAGGAGGCTAGGCCGGGCACTATGGATTTATGTGCTGTATAAGGTGTAGAGATCAGTCTGAAATGAACGAGAGAGAGAGAGAGAGAGAGAGAGAGAGAGAGACAGAAAAGACACAGAGAGGAAAGACAAAGAGAAAGGAAAGAGAGAGCGACAGAAGGAAAGAGACAGGGAGAGAGAAAGAGAAAGAACGAGTGACCGGCCGCTGAGTTCGTAGTATGACTCGATCATGACAGCTATAGTTCCTTGCCTTGCCACGCGGAACAAAAGGCAGTACTAAATAACTTAGAGAGGCTTCAATCACAGCTTTACTACAAATAGGCTGATTAAACTTGAACCTAGAAGCCTCAAGCCCCATCTAGCTCTGGTCCAAGCTACTATACAACAGTTACTGCAGATTCATTAAAACAACATGCCCACACCCATATGCCCACACACACACACACACACGCACACACACACACACACACACACACACACACACACACACACACACACACACACACACACACACACACACACACACACACACACACACACACACACACACACACACACACACACACACACACACACACACACACACAGAATATCTGTGTATATCTATCTACAACCTCCCTATCCAGATATTACTGTTCTGTTATATCACATCCAGACCGCGACAAGCAGACTGTTTCCCATAGGAAATGACTGTAATCTAGTTAGCTGCTTCTTTGCCAGACTTGAATTCATAAGCCACTTCTATTGCATCTCCTCTCACTCACTCAGAGCAGAGAGAACTAGGCCTGGTAGAGTAGAGCAGAGAGAGCTAGGTCTGGTGGAGCAGAGCAGAGAGAGCTAAAACGGACTGGTCCTTACAAACACAACATTCTGCTACAGAACAGGTGTAATTGGAGCTGGTCTCTGGACCTGACTATGTTCCTGACCTGTAGTGCGCTGTTGATATTCCCAGGCTGGGTGAGGATTCACTTAGATCATCATCACCATACAACATGGACTGATCTGGTGGTAAACACCCATTTTAATGAGTTGTTGAAGATTGAGCAAATGAGCATGACAGAGAAAGAGAGGCAGAAAAAGAGGGGGGGGGGGGCAAGGGACAGAGGAGAAGTAAAATGGAAACCGAGAGTGAGAGAATTTACTATACGATGCGTTCGAGTGTGCATGCATTGTGTGTTTGTGTGTGTATGTGTGTGTGTGCTGCAGCTGGCGCTCTGTGTGTGTCTTTGTGTTTTATCCTTGAGTGTCTTTCTCCAGAATATTTGACGTCACAAAACATGGGCAGCATAAGGGAAGAACTATGACCGATTCGTTTCCCATTTTACTCAAGGACAAGAGTCTTGAATCGCTCTCCCTTAAGGCTGAAATACATTACAGGCTACCGGGGTAGTGCCATGGGATCTTTAGGGACCACAGAGGGTCAAGACACCCATTTAAAATGCTGCTGGATGCAGGGTGGTATGCTGCTGGATGCAGGGTGGTATGCTGCTGGATGCAGGGTGGTATGCTGCTGGATGCAGGGTGGTATGCTGCTGGATGCAGGGTGGTATGCTGCTGGATGCGGGGTGGTATGCTGCTGGATGCAGGGTGGTATGCTGCTGGATGCAGGGTGGTATGCTGCTGGATGCAGGGTGGTATGCTGCTGGATGCGGGGTGGTATGCTGCTAGATGCGGGGTGGTATGCTGCTGGATGCGGGGTGGTATGCTGCTGGATGCGGGGTGGTATGCTGCTGGATGCGGGGTGGTATGCTGCTGGATGCAGGGTGGTATGCTGCTGGATGCGGGGTGGTATGCTGCTAGATGCGGGGTGGTATGCTGCTGGATGCGGGGTGGTATGCTGCTGGATGCGGGGTGGTATGCTGCTGGATGCAGGGTGGTATGCTGCTGGATGCAGGGTGGTATGCTGCTGGATGCAGGGTGGTATGCTGCTGGATGCAGGGTGGTATGCTGCTGGATGCAGGGTGGTATGCTGCTAGATGCAGGGTGGTATGCTGCTAGATGCAGGGTGGTATGCTGCTGGATGCAGGGTGGTATGCTGCTGGATGCGGGGTGGTATGCTGCTGGATGCGGGGTGGTATGCTGCTAGATGCGGGGTGGTATGCTGCTGGATGCGGGGTGGTATGCTGCTGGATGCGGGGTGGTATGCTGCTGGATGCGGGGTGGTATGATGCAGGGTGGTATGCTGCTGGATGCAGGGTGGTATGCTGCTGGATGCAGGGTGGTATGCTGCTGGATGCAGGGTGGTATGCTGCTAGATGCAGGGTGGTATGCTGCTAGATGCAGGGTGGTATGCTGCTGGATGCAGGGTGGTATGCTGCTGGCAAATACATTATTTCTGTTCCGCTTTTTTTGTTTTGTTCCTACCACCCTGGTTGGAGGACCTGGTGGAAAACATACAAATGAAATATATATACAGTGCATTCGGAAAGTTTTCAGACCCCTTGCCTTTTCCACATTTTGTTACATTAAATGTTCCTCATCAAAGCTACACACCTGTCTATATAAGGTCCCACAGTTGACAGTGCATGTCAGAGCATAAACCAAGCCATGAGGTCGACGGAATTGTCCGTAGAGCTCCGAGACAGAATGTGTCAAGGCACAGATCTGAGGAAGGGTACCAAAACATTTTTGCAGCATTGAAGGTCCACAAGAACACAGTGTCCTCCATCATCCTTAAATGGAAGAATCCTTAAATCCTTAAATGGTTTGGAACCACCAAGACTCTTGCTAGAGCTGGCCGCCCGGTCAAACTGAGCAATCGGGAAGAAGGGCCTTGGTCAGGGAGGTGACCAAGAACCAGATTGTCACTCTGACAGAGCTCCAGAGTTCCTCTGTGGAGATTGCATAACCTTCCAGAAGGACCACCATCTCTGCAGCACTCCACCAATCAGGCTTTTATGGTAGAGTGGCCAGACGGAAGCCACTTCTCAGTAAAAGCCACATGACAGTTTGCCAAAAGGCACCTAAAGAACTCTCACATGAGAAACAAGATTATCTGGTTTGATGAAACCAAGATTGAACTCTTTGGCCTAAATGCCAAGAGTCACGTCTGGAGGAAACCTGGCACCATCCCTACGGTGAAGCATGGTGGTGGCAGAATCATGCTGTGGGGACGTTTTTCAGCAGCACGGACTGGGAGACTAGCCAGGATTGAGGTAGAGATGAATAAAGTGAAGTACAGAGAGATTCTTGATGAAACCTGCTCCAGAGCGCTCAGACTGGGGCGAAGGTTCACCTTCCAACAAGACAACAACTCTAAGCACACAGCCAAGATAACACAGGAGTGACTTCGGGACAAGTCTCTGAATGTGCTTGAGTGGCCCACCTAGAGCCTGGACTTGAACCCAATCGATCATCTCTGGAGAGACCAGAAAATAGTTGTGCAGTGACGCTCCCCATCCAACCTGACAGAGCTTGAGAGGATCTGCAGAGAAGAATAGGAGAAACTCTCCAAATACAGGTGTGCCAAGCTTATAGCATCATACCCAAGAAGACTCAAGGCTGTAATCACTGCCCAAGGTGCTTCAACAAAGTACTGAGTAAAGGGTCTGAATGCTTATGTAAATGTGATATTTCAGTTTTGTATTTTTTTATAAAAATGCAAACTTTTTGAAAAATCTGTTTTTGCTTTGTCGTTGTGGGGTATTGTGTGTAGATTGATGAGGGAAAAAACGATTTAATCCAATTTCAAATAAGGCAGCAACGTAAAAAAATGTGGAAAAGTGAAGGGGTCTGAATACTTTCCGAATGCACTGTACAGCCTCCTAACATTTGTACTGGACTCTTGGTGCATTGTCAAGTCAACCAATCCCTCTAATCTTCATTCCAACCCTCAGTTGTCGACAGACTAACCCATCTTTCCCAGTATATTAGCATTTTACTATTTCCTTTTGCTCTACATTCTTCTATTTTACTTTGACATCTTAAGAGGGTCTCGAACCTCTCTATTTGTACAATTTATACCGAGATTGGCCTAAAAGTGAATACTTTAACTAAAAGTATAATCATACTTTTCTTTGATTGATGTAGTTTCTTTTTTTAAATCTCCTAACAGTACTGTTTCTACATCCATCTGAACACAGACATTTTGACTCAACAACCACTCCTGAACCTGACTCCAAGAGTGATCATCTATTGATTCTGTTTCTTCGTTGCAGTGTGCACAGGCCTCACCCCGTATATTGAGGATTCTTTTTGTGGCGAGAATATTATATAATAGTTTAAATTGAAAAGAACGGATCGGTTGCATCAAATGTTTTGTATAACGGTTCATAAACCCGATGCCATGGTTAAGGGACATCAATAATCTCTGCTCAATTATCTTGAATTTTATGCAGAATAGTTGTCAAACCTCTCGACTTTAAGTGAAACTGATCTATTTTACGATGTGCAGAATACTAGTCATTTTAACCCATGCATGGTTTTTGACTGGCGGCAGACAAACGAATCAATTCCTTTCTCTTTTGAGTAATTGCCCCTTACATTTTTGTGGCAGAGCTGTGATGAGTTGGTTAAACTTCTTTATTGGGCATACATTCCCATACGGCTTTGTTAATTGCTTGTGTGACAAAATTTTACTTTCCTTATTTCCAATGTCATTTCTTATAATTTCTTATATTTTTTGTTAAAATAAAATAGTTATTTCCTTCATCTGTACATTGTAGTTTAGCCATACTATTTGCTGTAATATTTGTTCAGCCTCTTCTAGAGGATGTAATTGGAATTGTAACCATCTCTGTATGGCTTCATTTCAAACGGATGATACTTTAACAGGGTTCCATTGTCAATCCACCGGAAACGGTTAGTTTTAATCTACATAACGGCAAAGAGACCCCTTTTGAACATTGAATGTGCTTCTCTTAGTAGCCTGCTGGAAAACCAGTTTGGATTTAGATATCATTTTGGTATAATGGAGGCTTTAAGTGAGAGGTTTAATGTCTTAATATTTAATAGTTGTAACCCTTCAAACTCATGTTCGTTATACAAATATGCCTGTTTAACTTTCTCCGGTTTGCCATTAAGGACATAAAAAATGTAATTCTCACACGAGTCTGCTTTTATTCTCCAGAATAAGGCTGTAACGTAACAAAATGTGGAAAAAGTCAAGGGGTCTGAATACTTTCCGAAAGCACTGTATATTTTACATAAAGAGTTGTTGTACATTACTTTCACCCATCTTATGAGAGATCTTCAAAAGTTGAAAGAAATCTAGGCACTTATAAACTGATTCTAGATCTGCTGTATCGAATGCTGTCTTAAAATCTGCTATAAAGATTATACCAGGTTTGCCTGTATTCTCATAGTCTAATGTTGTCTCCTATATATCTTCCTTTTAAGAATTCCGTCTGGATGTCCGGTAGGACCTTTTTAATTCTATGAGCAATACATTTTGCCAATATTTTTGCGTCGCAACATTGAAGGGCCTCCAATTTTTTGGAGATACCGGGTCTTTGTACTGCCCAATGGCTCCTGCTTCAGTAGGAGAGAGACCGGTCCCTCTTTTTGTGTGTCCGATAGTTTGTCATTTACAGTATATGCGAGTAATTAAAACATGGTAGTAGTGGATCTCTCAGTAGATATATCTCTATTGGAATGCCATCGAGACCAGGGGTTTTCCCCGTCTGAAGGGAATCATTTGCCAACCGTAGTTCGTCCTGTGTAATTAGGCCATCACAAGTTTTTGTTTTTTTCGCAGATAGTTGAACATGATTTTTTGGGAGAAGGATTTCACAAAACTCATTGTTCATTGAGATTGTACGAACTTGACAAGAGAACCTTTGTTTAAAATATTTTACTTAGGCCTCCCGAGTGGCGCAGAGGTCTAAGGCACTGCATCACATGCAGCGCTAGAGGTGTTACTACAGGTCCGGGTTCATTTCCCGGGCTGTGCCACAACCGTGGTCGGGAGTCCCATAAGACGGCGCACTGGGTAGGGGAGGGTTTGGCCAGTGGGGCTTTACTTGGCTCATTGTGCTCTAGCGACTCCTTGTGGCGGGCCGGGTGCCTGCGGGCTGACCCTGGTCACCAGTTGAACAGTGATTCCTCTGACACATTGGTGCGGCTGGCTTCCGGGGTAAGCTGGCGGGTGTTAAGGATCGCGGTTAGGCGGGTCATGTTTCAGAGGACGCGTGACTCCACTTTCGCCTCTCTGAGCCTGTTGGGGAGTTGCAGCGATGAGACAAGATTGAAAAACAGGGTATAAAAATAATAATAATTTTACTTCATAAAAAATCTCCTTTGGTGTAAATCTCCATTGTTTGTAACTATTTTCTGTAGATTATGTTTGGTTGCGTTTCTATATTGACGGTTTGAGGAAAACTAGGTGCATTTGTCGCCGTTCTCCATCAATCAGTCAATCACATTTTATTTATAAAGCCCTTTTTTACATCAGCCGATGTCACTAAGTGCTATTTGCTCAGTTTTTTGGATAATTGAAACCCGATCTTTCCTAAATAAGTTTCTCTGTCTGTTTTGCATCTAGATTATTCAGTGGTTCAGTAGTACATCATTGATATGAAATGCTAGTTTTTCTATTTCTGATGTAAGTAGTTTCTCCGTTGACCCAAACCATTTTAGTTTTGGGGAGGAAAACTGAATTGAGTGGCCTCTAAAGACAAATTTAAAGGCATCCCATACGATAAGTGGGTCCGCTGAACCTGTATTGTGCCGGAAAGAAATCTGTTATATATTTCCTTCGTTTTTGTTAAAACCTGTTTTGGATAGGGGGCAGCATTTTCACTTTTGCATGAAATGCGTGCCCAGAGTAAACTGCCTGCTACTCTGTCCCAGATGCTAATATATGCATATTATTAGTAGTACTGGATAAAAAACACTCTGAAGTTTCTACAACTGTTTGAATGATTTCTGTGAGTATAACAGAACTTATATAGCAGGTGAAAACCTGAGAAAAATCCAACCAGGAAGTGGGAAATCTGAGGTTTGTAGTTTTTCAAAGCTTGGCCTACCGAATACACAGTGTCTATGGGGTTAAGTTGCACTTCCTAAGACTAGATGTCAACCGTCTTTAGAAACTTGTTTCAGGCTTCTGCTATAAAGGAGGGGGGAATGGGAGCTGAATGAGTCATGGGTCTGGCAGAGTGTCTCAGGCTCGTGACGCACGCTCCCGACAGAGTTAGTTCTCGTTCCAGTGCTTTGCTACAGACAATGGAATTCTCCGGTTGGAACATTATTGATCATTTATGTTAAAAACATCCTAAAGATTGATTCCATACATCGTTTGATATGTTTCTACAACCTGTAACGGAACATTTCGAGTTTTTGTCTGGACCTAGTGCTCATGAAGATGGATTACTGGGCTGAACACGCTAACAACTAGTGGCTATTTGGACATAAATTATGGACTTTATGGAACAAATCAGTCTTTTATTGTCGAACTGGGATTCCTGGGAGTGCATTCTGATGAAGATCATCAAAGGTAAGTGAATATTTATCATGTTATTTCTAACTTCTGTTGACTCCAACATGGCGGATATTTCTTTGGCTGGATTGGGCTCTGAGTGCCGTAATCAGATTATGCTTTTTCCGTAAAGTTTTTTTGAAATCTGACACAGCGGTTGCATTAAGGAGAAGTCTATCTTTAATTCTGTGAATAACACTTGTATCTTTTATCAATGTTTATTATGAGTATTTCTGGGATTTCTGTATCTATCTGCAAAATCACCGGATGTTTTGGAATCAAAACATTACTGCACGTAACGCGCCAATGTAAACTGAGATTTTTGGATATAAATATGCACATTATTGAACAAAACATACATGTATTGTCTAACATGATGTCCTATGAGTGTCATCTGATGAAGATCATCAAAGGTTAGTGATTCATTTTATCAAAATTTCTGCTTTTTGTGACTCCTATCTTTGGCTGGAAAAATGGCTGTGTTTTTTTGACTTGGCTCTGAACTTACATAATCATATGTTGTGCTTTCGCTGTAAAACCTTTTTGAAATCGGACATGATGGGTAGATTAACAAGATGTTTATCTTTCATTTGCTGTATTGGACCTGTTAATGTGTGAAAGTTACATATTTGCAAAAAATATTTTGGAATTTCCCGCGCTGCCTTTTCAGCGGAATGTTGTCGAGGGGTTCCGCTAGCGGAACTCAATCAATACTTTGCTTACTTTTGGCTCCATAGAAAAGAAAAATAATCAATCCAGCTAGCTTGATTAAGCCTACTCCAAATATTTTTTTCAAGGTCCACATTTTTTTATTAACCTCCAAATATCAGTCAATTCCAACGTATCCATAATATTCGTAATCACTTTGAGCGTCAGAGGGTGATAGTATGATTGCCTTTACGGTGTGGATGTACATAAAGCTGTATTGTAGTCCCCTACCATTAAAATATAATTATTTGTATCTTGGAGACTAATGAGATTATTATACATTTTCTCAAAGAAGTTTGGATCGTCATTATTCGGTCCGTATATATTTATGAGCCACGTCTGTTTATCATCAAGTAGTACATTCAAAGCAATCAATCTTCCTTGAGGATCCATTTGAATGGATTGCACCTCAGGATCTAGATTGTTTTTCAGTAGGATTAGGACACCTTTTGAATTCCTCAGCCCATGACAGAAATAGATTTGACCATCCTACTCTTTTTTTCCCAGGCCACTTCGTCAGAAGATATTGAACGAGTTTCCTGTAAACAATAAATATGGTAATCCTTCTCTTTTAGCCATGTGAAGACTGCTCTTTTTTTCCCAGTATCAGCCAAACCATTAGAATTATAGCTAGCTGCAATTCAATTAATCAATTATCATGATAGGTTACATGTTGAGACACTTACCACTATCCTTACCACTTTAAAAAAAATACTTATCCGTGCTTACCAGCACCACCAGAATCAATACCTGTCGATTATCCACATTTGTACCATGACAGACGGTACATACATTCTGTAGCTCCAATTTCCCTCCTGAAAAAACCTTCCCCCATCCCAGGTAGGGATGTCATCCCTGTGACTGGCAGACCACCCCTATACACATGGAACCTAGGACCCATAAGAAGTTGGGACCCGTTCTTTGAAAAGAGCACGAAATGCCACAACCAGCTTAGCAGCACTAAACAGTTCTAACCCTTTGCCTCAATTGTACTGTATAACTTTTGTGTTTGTAGTTATTTTTTCTGAATACCTTCATTTCTTTCACATTAGACGGACAGTATGCGTAATAATGTAGCCACTTCCTCCAAAAGGATAGCTACCTTTGACAAAGCAACCGGCAGTAGAAAATGCACATTTAGGGAAGCAGATATTATTTTATGTTATAACTTGAGATTCCATCCCATCCTTATTATCAACACCCTATAGTCTCGATTGTGGGATGCATACACACACATGCCCCCCTCCCCCCCCACACACACACATCACTACACCTCTCCCCTTCCACGCGTACATTCACCTACAAACACACACACACACACCACACACACAGACACACACACATAACTTCAAGCTCATGCACACGAGTCTCCGCCGGACCCTCAACACAGTTGTTCTCCCTTGAGCCCTGCTCAACTGTAGACTTGCGCGTACTGTTGTAGCCGTTCGACAGGAGTGCCAAAATGTTCCGGGATGGGTAGATATTGAGTGTGTAATGTCTAGTCCTGGCTGATGGAGCCCGGAACCCCCCCTCCCCCTCAACACACGCACGCTGGTCCCCAGAGGAGGCCCTTCTTCCCACGGCACTTCTGTGCAGTCAGACCGCTAAGATTTATGCTGTGCCGCCAGAACAACAGTATTATTCCCTGAATGTCCACGTGCGA
Source organism: Salvelinus fontinalis (assembly GCF_029448725.1). Lineage (NCBI taxonomy): Eukaryota > Metazoa > Chordata > Actinopteri > Salmoniformes > Salmonidae > Salvelinus > Salvelinus fontinalis. The sequence goes on from NC_074705.1 coordinate 13,754,884, forward strand.
CCCCTGACCCCCATGGGTTACTGCAGCCAGTATTGCCATCGCTGGTACTACCTGGGAGGAGGTCTCCACCAGAATCCCCCCGGATAGATATGAGGTCATCAAGGTTCTCTTTGCGGCTTTGAGAATTTCCTTGTATTTTATGCTCTCCCATATGGGGCTTAGTTGGAACCTCTCACATTTAACGATTCAGGCCAAATCGCAGTGACCTTTTAATCGGTACAGTACATCCCCCCCGGATGGCACCTCCACGGCAGTATAAAAATATGTCTATATTTGCCAGGCAGCTTTGTGTATGTGTAGGCCTAGTAAGGAAATCAACATGGCAACCGAGGAAGCAGAACAATGCACGTACAAGGAGCACAGCATCTGTGCGGGCGGGCTACTGATGTGAGGGACCGGAGGTGAACTTTGATAGCTTTCTCTTACTTCTATAATTGATTTTAATGAGAAAAAAATGAGTTGCCCATAATTAAGCTATTTATCAGAGTTATTGACCTCGCAATAAGCCAGATTTGAGTAAATTACATTACATTGTAATACTTTCAACATGGGCTGATTTGAGGCAAATAGGCTGATTTGAGAAAACCTCTCATTTAAACAGTCTTCGTTTTAATTTGTCTTAAAACGAGGGCTTTGTGTTGAAACCAATTTCTTCCTATTTAAGAAATAGGAGGTAGGCCAACCTGTTTGACAGACAAAATTATAGGCCAATTCCTTCAGTCATCATTCTCTCTATAAATATCTCTGTGTCAGTGAAGGGCTTGGGGTGTTAAGTTAAAACCAGGGCATGAATTGAAGGGGTACGTTATACCTTTGGTGCCATTGTTGTGATGAACTTGTGAGTTAGTTGAAGAGAACCTTTATAGCTGATTGGCTGACGGTGGGACATGCCTTGCATCTGCTCTTAGCACTGCTCACACTTGGTGATAATGGCCGATTTGAGGCCCAATATATTAAACATGTTTGAAAATAATCGGGATGCCATATGTGCCCGTAGAACAGTATGTTGAAATGGGGACACAGCTCCATAGTTATACTGTTTGGCGATGAAGGGTTTTGTTCATTGTATTCCCAAACGTTTAAGATTTTCTACCTTGAAGGCAAAAACGAACGAAACAACTCTGTAAAAAGCTCTCTTTCCTGCTTTCCCTCGTTCTTTATTTTCCACTTCTCTACTTCTCTTCTCCTTCATTCTGTCTCTCATGTCTTCCCCTGCAGCGACTAGTTCCACGAAGCTGGAGGATCTGAGCTACCTGGATGATCAACGGAGTGCTCCCCAGCGAAGCTCCATCAAACAGCCCTGGAACAGCACAGGGGGAAGGGATGCCAAAGGTGTGGTACTGTTTGTGTTTATGTGTGTGTGTGGGGGGGGGGTTGTGGTGTTTGTGTGTGTGTGTGTGTATATACGTGCATGCAGGCATTTATGCAGGCATGTGTGCGTGCGCAGGGCCGGCACTAGCCTTTTGGGGGCCCTAGGCAATATTTGGTTGGTCCCCCTCCCCACCTCACAGGCAAAACCTTTTAGTGGCCCCCCTCTTGACTGAGGAGAGAAAACATTTTTTAAGTACATTTTCTGCAATTCTACATATTTTTCCATGGGGTGAAGGGAAATGTGTGCAATTTTATAATTAATATAATTCAATTTTACTTGTTTTGCCATGGGGCAGAGAGAAAAAAGTGCAGTTTTACAGCTAATTTCCCAAAATTCGACACATTTTGCCATGACTTATGCCGTGTTAATATGATACACTACATGAAAAAAGTATGCGGACACCTGCTTGTTGAACATCTCATTCCAAAATCATGGGCATTAATATGGAGTTGGTCCTCCCTTTGCTGTAATAACAGCCTCCACTCTTCTGGGAAGGTTTTCCACTAGATGTTGGAACATTGTTGCAGGGACATGCTTCCATTCCTGCCACGAGCATTAGTGAGGTCGGGCACTGATGTTGGGCGATTAGGCCTGGCTTGCAGTCAGCGTTCCAATTCAAAGGTGTTCAATGGGGTTGAGGTCAAGGCTCTGTGCAGGCCAGTCAACTTCTTCCACACCAATCTCGACAAACCATTTCTGTTTAGACCTCGCTTTGTGCACGGGGGGCAGAAAAACAGGAAAGGGCCTTCCCCAAACTGCACAGAATCGTCTAGAATGTCATTGTATGCTGTAGGATTGAGATTTTTGCGTTCAATGGAACTACGGGGCCAAGCCCGAACCATGAAAAACAGCCCCAGACCATTATTCCTCCTCTACCAAACTTTACAGTTGGCACTATGCATTGGGGCAGGTAGTGTTCTCCTGACATCTGCTAAACCCATCGGACTGCCATCGGACTGCCAGATGGTGAAGCATGAAGCATCACTAAAGAGAACGCATTTCCACTGCTCAAGTGTCCAATAGCAGCGAGCTTTACACCACTCCAGCCAACACTTGATCTTAGACTTGTGTGTGGCTGCTCGGCCATGGAAACCCATTTCATGAAGCTCCCGACGAACAGTTATTGTGCTGACGTTGCTTCCAGAGGTAGTTTGGAACTCGGTAGTGAGTGTTGCAACCAAGGACAGATGATTTTACACGCTACACACTTCAGCAGTCGACGGTCCCATTCTGTGAGCTTGTGTGGCCTACCACTTTGCGGCTGAGTCGTTGTTGCTCCTAGACGTTTCCACTTCACAATAACAGCAATTTCAGCCGACCGGGGCAGCTCTAGCAGGGCAGAAATTTGATGAACTGACTTGTCTTCAGTATGGCCATTCTACTGCCAATGTTTGTCTATGGAGATTGCATGGCAGTGTGCTCGATTTTATACACCTGTCAGCAGCGGTTGTGGCTGAAATAGCCGAATCCACTAATTTGATGGGGTGTCCACATACTTTTGTATAGTACAAAATCAATGGGGGTCCATGGAGGTCAGGGACCCTGGGCACGTGCCCTTTCGTAGCCAGTCGGTAATTCAGCCATGATTACTACAAGTTTAGATAGCTTGTTTTGCTGACAAGGGCTAACAAGAAGAAAACTTCTGAAGCACATCCACATCTTGTGTATAGTACTATTCTAACGCTTGTTACGAAACCGATTAACTAGCCTGTTAATATTGTTGCACTCGCTAAGTCTAGGAGTCTTATGTCTAGTTGCATGGTCTGTAACCCGAATGAATGTGTGCATTTTTGTGAGAAATCAGCGTTACCTTACCTCAGGTCCATGGCCAGCTCTGCCTTGACTCCTTGGTGGTGACAGGAACAAATATATACAAAAAGGAAAACCACAAACAGGCATACCTAAACTAAAGATTCAAACCCAAACCGAAGGCCTCATAGCCATCAAACCAACCAGCAGCCTCACGGCTCTCCAAACTGGCACTCTGACTGACGATCATCTTAATTGGCAGTAATTTATGGGCTTATCAAGGCTAAACTCAGCATCTATACCCGGTTACTGCCACCTGGGGGATGAAGTGTGGAAGTGGATCCTGGATTGTGTGTTTGTCTATGTCCTAACGTTAACCTTCACCCCATATCATAATACGCTCAACAGTAAGTTGAGACCCCGACTGAGATCCTTCCTTCGTGCATGCAATTATTGTGTTACAACACCATACGCAACTATATCATTGTTGTATACCACAATACTCTTTAAAATGAACAGGAAGTCATGTAGTAACCCCTGTGTTCTCTCTTTTCTCTTCGTCCAGCGCGCTTCGCTCCCTTCAAATCTGGCGACATCATGCTGAAGCCATTGTTGTTCGAGGTTCCCGCCGTCGCCATGGATGCACCGTTCCAAGGCCGTGATTGGCTGTTCCATCGGCTAGAGGAGGTCCTAAGGAAGAGTGACACCTGCGAGGGCCGTGGGGCCGTTATCGTGGGCGATGTGGGCTTCGGCAAGACGGCCGTTGTCTCGCGGCTGGTGGCTCTCAGCTGTCATGGAGGTCACATGCAACAGGTCCCCACCCAGAGCCCCTGTACCTCCCCCAAAAGTAAGAGACAAATTTCCCTTCTCTGGAGATATTTTGTTTGAAATGATAAACAGGATGAACCTCTTGAGATGCAACAGCTCTTTTTTGAGGAAGCTGCCAGTTCCATGTGCCCCAGAAGGGAAGGACGAATTGATGGTTACTCATTCAGCAAAGGGTGATTCAAACATTCACATTTTTCATTATAAGTTTAACAATTCTCTAACTAGGCAAGCCAACCTGTCTATCTTGAGATCAGTCATACTTTAACAGAGCCATCACTCTCAAGTGGCAGGCTCCATCAGATATTTTGGTCCTAGCGGATGAGCCACACAAAGTCACAGGAATAAAACCTTTGAAAGCTCTGTCCCTGAAAGCTATGACTGATTTTGTGGAGATTGATGTTACACAACTGCAAGTGTTGCTACGTCTGTAGCTAGGTACAGTACCGCACTTTTCTCCCACCATCAAGTGTCGTGAATGCACACCGCATATCATTTTCACGGCCCCCATCCAGCAAATTGATACAGTGCACCATACGGCACGCCAGTAATGACATCAAGTAATGACATCATTTAGGTTAAGAGTAGGAATCTGCTTTGATGTGCCTGCTCAGGGAAATGCATTACAGACAGTGACCTAATTATAGTACATGCTGATAAATGCCTGACAGAGACTGAAGTGATTTGCCATCGTGACTCAGGGCCTTATTTAATTAACATTGTTTACTGGAGATATGTTTTGGGCCCATTATAGAAACCAGCCCACAATGATGCTTTTAACATGCTCTCTTGTATTCACAGCACAAGAAAAAAAAAATTTTGAATCATGAGTGCTGATAATCAAAAAAATATTTCATTAAATGATTATTATTCTTTTCCAACTTCTCATGAAAAAGTAGTGACAGTCCACGTGTGTGCCTTTGTAACAGTATAGCTTCCGTCCCTCTCCTCGCCCCTACCTGGGCTCAAACCAGGGACCCTCTGTACACATCGACAACAGTCACCCTCGAAGCACCGTTACCCATCGCTCCACTAAAGCCGCAACCCTTGCAGAGCAAGAGAAACAACTATTTCAAGGTCTCAGAGCGAGTGGCGTCACCGATTGGAACGCTATTAGCTTGCGCCTCGCTAACTAGCTAGCCATTTCACACCGGTTACACCTTGCTGTGTCCCTCTTGCAGTTGGGGATAGGGGGACAGACGGCGCCTCCAAACAGCCGCCCCAGCCCAGCACCCCCACCACAGACCCCCAGCCCAGCGAAACAACCTGCCCCGGGACACCAGAGGCACACCGAGAGGAGGCTGTCAAACGCCTGGCCAGCAAGGTATGATATGCTACACACACATGCACACACTTCATGCGTGCACCTTTGAATGCACACACACACCTGAATGGCACACACAGGCACACACACACTCACACACACACACACACACAGAAACACAGACACCTCTGGTGGAGAAGAATCTTGGGACTACAAGGTCCTATCTGACATTTGGGTCAAAAAATGTGTTATTCACATAGAGTTGCTCTTCAGGTGGTCCTTTACCTGTCAGATATGTCCGTTTTTTGGTTGTTATTTTACGACGAACAAATTATAATAATCTGAAAACACCTTTTAACTTGGTGCTAACAGGATCCATCTTCAATCCAATCCCACAATGCTGGATTGTCAATCAACAAAAATAATTGCATGTAAGGTGATATATTTATTGAGTCATTTTCATTGACATTTTAGTCATTTAGTGGATGTGAAAGAGGAAAATATCACAAAACAGTTCTGACAGCTGGATAATACTCATTATCTCCAAACTATGCAGCATTTTGCTGATATAATCTTATAGTCTCAAGTCCTTGATTATTCATATCATAGGTTCTGGTCCTCTTTTTAAATTATATTTAAGAAAAATGTAGAATAAGAATGGCCATAACGTAAGCTCTTTATGGTGAAAACGAATAAATACAGGTACCTTCGAGAATGTGTAAGGCCCTTAGGAGAGGCATTGCTGTTTTTGTCTTGTTCTACAGTATTAAACTCACCAGATGTTATTGATAACTAGCAACTAGTTTACTGACTTTGGGTGTCAGAGACCCGAAAATATGTCCGTTTACTCATGCAGAGCTAACGTTTTTTAGTTATCCATAAGATTTGTGCATTTGTCATTTTAGGGAACGTTAATTAATATATTTGATGATGTGATTAGAAAGAAGGACGGGTATTCTCTTTATTTAATCATTAAATGTCTGTACTTTTCTATTGAAATGTAAATAATTGTAACATTCTGTGCCAGATAGAACCTAACAGATTTTTGAAGGTCTTAGTATTTTGATACTTTAAGGTCAGGACTTTAATGGTTTATGAAAGAAGAATTCACTTTAAAACAGTTCTGAGATCTGGGATGTGAAAACATTCATGCTCAGTATCTCAGAACGATACTTTGCACAGATAGTAGTCTTGTTTCTTGAATCACTGCCAATAGACCACCTCCTAATTCCTCTTTAATTGGTCTCAGAGATGAAGAGTCTTGCGGCTTCACCTAGTAATACTAAGAGGGAGGGTTTAGTTTGACAAATTGGGTTCCAAGGCAACTGGAAAAGGTTTCCGACTGACTGTGTTTGCCATCCATCTGTTTGCCCCTTTTGATGAGTTCCTGAATTAAAGATGACCCCTGGGTGTATGGATACTTCTCCATCCTCAACAAAATTAACAAGATGGTTCTGTTAACTGTATCTCCATGTAATTACTGATGTGGTGAATAATGAATAAGACCATCGAGTCCCAAAGACTCGTGTGTTTACTCTTGACATCCGTGCCTTGTTTTTCCCCCGTTCCATTAAGTGGATCCGTCATGGCAGCTTGATTAGCCAATCTGTTAATTAGCAACTCATCGCAGACACTTTAGCCTCATGGAGAAAATCAAATGCTGATTTGTGAGACGGAGATATTCAAAGTTGGTTGAGGACTTACTTCTCTGGAAAGTTCAAGACACTCATGGCAGTCAAAACTTTGAAAAAGCATTATTGAAGTGCTCCATTAGGGAGCCTCTCTTTCTCTCCCTCACTCTCTCTCTCTCTCTCTGTCTCCAGGTGGTGTCCTACCACTTCTGCCAGGCTGACAACACCTACACCTGCCTGGTCCCAGAGTTTGTGCACAGTGTCGCCGCCCTGCTGTCCAGAGCGCCACAGCTCAGCGGCTACAGGGAGCTACTGCTAAAGGAGCATCATATACAGAGCATGCTCAGTCTGCGCTCCTGTGTCCAGGACCCCATCGCCGCCTTTCGCAGGGGAGTCCTGGAGCCCCTCGTCAACCTGCGCAAGGGTAGCTACTAACTTACTCCTGCAGTCTCCATGTTCTCACCCATGCTTCAAACCCCCCCTCCCCCTTCATCCACTGTTGTAAGTGTAACACCTGCAGCTCCTACTCACCAGCTACACCTCACCCCCAACCCCTCCTAGGGTTTTCTAAATTGTCATGCGCCCCCTGAAACAGTTGATTAGCACTCCCTGGTGGGCCGCTAGATCATTTTGGGATAATAAGGTCACTGGTTAAAAACGCTACAGGCCGTGACACAATTCTAACTTCAAAAACAACATTACTTCAAACAACAACCTTTTTCACTGTGGGAGTATCCATATCAATCAATATCCCTAAGGCTGCATTTACACAGGCTGCCCAATTTTGATCTTTTGCTCAATTGTTGGCAAAATAGTTGATCTGATTGGTCATACTAATTAGTCTGTGGACCAATCAGATCAGCTCTTTTGCCAATAATTGGACAAAAGATCAGAATTGGGCTGCCTGTGTAAACGCCGCCTCGGTGCTTTCATCCAGTGTATTATTCTTACTGTACAGGAAAAACAAGAGGGCAGGCCATATCAACGTTATAGACCATCTCTGGTAGCCAGTGTGTCTCAGTCTATCTGATGATATAGTAGGAAGTCAGCCTGATCAATAGGTTGGTCGTTCAGTAGCCTCCACCACAGGCTCGTTCCTCCGTCTTTATGATGTGGATTAGTAGATGACTGTGGCAGAGTGATCTCACCTCCACACAGTCAGGAAGGGCTGTATCAGGCTGCATCGACGGGCTCAGGTAGACTGGAACAGGATAGATATGCCTCTGTGATCACCCCCATCTCCTGTCTTATTAAAAGTAATGGTTGCGATGATGAGGGCCCATACAGGAGACTGAGGAGGGGTGACTGGTGTTTTCACCCTCCATCTGAGGTGCAGTCCCTCTGTGACATTACTCATGAAGTATAACATGGGGTAAGGGAATGGAAGCAGGGCTCTGGTCAAAAGTAGGGCACTACTTAGGGACTAGGGTATCATTTTGGACGGACCCCTGGTTAGATATTCCAGAGCCTGCACACGTCGACCTCATCCCTCCTGCCTGATAAACTGAACTGTGGCCTTTCGGCTGGTATTCCATTGAGTACCACAATCTCCTTTCTTTAAACCATATCACTTCAAACCGTTTGCCTCGACATGTACAGTATTTCAAAATACGTTTGCAACGCAGCAGTTATGTGCTTTACATTTGCGTCCTTAACCTGCTTCAATTATTGCCAGTATCTTATGTACTTGTTCTCTCTCTCTCACTTTCTCTCTTTTCCTCTCTCTCGCTCTGACTCCAACTGCCGCTCTCTCCTCTCCCATCTTCCCCGTTTCTCCCTCTCCACCTCCCCTCTGTTTCCCTGTGTAGAAAGGAAGATCCCGGAAGAAGACTTCATCCTCCTGGTTGACGGTCTGAACGAGGCAGAGTTCCACAAGCCGGACTACGGAGACACCGTCGCCTCCTTCATCACCAAGATCGTCTCCAAGTTCCCCTGCTGGCTCAAACTGTTGGTCTCTGTCAGGACCTGCCTACTGGTGAGGAGAGGACAGTCACGAAGCACAGATAAACGATCCTAGCCAGTGTATGTGAGTGATGCATTGCCTCTACCCAGGGACCCAGGCTTTTGTGGCATAGTATAGTCTGTTAGACTCGTAGGCGCTATGGTTCGAGTCTGATACAGCTCTCACTTTCTCCTGCTACACTTTAACTAAAAGAAGCTTAGTAAATCTGTGTTTGCCCATAGTTCACTGGCCTTCACCTGTGTGTCTCATACAGTATGGTCTGTCCCAGAGGTACAGTAGCACAGTCTAGCTGGTCAGCTTACTCCACCAGGGCCCATTGGCGGTGGTTTCCTCCAGCATGTTGGCTGGCCACTGATCCCTCCGTCTGCCTAACGCAGCTTTCCCATAATCCTCCTGGATTACCACTCCGGGCCGTAATGCTCCTGGGAGCCTGCCTGACGTTATGTAACAGGAGTGCTGAGGACACGACAGGCCCCTACAGTGTGTGTGTGTGTGCGTGAGTGTGTGTGAGTGTGTTGGCAAGGGATGTTAGACGTTGATCCCCCTGCCTGCTCTCTATCCTCTCTCCTCTCCCAATTGGTCCTTTCACAGGAAGTTGCCAATATCCTGTTTTAGGCATGGTCCCATCGAGGTTGCTATGCAACCAGGGCACTGTGAAATCTTCGGATCACCGCACTTTAATGAAATCGTGCATGCACAGCAAGGAAATGAAACAGCAATAATAATTTCATATTAACTTAGGTATTGCATTTGATTTATTCGTTTATGGCTGTAATTTTCTTCTCTTGCCTCAAACATCACCATTTCTGATGGCATCTGTCATCGGAAGAGATTTGATGTGAATCTGTGAGAAAACTGGCGGAATGACAGTCAGTGGTTTCGTGGCACCCTATTCCCTATATACAGCAGTAGGATCGTAATTTGATCACTCCTTTAGTGCTGAGAATTTTCATGCATCACAGGAAATGCAGATAAGACTTGTGATTTACATAAATTCACTGAAAACCCTCAGTAAAACACAGTTATATTAATAGTATTGCACTTTTCATGTAGCCTAACTTTGGCCAGCACATGTTTGCCTAACCACCAATCAAGCAACATTATGGACTAAATGTTCAAATCCTGTTGCTGCAGGATTATTTTGCTGCCTCAATACTGGTCAAATGAAGATCCTCCAAAAGAAGTGCACGCATACAGTGTTACACAGCTACTGTATTTCATGTTTCCGTGAGTCAGAAGAAGCAGCAGCTTGAAGAGATGTGATGGGTGCCTTCCTCTCCCTGACTAATCTGTTGTCCTGGCACATACAGTACCACCATAGTGAGCCAACACTGTTCTCATCATCACTTGTATTATTCAGTGTTTTTCCCTCTTTCATGTTACCTTTCACAACTAGAAGAAAGGGTTCTCTCTGCTGCGATGCAGGAGCTGGAGGATAGAATTGTACTGTGTCGTATTGATTTTGTACTGCAGACTCTTGGGTGGGAAGTTGCAGTGTGCTCCTGGGCTCCGTGGTTGCATGGCGTGTGGGCTAAGTTCAACTCTGAGATATAACCAAGCTACAGTACACTTTGATTGAGAATGCAGTGTATGATATATATACGCTTCCAGGAGGCCCATTTTGGTCAGACATAAATCCACAACATATATAATTCTACAATATAAATCGCTGTCTCCCGTCTCCCCAGGAGATTACCACCCTCCTACCCTTCTCCAGACTCTCACTGGACGACTTCCCGGAGAGCAGCGAGATCGGCGGGGACCTTAGCGACTACATCCAACACCGGGTCATCGTCAGCCCCGAGATTGCCGCCAACGTCACCACGCCCAACGGTACCGTCCCCGACCCCCTCCTCCTCAGCAAGTTCAACACCCACCTGGCCTCTCGCAGCCAGGGCTCCTTCCTCTACCTAAAACTGACCCTGGACCTGTTCCAGAGAGAGCACCTGGTTCTCAAGGGAGGCAACTACATGGTAGTGCCTGTCTCTCTGGCTGAGGTGAATGAATGAATACATTTTATTTGACAAATCTTTGACAAATATAAAATAAATGTAGGGCTGGTTTCCCAGACAGATTAAGCCTAGTCCTGGACTGAACAGCATGGTCAATGGAGAATCTCCACAGAAATCGTTTTTTAGTCCAATACTACACTTAATCTGTGCCTGGGATACCAGCCCATAGAGTTGCTCCAGCTAAGGAAGTACAACACACGGAATTCAATACACAATCCAGTCAACAAACGTATTTCCATTGTGGTCCTCTTTATCGCCAGGTGTACCTGCTGCAGTGCCGTGCGGGGTTCGAAGGGGACCAAACCTTCGAGCGGGTGCTGCCCGTACTCAACGTGGTGCTGGCCTCGTTACACCCGCTGACGGACGAGCAGCTGTTCCGGGCGCTGAACGCTGGGGGTGTGAGAGGAGAGATGTCCTGGGAGGACTTCCAACAACGCCTGGAGACCCTGGCCTCTGTCCTGGTGAGGAGAGAACCTGTGAAAGACTATTGAGAAACAGCCATACCGTACGTTGTTAGCTAGATCAGGAAGTAGGCCAGGAAGTAGTATACAACCATTTCATTGAGTTACGTTCACTCTGTGGGAGTTGCATTTGGCTCCCAGTGACAGTAACTATCTCAGCCACTTGTGGATTTATGACAACAACCTCTGTCTGATCTTGTGTCGTTTCCCTCTAGGTGAGACGCAGGGACGGCACCCGCATGCTCTTCCACCCCTCCTTTAGAGAGTGGCTAGTGTGGAGGGCGGACGGAGAGAGCACCGACTTCCTCTGTGACCCCAGGAGTGGCCATGCTCTGTTGTCCTTCATGTTCTCCAGACAGGAGGGCAAGCTCAACCGGCAGCAGACCATGGAGCTGGGACATCATATCCTGAAGGCACACATCTTCAAGGTACCAGCTAGTGTGTCTGAATAGACTACTGATGGGGCGTTAATCCAAAGACTATCTGAGTTCAAATATTACAGTACAGTAGCCTCTCTCCTCTTCCTCTCATACACTGGGGGGGAGGGGGGGGGGTCGATGGTGGAAATATTGAACCAGGGTGTTTCTCTCTCCCTGTCTCTGCCTCCCTCTCTCTCAGGGTCAGAGTAAGAGGACAGGTGTGTCCTCTAGTGTTCTGCAGGCTCTGTGGGTGAGCTGTAGCACTGACAGCCTCTCTGCAGCCCTGGCCTCCCTCAGAAATCTCTACACACCCAACGTCAAGGTGAGACAGACACACACACGCACGTAGACACAGCACAGGCACGTACACACACACCTCTGCACACCCAACATCAAGGTGAGAGACTCGCACGCACGTACACATACGCACACCTTTTAAAAAAAATCTTACCTACAGGTGAGTCGTCTGCTGATGCTGGGCGGGGCGAGTGTGAGCGGGCGTTCAGAGGTGCTTGGTCGTTCCCCTGTGCTGGGTGTGCACGCCCACCTGGGTCACCTTGAAATGGTGTCCCTGCTGCTGGAGCTGGGGGCTCCCGTAGACGGCCCCTCGGACAGCGGCATGACCCCCCTCTGTCTGGCCGCCGCAGCAGGACACACAGGACTGGTCAGCCTGCTCTGTAAGAAAGGAGCCACGGTCAGTGCTGTTCTCTCACCTTGTTGACAATTCAACCAAATTGGAAGTTGATCTGCTGTTGTTGCCCAGCTTTACAGTTTCATATAACTTTTTTATTTAACTAGGCAAGTCAGTTGAGAACAAATTCTTATTTTCAATGACGGCCTAGGTGTGTTCAGGGGCAGAATGACAGATTTGTACCTTGTCAGCTCGGGGATTTGAACTTGCAACCTTTCGGTTGTTACTCTAACCACTAGGCTACTCTGCCACCCCAGAGTAGTCACGTATCATAGTCACGTATCATAGTCATGTCATATCATAGTCATCTGCTTCTGTTGGCTCTTTGGGGTTTAGGCTAGGGTACTATGAATACGGTTGTGACAACTGCTGATGTTAAAAGGGCTGTGTAAATACATTGGATTCATTGATTGATTGATCTGTGTTTCTCCTTCTAGGTGGGCCATGTTGATAAGAGTGGTCAGTGTGCCCTGGTCCATGCTGGGCTGAGGGGCCACCCAGACATCATCCACTACCTGCTGAACCAGGACTGGGGCCCCACAGAGGCCCCTGAGGGCCAACAGCAGCACGGTGTGAAGAGCAGTGTGAAGGGCCAGGCCTTACAACAGGCCCTGACGGCCGCCTGCAGCATGGGACACACTCACGTAGGCTACTGCATACACACACTGACGAACACACACACCGTGCGCACTCTTCAGATGCAACCGTTGTGTATTGCTTATAATAGTTATGGTGTATAATTATTGTGCATGATATTGTCTCGTTGTCAGGTTGCGAAGAGCTTACTGGAGCTGAACGATGAAGATTTGGCTGTGCAGATAGACACTCCCGACACGCTCTGGGGAGAGACTGGTACTGTGCACTTTCCCTTTGTCTACATAATGTATAATATATATAATGTTTTCCTCATCCTAATCCTCATTTTCTTTCCTCATCCTCTGTTTTCAGTTGCTTGTTTTCGCGGACTCTTGAAAAGTGGTTGGCTTTCGTTTTACCAAGTGGAGATCATTTGTTGTTATTGAACTTCCTAGTGAGCTTCTCAGGTGGTCTCCACTTGCCCACTGTGTTACACCGATGGACTCTTCTGATCCGGTCGTGAGCTGAAGATTTTAAGCGGCAGTGGTGGTAATAGTTTCAACCGGGTCATGTATTCCAGGTAGCCTAGCGGTTAAGAGCGTTGGGTCAATAACCGAAAGGTCGCTGGTTTGAATCCCCGAGCTGACTAGGTGCAAAATCTGCCGATGTGCCTTGAAGCAAGGCACTTAACCTTAATTGCTCCTGTAAGTTGCTCTGGATAAGAGCATCTGGTGAAATGAGTAGCATGTTCAAGAAGAAAGATGTGGTAATATTAGATTATAATAGTCTTACAGTGAAGCTGGTGTAGATATCAGATGGTATTACCTCCATCTCCAAAAAAGGAAGTCAAGCAAACCTGTCTTGATTCTTATACCCATTAAACTCTAATACAATCATAGGTGTTTATGTGCTAGTAAATAAATAGGCTGGGGGATAGACAGCGCTCAACCACTGCCAATTGGAAGCATACATACAATTGCTGGCTGCTGGTACCAACATTTGTAAGCCAATCCTGAATGAAAACAACCTCGCTGATGCAAATATAGAATACTAAATAGGCCATTTAGAGGTAAATTGAAGGAAATCATGTATTTATGTTGATTACAGAGACCTGACTGGGCGATAAAATAGACAATAGTACCAATTGAATGGCCTTCGTTTGTTTTACTGTTTGGGCTTACCATTCAGTCGAGCATTGTTTCATTTTCATTAATATTGGTTTTACATTGACAAATCCTCCCATGGTAGAGAATCTTGATACTCCACTATATGCCGAATGATTTTCACTTCAGCTCTTCTAATCTATTCGGTGAAAGAAGTCCTTGAGTACTTCTGCCTGTGAAATTGTCCTCTCTCTATGCAAATGTGTTCCCGTGCCTGGTGGCTTCTCATTAGTGGAGAATAATTACGTTTTTCTCCCTGGAGGGCAGGCTACTGTCTGTCTGTCTGTCTGCCTGTCTGTCTGCCTGTCTGTGTGTCTACCTCCTCTGTGGGTGAGACGCCAAAGGTTTACTGTACGTGAAGGAAATGACATGGAACAGATACATAACTATCGTAGCTGTAGCAGCTGTGTGTCTGTCGTCCACACAAGGTCAGTGACATACGGGGGAGTTGTCAGAAGTAGTATTTATAGCTGTGGGAAGTAGTTGATAGAACTGGCCAGCATCAACGGATCATGTTTTTGTTGTTGTTGGTGAACTAGCTGTAGGAGCCATTCAACTCATTGGCCTTTATTAAAAAATAGTATTTTCAATATGAGAACCTCCCTTTTGGATTAAAAAATTTGATTCCACAACCAAGGCCCCAGCGAGAATTGAACTCGCGACCCCTGGTTTACAAGACCAGTGCTCTAACCACTGAGCTATGGAGCCTTACCTATTCATGCATCACTGCAACAGGATATTTAGACATCACACCCAGCGTACTCATAAACAGACAGAGGACCACACCCAGAGACATATTTCTAAATAGATGGCTCTGGCCACACCTAATGTGACGTCACTGACTCTACCGCACAGCTGTTGGTTGGAGCAGTCTGGCCAAACCAGCTGAGCTAGGCTGTCGGCACGAGGCCTCATGTCAGGGATTTAACCTGAAAGCCACGTACTCTTTGTCTGGTAAAAGCAACTGACTCTGACTGACAGCTCTCCTATGACTTACTGACTCCTCCACGTTTCTTCAAACTCCCCTCAGATATTTGACATTGACAACAGAAGCACAGCTGTTCAGGCATGAATCCGCAATTGCGTATTGATTTATGAGTCAGTGGTGCACGTCTGCCTTATCTTAGATTGAGAAGTGTTGAGTCACAAGACAAAGTATTCCTAAATGTATCAATCATAGCCACAATATTTTTTATTTATTATGAAAGTATTTTGTTATCTCAACTTTTTGCTCTGGCGTGAAGGGAAATGAGATAAAGGAAAAGAAATGAGTGAGGTGATTTGTAATTGCGTATGTGCTCATGTGGAACCATCGGTGGGACAGATGGGGAGGGTGTACCCTACATGCTCCCATAGATGTCATTCATGTCGTCATTCCCTCCCCACTGGCTTCCAGAGCAAGATGGGTGATGTCACCTCTCCTGGGAGTATTTCATCATCCCAGCCAAGGTGAAACAGGAGGCTGCATCAAAGAAAAGAAAATGGCATTGGTTACACATATCGAACACATATTAAACACACAGTAAAATGCTCGTGTTTCTAGCTCCAACAGTGCAGTAATACCTACAATACAAAACAATATACACAAATCCAACAAATCCAAATAAAGGAATTAAGACATATCAGGACGAGCAATGTCAGAGTCCAGATTATAAATATATATGTACATGATGGTGTGTATAGACTGTATGGCCAGTATATGAATAGAAAAGGTGTGTACAGCAGTAGTTATACAGAATGAGCCATGACTAGAATACAGTATATACATATAAAGTGGGTAAAACAGTATTTAAACATTATTAAAGTGACCAGTTTTCAATAACTCCATGTACATAGGGCAGCAGTCTCTAAGGTGCAGGGTAGAGTAATGGGTGCTAGCCGGCTAGTAACAGTCTCTAAGGTGCAGGGTAGAATAATGGGTGCTAGACAGCTAGTAACAGTCACTAAGGTTCAGGGCAGGGTAGTGGTGACTGTTTAACAGTCTGATGGCCTGGAGATAGAATCTGTTTATCAGTCTCTCAGTCCCAGCTTTGATGCACCTGTGCTTTCTCTGCCTTCTAGATGGTAGCGGGTCGAACAGGCCTTGGCTCAGGTGGCTGAGGATCTTCTTGGCCTTCCTGTGACCGCATTAGTACCTGTCTGATCTCAGCTTCCCTGGTCTGCGCTGTCTGCTTGTGTCCCAAATGGGACCCTATTCCCTATATAGTGCACTACTTTTGACCTAGAGCACTATGGGCTTCGGTCAAAGGTAGTGCACTAATTAGGGAATAGGGTGCCTTTTGGGAGGTATATACTGTATGGATGGATGCTCCATACCCAGGACTAGATGGCTGGTTGGGCAAGCTGTGGCCAATACCCATCAAATCTCTCTCTCTGCCAGGCCAGCTGTAAGACTTGTGACAGCTTCAGCTAAGAGCTTGCCTCGCTAGAGAGCACAGGGAGATATGGGCCCACTGAAGTGTGGCCAGTCTAAAAATAGTCTTTGAAAGTCATACTCAGGGGTGTGACGTTTTCTGTTCAGTACTGTAGCTCACATTGCATGTGTGGCGCCAATATTATACTCTCATTATTCACTGTCTCAAAACAATCAATAACACAAAAACAAAGATTACTTTCATTCCGAGCACAGTGGTGAAGTAGGTAGTTGATCACTGTTCTGGGGGTCTCTCTCTCTCTCTCTCTCTCAGCTCTGACTGCGGCTGCAGGCCGGGGCAGGACAGAGACGTGTGTTTTCCTGCTGGAGAGGGGTGCAGGGGCGGAGCAGCCCAACCAAAGGGGGGTGGTCCCACTCTTCAGCTGCATCAGGCATGGACACCCCCAGGTGAGAATCATTCTGATGAATCTTTCTGTTACACTTCTAATTTTCCTGCTTTAAAGCACTAATGGCTGTCCTTTCACTCATGCTCTCACTCTCTGTCTCTCTTCCCCCCCTCTCTCAGGTAGCAGAGCTGTTGCTGCAGAGCGGTGTGGACATTAACACCATCGATAAGCAGGGCCGCAGTCTGCTGATGGTGGCAGCCAGCGAGGGCCACCTCAGCACTGCTGACTTCCTGCTGACAAAGGGTGAGAGGTCCAGGGTCAGGGTCACATCATGGTACATGTCAATTCTCAGTGCACTAAGGGGGATAAAGTGCTATTTTAGATACTTTTTTCATTTTGTAGCTCTGAGATATACAGTATAGACTGAGTGGCCAGTTTATTAGGTACACCACCCCGTTCACAAAAATGGTTCGCTCCTATAGACAGTGAGTCACGTGGCCCTGGCTTGCTATATAAAGCAGGCAGACAGGCATCGGGGCATTCAGTTACTGTTCGTTTGAACGTTAAAATGGTCAAAACTAGTGACTAGCAGAATGGCACCTCGGAACGCACAACTCGTCTGTCCTTGTCACGGATGGGCCATAGCAACAGACGGCCACACCCGGGTTCCACTCCTATCAGCTAAAAACAAGAAGAAGCGGTTCCAGTGGGCGCACGATCACCAACACTGGACAATTGAGGGGTGGAAAAACTTTACCTGGTCTAAGGAATCCCGGTTCCTGTTGCGTCATGCTGATGGAAGAATCAGGATTTGCCATAAGCAGCATGAGTCCATGACCCCCATCCTGCCTGGTGGCGGTGGTGTAATGGTGTGGGGAATGTTTTCCTGGCCGCTGAGAGTCCGACCCAGTACTAGATGGGTGTACCTAATAAACTGAGTATATGTCAGACTGAGTTGCAGTGGAGTGAGCATGTTATTTCTGATCTGGTTCCAGGCGCGTCTTTAGCCTCCGTGGACAAGGAGGGTCAGACCGCTCTGAGCTGGGCGTGTCTGAAGGGTCAGAAGGGCGTGGTGGAGCGCCTGGTGGAGAAGGGGGCAGAGATAGATCACCCTGACAGGAACGGACGTACCCCTCTCCACCTGGCAGCGTTCAACGGTGATGCAGAGATGGTGGGGTTCCTTCTAATACTGCAAACTGGAGAAACAAATTGATCCACAGACATAATTCTGATTTTCGCTGCAACTGGCCTAGATTGTCTTAAACTGTCCTAGATTATAGATTTTTAAAAACACAGTACTGAATTTGCCCAATTCCCTCCAGCACCTTTGGCCTTGTTTGAATCCTTTTAAAATGCTGTTTGTTTTGTGGTGTCCTCTACAACCACAGGTTCAGTACCTGGTGGAGAAGGGTGCGGTGGTGGAGCATGTGGACCACAGTGGGGTGAGGCCTCTGGAGAGGGCTGTGGGCTGTAGAAACGCTGCTGTAGTGGTGACCCTACTGAAGAAAGGGGCCAAGCTGGGTGAGTTGAGTTGACCTGATTGGTCAGTGTCTTGAGGAAGTTGCTATCAACATCATGTATTTCACCCCTCTTTCTCTTCACTCCTTTCTACCTGCTAAAAGGCTACAGAACATCCCCTTATGATCGATCAGGTACTTTCTTTAGATACATTTTACAGCATTCTGTGTGTGTGTGTGTGTGTGTGTGTGTTTAACCTGTGTTCTCTTGACCAGGTCATGCTACGTGGGCGATGGCCACATCCAAACCAGACGTCCTTCTCATTCTCCTACAGAAACTCATGGAGGAGGGCAACCTGCTGTATAAGGTGGGTTAACAACCAAAGGAAAACCTGATCTCTGTCCGTCCGTCCGTCCGTCCGTCCGTCCGTCCTGAAAGTGTGTCCAATTAGAAAATCTGCTAGCCCTCTTCTCCAAATCAATGTCTGTATTTTCTCTCCCTCTCCTCTCTCTCTCTCTCTCTCCAGAAGGGGAGGATGAAGGAGGCAGCCCAGAGGTATCAGTACGCTCTGAGGAAGTTCCCCCGAGACGGCTTCGGAGACGACCTGAAGGGCCTGAAAGAGCTCCGTGTCTCCTTGTACCTCAACATGTCACGCTGCCGCAGGAAAACTAATGTGAGACACACACACACACATAGCACATCAGTTGCTAATATAATTGAACACGTAATAAAATTGCAGGTATTGCATCGTCTGATATAGCTACACACTACTCCATTTGCTATTTTATAGAATTTAACACTGAATGAAATGTCATTTCATGTTAATAGTATAGCAGTAGGTATAATGGATAGATCTTCATCTCAGCAGCCTGGAGGGTGTGATCTAACACACACTTGTTTGACCAGACAATATAATAAGACTGTTATACTAGAGTGGTGGTGGTAAAATGGCATCCTCCGGCAAATGAATAATGGAAAGATGCTATGATGCGATACGGTCATGCTCTCCCACATACTGGAGGAATCGCTCACTCACACACACATGCAAGGTGGACGCGCGTGCACAAACACGTGCGCACACAAACCCACACGGAAAGAAGGGTTCCTCCCTCCGTTGTTGCTGGTAGATATTGGGTCAGGGGGAAGAGAGAGCTGGCTGGGCACACATATCATCCATATTTCATCATGCTGCAGGTGAATAGAACAGGAGGGGAGTGGGAGTAGAGAGGCCATAAAAACTGTTATTAAACATTGAACAGTTACTCAGAGCTGTGGATTTCAAGGCTGTGGTGTAATGCCCACCTCCATCTCAAGGACGGAATCACACTGTGGTTTGCTTCATTAAATATTCACCTGAGAGGAATGAGGGGAGCAGGGAAACTCGTTTAAAAACAAGCCAACCGCATGCTCTCTAGGCATACAAAGAGATGGATGGATACACTGTGTACGCAGGCATGTACACACACATTGTACACACACAGACATATTGTACACGCATGCACACACACACCAGGGCCACTAGAGGTGCTTATGAAATTACCATTAAAGGCCCAGCTCAGTCAAAAACATGATTTTCTTGAGTTTTATATACTCTACCGTTCAAAAGTTTGGGTTCACTTAGTAATTTCTTTGTTTTTGAAAGAAAAGCTATTTTTTTGTCCATTTAAATAACATCAAATTGATCAGAAATAGAGTGTAGACATTGTTAATGTTGTAAATTACTATTGTAGCTGGAAACGGCTGTTTTTTTATGGAATATCTACATAGGCGTACAGAGGCCCATTATCAGCAACCATCTGATGTTCCAATGGCATGTTGTGTTAGCTAATCCAAGTTTATCATTTGAAAAGGATAATAGATTATTAGAAAACACTTTTGCAATTATGTTAGCACAGCTGTAAACTGTTTGTCTGATTAAAGAAGCAATAAAACTGGCCTTCTTTAGACTAGTTGAGTATCTGGAGCATCAGCATTTGTGGGTTTGATTTCAGGCTCAAAATGGCCAGAAACAAAGAACTTTCTTCTGAAACTCGTCAGTCTATTCTTGTTCTGAGAAATTAAGGCTATTCCATGCAAGAAATTGGCAAAGAAACTGAAGATCTCGTACCACGCTGTGTTTGGTTTTGACTACCCTATTGAGTAAGAAGTGCCCATCAAGCCAATCCAACTTGTGGGAGGTGCTTCAGGAAGCATAGGGTGAAATCTCTTCAGATTACCTCAACAAATTGCTTGAGAAATGTTTCTTTGCTAAGAAGCTATTTTAGTTTTAGTTTTTTTATGTTTATGAAAACCATGAGAGTAAAGTACTTAATTGTTACCCAGAAATTATTTCATATTGAGATAAAAAAACGACTGCATTGTATCTTTAAGAGTCAATAGTTTTCATTTCCGACATCTGATTGAAGGAGGGTTTTTTTTACGGTTTGGAGAGAAGCTATGAGCACCCATCTGGAGAATCCTTTAAGACACTGGGAGAGAAAGCTGCTCTACTCTGAGCTGCACACAGATGAATAATTCTCCAGTTAAACAACGCTGAATTCCTCATTCCAGTCACTTACAGTAATTGCAAAGTGTGGAGCTGTGTGGACTACCACTGGATTCACACTGCACTCATTAACGCTCACAAACACATTACCCTGGCTAATGACCTCAAGGCGTTGGTTTTGGCTTCTCCTTGAGAAATTCAGGGTGGACTGAATTTAACAGTAAACATTCATAATGAACTGTTGAGTTTCTGTCCTCTTTTTCCCGACAGGATTTTGGTATAGCGGAGGAGTTTGCTACCAAAGCCCTTGAACTGAAACCCAAGTCTTATGAGGCGTTCTACACCAGAGCACGAGCCAAGAGGAGCAGCAGGTTAGTACAGGCCAGTTCACACTGATAACAAGGGAGGACTAGAATGGACGAGTACAGTTTTGTCTAAGGACAAGACACACTCACCTCTCACTATGTTCGCCTTATGTGTCCATCCAGGCAGTATGCAGCGGCGCTAGCCGACCTCCACGAGGCGTCTCGGCTCTGCCCCACCAACCGTGAGATCCGCCGTCTGCTGACGCGTGTGGAGGACGAGTGTCAACAACAACAGCAGCAGCAGTCCCCCAACACACCACAAGGCCAACAAGCAGCACACAGCCAGACTCCCGACGACCTCACAGAGAGAAGTCAGGACACAGAGAAGAGTTGTGATACACAGAGCCAGGATGAACTAGATGATGATTATGAAGAGATAGGGGGAGAGGAAGAGCCCTCACAGAACCCCTATGGACCCAACAGGCCCAAGAACCCCTATGGACCCAACAGGGCTCTCCCACCAGTACCAGGCGGAGTGGGCTTAGCTCCCCTGGACCCCAGGCCTGGTTCCCCTCTGGACGGGTCCACACAGACCAACCTGTCTCTGGACAAGCAGGGCTCTGTCCTACAGGGTCCTAGACAGAACCAAAGCATGAAGACCAAGCAGCAGCACTGTAACTCCTTGCAGGTAGGGGGCAGACCAGGGGGCAGGCCTATGTCTCTGTGTGGCCCCTCCAGCCCCCTGCCAGGCAGACACATCTCCACCTCCCTGAGACCCAGCCCTGGCCTGGGCATCGACATCAGCCCTCTGCCCTCCTCTTCCACAGACCACCACCCGGGGCTCACCCCTGTCAACCACCACCACCTCTCCTCCTCCTCCTCATCTGTCCAGCCCTTCCAGGGCCACTCCTCCAGCTTGGCTAGGGGAACAGACAGGCTCTCAGCCCACCCCGGCACCACGCTGGACGGGCAGGCTGGGTCCCTCACCCCTGGGGTTGGTAAGGAGGGAAGGAGGGAGGGTTTTGGGGGGTCGGCTGGCCCCGGTCTGCGTTCCGGTGGTCAGACGGGCAGTATGAAGGCCTCCAGCTCTAGCAGTAGCCTAGCCTCCAGCGGGACCCTGTCAGACAGCAGCAGGACCCAGGCTCCTCAGGGGCCCGACGTGCCTCGCCCCAAACCGGCTAAACCCGAGCTCAAGCCTCGGCCATTCATGGGGGTGAAGGACAAGGCAGTGCGTGTCCAGGGGCAGCCCCCACCTGGACTGGGCTGGCAAGGTCAGCCTCACTCCCAGCCACTTTCCCCTGAAGGTCTAGAGAACCAGAGACACAGCATGGCCCCTACAGACAACATCCAGGGATTGAATAATGAGTTCAAGCGGAGGTCCTCTTACGCTGAGCCACTGCAAAGCCAGGCTCCCCTCCAGGGGCTCAACGGGGCCCAGGCTCAGGCCCAGCACCTGGCCCAACAGGCTCAGGCCAAGGCCCTGGCCAGGGAGTTTGGAGACAGGTTCTACCACAGGGAGTCAAGACCAGGTCCAGCTACAGGCCTACATCACTCCTCCCAGTTCCCAGACGGGAACCACCGGCAGGCAGGGCTCACCAGAGATAACCCAGCCATCCTACCCATCAAACCTAAACGCTCCTTTATAGAATCCAACGTCTGAACTGACCATACATTCAGTCAAGCACAAACACAGGTGCAGACGCCATAACAACTTTCTCTGTATTCCAGAGAAACGGTGGCAAGGGAAGGGTTTCAAAGTTTCTTTCTTAATCTGACTCTTGTAAAGTGACAGTGTATGTGATGCACTGCGTTTAGACTTAAGCAGTATTTGAGGCTTTTGTGCTTTTTGCGTAAGCATGCCTAGAGCAACTCCAGAGTGCACATAATCAGACCTGGGAAACACCATATAGTACCAGCCCAATAGCTGAACAGTAGCACAGCATCCTACTATGGGCCATTATAGCAACGTAACTATGATGTAGTTTGTAAAGAACAACACTAAAGGGTTTCGATACTAATGGACGAGAAGCCATTTGATTAAACGATTGGCACGCATATTGAATAGGGATATTTATACATTAGATTTGTATGTGTTCTATTTATAGATTATATAAGTGGTGATAGCCTTTGTCAGTATAACAGAGCCCTCGATGCAAAGTGTTTCACAATGCATGGAGGGTTCTATACCTTTGTACATTTTATAAATAATCATATTTAATTAAGTGTACATATAATCCTACGGACATTGTTGTAACTGCTTGTTGTTGCGGTCTATGTTAATTTATTTACTGTGCCGATGGCTTGGTCAGTTGTAAGAACAATATATTTTATATAGTTATTTTTGCACAGCTAGAGAAATAATTGAAAAGTTGATGGATTTATTTCGTTTATGTGCGCACAACATTAACAGTTTACAGTAAGGTACAGAATAGCTTGTAAGGGTATTATTGGTGAGATGATACAGATATTCTACATGAACATTGTTGCCATCTTTGATTTGTGAGCTATGCGACACATTATACAGACTATGCTCAAGCACTACTACCATAATCATGGGGAATTAAAATCTCTTTGGAAAACTAAAATGACATCTTCCTTCCACTCATGTCAAACACCCATGTGTGAAAATTGTGTGTGTACCGACATCTGCTATCCCTGTTATATAACGTCAGCCATAGATTGAACACTTCTGTTGTTGACACCAGTATCCCTTCAAAATGCCTACAGTGCATTCGGAAAGTAATCAGACCCCTTAACTTTTTCCACATTGTTACATTACAGCCTTATTCTAAAATTGATTTACGATTAAAAATAAATAAATCTACACACAATACCCATAATGGCAAAGTGACAATTGTTTTTTTTATTTTTGTTTGCAAATTCATTACAAATAAGCTGAAACAATTCATTTACACAAGTATTCATACCCTTTGCTATTAGACTCGAAATTGAGATCACGTGCATCCTGTTTCCATTGATCCTTGAGATGTTTTTCAACTTGATTGAAGTCCACCTGTGGTAAATTGATTGGACATGATTTGGAAAGGCACACACCTGTCTATATAAGGTCCCACAGTTGACAGTGCATGTCAGAGCAAAAACCAAACCATGAGGTTGAAGGAGGCACAGATCTGGAGAAGGGTACCAAAACATTTCTGCAGCATTGAAGGTCGCCAAGAACATAGTGGCCTCCATCATTCTTAAATGTTTGGAAGTTTGAAACCACCAAGACTCTTCCTAAAGCCGGCCTCAAGGCCAAACGAAGCAATCGAAAGAAGGGCCTTGGTCAGGGAGGTGACCAAGAACCTAATGGTCACTCTGACAGAGCTCCAGAGTTCCTCTGTGGAGATTGCATAACCTTCCAGAAGGACAACCATCTCTGCAGCATTCCACCTATCAGGACTTTATGGTAGAGTGTGTGGACGGAAGCCAGTTCAGTAAAAGGCACATGACAGCCCACTTGGAGTTTGCCAAAAGGCACCTAAAGACTCAGACCATGAGAAACAAGATTCGTTGGTCTGATGAAACCAAGACTGAACTCTTTGGCTTAAATGCCAAGTGTCACATCTATAGGAAACCTGGCACCATCCCTACTGTGACGCATGGTGGTGGCAGCATCATGCTGTGGGATGTTTTTCAGCGGCAGGAACTGGGAGACTAGTCAGGATCGAGGGAGAGTTGAACGGAGCAAAGTACAGAGAGATTATTGATGAAATCTTGCTCCAGAGCGCTCAGGACCTCAGACTGGGGCAAAGAGGATCTGCAGAGAAGAATGGCAGAAACTCCACAAATACAGGAGTGCAAAGCTTGTAGTTTCATACCCAAGAAGACTCGAGACTGTAATTGCTGCCAAAGGTACGTCAACAAAAGTAAAAGGTCTGAATACTTGATTAAATAATTGATTAAATAATTGATGAAATAACAAAATGTGGAAAAAGTCAAGGGGTCTGAATACTTTCCGAATGCACTGCACATTCATCATCAATGAAATGGTTTTGGAGCTAAAGCAGCAGAGTAGAGTAATTAGCAGAGTTAAACACGGTCAACATGCATGAGTTTGAGAATATATACACTGCTCAAAAAAATAAAGGGAACACTTAAACAACACAATGTAACTCCAAGTCAATCACACTTCTGTGAAATCAAACTGTCCACTTAGGAAGCAACACTGATTGACAATAAATTGCACATGCTGTTGTGCAAATGGAATAGACAAAAGGTGGAAATTATAGGCAATTAGCAAGACACCACCCAAAACAGGAGTGATTCTGCAGGTGGTGACCACAGACCACTTCTCAGTTCCTATGCTTCCTGGCTGATGTTTTGGTCACTTTTGAATGCTGGCGGTGCTCTCACTCTAGTGGTAGCATGAGACGGAGTCTACAACCCACACAAGTGGCTCAGGTAGTGCAGTTCATCCAGGATGGCACATCAAGGCGAACTGTGGCAAAAAGGTTTGCTGTGTCTGTCAGCGTAGTGTCCAGAGCATGCAGGCGCTACCGGGAGACAGGCCAGTACATCAGGAGACGTGGAGGAGGCCGTAGGAGGGCAACAACCCAGCAGCAGGACCGCTACCTCCGCCTTAGTGCAAGGAGGTGCACTGCCAGAGCCCTGCAAAATGACCTCCAGCAGGCCACAAATGTGCATGTGTCAGCATATGGTCTCACAAGGGGTCTGAGGATCTCATCTCGGTACCTAATGGCAGTCAGGCTACCTCTGGCGAGCACATGGAGGGCTGTGCGGCCCCACAAAGAAATGCCACCCCACACCATGACTGACCCATCGCCAAACCGGTCATGCTGGAGGATGTTGCAGGCAGCAGAACGTTCTCCACGGCGTCTCCAGACTCTGTCACGTCTGTCACATGTGCTCATGTGCTCAGTGTGAACCTGCTTTCATCTGTGAAGAGCACAGGGCGCCAGTGGCGAATTTGCCAATCTTGGTGTTCTCTGGCAAATGCCAAACGTCCTGCACGGTGTTGGGCTGTAAGCACAACCCCCACCTGTGGACGTCGGGCCCTCATACCACCCTCATGGAGTCTGTTTCTGACCGTTTGAGCAGACACATGCACATTTGTGGCCTGCTGGAGGTCATTTTGCAGGGCGCTGGCAGTGCACCTCCTTGCACTAAGGCGGAGGTAGCGGTCCTGCTGCTGGGTTGTTGCCCTCCTACAGCCTCCTCCACGTCTCCTGATGTACTGGCCTGTCTCCTGGTAGCGCCTGCATGCTCTGGACACTACGCTGACAGACACAGCAAACCTTTTTGCCACAGTTCGCCTTGATGTGCCATCCTGGATGAACTGCACTACCTGAGCCACTTGTGTGGGTTGTAGACTCCGTCTCATGCTACCACTAGAGTGAGAGCACCGCCAGCATTCAAAAGTGACCAAAACATCAGCCAGGAAGCATAGGAACTGAGAAGTGGTCTGTGGTCACCACCTGCAGAACCACTCCTTTATTGGGGGTGTCTTGCTAATTGCCTATAATTTCCACCTTTTGTCTATTCCATTTGCACAACAGCATGTGCAATTTATTGTCAATCAGTGTTGCTTCCTAAGTGGACAGTTTGATTTCACAGAAGTGTGATTGACTTGGAGTTACATTGTGTTGTTTAAGTGTTCCCTTAATTTTTTTGAGCAGTGTATGTTACAATGTCTTATCAGCTATAAATATTTACATTATAAAGTAGTTTCATCCCAACAGATGTGTAAGTGCAGACACAGTGATGGGTTGAATCGAAGCTCAGTATGGTCAACCTGAAAACATCATTTATAGCTTTATGTACTATGAGCCTACTTTTGGTCAGAGGTTAACTGAGGGATAGACCATCTTTGGATTGAAAGGGATGTAGAGACGCCCTTGCATCCCTCTTTCTCATTGGCCGGTCCTCCAGCGTCCAATAGCCATCTTCAGGGTTCGGTTTGGGGTCAGAAGTGTTGTCCGTAAGGGCATGTTGGTCATGGGGCTGGAACGATTCTTGGTTGTGATCCAGCTCTCAAATTGCTTCCCTCTCATAGGAGTACCCATCTGTTCAGAAGATAAAGTAGACAAGATGGATAGTGTGTTTAGCATCCTTTAAAAGCACGCCACTGTATTTCAATTTTTTTTGTAGCATAGCAATAGATAAATAGATACCTAAAAAGGCACAACCAGACAGAAAGACAGGTTGCCGTGGGGGCGTGTCCCACCTGCAGCGATAACAAGGTCCTTCATCAGCTCTCTGGTGATTGGACAGAGGAACTCATCAGGAACAACGGTACACACACCCCCCGCCTTCAGCTCCCCCACCTTCCTCAGGACCATACTGCGCAGCCCCACAGACTCTACAGTACACCAACAGGAAACAACCAGGCAGAGTTATGGGAAAATGGTACATTGGCCAATGGAGCTTGCATCATTTGTGGACGTGATATCCTGGCTTGAACACACTGCGTACATGACCCATTTCCTGGTCACCATGGAGACTACAGTAAAGTGAGGTCAGTCTGTGTGTGTGTGTGTGTGTGTTACACACAAAAAAACAAAAAGAGCCCTCCATCCCTGAGAGGAAAAAGGATAATCTCTCTCCATCAGGAAGATAACAGCCTGGCATGGCGCCATCCTCACTCTCAGAGACAGTAGAGAGAGACACCCATGTCTACTAAGAGATTCATCTCTTTTAGAGAACACGGCTGTTTGGTTACCATGGTTGCTATTGGCGTGAGAGACCAACAACAGACCCACACCTACCACCTCACAGAGAAAAAGTTGGGGAAAATGGCTTTTCTCACTAGAGTGAAAGATCTGTATTTAAAAGAGAAGATATACGGATCAACCAAAATCTGTAAGTCACATTTTCAGATCGATTTTGGAATTGTTACAGACAGAAATGGTATTAGATGTATACCATTTTCTATGTTACATGATATTTATTTTGGGATGAGTAATTGTGTTATGTAATGGGGCAGAAATCTTAAAGCAGATTACACCCGCGGTGCAGAATACACATGGCCTAATCTAATGCTGTACAGTTCAAATGTATGTAATCCTGAGGACATCTCATTAACATTCATTCCTCAATGTCCACCTTGTTTTTCATTTGTCCCTCCCCCTACTTAAAAACAATTATTCCAGTCTGAGTATGTGATGACGCTCTGTTTCCAGCTACTGTACAAAACGGTGATCTCAGATACCAGACGGACAAGTGGGTAATGTGTATAATATGATCATGCGCAATTAGCTGTATGATAATGCATGTTATTATGATCATGTGTCTAGTCGATGGTGTGATGTGCCGTCCCCACCTATGTTGAGTTCTGAGGCCAGTGTCTCCTTGGTCAGACTGACGAGTTCAGCGCCATCTATGTTGTTCGCCTTGAAGTTTTCCACCAGCGTCTCCAGCCCCTCCTCACACAGCCACGCCCTCCTCTGACCAATCACTGACCAGAAGTCTGGAGTGACGCGGCAACTTTCTGCCTGATAGGTCGGAAAACAGGAAATGACATGCTGTTACTATAGTTATTCATGTGTAATCCATCAGAAGTTTCTACAGTGCTTTTTAGTCACTTTCCCCACCTCCACATGAGAATGTTGCAGTTTCAACTAGATAACAAGATGTGAAAAACAAAGTACATTACAAAGAGCACAGTAAGACTCCACATAAAAGACAACAAAATACTGTTGTCAACTAAAACTATGAACATTAATGTATTTACAATTACAGTCATTGAGTTGCAAGCCTTTTATTGACAAGCCTGTCTTAGAACGAGGTGCGTATAGGTTCTTGGAAAGGTGTCAGGTCAGAGGAGAGGAAGAAACCATTGTGAGCCTATATAACTACTGGGTGTACAAAACATTATGAACACCTGCTCTTTCCATAACATAGCCTGATGAATCCCTGACGAATTGAGGCTGGTCTGAGGGCAAACGGGGGGATGCAACTCAATATTAGGAAGGTGTTCTTAATGTTTTGTACACTGTGTACACTAATACAGTGACTACACATAAAAATAGAAAAGCAACTCAGTTCTCACCAGGCAGTGCTTCAAGGAAAAAGTCACCTGGAAACACAACAGGCTATGAAAGACTTATTTTTGCAGAAGGCATTATCACCTGGTTAGAAGTATTACTCGCGATAAAGCCCTCTTTGATAGCAGTGGGACTCCTAGGTTTCACAGAGATCCTCCATCCCTCACTGCTTTCAATGAGCAGATTGGACGTTAGTGGTGCAGATAAGGAAGAAAATGTCAAACTCACCAGGTAAAGATTTGCCTTTTTTTTTTCTTCCCATGAACCATGCAGAGAGAGGGATGGTGATTGGCAGAATAAAAAAACAGAATTAAGCCATAATCAATAAAGAAGAGCTTATGCAAAAACAGCACATAATCACCAGGCTGTCATCACCATTAAGTCAACAGGATCTTTGTTTACATGAGAAAATAGTGAAACAGTATGTAGGAACCCCACACCGTGACTCAGAACACTAATGCCATTCTTAATGCCAATAACACTGGCAGCTTGTCAATACACCTCCTATCTTAGACTTCTGTCCATCTTTGTGTGTGTGTGCGTTACCCACCATGGCCATTTCGTGTGTCCTCTACTCTCCATATATTGACAGTCTTGTCCATAGAAACCGTGGCGATCAGGGGTGTGCTGGGAGAGACACGGCGTCATGTACCTACGGCAAAGGATCATGCGAGCGAGGACGGTAAAGGTACATTTGAAAAAGTAGGCTACTCGAATAAGGCCATTTTGATGTGACTATGTCCCAATGGTAAGAAGGAAGATTACCTCTCATGTTGGTTCAATGTGTAGAGCAAAGCCCCCTGGCAATGAAAAAGCAACACTATTCAAGTTCAGATGAGAGGTTTTTATGGATTTCTGTGGGACATTAACATGGGGAGTTAAACTGAAATGACTTCTACGGTAATGAAAAGAGCTTGAGTGTCTTACAGCATCATACACTGTGACTGTTTTGTCCACTGAGCTGCAACAGAAAAGGCAATGGACAAAAGCAACACACTTCTCCCCCTTGTGGCCAGTTGGAGTAAATGTACAACTTTATCTTGACTAACAGAGCACTTTGCCTTAGATCACCTATGGGCTGACTTACCCAGACACAAGCAGCTGTCCGTCTGCAGAGAAAACACAGGAGAGCACCGGGGCAGACCGGCCGGTCAGGGTCTGCAGCAGCTGCATCTTACAGCCTACAGGCCAGAGGGGACAGATGGACTACATCTTCAGATCATTCATTGTGAACACACATCATTTGATTACCAACATATGCACACAGTTTGACGTTAAACAGGGCATTTGCATAACCATAGCGTGTGGTCAACGTACTGCCTGTGCAGAAGAGATGGAGACAGTCCATATCTTCAGCGTGCGGTCTTGTCCACAGGAGGCCAGGCGGAACTCTACCCCACCACTACCTGAGAGACGGGAATAAATTAATCAAACACCAGTCTCAACAAATTCCCATATATGGAGACTCCAAGATAGCCTGGTCCCAGATCATAATGTTGTGCTGTATAGACAACTCTTACGATCGCTGTCATGTTTGTACAAACAGATCTGGGAACAGGCCAAACTCAAAGATAGAGGGAGGAAAATACCATCATCCTCATCATCATCACCACCGAAGATCTTGGGGCCAAAGCAGTAGCAGGTGACCCCCAAGTCGTGATTGTTCTTCTCCGCGTGGAGCTGGTTCATGTCCAGGTCCCACAGCCTGAGGTCCCCATACGTAGATCCAGTGACAAACATCGGGCCACAGGGGGTGAAGGAGCAGGCCACCATAGTGGTCTCATTCACTGTTGACAAATAATCATTTAAGAACACTCTGCAAGAGACAACACATATCAGTCTGCAGACATAGGCGCATTTATGAGTCGATAACATGGAGATAAATTATATCAATCAATCAAGTTCACATGTGCAATGTTTTCGTAGGGAAATCCCAAAGCTCTAAAGTACCATCAGACGCCTTCGAAACCAAATGTGAAGAGTCGGGCGAGAAGGCGCAAACCCTGACGGGGTTCCTACCCGGATGCTCCAGCACTGCCTCTATCTCACCCGTGTCCGTTGACCACACAACTGTTGAACCATCAGTTGAACACGAGGCCAAATACTGACCACAGGCGCTGAAGCAACAACAGTGGACGCCATAGCCGTGGCCAGAGAGTGGGGATTATGGGACTTCCGGAAAAGTCTTGGGTGTTGTAAATTCGTAAGGTTTTATCAGCTGAACAGGTGGGCAGCAGCGTGATGGAGAAGGCGCACCAGGTGACATCGTCGCGATGGTCTTGCAAGGTACAGATCAGGGACACCATTTGAGTTGGTCTTGATGAATCCCTTTGACAATAGAATATAACTATTAACTGTGTGACATTACAATGATTACAAGATAGCTAGCTAGACTCGTTGTTATCCAAACAGCTTGCCACACCTGGAAACCATCTGAAGTTGCCAGAGCAGAGAGGTTGCAATCGTATGCATTTTAGCAAATAGGCTACTTACTACCCACTGGGCAAAAACTGCTTGAATCAACATTGTTTCCACGTCATTTCAAGCCAAAAAAACAATGTGATGACGTTGAATCAACGGGGAAAACTAATTGGATTTGCAAAAAATCATCAACCTAAGGGATGTTTGTCTTTTTTTCCACCCAACTTTAAGCTAAATCCAATGATATGGTGAAAGGTTTGTTGATTTCACGTTGGTTGACAACTCAACCAACTGTAAATCGAAACTATACGTTGAACTGACGTCTGTGCACAGTGGGTTGTTAGTAGCGAGCAGATCCAGCACCTTACGCTTGCTTACAGCTGCACTACAGGGTCGGACAGGCTTCGCAGAGCTGGCGCGTGATATGGCTCAGAAAACTTACCTCAATTCAGGGATGAGAAAGAAGCTTTGAATCAATTGTCCCATTATCCCAACTGTTACACTGACAAGATTGAACTACTGCTAGGTTTTCCAGAAAACTGCACTTTTTGTCCTTATGCTAAAAAGAAGTTGCCACATCAGCCATTTTGGAATGGCAGTGTCAGCCAATCAGCTCCTTTGTTGTTCAGCGCAATGTGCCATTCCACAATGGCTGCTGTGGCTACTGCTAGATAACATGTAGCCAATAAAACTGAACTCCACAAATTACGTTGCACACCCAAAGACTAGCCCACATTTACACACGACATTGCGGGCAATTCTTTGGGTGTTGAAATCAGTCGTTTTTTTATTTTTATAAAAGGGCAGTTTTCAGAAAAACTAGCAGTCTTTCAATCTTCTCTGTGTAACATTTGGGAGTATTCGAAGTACAACTTATCCCTGGAATTAGATATGTTTTCCGAGCCATATCCACTGTGTCTTAATTTAAAGCTGCAATATGTAACTGTTTGGGCGAGCCGACCAAATTCACATAGTAATGCGAGTTTTAGATCTATCGTTCTCATTGAAGGCAAGTCTATGAAGCAGTAGAGTTGTTCTCTGGGCACTATTTCTGTGCTTCCCGTTCTTAAGTTTCGTTTTTGCATCTTTTACTTTCAGTATTGTACACCAGCTTGAAACAGCTGAAATACAATATTTTTTGTTTATTGAAAATATATTTCACAGCAGTTTAGATGGTACAATGATTATCTACACTATACTTGCTTTTTATGTCCCATAAATTGGAATTTGGCGAACTATTCGACATTTTAGCAACCAGAAATGGCGGAGTGATTTAAGCATAGCGCACCTTCATGCAAACGGTCTGTCCAACCCTGTAGCGCAGCTACAAGCAAGCATAAGGTGTCGGATCTGCTGGCTAGCTAGTTAACTAACCCTTTAACTAGTCTAGCTGTTCGCGCAACAGCATCACCCTATGCTCCTGTTGTTTAGTTTGTATTATAACAAATGCATGTAAATACAAAGCCAGTATTATTTTATATTCTAACTAAAGTGGGATGTGTGTTTATTTTCTTATCTCTTTGCGTGTCTATGTTCCATGTTTACTTCATGGTTATGCACGCTGTCATATGGTCAGCTGACCATGATGGCCTTCCCCCAAACTTCAGTGCGTTCAAGACAACTGGGAACTCGTAAGAAAACGAGCTCTGACTTGGAAAAGTAGTTTTGAACGGTCGTCCAACTCGGAATTCCAAATTGGGAACTCGGGCCTCTTTAGAGAGCTTCGACTAACCAACCTTAAGATCACTGACGTCATGATTTGACCTCGTTTTTATCCAAGTTCCCATTTGTCTTGAATGCACCATATGACGAGTAGGTGTGTCGAAAGGAGTGGGCGAATGGACAGGGAATCAGCTTATTGTGCAGATTTGCTGCCACTCAAGAAACAAAATTTAAAAAACAGTTCAATCAAAACCGTCTAACGTAAAGCAGAAAGCTTTCGACACACTCACTACTTTCCACACGCCCACTACTTTCATTTCGACACACCCACTCGCCCATACTCCCGTCGCAATTTTGGGATGATGCTACGTCCCCTTCTAGAAATATGAGCCATGGAGCTTGCCAACCTGCAGTAATAAAAACCGGAAATGAGTTCGTTCAGCCATTCCTATGGGGGAAAATTAATGGGGAAGGAATATGATTTTGGGATAAACGTCGAAAATATGGTCTGAGGTTAACACAGGCTTAGGGGGGGATCTTCTATATTTTGTTCTATGAGATAATATCAGTCAGTTAACGTGAACTTTATGAATTATGAAGCCTTTTATGTGCTTTGTGATTTTTTTGATTACATAAATGCTTAAAATGATCTCATAGAACAAAACATATAAGATAGTTTATCCAAAAACCATACAAAAGCTCCATTCATTTTCTCATAGGCTTTGTCCAACGAATCAATGGCTGAGTTAGTGCCTACAAAAATATTCCATTACTATTTCTCTCTATTGATGGTGTCAGAGGAAGGCCCTAAAAATTGTCAAAGACTCCAGTGACTGGAGTCATATGCCGCATTCAAACGTCGTAACTCTGAAATGTCCGACTTGCTAATTGGTTGAACGGGCACGTGTATAACTACAACCAGTTAACAAGTCGGAAATGTCAGAGTTTCCTAGTTCCGACTAGCACGTGACACGGCAGTAAACCAGGGCAAATGCTTGCCCTCAGTCGGAGTCTCAATTTACTGTTGCAAGTTAGAATTGTAGAATACACAAGGTGCAATTTCGAAATGTGGCTTTGCATCAGCAGTTTTTCTCTTGCTATGTCAGTCAATTAGCCCATATCAGCTAAACATTTTTAGATTGGAAGTTAGTCTAACAACCAGCTATCTGAATTTAGTAATCATGGTCGGGGGCCCACAAGCCATACCCCCATCAATTTTGTTGGTCAGTCTCTCTCAGATCTCATATTAAAAACAGCAAACATTTCTCTCAACCCTATGTCAAAATGTGTAGAATTTCAGGAAATTTGCTGTAAAACAGCTCATGTTCCTCTCCTCCCTAAGGCAAAATTAGTAGAATTGCATGTAATTAGTTACACAATTGCAATATTTTCTCTACACCCCAAGGCAAAATGTGTAGAATTGCACAAAATTAACTTTAAATCTTTCTCTCCACTGTCAAGAGGTGGGATGCTAACATGTTTTGCTCAGCCCCTCATGATGAGTTCAGATTTTTTTATGTATTGTTTGGCTGGTGTAGGCCATCATTGTAAATTAGAATTTGTTCTTGACTGGTTAAATAAAAATATCTGCATTGACTCATCACATATGTTACTGTTTCTTTATCTATCCTGTGGCCTAGTCACTTTATCCCTACCTATTTGTACATATCTACCTCAATTACCCCTGAACATGGACTAGGTACTGGTACCCTGTGTATATAGCCATGTTATTGTTACTCATTGTGTATTTATTCCTCATGTTGGCCTATTATTTTTCTTGTATTTCTTGTTTTTTCTCTGCATTGTTGGGAAGGGCCTGTAAGTAAGCATTTCACTACACCTGTTGTTTTACAAAGCATGTTAGAAATGGAATTAGATTTTGAATTGATATCTGGTTTTAATGTCTATGGTGTGTAAATGCGTATGGATTGTCACTAGTTACTACAGCCACAAAGTCAAAATTCATGAAAAACAAAAATGAGCTTTTTAGGCTTAATTTAAGGATATAGTTAGGCATAAGGTTAACAGTGTGGTTAAGGTTATGGTTAGGTTTAAAAACAGATTTTAAGAAGTTGTAGAAATAGGCGGGTTTAGCCATAATTATGACTTTGTGGCTGTGGTCTCTAGTGACAACCGTGTATGTGAAGCCTTGAGCTCCCAGTAGGCCACAGAGCCAGTACAGAGAGGTTCCAAACAAACCTCTTTATCAATGATAAATGTTGATATTTTGGTAAAACAGGCATCGTCGGCATATAAGTTAATATAATATTCCAGAGGGCTATTTTGTCCCCCCCCCCCCCCCCCAAAAAAATGAAGCCCTGGCCAATTGTGCACCGCTCTATGGGACCCCCAATCGCAGCCAGATGTGATACAGCCTGGATTTGAACCAGGGACTGTAGAGACACCTCTTGCACTGAGATGCAGTGCCTTAGACCCCTGCGACACTCGGGAGCCCTTAGTGTTGGGAGCCCCCAGGTGACCAATAGAGAATTGAATAGCTTGATGGTCCATGTTACTACCATCTTAAAACAATTGTATGTGTTAACATAGGCCTTGTAGGCCTAGTTATAGAGAAAACACATACAAAAATAGGTATTTGGAATTAAAGGTGGTTGTTAATCATGTTTTACCGAAGCACTCCCCGGAGGAAGAAGGCCATGTCCCTGGCACAAAAAAGTTAGAGAAACGAAGAAATAAACCATGTAGCCTTGCCTTGAAAGCAGTGTAAGCAGATAGAGGCCAGTTATGGACCTAAACCAGTGAGGCTACTGAGGGGAGGACGGAGCAAATGGAATGGCATCAAGCACATGGAAACCATGTGTTTGATGTATTTGATACCATTTAACTTATTCCACTGCATCCATTACCACGAGCCAGTCCTCCCCAATTAAGGTTCCAGTGACCTAACCTCTATGTCACGTTCCTGACCTTATTTTCCCTTATTTTGTATTTATTTAGTATGGTCAGGGCGTGAGTTGGGGTGGGTTGTCTATGTGTGTTTTTTGTGTTCGGCCTGGTATGATTCTCAATCAGAGGCAGCTGTCAATCGTTGTCCCTGATTGAGAATCATACTTAGGGGTTTCACGTGTGGTTTGGGGTTTCACGGGGTTTCACGTGTGGTTTGTGGGTGTTTGTCTTCCGTGTATGTAGTTGTGCCACACGGGACTGTTTGTCGGTTAGATTCTCTTTTGCTATTCTGTTTCGTTTAGTGTTCAGTTTAATTGTTAATAAAACATGGACACTTTCCACTCTGCGTTTTGGTCCGATCCCTAATCTGCCGTAACACTCAAACACTCATGGAAATACGAAAGTTATTGTCTATCAAAGAATGTCCTTTTGGCCATAAAAAAATGTAGTTATACAAATGGATACATCGATTTTATTCAATTTGTCATTTTGTTAGTGAGATTGGAAGGTTGGGATTCGATCCGTGGTCAAGTCCAAACAAAGACTCTAAAATTGGGACCTGATCACGTTTCCTCATGCAAAGGCTTACTTGTCCAAGGCTACTTACTTAAAGGAGTAGTTCATGATTTTTTCACTTGTTGTTACATAGTTCCTCACACTGTAAGTAGTCTATGGGCCAGGAGAAATTGTAATCCATGGTTCGGTTGTCTTTAAACAGCCACTACAAACTTAGCTAACGTTAGCCATCACTAGCTAAAAATCAATGGAAGGGAGAGGGCCATGTGATCCCTGTGACCAAAATAACCTGAAATCAAATCAACTCCATATTTGGTTTGATGTTCACATGCCCCTGTCACTACCATTGATTGCTTAAAAACTATTTTAGTTTCTTTTTGACAATTGTCACGGAAAGCTATTACAGTAAAGTACTTAATTGTTCCCCAGAAATGATTTGATAAAAATGACTGCATTGGGCCTTAAAATGCAGGAAATGCGTTATCAATTTTTTTTAAATAATCTGGAGGACCACCCATCAATCATGTTGTAACGATAATCCTCCTCCTCTTCATCCGAAAAGGAGGAGTATTGAGGGAACCAAGGTGCAGCGCGTTGAAATGACATGATGAATTTATTTAATAAGACAAAACGAACTATACTTGAAAATGATACAAAATAACAAAACGAAAGTAGACAGTCCTGAACGACGAACTTACATACAACGTGACGAACGAAATGAACAGGAACAGACTACATGAAATGAACAAACCGTATACAGTCCCGTATGGTGCAAACATTGACACGGACACAGGAGACAACCACCCACAAACAAACACTGTGAACCGCCTACCTAAATATGACTCTCAATTAGAGGAACGCCAAACACCTGCCTCCAATTGAGAGCCATACCAGGCAACCCTAAACCAACATAGAAACAGACAACATAGAATGCCCACCCAAACTCACGTCCTGACCAACTAACACACAAAACTAAACAGAAAACAGGTCAGGAACGTGACACATGTCCAGACAGCATTAAAGCCATTCACAATGACAGCAAACTGAAAGTTCTCCTTGTTGTCTCCCCTTTCAGTATTTGACAGATCTAAAATGACTCGATCTCCAAAGTCTAGATTCTAATCTAAACCCCATTAGTCATTAACATATACTCATAGGCTAGATGTATCAAATTATTTTATATTCGTGTGAACAAAAGGGCTAGTAGAAGTAGGTGATTAGAGGGGCAAAAATAGGCTCTAAATTGAATAGGTACTACATTCATGTGCTACCCAAAAGCATAGCAAAACTACAAAGGTATTCTCCTCCCCACTCACATCATCCAAATTAAAATGTCATGACTCATGGCACAGGGTAGGTAGAAGAGGGAAAATAACACACCCAGAGTGAAACTAGGTTGAAAAACATCCTTTAATAGGTCCGTGCCACACACTAGTGAAAAATAAAGCTCCTACAAAAAGAATGATACATTTTTTCCACAATATCTTAAATAAAGTAACTTCAAGTACTCTGACTTGGGTACAAAAAACTCTAGCTGCCTCCATTAGGCCACAACACACAGCAAGATTCAAACACAGTGGTTACAAATGGCCTTACGTCCTCTGTACTGTGGCAAGGCAGATATGGGGAAATGTTTCATGGGAAAAAAGACCAAAAAATACTTAAACGTTGTTTGTTTGTTTTTCTCTTTCTGTATGGAGAGGAATGATTACTGTGTCACTGTCAGACTTGAGGCCATGTTGGATTGAAATTATATAAAAAATAACGTCATCATAAAAATGGAAAAACCAAAAAAATGATATCCCCTACGCCCCTGTTGGAAGGGTAGGCACTACCAAGATTAAGGACACCACAGTGTTTGCAGAGGATATGTATATATTGTACAAACAATATTTATAATGTTTTTTTTAATCACTTTCACTAAAATAGAATAGAATGCTACAATCATTCTAAGGCATAAACCATATCTGATATTTTAAACAATTCGTTCCAAACAAGACTTGAATATTGACATTAATAAACAGTATATACACATGTATCACCATTGTCTGACTGTTTTTCTGCAAGTTTTGTAATTAAATGCAGTTGTACAGTTTTAACGTAATGATTACAGTCCTCTGGTGCCCAAAAGCATAGAACAGTGTAAACAGTAAAAACATTTCTTGGCTTTGTTTCATATTTGGGAAAAAAATAAAATAAAAAGTCAAACACAAAGACAGACATTCCTTTCGATTCAAAGCAGTTGAGCTGATTCTTCCTTTTCATAGAAAATGATGTGGACCTTTTTTATTTTATTTATTTATTGATTCATAAATAATTATTAAAAAATTAAATACATTCACTATAATACGATTAAATAAAAATAAAACGTCTATTTACAAGTAGTGGAAAGTATTCTACCGCAGATGCATCTTGGGTGGTTGAGCAGGATGAGGATTCAGTGCAATGATCTTGAACAGGAAATGGTATTGCACTAAGACACCCGGTTGACATTGTGTGGGACTCTTTGGGTGTTCGGATCCCTGTTGTACTGTAGCAACACCAGCGTTACAAGTCTGTCTGTTGACATTTCACTTTAACCGCCCCGGGTTCGTCCCAAAGGTACAGACGGACTAGCATCATCATCTTGTCGTTCCCAAAACGTGGTGCCTCTGCTATGAAATGTCAAATAATGTTATTAGAGGTCTGGTTTGAGACAGTGATGATGATCGGTAAAACAACACCCAAACTGATGGATTAGTTTATTTGCTTGAGAAGCTCTGTCCATCTCTTATCAAAGAACTTCCTCATGTTGTGTCCCGCTCGCCCAATGTCTGAATTGTCTTCATTAAACTTTTCACAGTTATCAAAAACCAGGTTGACGTCAATAATGAAAGTCTCCAGATTCTGATACCTGAAACGAGAGGTACAGATCATTTCGAGTAAATGAGTAAAACACTCGATTTGTATGTTATTTCTTCCTGGTTACGTGACTAGATCAGAAAAAAACTCTGGGTTAGTCATAGTATGACTACTAGGGAGTGGATAGTAATAGTGTCATATTAATAGTGAACTCACTGGCTGCTGATGAGCTTCTCTCTGATGGTGGCGAAGTCCATGGGCTTCTTGATGACCTTCCTGTAACCAGGGATCCCCTTGGTGTTGACGGGGTTGAGGAAGGGCCAGGCATCCTGGTGGCGCTCCAACTCAGCCAGGAGCACCCTGCAGAAGAGAACACACACACACGTCACAAAGGGAATGGTAACAGTACATTGGACCTTCAATTATTTAGAGAGGCTGAACGCAATGCCCCAGGCAAATACATTTACAACCCGCATCTACATTTACATAAGCAACTCACTGATTAAAGTGATGATACTTGTGCTTAGAAAATGACTCAAAGGTTTATGGTGTAGTACAGTACCTGCACAAACCCAGGTCTCTGTTGTTGTCTCTGGCTGT
Source organism: Salvelinus fontinalis (assembly GCF_029448725.1). Classification (NCBI taxonomy): domain Eukaryota; kingdom Metazoa; phylum Chordata; class Actinopteri; order Salmoniformes; family Salmonidae; genus Salvelinus; species Salvelinus fontinalis. Next base: position 13,794,971 of record NC_074705.1, read on the forward strand.
CTTGGCTCTCTTCACACACACCATAGGGCTCTCCTGACTGGGTGACGTGGGTGGGGCCTGGGACGGGGCGGGGCTCTCCTCTCCTTTCCTCTTCCTGCTGGGGGGCTCTTTCGCTCCTCCTCCTTTCTTCGGGGTGCTGTTGGCGCTCGCCGAGTCGTCCTCTGACACCTCCACGTTACCGTTACTGTTGCCGGCCTGCTTCCCATTCCGCTTGGCCTCAGCAGCGGTGGGTTTCTTCCCACTTCCACCCGCCACCGGTTTGCTGGGCAGCTTCTTGTTCTTGGGAGATGGGCCGCTCGCCTGAGGGGAGAGGGGAGGAGGACAAAGATTCATGCCGATGTACTTACAAAGCAATGGCACTTAGCATATTGTGTACACAGTGTTGTTGAATTACCTACTTTGAAATAATATATGATATGAAAATGACAGTTACATGATGTACTTTGAAATAATGTACATGCCTGATATGCATGTCTGACATACTTCTACATTAAGGTAAGATATGTAAATGTTGAACAGTGGCCTGGACAGTTTAGCTCACCTTGGATATGCAGGCGGGGCAGTACCAGTCCCCCTCGGGGATGGTGGTGATCTTGGGTTTGTGACAGTACGTGTGGCAGCCTTTGTCACAGCCGTCACACAGCAGGAGCAGGTCCTCGTTGTCACCCTTCCTGCAGATCTGACAGTACTGAAAGCAGACAACGCAGTGTCACCTCAAACCCAAGGGATGGATTACGAATCAACATTTACCAAGATATAAATTGGAATCCACTCCCTAAAGGACTTGAAATGCTCTCCAATGACACACAGTATTCACTTCCCTAGCATATTGAAATTCCGTGCCAGCCAGCTACAGTCGTTGAGGTGTTACTCACCACTTTCATGATGGACCTCTCCCAGGCGATGGACTTCTGGAGCTGCTGGAGACACATGGCCAGCTGGGCGGCACTGCGGACGTCGCCCAGGGCCTTCCTCCACACCTTCATCCCATGGGCCACCTCCTCCTCGCCCCTGTGGAAGGCAACACAGATGTCAGAGGAATGGACGCATACAAACAGGAAACGGAAAGTCGGGACACGTACGCATGCAGGCAGGTACACACGCTCAATCATTCGCTTTCCAACATAAACACTTGCCCATACACAGACACACACCCACTGTCACCACAACTAGCTGAAACTACAGCTGTGCAGACAGACGCAGGTATGAGAGTGAGTGAGGGTGGGTGGCAGGCAGCAGGGATATATGGGTACAGATACACACACCGCCAGGGAGGAGTGATGCCTATGTATATGCCGGGAGAGGAGGGAAAATAATGGTAGGGGGGATGAGGTGGACGATTACTGACGCATAACACCATGCAGACGGCCAGACAAAGTCAACGGGGAAAAACATTCGCCACACTGTGAGTCAACCCCAAACCAGAAGACAACCATAAAATACACAATAAAAGAGGCAAAACCAAAAAAGCGACAGCATAGGTAGACGTCTTTTTGAAAAATGAAACAAAAAAAAGCACACAGAAGTGTTTGCTTGAATGCTGAGTGGATGACCTACCCTTCCCTGTCAGCACTACTGGATGGAGCGGGGACAGTGACGGTACCGATAGCCCCCACATTATCCAGCCTGATCTGAATGGTGGTACCTAAGGGGCTCCTCAGGTACCTTCTCTCGATGTTCCTCTCCAGGTCCGCCAGCCGCGTCACCGCTATGTCCAGAGGGTTGTCCGCGTGACGCACCACGCCGCCCGCCTTGTGGTCCGCCTTGTCCTCCGGTTGGTCTTTGTCGGCAGCGCCGCCCGCCGCTGGTTGGTGTTTGGGGAGGGGCTTGTGCTCGTGGTAGACCAGGTCCTCCCTCTCTGATTGGGGCTCGGGGTACATCCAGCCCTGCGCAGAGAATGTTGGGTAATGCAGTCTTTAGGTTCAAACTCCTACGGTCTTAAATAACAACCTATTCCCTGGCTACTGTCACTAGATCTTGGTTAACATTTAGACTTGAAAAGGTTAGTGAGTGACCCCCGCTACAATTCATTACTTTTGAACAGAGGCCTATATTTTCTCCAATGGATAAGGATGAGAGCTATAATAAAAGGAAGCTTCTCATTTGTTGATGTCGTTGTTGTTGTTTACCTTGACCTGCAAGCTGGCGGTGGTGACCTTCCTCTCCAGCTCCTCCACCTGCTGCAGCACAGCGATGTCCATCTCCATGGCCTGCTCCTCCACACACCACCCCCGCACTGACTCCACACTCACCTGGCTCTCCTCCAGCTCACACAGCTCTATCATGGCCGCTGCAGATTGGGGAGGCAGGACGGCATTAGAGACCAGTCATACACTCCATAGACACAGCATACATATTATTCGCACATCAGACCCAACATCCACGGCCTTGCTTTTGTCGCTCGATACTCCCTCCCCAACGCAACAACAAAACCACACACACTCTTACCACACACACACACACACACACACACACACGCACACATACACACAGATTAAGAATTCAATATCCAGACACAAAGAGCTGTTCAATCAGAAACCATGTGAACGTTAACAAATCTGGCTTTGATGTCAGACTCATATTGAGCAGTCAGTCATGCGTCATGTACCAAATGTCAACTCATTGTGAAGCGCAGGTGCTTGGAGTGTGCTCAGTAGGGGTAGAGCTACTCAGGGCTGTCATAACACAGTGCTCAATCAGACTCCAACGCAAAAGTCTTTGTGAAAGTCTGGGCCTTCCAGTCGGAGTGCTGCTCAGTTTCACTGACACAAAATCAAAGCTACTTTATTCATCGGGATCTGTTGGCTAAATCTACTCTGTAAAGGCTATGCAGATTGCTAAAGATTGGGTAAGTGAGGGACCTACCGCCTGTGTTTGTGTCTGAATTAGTACTCACCGTCTCGGTGCTTGGTGCAGACCTGTGGGATGAGCTCCATGTATTTGTGCATCTGTCGGTGCAGGCCCTTCTCTCTGACTCCCCGGCTGTGGAGGGACTCCACCAGGGAGCGCAGCTCCTCACTGTCTGACACTCGCCACCAGCCTGACAGCATCTCTGCGCGCACACACACACACACACACACACACAACACACAACACACACACACACACATATATAAATAAACGTATAGACATTTTTTTTTAAATAACTTAAGACGTATTCTGATACAGAACACACTCCAGTGCTGTTCTCTCTCCTCAAGAGATTCCTTTCTTCCACCCAGTAGAACAAAATAAATTATTCATTCTTATGACTCAGTGAATGAATAAAGGTTAACTGAATAAATAGATGACTCATCCCACACACGCGCTCGCACACACACACACGCTCACCCTCAGGGATGGGCCGTGGTGTGGGGTGATCCGAGTGCTTGGGCACCTCCATCATGGTGGGAGAGGGCACCGTGGACGAGAGCTTTTCGCCGGGAGGAACAGGCGACTCGCTCTTGCTGGAGACGCTGGCCTGGCCTGAGTGGCCTGGCAGGGGGCTGCTGCAGAAGGGCAGCTGGCTGGGGCTCATCATTCCACTGGGCCAGCCACCGCAGAACGCTGAGAGACCCAGCAACGACCCGCCAGCCTTACCCTAGAGGGGGCAGATACATACACAGACACTTCAATATCATGATTAGAAAAACTAATGTGTATCACTACACTTAGGGCTATAGCTTCAAACAGAACCTACATTCTTCTGATGTTACATTTATTCATAGGATTTTCCATTATCAGCTTCTACTACCGGTATAAATCATTAGGACAAGGGGTCTGTCCTGGCAGCGTACTGACCTGCAGGGCTGACAGAGGGTAGTTGATGAAGCCAGCTGGATGGTGGGGGCTGGCTGAGGACGACGCTGCAGAGGGGGTGAGAGGCAGGGCGGGGGAGGCCGGGGGAGACCTGGGCCGTGTGAGGCTGGAGGAGGGCAGCGGGGAGGACTGGAGAGGGCCGGGCCCTGGGGAGGGAGAGGTGGTTAGGGAGGTGTCGTCACAGGGGGAGCGGGGGAGCAGGGTGAACCAGTGACCGCTCCTCTCTGTCAGGACCCTGAGGAGCTGGTCACTGGGGAGGTACTGGAGCTGTGGAGGGGTAGGGGTTAGGGTGGAGGTCTTCATAGGGCTGAAAAGCTGGGGTGGGGGGCTCAGGAGAGAGGAGAACGAGGAGGGAGACGAGGTGGAGGTGGGGAAGCCGGGCTTGGCCTCCTCGCACGGCAGGTTCGGCGCCGTCAACGCACAGGGGCTTGTAGGTAAGGCGGGTAGAGAGGCGTTGTGGGCGGCATAGGATGGTGGTGTTGTTATTGTTGTCGTGGTAACAGAGGGTGGCGTGGGGCTGCCGTTGTATTTGGGACGGGGGTCTGCCTCGGCTTCGCGGGTTTCCTTGGCAACGTCCTTAGCGACATGGAGGAGCGTGGTCAGTTTGGAGAGAGAGGCTGACTGCAAGAGGAAAAGATTGGGAGAACCTTTCTTCTCCTCCTTCCCTTCCTCTGACCCCACGGCGGTGTAGACGCTCCTCTCCTCCTCGCCGACGCCCCCAGGTTTCTTCTTCTGCACCTCCTCCTCCTGCGGCTCCTCCTTGATGTGCACCTCCCCTGCTGCCGTCCTCCTCCTCTCCCTCTCTTTGTCCAGCTCCCCCGCAGCTTCTCCGCTCTCCATGGCCTCGATGAAGACCCCTCCGCAGTGGGGCAGAACCCAGTAGCGCCGGCGGTACCGGTCCTGGCCGTACATCATGGAGCGCAGGGAGTGGGACGCCTCAAACAGCTTCCTCCTCACCTGGTGCTGTTGCTGTGAAACCAAGCAAGACCGTCATGACCTGAGTTATAACTAAATCAATGAATCAATAATATCTAACTATTTAGTATTGTTCTTCCACAGAGATGGAACTCTCAGATCTCCGGATGGAAGGACTTACCTTGGCTAGCTTCTCTATCTGTTTCTCCAGCTCCTCCACACTAATTGATTGGTCCCCATCGTCCTCGTCACACGTTTCCACTTTCTTCCCCTTCTTCATCTCCTCCTCCTCTTCCTCGTCATCTTCATCGGCCAGGTCGTCGCTGTCTTCGTCTTCATCATCGTCCTCGTCGCTTTCTGCTCCGGCCTTTCTCTTGCGTTTGAGGCCAGAGGAAGGTGTACCCAGGGGCTGGGTCTCCTCCCCTCCCATGCTGGCATCTCTCTTCCCGGTCCGCTTGGCATGGATGGTCCTCAACCTGGAGAGAGAGAAACACACAGGTGAGCTTTCAGAAGCACACACACACACACACACACACACACACACACACACACACACACACACACACACACACACACACACACACACACACACACACACACACACACACCCGTCAACACACGCCACTTACTTTTTGAGTTTGCCCTCGATCAGCCACTTGTCCTTCCTCATGTTGGTCATGTGATCAAGATTCTTGTCGATCTCACTGTAGAAACAGAGTAAGATACAGTATATGTCAGTTCACACGTACAGGTAACTATGGAAACAGTGAGTAAATGAGGGACACAAAGTACATTGAAAGCAGGTGCTTCCACACAGGTGTGGTTCCTGAGTTAATTCAGCAATTAACATCCTATCATGGTTAGGATCATGTATAAAAATGCTGGGCATGCCATTATTTTGCTACCATGGCTATGTCCCCATAGGATGACAATGTCCCCATCCACAAGCACAAGCAAGTGGTCACTGAATGGTTTGATGAGCATGAAAACGATGTAAACCATATGCCGTGGCCGTCTCAATCATCAGATCTCAACTCATTTCAAAACTTATGGGAGATTCTGGAGCAGTGCCTGAGACAGCGTTTTCCACCACCATCAACAAACCACCAAATAATGGAATTTCTTGTGGAAGAATGGTGTCCGATCCCTCCAACAGAGTTATAGACACTTGTAGAATCTATGCCAAGGTGCACTGAAGCTGTTCTGGTACGTGGTGGCCCGACGCCCTATTAAGACACTTTATGTTGGGGGTTTCCTTTATTTTGGCAGTTACCTCTAGTTAACACAAGCAGTACAATTTTTCTCTCTCTCTCTGTAGAGTGAATAGCCTGCAGCACTAGTATCCCTCCATTCTCGTGAATAATTGATGTATTGGCTTCTCTCTCTATCAAAATTGAATCCCACTCCAGATTAGCTGATCTATCCAGAGTCTTACACAGCATTAATAAAACACGACAGCATTAGCAGCAGAGTGAAGTCAACTGAACGTCATTATTTGTAAGGAGCTAAAAGGCAGCAGGCTCACAACGGTATGGAAGCCTCCTGTACACTAAACCGTTCACACTGGCTCCACCTAATAAGACAGGAAGGGACGGCGATGCCTGATCTACAAGGATGTCCTCTCATGCTCGTGAAATGTTGTCTGCATATCCTGTCAGTAAAACCAGTAAAAACATAGAATCCATATTTGGATTTCATGTTTGATCTCCTTACCTCCAATAATCTATTCCCTTGTAGCTCCACTGGTATGAAGCCTGTGTGATGTACAGCGCTGGCAGGTCAGCATCTCTCCTCCTACCTGTCTACGCTTTTGCTGCAGATAGAACCTGACTTTTAATTGTTTAGTTTCAAATGTTCTTTCGTCCCTCCTTCTGACGGCGCTCTTGCTGCAGCATTATCTATTTAAATGTTTGGCGTCTCCTGTTCTTTACTCCTACCTGACGACACTTGCTGCAGCATTATCTATTTAAATGTTTGGCGTCTCCTGTTCTTTACTCCTACCTGACGACACTTGCTGCAGCATTATCTATTTAACTGTTTGGCGTCTCCTGTTCTTTACTCCTACCTAACGGCGCTCTTGCTGCAGCATTATCTATTTAACTGTTTGGCGTCTCCTGTTCTTTTCTCCTACCTGACGACGCTCTTGCTGCAGCATTATCTATTTAACTGTTTGGCGTCTCCTGTTCTTTACTCCTACCTGACGACACTCTTGCTGCAGCATTATCTATTTAAATGTTTGGCGTCTCCTGTTCTTTACTCCTACCTGACGACACTCTTGCTGCAGCATTATCTATTTAAATGTTTGGCGTCTCCTGTTCTTTTCTCCTACCTGACGACACTCTTGCTGCAGCATTATCTATTCAAATGTTTGGCGTCTCCTGTTCTTTACTCCTACCTGACGACACTCTTGCTGCAGGCCAGCTCATTGGCCAGGAAGCCTAGTATGGAGGCCTTCTGGGCGGGGGTGTGGGCCTGGAAGGCCTTGGTCTTCAGGCTGAGGGCCAGCTCAGCCAGCTCAGTCTGTCCACAATGGGCCCCCATGTACATCTGCAGCACCTCCGACACATTGTCCCGGTTGATGCCCACGTTGGTCAGATGGTCCCCCAGCATGGTCTTGGTCTGGGGGGAGAGGAGAGAGACAGGAGGGGTGAGTCATGGAAGATAGAGGGAAAGACAGCATGGTCTTGGTCTGGGGGAGAGGAGAGAGACAGGAGGGGTGAGTCATGGAAGATAGAGGGAAAGACAGCATGGTCTTGGTCTGGGGGGAGAGGAGAGAGACAGGAGGGGTGAGTCAGGGAAGATAGAGGGAAAGACAGCATGGTCTTGGTCTGGGGGGAGAGGAGAGAGACAGGAGGGGTGAGTCAGGGAAGATAGAGGGAAAGACAGCATGGTCTTGGTCTAGAAGGGGATGTCAGGAGGGTTGGGTGGTGATAGAGTGGTCGCCATGTACACTTTCCAGGGGAGTGTTGACTCATAGACAATGGACTGGTTTCCCAGACACAGATTAAGTCCTAGACTAAAAAGCATGTTCAGTGGAGATTCTCCATAGAAAGTGCTTCTTAGTTCTTAGTCTAAGACTAGGCTTAACCTGTGTCTGGAAAAGCGGACCAATGTGTGTAGGCTTTTATTCAGAACATGCTTGGTATGTTCCTGTACATGTACAGTATCTCACCTTGTGTCCAGGGGGCAGTCCAGGGTCACACACGGCCAGGGAGAGGAGTCTGACCAGCAGGTCCTGGACGTGTCCCATGCTGTCTCCCACGTTGAGCAGGCCCTCCTGCAGCATGCCCAGGGTGGGTACGTCCACCCCCACATCGAAGCCCAGCACCTTCCCAAAGCCGCGTAGGAACTGCATCAGCATCAGGCAGTCAGACACCGCACCCCCCGGCAAGATCAGGCCAGGGATTCTGGAAAACTCTGGAAGAGGCTGGAAGGAAAGGTAAGGAGAGAAGGAGGGATGTTTAGGATACATCTCACATGACACCCTGGGACTCCTATAGTGCCCTATGTGGACGGCACTATATGGGGAGTAGTGTGACTAACATGTTGCAATGCCAATGACTGAATTTTCTATGCCAATGACTGAATCACATTAGTAATGGCAACTTTTTTTGGGGGGGGGGGTTTCATTAGTAAACATGTGGGGGGTTATTATCTCGTCCCTCCTTATGCATTACTCTCTTTAGCCACTTGATGGCAGTGTACAGCACAAACCGTGTCCAGTACTCAGGTTTCACATATGACAGATAACAGATATACTGTACATTACATACCATTGTGATGATACAATGCACTTAACCACCCATAACCCAAACCTAGACAATATTAACTTGTCAGTTCAAATATATATAATGTAAAAGAGATGTAACTACATTAAACGGCCACCTACAATTTGGAAAGCTAGGTCCCTTTAATGATGTCACCCTTCAGACATCACGTAGGACTGAATCATGGGCAAGACGGGTAATTTATTACCTTATGATCGGCCAGACACATGTCTTCATTTGGCTTCTTCAGCTCCCTGGCAATCTCCAGTTCCAGCCTCCTCAGCTCCAATTTCCGCTCCTTGTTCAGGCGTTTCTCATCCCTCTTTTCCTGCCGCAAGCGCTCGCGCTCCTGAAGGCCCCAGAGAAGGAGAGAGGAGGGGAGAGATAATGGGCTCACGCCAGTGGAGGTAAAACAGACAAGAATGTCAGGCCGAGTCTGCTGAGTAGTTTTAGAATTCAGCCCGGCGCCCCTGCCTGCGCTCTCAAAGAAAAAGAGCTCGAGGGCCATTCTTTTGACTCAGTTAGTGTATTGAAGAAATGAAAAGTAGAAGGAGGAGAGAGGGATTGGATGGGTTCAGGAAGAGTGGGACCTTCTGGCGTGTGTGTGTGTGTGTTGTGTGTGTGTGTGTTGTGTGTGTGTGTGTTGTGTGTGTGTGTCACATACCTCTGCTTTCTTGCGAGCCTCCACCGCCTTCATGAGCATCCCATGTTGCCGTCTCCTCTCCCTCTCCTAGCAGAGCAGAGAAAACACACACACACACACGTTACACACCGGAGAAGGTGTAACCTCCACAGGTGAAGTCAGAGAGGTGGACAGAAGGAGGAAAACCACCATTCACCTCCATCAGGGTGAGGTTTTCACATACAGCAACACGTACAGTTGAAGCTGAGGTTAAGAAGACAACGGTACGAATGACGACAACCAGAAAGCATCAGAGGGAGAATGCGGTAGATGGTGATGACGGGGTCAAAAAGAGAAGTTAGGGTCAAGCTATGATGCCTCTAGGTAAAAAGCTGACGGAACACACGCAAAATGACTGAGTCATCATAGCCACAAGCCAGTGGGATGAAAACAAACATTGCTCTGTGTATCATCCATCTGTTTAGCTGATAGCCGTTCCAGATTGAAAATAGCCTAAACCTATGGGGGGATATCGAGGGAAGGTCTTACAAGGAGACTTCCCTGGTTGAGGATAGATTGTCTCAAAATGTTTAATTGTAAACAAATAGGATTTGATCAACGGAAAAGCGAGGACAGTGACTGTCTGAAAGGGATGGGGAACTCAGTGATGTGATAAACAGAAGTCAATGAAACAAATCCTCTGGATTCTGCTGCATACAGCATGTAGGGCCAGGAGTTTCTCCAGCTCAGGTTAATATTGTTAGGAAAGACTCCTGGCTCTAACCATGTGCAACAGACATGCTCAACAAGCAATAGCCAGCCAGCCAGTCAAGCTGCTGGAGAAGACAAGCAGGTACAGCAATAGACAGCAAACCAGTCAGGCTGCTGGAGAAGACAGGCAGGTACAGCAATAGACAGCCAGCCAGTCAGAAGACAGGCAGGTACAGATACAGAACAGAGCAGCAGAACGACTCAGGCTACATTCCAAATGGCAAACTCTTCCCTATGTAGTGCACTACTTTTGACCAAAGTAGTGCACTATGAGGTAGTGCACTATGCCATTTCAGACGCAGCCTCAGAGACTCAATGGGACGTAACAGGTGAAAGGGCAGCTCTTTGTGGACGGAGACGGACACAAGCTCAATGTCTGGAACTGGAAAACTCAAGCACTCACAGCCACTCAAAAACAACAGCTAGACAATGGATGTGATGGATGACTCATCGAGAGGAGCGTACTTTCAGACAGTAAGAGTGAGCATGGCAGGGCATGGCCGCCTTTTGCAATGCATTCTGGGGAGTGCGGGGGGAGCTACCGAACCACCGCAGGCGGAGCGAGGTCAGGTGTCTCAGAGCAGATGGAGGCGACACACTGTTGTGTTTGTTTGTTTGTTTGTGTGTTTGTTTGTTTGTTTGTTTTGCTGAAAAAGCCATGCAGAATAATGTAGTATGACTGCAGCCAGTGCTACACTTAATGCATTGCTATGACAACCATATCACAACCAGGAAACACGATGCGGTGTTAGATGTACAAAAATAAACATACCCATACCATATCTAGTCTATGCCTCTCCAACTCCTGGCAGAGAGAGTTGGCAAAGTATTATGGAACAGAAATGACAGCAAAAAAAAACAGATTGTTTAGCAGAAAAATACCCAAAGATCAGAAATAAGCCAATAGAATGGAAACTGACCAAAGAGAAACAGTAAAGGGTTTAATAAAATATCTAGTTACACACACAACCTTGAAACCCACACACACACCCTGTAAACACTGATCTAGCTGAAGTGTATTTAGTATCATTTCAATCATGTCAGAAGAGACAAGGTGTGCTGCTAAAAAGAGCTGCGTACCTGGTGCTTCAAAATGACTGCATGCTGTCTTCGCATTTCTTTCTCCTTCAGGGGAAGACAGAAAAGATGAGGGGAGAAAATCAATACACTTTCATACAGCCACCATCATGAAAATCACTAGGGCTGATGGGATTTCAGACCATTTTACCGAGGAGCTACAGCTCATGCCTAATCTCATTGTCAGACACATCTCATCTGGAAAAAGCTTTGACATTTTGGTTTACATTGAGATGCTGTGTGTAACACAAACTCTCACCTTTATTCGTTTCTCTGCCTCCATAACTTTGGCATTCGCAACCTCTTCTTTCTTTCTCCGTTTAGCCTGCGAATGCAAATCAGGTCAAATGTCATTTCACTGCCAGACATCTGGACAGACAGACTGACGGACACATGCCACTCCGCCGTTTCGCACCGAGCACTCAAAATATGATATTTTCCTTGTAACAGAAAATGAAACGCATGCCTCACATGCCAGTCAAATGTGTAGAACACAGAGAGTGAATCATGTATCATTTAAATATGTAATTGCAAACAGAAAAAAAATCCTGTTAAGAGTGGCTTGCCAACCGTGTCAACTCAAATTTGATTTAGTCCTGCTAAAATACTTGAGCTCCTACAGTGTAATTGTGTGTGCAAGGGAAAGATATTTTTTTTCCTACCCACTTATGCTAAACTGTTGCTGTTGTCTGATAAAATAGAAAAAAAATGATTTCTGTCTAATTTAAATATGGCCTGACTCTGAGACAGCTAGTGGAGACAGAGATTTTAATATTCAACAGCCGTCAACCAAGACCAATTTAGCATTAGTTCCATGTGGAATTATGCCTGAGACATTACTCCTTCCAACACTGCGGTATTATTCAGTAATAGGCTTGGGTAAGATTAAAATACTATGGACAGAGTAGACTGAAGGCTCTGGGATGCATTTGAGGAGTGGCGTTCTGCTAATTCAGAGAATATGTTCGGTGTTGGGTCAGCTGACTGTAGTACCTCCAGGATCTGTTGTGCCCTCATCTCCTTCTCCAACCTGATCTGCTGAATACGCTTGATCTTCTCCTGGAGAAACACAGAGGTAGGCGGATCAATACACTATGCAAACCAAACGGTGTTGCAGTGGTAAAACAAGGATACCCTCCATAGTCAAGGCGGGAGACGGTTTGACAGGAAGTGGGGCCACATAAAGAATGCCCTACCTGCTGCTTGATGATCTTCATTTGCTCCTTCTGCTTCCTCCTTTCCTCGGCCGCCATGATGGCTGAAAGAGAGACTTTAGGGGCTTAGGTGTTAAGGAATGATTTGCAGCAGTGGTACTGTACATCTCTACAAGAAGACAGTGGGGAATGGTGTATGCACTCAGATGTAGTGTAGTGTACCTTGTTGCTTCCTGGCCTCTTTGGCTGCCCTGGCCATGGCCTGCTTCTCTAGCTTCCTCATCATCTTCATCTGGGCCGCCTGCCTGGCTATCTCTGCAGAGAGAGGTGATGGAACGTTACTGTGTGACCAAACATGTTTGGTAGGTAGCATTCATAGACTTCAAAACGGAGATCTGTTTTTTCTTCTTCTTCTCTCCTCACCTTGGGCCTCCAGTTTGCGTAAGAGTTTGGCCTCGCTGGGGCTAGGCACCTCTGCCCCCAACCCCAGACCCTCTCCCACGTTGGGCGGCCGGCCCTTCCTCCTCCGGGAGCCCTTCCCCCCCTCGGCCCCGCGCTGGCGCTCTGAGTTGGGGGGCCGTCCCCGCCGGCCCTCCATGGCCAGGATATGAGGGATGACGTCCTCGTCCTTCAGCAGACTCCACTGCAGGCCCTGGGGGTAGGACGGAGGCGAAACAACAGGGTAGAGGGGCTGTTTGTGTCGTGTGGGTAATAAACGGCTTCAACATACTTCAGTTGCTTTAATTACTCTACTGTTACTCTAGGATTTACTCTTTAGATCGATCACTCATGACAGAAGAAGAGGGCAGATCAAAGATCAAAATATGCAATGCATAGTGGTATTACTGGACTACAAAGCTAAGAACCGGATAATGGTCCAATTTCTACCTGTGATATGAACACCACTACAATACATTCCATTCACCATTCAGCTAGTTAAACTATCCTACTGTACAGTATATGACTGGTCACCTGTAGAAGTCATGTCAACTGATTATTACATGACTCCCTAGACAAAGGGGGCTAGGGGGTAGGACTACTGGAGTCTATAGCTGATTTCTATCAATGTCCCTGAACTGTTTCAGTCACTATACAGTTTCTACTGTACATGAAATGAGGAAATAAAAAAATGAGACGGGCAATAGATAGATGAAAAGACATCACCTGGGGTCCTTCTCTGGCTTCATAGAAGTCACCAACCATTATCTTTGCACTGAAGCTAAAATTATCGCGTGTGATGCCACTTATTCCATTTCTGGATAGATACTACAGAAGAGAAAATAATGACGTTTGGTGAGACAGGGATATCCAATGTGAAAGTATGTAAAAGTGTGACATTGAAAGCGATCTAGCTACAGAGGCGGAAGCTCTACTACTAAGCATCAAAAGAATTAGGGGGGAAATTGAGCAAAAGCACAGTGGGAATCAGAATGCTCTAACGACAGGTCAGCTTTTAGTAGGCAGAGGAAGGGATTGGGGAAATGAACTAAAAGGATTCCAGCTCTTCTCATGTTAAGGTCACAGTTGGCATTGATGCTAAGTGAGCACTAGCGTGAGGGTGAGGCTAGTTGCTAGCGTAAGGCTAGTCTAAGGGGCAGCGTTACTGTTACCTTCATCACATCTGGGTACTGCCTCAACTTCTTCCCGCATGGCGCGTAATACGCCACGTCGCCTTGCATCTTCCCAGACACGCTCTTGATCCGCGTTTCTCTCTGCCAGCTGGAAAACACGTGGACGGAAGGAAACTGTGGGTGAGTGACCGAATGCCCCAGGCTTTGCCATTGCTAGAGAGAGCTTATCAATTCAAGTCTCCACTCTACCTACCCCAACTCCAGAGGTATCCTCAACTCCTGCTCATCCATCACCCTCTTTCTTTTCCCTGCGCCTGGAGAGAGAGAGAGAGAGAGACAGAGAGAGACAGAGAGAGAGAGAGAGACAGAGAGAGAGAGCGAGAGAGAGAGAGACAGAGGGAGAAGAGAGAGAGAGAGACAGACAGAGAGAGAGGGAGAGAAGAGAGAGAGAGAGAGAAGAGAGAGAGAGAGAAGAGAGAACCCATTAGTCAAACTGAACAATACACAGTCACAGCCTTCTCTCCATAGCCCTAAACACCCACCCATAGCCACAGCATCCCAGTACTGAATATGAGCAGTGTTTCGTTGTGTGAGACAAACGGGGCTGCTGGGGCTCACTCCACTATGCAGGCCTGTCAGATCAAAGGTGTGCCTTCTCCTATTGACTGTAGCGCTGCCCCGAGCGTGTCCCCTGTGTCTCTAACCCACCAGCTGTGGCCATGAGAGTGCCTTATTGTTTCTGCGTTCCCTTTATTTAACCAGGTAGAGTATTGAGAAACTCCGTGCTCTGAAAGCAACTTAAGGAAATTACTCAAAATATGTCCTGAAAAATCACTAAGATTCCTATGTGAATTTGATGGGCAGTGAAGCATGTTGAATTGAAACGTGCTTAGGAAGATCGGAATCTCTGTGTGTGTTCTTTCCTTTCCTAAGCTGGGTAATCTCCCAGTGCTGAGAGAGAGAGGGAGGAGAGGAGAGGAGAGGGGAAAGAAAGAAAGAAAGCTTGGGCACGGCAGAAGTGCCAAACAAGTTGTCAGGCCTGTTAAGCCCAAGGACATGCACCTACAGGAACCCAGGCCTGTTAAGCCAGCCAACCGCCCGGCTAACTAAAAATAGACCCCCCTTTTCCTCTCCCTGTTTTCTCCCCACAACCATCTGAAGATGATAGCATATAATGATGAGCTTAGCTATTCCAGTGTGGCTACGTGTCCTCAACAGTTAAAGGTACAGCTAGGTGGTTTTGCAGACTGGTTTGGTGCTTGAGCTGTATGAGTAGCTTTGGCAGAGTAGGTAAAGAAGTTGGCCATATCAACTGGTACAGGGTCAGATATTTTGTCATCCCCTAATGGTTAAGGTTAGGATAGGGGTTAGGGTAATCTGATGCTAGATTTGCAGTTATGGGGCAATTTAAAACTTGAGCGGCTTTGACAATGTACTAGGCGTTTAGGTTGTCTGCGGTTACCTGGGGGCATGGCCAGGGAGTAGGAGGAGGAAGGAGAGCTGTGATAGGCCAAGGCACTGGAGCTGGTGACGATGTTGGGCGTCTTGATGACCTGCAGGTTGAGCGGGGAGCAGCTGGTGGCTGTGTGATTGGTTGAGTTGCTCAGTAAGGAGGCGTGGCCTTTGGTTAGCTTGAGTGGGGTCTTCTCCCTCTTGGAGGCGGAGCCTGAAGATGGCAGCTTCAGCTTCGGGTCCTTCAGTTTGCCACCGGAGACGTCCGCGTCGCTGTCCGAGTTACTGTCAGAATCTGAGAGGAGGGTACCAGAAAGAGAGGGGTTATCACTGGGAGACTCAGCAATGGTTGAATAGTGTTCACTATTGTACATCACCGTAACCCCAAAAATACTGTGCACTACAAATATTGCATGTGCCTTCGATTAGGACGGTCAGAACGGTAGGTATCTAACCTGACAAGCTGTCATCCGAGTCCTCCTCATCATCCTCCAAATCATCCAGATCATCATCATCATCATCGTCGTCGTCGTCGTCATCCTCAACAGAGTCATCCGAGTCCTTGCTGCTAGGGAGACCGGGGAGACCTGGGAGGCCGGCCTCGGCCCCTCTGAACAGGTCCACCAGAGACTGCACCAGGTGACTCTGAGAGAGGCCCTTCCAGGCTGCCATGGGGGCCAGAGCATGGGCCTGAACCTGGAGGTTAGGGGCCTGGAGCTTAGGGGTCTTGGGGGCCTTGATCTTCCTGGGGCCCCGGGCCGTGGCCGGTGAGGGTGAGGTAGCGGGCCGCGCCGGGGGGGCCTGAGAGGAGGCCGAGTGGACCCTTCCGCCGGTGCTGAGGTTGACGGGCAGCGAGAGGGACGCCCCTGCCCCAGAGAGGTCCTTGTTGAAGTCCTTGCGGGGCTTGGTGATAAGGGCCAGCGGTGCGTCCTGAGCGGTGGTGCTTTGGATGACTCCGTTGGGGTGGGCAGCCAGGCCCAGGAGAGCGCTGGACAGGAAGAGGTTGGAGTGGTTGTTCTGGGGGGGAGGGGGGAGGGGAGCAGGGGGCAACCTGGTGCTTCTGCCACCGCCACCCAGACTCTCCGGGGAGGACAGCTTGGGGGGCGGCAAGGAGGATGACTTCACCCCAGCAGCCTTCCGAGAGGTTCTGTGACCCTGCTGCTTCTTGGGCTGCGCCGCCGGGAACGTCTGGCCTTGCGAGAGTAAAGACTGGAACGGAGGGAGGGCGGGAGGGAAGGAGGGAGGGCGGGCGGGCAGGAGGGAGGGGGATAAAACAAGGGAAAAGAAAAGAGAAAACAGCATAATTGTGCCAGCTGTCAATTTGCATCTACGTCGATTATTCAAGCTGGTGATGAAGCACAATGCCTGGCTCACTCTGTCTCACTGTGCCCAGGACAGAAGCCTGGAGACAATTGCATATAACAAGGCAATAACCACAGCCATTGTACTAAGTAAAGAGTAAAACCGCTGAGAAGCGGCTTCCAGTTCCCGTATCTCACTTAAATGACTACAGTTATGAGTCTGTGAAAAGTGTTAGCGTCATGCATCTGTGTTTTACTTTAAACAGCATAACGGCAGATTTTATAGAACGACAGTCACGTCTGGCGTTGCACCGTGTTTCAGCAAACACAGGTAAGGGCTTCGACATGTACATTCAACAAGATGTGATATCAAGTGAAACAAATCCATTTCACAGACCATGCAATACAGTAACAGTTTCTGAACCACTGGGGGAATTCAGAGGCCTTTGGTTAAAAAAAAAAACTCCCCACCCGTAAAATAGAACAGGGGAGAAGACCAGATTTCCACTTCTAGCGGGCTGCAGCAATAGGAATTCGCATAATCAATTAACTACTATTTCAGTTACCATTTCGACTACATGCGCGAGGTCCACAATGCCCTGTAGAAGGTGATAAATATGTGTATGTTCTATCTAGTTGTGAATGTATTAAATGGAGAGTAAAACGGTAGTAAATACATAGAGTAGCTATATGTGCCGTCTGCTTTGCTGAGGTAATGAGGCCAAAAGCATTGACCTTTTGGTTGACCTTTTGGTTTACAGGCTGAGCAGCACAGCGGGACACCCAATCAAACGACTCAGACAGGACTGCCACTTCCCTCTCTGACTCCCTCTGGCTGGAAGCAGCCCTCTTACTGCAGCTCATCTACAATATGTTACCATGAATACCGACAACCTTCTAACTGTGAAAGGAGAAACGGTTTCATGTTCGACCGATGATCCAAATGAGGTGAAAAGCTAAGCTAGCCAGTAACCAATCTGTGGTATTATTTGACCATGGGGAAAAAGAGCTACTGTGTGAATAATGGGATTTTTTATTTGTATTTATTGTATTTAACCTTTATTTAACTAGGCAAGTCATACTTGATACCATATTCCTTGCTAGTGGCTGGGCAGAGAGGACACTGGACCAACCTGTTTGAGCCTGAATTCGTTGATTTGAGAGAGTGAATCCTCCAGCAGCTTCCTCTTACTGGCTTTCCCACTGCCAGGTGTCTTCAGAGGCTTGGGCTGCTGGGAGTTGGCCATGGGCGACGTGAGGAGAGGGAAGGATTGAGGCGAGGAGGACAGGGGTACGGAGCGGGACAGGGAAGTGCAGAGGGACAGGGGCAGGTTCTGCGGCGAGGAGGGCAGGAGCTTGGGCGGCTTGGGGGAGGATGTGGTGCGTCCTTTGGGCGAGGTGATGAGGGGGATTGGCGAGGCAGAAAGGGGTGATGGGGAGGTTTCCCTGCGGGGTTGGGTGAGGAGAGCCAGGGGCTTGGAGCTGGCTGCTAGGCCCGTGGACTGGATGACACTGAGGTGCTGCTGGAGACCTTCCTCCCTGGGCCAGGAGGTCTGGAGGGACAGGGGGGAGCTCTGGGACAGGGTAGGAGGAGAGGGGCAGTGCTGTGAGGGGACCAGGATGGGGGGGTCGGAGGGTAGGCTGTGGGGGAGGTTGTTCCTCTTGTCTTGGGCCTCCTTCATGCCTGAGCTTAGTGTCCCGATCTGGGGAGGGAGGGGAGGAGAGGAAGCCCGCTGTTAGCTCACCCCGGAGCACATCACAGACATAAGTAGCTACACACTACCAGTACTATTCACGATCACTGTACCTTCATTTTTTTCTTCGCCCGCCTCGCCTTCTCCTT
Organism: Salvelinus fontinalis; assembly: GCF_029448725.1. NCBI lineage: Eukaryota > Metazoa > Chordata > Actinopteri > Salmoniformes > Salmonidae > Salvelinus > Salvelinus fontinalis. Next base: position 13,813,242 of record NC_074705.1, read on the forward strand.
CTCAGAGTTCCACGCCTCACACTTTCCATCCTCTTCCTCGTCTTCATCATCGTCGTCATCATCATCATCGTCGTCGTCCTCTTCCCCTCCGAGGTCCTCCAGGTCGCTGCTGATGGCTCCGTTGCTGGAGCTGTCCGAGGAAGAGCCTGATTCGCTGTCACTGACCCCAGCGACCTCTGCTGGCTTTTTACTGGGCTTCTGCATTAAGGCAGAGAGGCTGTCAATCAATAAAGCACCCAGTGTACATTTTGACCACTTGATTTTTGTTTCTAAACTGAAAATGGAAAACTTAAAACGTTCAAAATAGACCCCAAGTCAAATACTTAAGGCTTTACTCCAGCTATAGACAGGTTGGCTTTTACCAACACAACCGACGTGTGCAAAACTGTTGGCTTAGACTGTTGACAACATGTCACCTATATTTCATCTCCAAATGTTTATTGAAAACATAAATACAATTGTATAATGACCACTATCGAATTTTTTTCCATATAAGCATTGACATGAAATCTGGCAAAACACCTCAAAACAAGACACGGTATCAATAACAAGATACAACGAGCTGAAACGAGCTACCTACAACATGGCAGCTTCTTGTCATTGTTGCTAGCTATCTGAGCGTTCAGAATCATAACGACGCGGCTTCCGGAACACGTCGATGTGCGCGCATCACTTTCGTGACGTTGTCATCAGTAATCTAGAGCCACTACATCATTAAGCTGACCTTGTCTTTAGGTTTGTGAGGTACTTTCTCCAGCTGTAGCTCTGCTGTGTGGCTCTGGCTGTGAGGGCTGCTCCTGGGGCCCCTGGCCTTGGGGCCCTTAACAGACTGGGAGGCACCCAGAGATGGGGACGCGTTCATGGAGTAAGACCCCTGCAGGGTTGGGGAGGAGACCCCACTTCCATTCACTGCCCCGTTCACCCCTGAAATCGCACAGAAAGAGGCACAGCACACTGTTACATGTCATCTCAATCTCATCTGAGCAACGAGACATTGCGAGTAAAAACGCTAAAGAAATATCCGGGGTTCTTCTGAATGTGGAAACAGACTAAAAAGCCTTATGAAAATCTAGATTTAGGCGTATCTCATTTAGGCATGCTGAACATGGCGTGAGCACAACATGAGTGGTTTACATAATAAAAGATAAATTAAAAGATAGCATCAAATTAAAAAAGTAGATTGAGAGAGAAAGGGTACAGAGAGAAAGAGAGCGAGAGAGACAGAGAAAGAGACAGAGAGAGACAGAGAGACAGAGAGCAAGAGAGAGAGTGTGTGAGAAAGACAGAGCGAGAGAGAAAAAAGACAGAGAGTAGAAGAAAAAAAAAGCCTACACATACGCCATTAACTGAGACTGGAAGTCATTATAAGGTTCTCGACGGGAGAAATCTCATCACGGAGCCGGAGACTGCCGAGACTAGGGAGCCTCTCACTTAATCCCTGTGAACAGTTTCCACCACCTGCTTACAGGAATGATTAATTCATTCACATCTCTCGCAATTGCCAGAGGGGTAAAAAAAAATACGTTGCGCTTTAAATACCTCACCCTCTTAAAAGGGTACCTTTTATTTCCTGGCGGTAAAATCATTTGCTGCTTTTGAACAGGTGTGAGAAGCTCCTTCACACTGTGCCAATATACAGGTACAATACAATACATATTTCCCCCTGATCAGCACAGGAAGTGTCGCAATGATCACCTTTGTTCTAAGCTGTTATTATCTGTATAGGTCAGAATGAAGCACTTGGAACGGTTCAATGTAAGAAGGATGGGCGTAGCTATACCTTTGGGGATCTGTCCGTTTTTGCTGGGGGTCCTGGAGGGGGGTTGCATGGGGCTGTGGTTCTGCTGGATGTGGGGGGTGAACATTGTGGGGAGGCCCAGGAACGGGGGGAGGAAGGCTGCTGCCCCCCTACTGTGGGCCTCTGCTGCTCGCCACCATTCTGATGAAGAGAGAGGACAAGGATGAGGACATTGACATGTCAGTGTCATTCTGTCTCATCCACTAACTTCAGTACTGTATATCAATTACAATCACCTAAAGAGTATTAGAAGTTAGCACACCCTTAAATACTGATTGGTCATGCTGTTTCATTCATCTGCTGTTCAGGTCAAGTAAATCTCCTGGACCCAATCATGTTACATCTGTCCAGGCGCCACACCACGCCCCTCCTCTTACCTGTCAGAGCCCCCAGCTGGGGGTGTGCGGCCAGGGCAGCAGACATCCCCAAGGACCCCAGAGAACCCAGCGACCCCAGGCCTCCAAACTCTGGGCGTCCTGAGCTAGTGGTGTACAGGCCGAAGGCTGGGTGGCTGACCAGGGGGAAGGCACTTGACAACGTGTAGGGCTGCTGGTCGCTCATCGCCCCATACAAACGACCTGATGGACAAACAGTACAACAAAAAACTATACATCAATCAAATGTACGTATTAAGGCCTTTTTACTTCAGTAGTCACATAAGCAGTTGTCACATGACTCATTGTGTATCTATTATTATGTGTTTTACTTTTCTATTATTTCTCTATTTTCTTTCTCTCTGCGTTGTTGGGAAGGGCCTGTGAGTCAGCATATCACTGTTAGTCCACACCTGTTGTTTACAAACCATGTGACGAATAACATTTGATTTGATCAGCAGTGTGCTTCTGTTTAGGGTATAAATAAACTGAATTAAATTCAGAGATGACGTGAGGGTTCGTCGTGCCCTCGAAATACCCTGACTCGCTGGCTTCTTAGGTATTCATCCCTTCTGTGTGTTCAAGTGTAATGACGTCTCCTCTTCTCCCCCTACAGGTTTTCTGCTGGGTAAGGTGATGTTTTATGTATATTCAACAAGACATTAGGCAGCGTAAAGGACAAAGATTGCCCTGGATTGGAGCTCGACAGGATTACACATGCTTGTTTCAAACACAGAACAGAGCAGCTCAGATCGGAGTGACTGAGACAGAGACACTACTCAGAGGGGAGACGCGCATCATGCATGTTCTAGATCGACGGAGCTCTAGGCTGTACTTCAGTAGGGGAGAGAGAGAGAGAGAGAGGAAGACAAAAAGAGCAATCCCAGTCGACAATTCATATGATATTTTCTGACGGGGAGCTGATTTGTTTAATTGGGCTACAAAGAGAACGTTCTTAGGGGCAGAGTAAAAAACGAAGCCGCGAGAAATTACCATAAGTATTCGAGTTTTGTATTTACCAAGAAACTTGAAACTGATGCGGGCTGAGCAGCGGGACATTTGGACCGCTGGGAGTGTAATTTAAGTGTTTCTGCAGGTACTGTATAGCACTGATCCTTCCTCGCTACTCCATTATGTCTATCACCATGCAAATTAAACGAGCTCAAATAGGCTGAATCAGTGGTAGAACGAATAACAAGCGAGTCGCGGTCCTTCAATACATCAGTGTGTGGTGTTTGAGAGGCATACCTGCGGTAGAGCCTGCTCCTAATACTTTCCTCCAAACCTTTTCTGATTTAAATTTCAGCAGCACACTGCCCAAAAAAAGAGTAACACTTCAACACGATCGTCATCAAGCTTTCCCCTAAACCTGAGTACAATCATTTCTGGCAGGGCAAGCGGAGTGCGTTGTCTCCTCGCACAGTCAGATGCAATTTGGTCTGAGCATATTTCATGCAAATTCAATTTCCATTACAGAAGGGTGAGAAAGAGAGACACAGAGAGAGAGAGAGACACAGAGAGAGACACACAGAGAGAGAGAGAGAGAGAGAGAGAGAGAGAGAGAGAGAGAGAGAGAGGTTGGTCGAGGGAGAGAGGGAGGCTGCGGCGGGGCGAAGCCTAGCTCTCTTTGAGCCAGGTAATACGTATGCATAAAAAGTGATGACAGGAGATATAAAGTGTTATTCACTGAGCTTGTGAAAATGCCAACCTACAACATGCCCAGTGAGTGCTGTGTGAGTGTGATGCCCCCAAGTCCTACAGAATCAGATGATGGAGTTGAGACGCACAGAACAGAACCAGAACATTTGCGCCTGCCTGTCTGGCTGTCATAACTGAGAAAAAACAAAAACTAAACATAATTAGGTCTAAGCTAAAGCACTTTCATTTTGCGTGCCCTAAAACAGCTACATATACATATAGTGATGGGAGCATGAAGTGAAAATACAATGTTGAGGGTAAATGGCTGAGATGATCAAGGGAATCGAATTAAAATGTCCTTATAGCATCATATTACATAGCATAACTGTCTGGTTGGTTAATCCTGAGTTCGAATTACATTATCTCACTTACAGAAGAGAGGAAAGTGTTCATGTTCCAACTCTTCGACATTAGGCCGGACTGTGCACCTACAATATCATAAAATGTGCACAAAGGCCACCGTAGCCCTAATGTTGAGAGCATCTTTTCAACAGCAATTTAGGACTAACGAAAAATGTACATGTGTGATTTCCCTAGAGACTGATTCCTAAAATGGCTTAAATGCTACCCCCATATTGTAAACCAGTAATATGGAAGTCTAAGGAGATTGAGGAAGATATCTTCGGCATCACAATAGGCTAATAAAAAGGTTTATTTGCATGTGGGAAGCGGAGTTGAAATGCTCAGTGGGAGCTGGGGAGTGTCAGCCAGCGTGCCAGAGTGGTGTGGCGACACATGAGAAAATGCCCTTTGAGTCGGCTTCAAGGCCCTAGTCTTCGCAGTCTGCTGCACCACGACAGAGGAGAGAAATACTTTGTGTACTTCATTAGAATATGCTGAATATGGAGTGCCTTGCCTTGCCAAAGTCAGCTAGCGGATACGGAGACAAATGACTGAAAATACAAAACACGACCCCCGAAAGGCCAGCAGCCACTTCCGTCGCGTCTCCCTCCCGCCAAAACCCCGCCCGTCACTCTCGCCTCGACCGACCTTCCCCGAGCAACAGAGTGACATCTGCAAATGCCTTTTCAATATTAATGCGCTTCCAGCTGGAGAATAATTTAATCAGAAATTTGGAGAGAAGAGAGCAGCAGAGCAGAAATACAGGATTACCTGATATCCTTTCTCTCACTCTCCTCCACCCTCCTCCTCCACTCTCTCTGACAAACTCACTGCATTCTAAAAAAGCGCTGGGCCCTTTTTTTTTTTCGTGTTCGGAGGATGCTAGCCGAAGGGGGATTAATTTGTTGTTTGCTGCAGTCAATCAAATTTCCATGGACAGATTTAAAGTTAATTGCATCCGTGAGCCGATCCCAGTAGGAAAGACTGCTACATGCGCCCGGGCTTTTTCAAAGTGATATCCTCATCAATGACACACTGCATGCCCCCCCCCCCCCTACCCCCCTCCTCCCCATCTCCTTTCACCACTGTTCTTGCTCATCTGAGATTTCTTCAATGTTTATCTCAAGTAGTATTGGCAGGTTGGCAAAAGACCTTGAATTAATTCCTCTGCTCTGCTGATACCTCTGTGACAAGAATCCGCCACGACATCAAATAGTTCCAACAGCTATCATATGACAATAGAGGAGTGTTATTACTGTTAAAATGGCTCCTAGTTGCCGAATCTGAAGTCACAGCCACATGTTCAACAGAGTGGCTATTCCTTTAATTGTGACTAGTGTAGGTGTCAGGAAGACAAATGTACCTTCTCCATCATGTTTCAACAGCTTTAAAAGTGTGTTGAACAAGTGCTGTACGTCAGGCTATGAGAAATGAGAAACTACAGAAATGCATCTCAATATGAAACCAAAACAAAGCTGTGGAACGAACTACATTGGGGATTTGCTGGTGGTGGGGGGCTCTGCACTCGATTTAAGCATTTCAACATAAAAATAAAATAAAATAAATATTTAACCTTTATTTAACTAGGCAAGTCAGTTGAGAACAAATTCTTATTTACAATGACGGCCTACCGAGGAACAGTGGGTTAACTGCCTTGTTCAGGGTCTTAACGACAGATTTTTACCTTGTTAGCTCGGGGATTCTATCCAGCAACCTTTCAGTTCCTGGCCCAACTCTCTAACCACTAGGCTACCTGCCACTCACATCAGTGGGTATATAATAGGTATAGTATATATAATTAATCATTAATATGAATCCTCATCGTTAGATTCCGCTCCGCGCGGGAACAAGACGTCTCATATGAAAGAACTCTTGCTTGGCTTGATCAAGCTCGGCACAACTTCAGAGCTAGAAGCCTGCCTCTCAGCATTTCATTTGACGCCCGGCCCAAAATCACTTATCTAGACAATCTGAGAACAGGTTATGGCGCAGAGGGATATGGGCAATGTATAATGCATGAGAAGATGGCCTAATGGCTGCTTCATTGGAGCAGCACAGGGGAGAGAAGAGAGAGAGAAATACTGGGGGCTTTATTTTGTCGCTTTTCTTATCATGAAAGAGAAAGACAACAACTAGTGCGGTGTGAAATTTGCATGCTATATGCTGGTCAGTGTGATCTGTCGACTACTGTGTGTGTGTGTGTGTGTGTGTGTGTGTGTGTATTCCTCATGCTGCATAATGGCTCCGAGACCACAATTAGAATGCAGAGAAAAGGTCTGGTTGTTTGGAGCTGGCACGAAGACACTGAGTGGCTGACAGACATGTTAAATCACGCAGGCACAGCCTGAGACACACACACACACACACACAAATCAGTGGTGCAGCCACATAGCAAGAGGTTGTCAGGAAACATGGGCGAGCATATCTGTGTGTATATGTGTGTGTGTGTGTGTGTGTGTGTGTGTGTGTTCCGTATTACATAAAAGAGGCTTTCTAATTGTTTGGGCTTCATTAATGCAGAAGCTTTCAGCAGCAACCCAAGCTGTCAGAGGAAGGCTGAGTCTGGGAGAAAAGGTGTTTTCACAGGCCTAACAATAACTACATCATTAATACTGGGGGGAAGTCAGCAACGCATTAAACTCATCCTTCCTCGTGTTGAAAAAAGGAGAACTTTGAGTTGAAGGTGAATCTTAAGGGGTTTTTAGTTTCTACGCCACACATTACACAGTGCACAGCTGATATGCTTGACAGTAGTTATGGAGGGGCTGTTCTATTCTATATATACAGACAGTAGTTATGGAGGGGCTGTTCTATTCTATATATACAGACAGTAGTTATGGAGGGGCTGTTCTATTCTATATATACAGACAGTAGTTATGGAGGGGCTGTTCTATTCTATATATACAGACAGTAGTTATGGAGGGGCTGTTCTATTCTATATATACAGACAGTAGTTATGGAGGGGCTGTTCTATTCTATATATACAGACAGTAGTTATGGAGGGGCTGTTCTATTCTATATATACAGACAGTAGTTATGGAGGGGCTGTTCTATTCTATATATACAGACAGTAGTTATGGAAGGGCTGTTCTATTCTATATATACAGACAGTAGTTATGGAGGGGCTGTTCTATTCTATATATACAGACAGTAGTTATTAACCAGTGTCTCTGTAAACCAGTTTCTCTGTAAACCAGCCTCTATGTAAGCTAGTCTCTCTGTAAACAAGCCTCTCTGTAAATCAGCCTCTCTGTAAACCGGCCTTTCTGTAAATCAGCCTCTCTGTAAACCGGCCTCTCTGTAAATCAGCCTATCTGTAAACCAGCCTCTCTGTAAACCATTTCCCTGGAAACCAGTGTCTCTGTAAACCAGTCTCTCTGTAGGAAGTGTAAAGTGCATTTTGTGTATTTAGTCATGTGCAGTTTAACAGGGTGTTGACAGTGTGTGTGTGTGTGTGTGTGTGTGTGTGTGTGTGTGTGTGTGTGTGTGTGTGTGTGCGTGCGTGCGTGCGTGCGTGCGTGCGTGCGTGTGATGCACGGTGCGGAGAGATGAAGCAGTCTTACCAGAGGTGCTGAGGGTAGATCCCAGTGAGGCTGCATGGCTTGGGGCCAGACTGCTCTTGGGAGCCGGGGACGAGGAGGAGGAAGAGGAGGAGGAGGCAGCAGGGGAGGAGGTGCGAGCGGTGGGCAGGGTGGGGGGCGCGGGGGAGGCCAGCCGCTCTCCAGACTCCATATCTGTCAAACACAATCCAATCAGCACCGTTAGAAAAGCAGAGGAGAGAGAGAAAAGAAAGAGAGAAACACACACACCGCTGCCCGCCACTCTCCCTTTCACATCTCACTTCCCCAGAACAATATTTCTATTTAGCCCTGGACACCAACCCCCCACACACACCCCACCTCCCAATCAGAGCTCATGGGCCGGGTGGTGGGGAGGTGGGGGTTGGGGGGGGGGGGCAGGCCAGTGGTGGAAATGTCACTAATTCTTAAAGAGGGGGGTTGGTGTGGAATTAGTGACCATTATCACTTTAACATGACAGTAAATGACAAGTGTTCAGCTGAGAGGGGAGAGAAGAGGCTGTCTGACATTTTGGACGGACAAAACACACACAGACATAGATACACACAGTTGACACATGCACACAAGCACATAGCGTGAATCTCTATTTGAATTACAAGAGTGTTCCCAGATCTTTTTCAACGCAGTGTAAAACAGTCCTCCCTCTCACAGTGTGAAACAGTCCCTCCTCTCACAGTGTAAAACAGTCCCCCCTCTCACAGTGTGAAACAGTACCCCCTCTCACAGTGTGAAACAGTACCCCCTCTCACAGTGTGAAACAGTCCCTCCTCTCACAGTGTTAAACAGTCCCCCCTCTCACAGTGTGAAACAGTCCCCCCTCTCACAGTGTGAAACAGTCCCTCCTCTCACAGTGTGAAACAGTCCCTCCTCTCACAGTGTAAAACAGTCCACCCTCTCAGAGTGTAAAACAGTCCCCCCCCCTCATGGTGTGAAACAGTGTAAAACAGTCCCCCCTCTCACAGTGTAAAACAGTCCCCCCTCTCAAAGTGTAAAACAGTCTCCCCTCTCACAGTGTAAAACAGTCTCCCCTCTCACAGTGTAAAACAGTCCCCCCTCTCACAGTGTGAAACAGTCCCCCCTCTCACAGTGTAAAACAGTCTCCCCTCTCACAGTGTAAAACAGTCCCCCCTCTCACAGTGTAAAACTGTTCCCCCCTCTCACAGTGTAAAACAGTCCCCCCCTCTCACAGTGTAAAACAGTCCTCCCTCTCACAGTGTGAAACAGTCTCCCCTCTCACAGTGTAAAACAGTCCCCCCTCTCACAGTGTGAAACAGTCCCCCCTCTCACAGTGTAAAACAGTCTCCCCTCTCACAGTGTAAAACAGTCCCCCCTCTCACAGTGTGAAACAGTCCCCCCTCTCACAGTGTGAAACAGTCCCCCCTCTCACAGTGTAAAACAGTCCCCCCTCTCACAGTGTGAAACAGTCCCCCCTCTCACAGTGTAAAACAGTCTCCCCTCTCACAGTGTAAAACAGTCCCTCCTCTCACAGTGTAAAACAGTCCCCCCTCTCAGAGTGTAAAACAGCCCCCCCCCCCTCTCAGTGTAAAACAGTCCCCCTCTCACAGTGTAAAACAGTCCCAACTCTCACAGTGTAAAACAGTCCCAACTCTCACAGTGTAAAACAGTCCCCCCTCTCACAGTGTAAAACAGTCCCCCCTCTCACAGTGTGAAACAGTCCCCCCTCTCACAGTGTAAAACAGTCTCCCCTCTCACAGTGTAAAACAGTCCCTCCTCTCACAGTGTAAAACAGTCCCCCCTCTCAGAGTGTAAAACAGCCCCCCCCTCTCAGTGTAAAACAGTCCCCCTCTCACAGTGTAAAACAGTCCCAACTCTCACAGTGTAAAACAGTCCCCCCCTCTCACAGTGTAAAACAGTCCCCCCCTCTCACAGTGTAAAACAGTCTCCCCCTCTCACAGTGTAAAACTGTTCCCCCCTCTCACAGTGTAAAACAGTCCCCCCCTCTCACAGTGTAAAACAGTCCCAACTCTCACAGTGTAAAACAGTCCCCCCCTCTCACAGTGTAAAGCAGTCCCCCCCTCTCACAGTGTAAAACAGTCCCCCCCTCTCACAGTGTAAAACAGCCCCCCCTCTCACAGTGTAAAACAGTCCCCCCCTCTCACAGTGTAAAACAGTCCCCCCTCCCACAGTGTAAAACAGTCCCCCCCCCTCTCACAGTATAAAACAGTCTCCCCCTCTCACAGTGTGAAACAGTCCCCCCTCTCACAGTGTAAAACAGTCCCTCCCTCTCACAGTGTAAAACAGTCCCCCCTCTCACAGTGTAAAACAGTCTCCCCTCTCACAGTGTAAAACAGTCCCCCCTCTCACAGTGTGAAACAGTCCCCCCTCTCACAGTGTGAAACAGTCCCCCCTCTCACAGTGTAAAACAGTCCCCCCTCTCACAGTGTGAAACAGTCCCCCCTCTCACAGTGTGAAACAGTCCCCCCTCTCACAGTGTAAAACTGTCCCCCCCTCTCACAGTGTAAAACAGTCCCCCTCTCAGAGTGTAAAACAGCCCCCCCTCTCAGTGTAAAACAGTCCCCCTCTCACAGTGTAAAACAGTCCCAACTCTCACAGTGTAAAACAGTCCCCCCCCTCTCACAGTGTAAAACAGTCCCCCCCTCTCACAGTGTAAAACAGTCCCTCCCTCTCACAGTGTAAAACAGTCCCCCCTCTCACAGTGTAAAACAGTCCCCCCTCTCACAGTGTGAAACAGTCCCCCCTCTCACAGTGTGAAACAGTCCCCCCTCTCACAGTGTAAAACTGTCCCCCCCTCTCACAGTGTAAAACAGTCCCCCTCTCAGAGTGTAAAACAGCCCCCCCCTCTCAGTGTAAAACAGTCCCCCCTCTCACAGTGTAAAACAGTCCCAACTCTCACAGTGTAAAACAGTCCCCCCCCTCTCACAGTGTAAAACAGTCCCCCCCTCTCACAGTGTAAAACAGTCCCTCCCTCTCACAGTGTAAAACAGTCCCCCCTCTCACAGTGTAAAACAGTCCCCCCTCTCACAGTGTAAAACAGTCTCCCCTCTCACAGTGTAAAACAGTCCCCCCTCTCACAGTGTAAAACAGTCCCCACTCTCACAGTGTGAAACAGTCCCCCCTCTCACAGTGTGAAACAGTCCCCCCTCTCACAGTGTAAAACTGTCCCCCCCTCTCACAGTGTAAAACAGTCCCCCTCTCAGAGTGTAAAACAGCCCCCCCTCTCAGTGTAAAACAGTCCCCCCTCTCACAGTGTAAAACAGTCCCAACTCTCACAGTGTAAAACAGTCCCCCCTCTCACAGTGTGAAACAGTCCCCCCTCTCACAGTGTAAAACTGTCCCCCCCTCTCACAGTGTAAAACAGTCCCCCTCTCAGAGTGTAAAACAGCCCCCCCCTCTCAGTGTAAAACAGTCCCCCCTCTCACAGTGTAAAACAGTCCCAACTCTCACAGTGTAAAACAGTCCCCCCCCTCTCACAGTGTAAAACAGTCCCCCCCTCTCACAGTGTAAAACAGTCCCTCCCTCTCACAGTGTAAAACAGTCCCCCCTCTCACAGTGTAAAACAGTCCCCCCTCTCACAGTGTAAAACAGTCTCCCCTCTCACAGTGTAAAACAGTCCCCCCTCTCACAGTGTAAAACAGTCCCCACTCTCACAGTGTGAAACAGTCCCCCCTCTCACAGTGTGAAACAGTCCCCCCTCTCACAGTGTAAAACTGTCCCCCCCTCTCACAGTGTAAAACAGTCCCCCTCTCAGAGTGTAAAACAGCCCCCCCTCTCAGTGTAAAACAGTCCCCCCTCTCACAGTGTAAAACAGTCCCAACTCTCACAGTGTAAAACAGTCCCCCCCCTCTCACAGTGTAAAACAGTCTCCCCCTCTCACAGTGTAAAACGGCCCCCCTCTCAGAGTGTAAAACTGTTCCCCCCTCTCACAGTGTAAAACAGTCCCCTCCTCTCACAGTGTAAAACAGTCCCAACTCTCACAGTGTAAAACAGTCCCCCCCTCTCACAGTGTAAAACAGTCCCCCCCCCCTCTCACAGTGTAAAACAGCCCCCCCCCCTCTCACAGTGTAAAACAGTCCCCCCTCTCACAGTGTAAAACAGTCCCCCCCTCTCACAGTGTAAAACAGTCCCCCCCCCCTCTCACAGTGTAAAACAGTCTCCCCCTCTCACAGTGTAAAACAGTTCCCCCTCTCAGAGTGTAAAACAGTCCCCCCCCCCCTCTCACAGTGTAAAACTGTCCCCCCTCTCAGAGTGTAAAACTGTTCCCCCCTCTCACAGTGTAAAACAGTCCCCCCCTCTCACAATGTAAAACAGTCCCAACTCTCACAGTGTAAAACAGTCCCCCCCTCTCACAGTGTAAAACAGTCCCCACCTCTCACAGTGTAAAACACCTCCCCCTCTCACAGTGTAAAACAGTCCCCCCTCTCACAGTGTAAAACAGTCCCCCCCTCTCAAAGTGTAAAACAGTCTCCCCCTCTCACAGTGTCAAACTGTCCCCCCTCTCAGAGTGTAAAACTGTCCCTCCCTCTCACAGTGTTAAACAGCCCCCCCCTCTCACAGTGTAAAACAGTCCCAGCTCTCACAGTGTAAAACAGTTTCCCCCGCTCACAGTGTAAAACAGTCCCCCCCTCTCACAGTGTAAAACACTGCCCCCTCTCACAGTGTAAAACAGTCCCCCCCTCTCACAGTGTAAAACAGTCCCCCCCTCTCACAGTGTAAAACAGTCCCCCCCCTCTCACAGTGTAAAACAGTGTCCCCCCTCTCACAGTGTAAAACTGTCCCCCCTCTCAGAGTGTAAAATAGTCCCCCCCTCACAGTGTAAAATAGTCCCCCCCTCACAGTGTAAAACAGTCCCCCCTCTCACAGTGTAAAACAGTCCCTCTTCTCACAGTGTAACACTGTCCCCCCTCTCACAGTGTAAAATACTGCCCCCCTCACAGTGTAAAACAGTTACCCCTCTCACAGTGTAAAACAGTCCCCCCTCTCACAGTGTAAAACAGCCCCCCCCCTCTCACAGTGTAAAAGAGTCCCCCCCTCTCACAGTGTAAAATAGTCCCCCCTCTCACAGTGTAAAACTGTTCCCCCCTCTCACAGTGTAAAACAGTCCCCCCCTCTCACAATGTAAAACAGTCCCAACTCTCACAGTGTAAAACAGTCCCCCCCCTCTCACAGTGTAAAACTGTCCCCCCTCTCACAGTGTAAAACAGTCCCCACCTCTCACAGTGTAAAACACTGCCCCCTCTCACAGTGTAAAACAGTCCCCCCTCCCACAGTGTAAAACAGTCCCCCCATCTCACAGTGTAAAACAGTCTCTCCCTCTCACAGTGTCAAACTGTCCCCCCTCTCAGAGTGTAAAACTGTCCCCCCCTCTCACTGTGTAAAACAGTCCCAACTCTCACAGTGTAAAACAGTTTCCCCTGCTCACAGTGTAAAACAGTCCCCCCCTCTCACAGTGTAAAACAGTCCCCCCCTCTCACAGTGTAAAACACTGCCCCCTCTCACAGTGTAAAACAGTCCCCCTTCTCACAGTGTAAAACAGTCCCCCCTCTCACAGTGTAAAACAGTCTCCCCCTCTCACAGTGTAAAACAGTCTCCACCTCTCAGAGTGTAAAATAGTCCCCCCCTCTCACAGTGTAAAACTGTTCCCCCCTCTCACAGTGTAAAACAGTCCCCCCCTCTCACAGTGTAAAACAGTCCCAACTCTCAAAGTGTAAAACAGTCCCCCCCTCTCACAGTGTAAAACAGTCCCCCCTCTCACAGTGTAAAACAGTCTCCCCCTCTCACAGTGTAAAACAGTCTCCCCTCTCACAGTGTAAAACAGTCCCCCCCTCTCACAGTGGAAAACAGTCCCCCCCTCTCACAGTGTAAAACAGTCTCCCCCTCTCACAGTGGAAAACAGTCCCTCCTCTCACAGTGGAAAACAGTCTCCCCTCTCACAGTGTAAAACAGTCCCCCCCTCTCACAGTGGAAAACAGTCTCTCCTCTCACAGTGTAAAACAGTCCCCCCTCTCACAGTGTAAAACAGTCCCCTCCCCTCTCACAGTGTAAAACAGTCCCCCAGTCACAGTGGAAAACAGTCCCCCCATCACAATGTAAAACAGTCCCCCCGTCACAGTGGAAAACAGTCCCAACTCTCACAGTGTAAAACAGTCCCCCCCCTCTCACAGTGTAAAACTGTCCCCCCTCTCACAGTGTAAAACAGTCCCCACCTCTCACAGTGTAAAACACTGCCCCCTCTCACAGTGTAAAACAGTCCCCCCTCCCACAGTGTAAAACAGTCCCCCCATCTCACAGTGTAAAACAGTCCCCCCATCTCACAGTGTAAAACAGTCTCTCCCTCTCACAGTGTCAAACTGTCCCCCCTCTCAGAGTGTAAAACTGTCACTACCTCTCACAGTGTTAAACAGTCCCCCCCTCTCACTGTGTAAAACAGTCCCCACTCTCACAGTGTAAAACAGTCTCCCCTGCTCACAGTGTAAAACAGTCCCCCCTTCTCACAGTGTAAAACAGTCCCCCCCTCTCACAGTGTAAAACACTGCCCCCTCTCACAGTGTAAAACAGTCCCCCCTCTCACAGTGTAAAACAGTCCCCCCCTCTCACAGTGTAAAACAGTCTCCCCCTCTCACAGTGTAAAACAGTCTCCACCTCTCAGAGTGTAAAATAGTCCCCCCCTCTCACAGTGTAAAACTGTTCCCCCCTCTCACAGTGTAAAACAGTCCCCCCCTCTCACAGTGTAAAACAGTCCCAACTCTCAAAGTGTAAAACAGTCCCCCCCTCTCACAGTGTAAAACAGTCCCCCCTCTCACAGTGTAAAACAGTCTCCCCCTCTCACAGTGTAAAACAGTCTCCCCCTCTCACAGTGTAAAACAGTCTCCCCTCTCACAGTGTAAAACAGTCCCCCCCTCTCACAGTGGAAAACAGTCCCCCCCTCTCACAGTGGAAAACAGTCCCCCCTCTCACAGTGGAAAACAGTCCCTCCTCTCACAGTGGAAAACAGTCTCCCCTCTCACAGTGTAAAACAGTCCCCCCCTCTCACAGTGGAAAACAGTCTCTCCTCTCACAGTGTAAAACAGTCCCCCCTCTCACAGTGTAAAACAGTCCCCTCCCCTCTCACAGTGTAAAACAGTCCCCCAGTCACAGTGGAAAACAGTCCCCCCATCACAATGTAAAACAGTCCCCCCGTCACAGTGGAAAACAGTCCCCCCGTCACAGTGGAAAACAGTCCCCCTCTCACAGTGGAAAACAGTCCCCCTCTCACAGTGGAAAACAGTCCCCCCTCTCACAGTGGAAAACAGTCCCCCATCTCACAGTGGAAAACAGTCCCCCCTCTCACAGTGTAAAACTGTTCCCCCCTCTCACAGTGTAAAACAGTCCCCCCCTCTCACAATGTAAAACAGTCCCAACTCTCACAGTGTAAAACAGTCCCCCCCTCTCACAGTGTAAAACAGTCCCCACCTCTCACAGTGTAAAACACTGCCCCCTCTCACAGTGTAAAATAGTCCCCCCCTCTCACAGTGTAAAACAGTCCCCCCCTCTCACAGTGTAAAACAGTCTCCTCCTCTCACAGTGTCAAACTGTCCCCCCTCTCAGAGTGTAAAACTGTCCCTCCCTCTCACAGTGTTAAACAGTCCCCCCCTCTCACAGTGTAAAACAGTCCTAACTCTCACAGTGTTAAACAGTCTCCCCCGCTCACAGTGTAAAACAGTCCCCATCTCACAGTGGAAAACAGTCCCCCCTCTCACAGTGGAAAACAGTCCCCCCTCTCACAGTGTAAAACAGCCCCCCCTCTCACAGTGTAAAACACTGCCCCCTCTCACAGTGGAAAACAGTCCCCCCTCTCACAGTGGAAAACAGTCCCCCCTCTCACAGTGGAAAACAGTCCCCCCGTCACAGTGGAAAACAGTCCCCCCGTCACAGTGGAAAACAGTCCCCCGTCACAGTGTAAAACAGTCCCCCCTCTCACAGTGTAAAATACTGCCCCCTCACAGTGTAAAACAGTTCCCCCTCTCACAGTGTAAAACAGTCCCCCCTCTCACAGTGTAAAACAGCCCCCCCCTCTCACAGTGTAAAAGAGTCCCCCCCTCTCAGTGTAAAACAGTCTCCCCCTCTCACAGTGTAAAACTGTTCCCCCCTCTCACAGTGTAAAACAGTCTCCCCTCTCACAGTGTAAAACAGTCCCCCCTCTCACAGTGTGAAACAGTCCCCCCTCTCACAGTGTGAAACAGTCCCCCCTCTCACAGTGTAAAACAGTCCCCCCTCTCACAGTGTGAAACAGTCCCCCCTCTCACAGTGTAAAACAGTCTCCCCTCTCACAGTGTAAAACAGTCCCCCCGTCACAGTGGAAAACAGTCCCCCGTCACAGTGTAAAACAGTCCCCCCTCTCACAGTGTAAAATACTGCCCCCCTCACAGTGTAAAACAGTTCCCCTCTCACAGTGTAAAACAGTCCCCCCTCTCACAGTGTAAAACAGCCCCCCCTCTCACAGTGTAAAAGAGTCCCCCCCTCTCACAGTGTAAAATAGTCCCCCCCTCTCACAGTGTAAAGCTGTCCCCCCTCTCTGAGTGTAAAATAGTCCCCCCCTCTCACAGTGTAAAACTGTTCCCCCCTCTCACAGTGTAAAACAGTCCCCCCCTCTCACAATGTAAAACAGTCCCAACTCTCACAGTGTAAAACAGTCCCCCCCTCTCACAGTGTAAAACAGTCCCCACCTCTCACAGTGTAAAACACTGCCCCCTCTCACAGTGTAAAATAGTCCCCCCCTCTCACAGTGTAAAACAGTCCCCCCTCTCACAGTGTAAAACAGTCCCCCCTCTCACAGTGTGAAACAGTCCCCCCTCTCACAGTGTAAAACAGTCTCCCCTCTCACAGTGTAAAACAGTCCCTCCTCTCACAGTGTAAAACAGTCCCCCCTCTCAGAGTGTAAAACAGCCCCCCCCCCCTCTCAGTGTAAAACAGTCCCCCTCTCACAGTGTAAAACAGTCCCAACTCTCACAGTGTAAAACAGTCCCAACTCTCACAGTGTAAAACAGTCCCCCCTCTCACAGTGTAAAACAGTCCCCCTCTCACAGTGTGAAACAGTCCCCCCTCTCACAGTGTAAAACAGTCTCCCCTCTCACAGTGTAAAACAGTCCCTCCTCTCACAGTGTAAAACAGTCCCCCCTCTCAGAGTGTAAAACAGCCCCCCCCTCTCAGTGTAAAACAGTCCCCCTCTCACAGTGTAAAACAGTCCCAACTCTCACAGTGTAAAACAGTCCCCCCCTCTCACAGTGTAAAACAGTCCCCCCCTCTCACAGTGTAAAACAGTCTCCCCCTCTCACAGTGTAAAACTGTTCCCCCCTCTCACAGTGTAAAACAGTCCCCCCCTCTCACAGTGTAAAACAGTCCCAACTCTCACAGTGTAAAACAGTCCCCCCCTCTCACAGTGTAAAGCAGTCCCCCCCTCTCACAGTGTAAAACAGTCCCCCCCTCTCACAGTGTAAAACAGTCCCCCCTCTCACAGTGTAAAACAGTCCCCCCCTCTCACAGTGTAAAACAGTCCCCCCTCCCACAGTGTAAAACAGTCCCCCCCCCCTCTCACAGTATAAAACAGTCTCCCCCTCTCACAGTGTGAAACAGTCCCCCCTCTCACAGTGTAAAACAGTCCCTCCCTCTCACAGTGTAAAACAGTCCCCCCTCTCACAGTGTAAAACAGTCTCCCCTCTCACAGTGTAAAACAGTCCCCCCTCTCACAGTGTGAAACAGTCCCCCCTCTCACAGTGTGAAACAGTCCCCCCTCTCACAGTGTAAAACAGTCCCCCCTCTCACAGTGTGAAACAGTCCCCCCTCTCACAGTGTGAAACAGTCCCCCCTCTCACAGTGTAAAACTGTCCCCCCCTCTCACAGTGTAAAACAGTCCCCCTCTCAGAGTGTAAAACAGCCCCCCCTCTCAGTGTAAAACAGTCCCCCCTCTCACAGTGTAAAACAGTCCCAACTCTCACAGTGTAAAACAGTCCCCCCCCTCTCACAGTGTAAAACAGTCCCCCCCTCTCACAGTGTAAAACAGTCCCTCCCTCTCACAGTGTAAAACAGTCCCCCCTCTCACAGTGTAAAACAGTCCCCCCTCTCACAGTGTGAAACAGTCCCCCCTCTCACAGTGTGAAACAGTCCCCCCTCTCACAGTGTAAAACTGTCCCCCCCTCTCACAGTGTAAAACAGTCCCCCTCTCAGAGTGTAAAACACCCCCCCCCTCTCAGTGTAAAACAGTCCCCCCTCTCACAGTGTAAAACAGTCCCAACTCTCACAGTGTAAAACAGTCCCCCCCCTCTCACAGTGTAAAACAGTCCCCCCCTCTCACAGTGTAAAACAGTCCCTCCCTCTCACAGTGTAAAACAGTCCCCCCTCTCACAGTGTAAAACAGTCCCCCCTCTCACAGTGTAAAACAGTCTCCCCTCTCACAGTGTAAAACAGTCCCCCCTCTCACAGTGTAAAACAGTCCCCCCTCTCACAGTGTGAAACAGTCCCCCCTCTCACAGTGTAAAACTGTCCCCCCCTCTCACAGTGTAAAACAGTCCCCCTCTCAGAGTGTAAAACAGCCCCCCCTCTCAGTGTAAAACAGTCCCCCCTCTCACAGTGTAAAACAGTCCCAACTCTCACAGTGTAAAACAGTCCCCCCCCTCTCACAGTGTAAAACAGTCTCCCCCTCTCACAGTGTAAAACGGCCCCCCTCTCAGAGTGTAAAACTGTTCCCCCCTCTCACAGTGTAAAACAGTCCCCCCCTCTCACAGTGTAAAACAGTCCCAACTCTCACAGTGTAAAACAGTCCCCCCCTCTCACAGTGTAAAACAGTCCCCCCCCCTCTCACAGTGTAAAACAGCCCCCCCCCCCCTCTCACAGTGTAAAACAGTCCCCCCTCTCACAGTGTAAAACAGTCCCCCCCTCTCACAGTGTAAAACAGTCCCCCCCCCTCTCACAGTGTAAAACAGTTCCCCCTCTCAGAGTGTAAAACAGTCCCCCCCCCCCTCTCACAGTGTAAAATAGTCCCCCCCTCTCACAGTGTAAAACAGTCCCCCCTCTCACAGTGTAAAACAGTCCCCCCTCTCACAGTGTGAAACAGTCCCCCCTCTCACAGTGTAAAACAGTCTCCCCTCTCACAGTGTAAAACAGTCCCTCCTCTCACAGTGTAAAACAGTCCCCCCTCTCAGAGTGTAAAACAGCCCCCCCCCCTCTCAGTGTAAAACAGTCCCCCTCTCACAGTGTAAAACAGTCCCAACTCTCACAGTGTAAAACAGTCCCAACTCTCACAGTGTAAAACAGTCCCCCCTCTCACAGTGTAAAACAGTCCCCCTCTCACAGTGTGAAACAGTCCCCCCTCTCACAGTGTAAAACAGTCTCCCCTCTCACAGTGTAAAACAGTCCCTCCTCTCACAGTGTAAAACAGTCCCCCCTCTCAGAGTGTAAAACAGCCCCCCCCTCTCAGTGTAAAACAGTCCCCCTCTCACAGTGTAAAACAGTCCCAACTCTCACAGTGTAAAACAGTCCCCCCCTCTCACAGTGTAAAACAGTCCCCCCCTCTCACAGTGTAAAACAGTCTCCCCCTCTCACAGTGTAAAACTGTTCCCCCCTCTCACAGTGTAAAACAGTCCCCCCCTCTCACAGTGTAAAACAGTCCCAACTCTCACAGTGTAAAACAGTCCCCCCCTCTCACAGTGTAAAGCAGTCCCCCCCTCTCACAGTGTAAAACAGTCCCCCCCTCTCACAGTGTAAAACAGTCCCCCCTCTCACAGTGTAAAACAGTCCCCCCCTCTCACAGTGTAAAACAGTCCCCCCTCCCACAGTGTAAAACAGTCCCCCCCCCTCTCACAGTATAAAACAGTCTCCCCCTCTCACAGTGTGAAACAGTCCCCCCTCTCACAGTGTAAAACAGTCCCTCCCTCTCACAGTGTAAAACAGTCCCCCCTCTCACAGTGTAAAACAGTCTCCCCTCTCACAGTGTAAAACAGTCCCCCCTCTCACAGTGTGAAACAGTCCCCCCTCTCACAGTGTGAAACAGTCCCCCCTCTCACAGTGTAAAACAGTCCCCCCTCTCACAGTGTGAAACAGTCCCCCCTCTCACAGTGTGAAACAGTCCCCCCTCTCACAGTGTAAAACTGTCCCCCCCTCTCACAGTGTAAAACAGTCCCCCTCTCAGAGTGTAAAACAGCCCCCCCTCTCAGTGTAAAACAGTCCCCCCTCTCACAGTGTAAAACAGTCCCAACTCTCACAGTGTAAAACAGTCCCCCCCCTCTCACAGTGTAAAACAGTCCCCCCCTCTCACAGTGTAAAACAGTCCCTCCCTCTCACAGTGTAAAACAGTCCCCCCTCTCACAGTGTAAAACAGTCCCCCCTCTCACAGTGTGAAACAGTCCCCCCTCTCACAGTGTGAAACAGTCCCCCCTCTCACAGTGTAAAACTGTCCCCCCCTCTCACAGTGTAAAACAGTCCCCCTCTCAGAGTGTAAAACACCCCCCCCCTCTCAGTGTAAAACAGTCCCCCCTCTCACAGTGTAAAACAGTCCCAACTCTCACAGTGTAAAACAGTCCCCCCCCTCTCACAGTGTAAAACAGTCCCCCCCTCTCACAGTGTAAAACAGTCCCTCCCTCTCACAGTGTAAAACAGTCCCCCCTCTCACAGTGTAAAACAGTCCCCCCTCTCACAGTGTAAAACAGTCTCCCCTCTCACAGTGTAAAACAGTCCCCCCTCTCACAGTGTAAAACAGTCCCCACTCTCACAGTGTGAAACAGTCCCCCCTCTCACAGTGTGAAACAGTCCCCCCTCTCACAGTGTAAAACTGTCCCCCCCTCTCACAGTGTAAAACAGTCCCCCTCTCAGAGTGTAAAACAGCCCCCCCTCTCAGTGTAAAACAGTCCCCCCTCTCACAGTGTAAAACAGTCCCAACTCTCACAGTGTAAAACAGTCCCCCCCCTCTCACAGTGTAAAACAGTCTCCCCCTCTCACAGTGTAAAACGGCCCCCCTCTCAGAGTGTAAAACTGTTCCCCCCTCTCACAGTGTAAAACAGTCCCCCCCTCTCACAGTGTAAAACAGTCCCAACTCTCACAGTGTAAAACAGTCCCCCCCTCTCACAGTGTAAAACAGTCCCCCCCCCTCTCACAGTGTAAAACAGCCCCCCCCCCTCTCACAGTGTAAAACAGTCCCCCCTCTCACAGTGTAAAACAGTCCCCCCCTCTCACAGTGTAAAACAGTCCCCCCCCCTCTCACAGTGTAAAACAGTTCCCCCTCTCAGAGTGTAAAACAGTCCCCCCCCCCCTCTCACAGTGTAAAACTGTCCCCCCTCTCAGAGTGTAAAACTGTTCCCCCCTCTCACAGTGTAAAACAGTCCCCCCCTCTCACAATGTAAAACAGTCCCAACTCTCACAGTGTAAAACAGTCCCCCCCTCTCACAGTGTAAAACAGTCCCCACCTCTCACAGTGTAAAACACCTCCCCCTCTCACAGTGTAAAACAGTCCCCCCTCTCACAGTGTAAAACAGTCCCCCCCTCTCAAAGTGTAAAACAGTCTCCCCCTCTCACAGTGTCAAACTGTCCCCCCTCTCAGAGTGTAAAACTGTCCCTCCCTCTCACAGTGTTAAACAGCCCCCCCCCTCTCACAGTGTAAAACAGTCCCAGCTCTCACAGTGTAAAACAGTTTCCCCCGCTCACAGTGTAAAACAGTCCCCCCCTGTCACAGTGTAAAACACTGCCCCCTCTCACAGTGTAAAACAGTCCCCCCCTCTCACAGTGTAAAACAGTCCCCCCCTCTCACAGTGTAAAACAGTCCCCCCCCTCTCACAGTGTAAAACAGTGTCCCCCCTCTCACAGTGTAAAACTGTCCCCCCTCTCAGAGTGTAAAATAGTCCCCCCCTCACAGTGTAAAATAGTCCCCCCCTCACAGTGTAAAACAGTCCCCCCTCTCACAGTGTAAAACAGTCCCTCTTCTCACAGTGTAACACAGTCCCCCCTCTCACAGTGTAAAATACTGCCCCCCTCACAGTGTAAAACAGTTACCCCTCTCACAGTGTAAAACAGTCCCCCCTCTCACAGTGTAAAACAGCCCCCCCCCTCTCACAGTGTAAAAGAGTCCCCCCCTCTCACAGTGTAAAATAGTCCCCCCTCTCACAGTGTAAAACTGTTCCCCCCTCTCACAGTGTAAAACAGTCCCCCCCTCTCACAATGTAAAACAGTCCCAACTCTCACAGTGTAAAACAGTCCCCCCCCTCTCACAGTGTAAAACTGTCCCCCCTGTCACAGTGTAAAACAGTCCCCACCTCTCACAGTGTAAAACACTGCCCCCTCTCACAGTGTAAAACAGTCCCCCCTCCCACAGTGTAAAACAGTCCCCCCATCTCACAGTGTAAAACAGTCTCTCCCTCTCACAGTGTCAAACTGTCCCCCCTCTCAGAGTGTAAAACTGTCCCCCCCTCTCACTGTGTAAAACAGTCCCAACTCTCACAGTGTAAAACAGTCTCCCCTGCTCACAGTGTAAAACAGTCCCCCCCTCTCACAGTGTAAAACAGTCCCCCCCTCTCACAGTGTAAAACACTGCCCCCTCTCACAGTGTAAAACAGTCCCCCTTCTCACAGTGTAAAACAGTCCCCCCTCTCACAGTGTAAAACAGTCTCCCCCTCTCACAGTGTAAAACAGTCTCCACCTCTCAGAGTGTAAAATAGTCCCCCCCTCTCACAGTGTAAAACTGTTCCCCCCTCTCACAGTGTAAAACAGTCCCCCCCTCTCACAGTGTAAAACAGTCCCAACTCTCAAAGTGTAAAACAGTCCCCCCCTCTCACAGTGTAAAACAGTCCCCCCTCTCACAGTGTAAAACAGTCTCCCCCTCTCACAGTGTAAAACAGTCTCCCCTCTCACAGTGTAAAACAGTCCCCCCCTCTCACAGTGGAAAACAGTCCCCCCCTCTCACAGTGTAAAACAGTCCCCCCTCTCACAGTGGAAAACAGTCCCTCCTCTCACAGTGGAAAACAGTCTCCCCTCTCACAGTGTAAAACAGTCCCCCCCTCTCACAGTGGAAAACAGTCTCTCCTCTCACAGTGTAAAACAGTCCCCCCTCTCACAGTGTAAAACAGTCCCCTCCCCTCTCACAGTGTAAAACAGTCCCCCAGTCACAGTGGAAAACAGTCCCCCCATCACAATGTAAAACAGTCCCCCCGTCACAGTGGAAAACAGTCCCAACTCTCACAGTGTAAAACAGTCCCCCCCCTCTCACAGTGTAAAACTGTCCCCCCTCTCACAGTGTAAAACAGTCCCCACCTCTCACAGTGTAAAACACTGCCCCCTCTCACAGTGTAAAACAGTCCCCCCTCCCACAGTGTAAAACAGTCCCCCCATCTCACAGTGTAAAACAGTCTCTCCCTCTCACAGTGTCAAACTGTCCCCCCTCTCAGAGTGTAAAACTGTCACTCCCTCTCACAGTGTTAAACAGTCCCCCCCTCTCACTGTGTAAAACAGTCCCAACTCTCACAGTGCAAAACAGCCCCCCCCCCCTCTCACAGTGGAAAACAGTCCCCCCTCTCACAGTGGAAAACAGTCCCCCCTCTCACAGTGGAAAACAGTCCCCCCGTCACAGTGGAAAACAGTCCCCCCGTCACAGTGGAAAACAGTCCCCCGTCACAGTGTAAAACAGTCCCCCCTCTCACAGTGTAAAATACTGCCCCCCTCACAGTGTAAAACAGTTCCCCCTCTCACAGTGTAAAACAGTCCCCCCTCTCACAGTGTAAAACAGCCCCCCCCTCTCACAGTGTAAAAGAGTCCCCCCCTCTCAGTGTAAAACAGTCTCCCCCTCTCACAGTGTAAAACTGTTCCCCCCTCTCACAGTGTAAAACAGTCTCCCCTCTCACAGTGTAAAACAGTCCCCCCTCTCACAGTGTGAAACAGTCCCCCCTCTCACAGTGTGAAACAGTCCCCCCTCTCACAGTGTAAAACAGTCCCCCCTCTCACAGTGTGAAACAGTCCCCCCTCTCACAGTGTAAAACAGTCTCCCCTCTCACAGTGTAAAACAGTCCCCCCGTCACAGTGGAAAACAGTCCCCCGTCACAGTGTAAAACAGTCCCCCCTCTCACAGTGTAAAATACTGCCCCCCTCACAGTGTAAAACAGTTCCCCCTCTCACAGTGTAAAACAGTCCCCCCTCTCACAGTGTAAAACAGCCCCCCCTCTCACAGTGTAAAAGAGTCCCCCCCTCTCACAGTGTAAAATAGTCCCCCCCTCTCACAGTGTAAAGCTGTCCCCCCTCTCTGAGTGTAAAATAGTCCCCCCCTCTCACAGTGTAAAACTGTTCCCCCCTCTCACAGTGTAAAACAGTCCCCCCCTCTCACAATGTAAAACAGTCCCAACTCTCACAGTGTAAAACAGTCCCCCCCTCTCACAGTGTAAAACAGTCCCCACCTCTCACAGTGTAAAACACTGCCCCCTCTCACAGTGTAAAATAGTCCCCCCCTCTCACAGTGTAAAACAGTCCCCCCTCTCACAGTGTAAAACAGTCCCCCCTCTCACAGTGTGAAACAGTCCCCCCTCTCACAGTGTAAAACAGTCTCCCCTCTCACAGTGTAAAACAGTCCCTCCTCTCACAGTGTAAAACAGTCCCCCCTCTCAGAGTGTAAAACAGCCCCCCCCCCTCTCAGTGTAAAACAGTCCCCCTCTCACAGTGTAAAACAGTCCCAACTCTCACAGTGTAAAACAGTCCCAACTCTCACAGTGTAAAACAGTCCCCCCTCTCACAGTGTAAAACAGTCCCCCTCTCACAGTGTGAAACAGTCCCCCCTCTCACAGTGTAAAACAGTCTCCCCTCTCACAGTGTAAAACAGTCCCTCCTCTCACAGTGTAAAACAGTCCCCCCTCTCAGAGTGTAAAACAGCCCCCCCCTCTCAGTGTAAAACAGTCCCCCTCTCACAGTGTAAAACAGTCCCAACTCTCACAGTGTAAAACAGTCCCCCCCTCTCACAGTGTAAAACAGTCCCCCCCTCTCACAGTGTAAAACAGTCTCCCCCTCTCACAGTGTAAAACTGTTCCCCCCTCTCACAGTGTAAAACAGTCCCCCCCTCTCACAGTGTAAAACAGTCCCAACTCTCACAGTGTAAAACAGTCCCCCCCTCTCACAGTGTAAAGCAGTCCCCCCCTCTCACAGTGTAAAACAGTCCCCCCCTCTCACAGTGTAAAACAGTCCCCCCTCTCACAGTGTAAAACAGTCCCCCCCTCTCACAGTGTAAAACAGTCCCCCCTCCCACAGTGTAAAACAGTCCCCCCCCCTCTCACAGTATAAAACAGTCTCCCCCTCTCACAGTGTGAAACAGTCCCCCCTCTCACAGTGTAAAACAGTCCCTCCCTCTCACAGTGTAAAACAGTCCCCCCTCTCACAGTGTAAAACAGTCTCCCCTCTCACAGTGTAAAACAGTCCCCCCTCTCACAGTGTGAAACAGTCCCCCCTCTCACAGTGTGAAACAGTCCCCCCTCTCACAGTGTAAAACAGTCCCCCCTCTCACAGTGTGAAACAGTCCCCCCTCTCACAGTGTGAAACAGTCCCCCCTCTCACAGTGTAAAACTGTCCCCCCCTCTCACAGTGTAAAACAGTCCCCCTCTCAGAGTGTAAAACAGCCCCCCCTCTCAGTGTAAAACAGTCCCCCCTCTCACAGTGTAAAACAGTCCCAACTCTCACAGTGTAAAACAGTCCCCCCCTCTCACAGTGTAAAACAGTCCCCCCCTCTCACAGTGTAAAACAGTCCCTCCCTCTCACAGTGTAAAACAGTCCCCCCTCTCACAGTGTAAAACAGTCCCCCCTCTCACAGTGTGAAACAGTCCCCCCTCTCACAGTGTGAAACAGTCCCCCCTCTCACAGTGTAAAACTGTCCCCCCCTCTCACAGTGTAAAACAGTCCCCCTCTCAGAGTGTAAAACACCCCCCCCCTCTCAGTGTAAAACAGTCCCCCCTCTCACAGTGTAAAACAGTCCCAACTCTCACAGTGTAAAACAGTCCCCCCCCTCTCACAGTGTAAAACAGTCCCCCCCTCTCACAGTGTAAAACAGTCCCTCCCTCTCACAGTGTAAAACAGTCCCCCCTCTCACAGTGTAAAACAGTCCCCCCTCTCACAGTGTAAAACAGTCTCCCCTCTCACAGTGTAAAACAGTCCCCCCTCTCACAGTGTAAAACAGTCCCCACTCTCACAGTGTGAAACAGTCCCCCCTCTCACAGTGTGAAACAGTCCCCCCTCTCACAGTGTAAAACTGTCCCCCCCTCTCACAGTGTAAAACAGTCCCCCTCTCAGAGTGTAAAACAGCCCCCCCTCTCAGTGTAAAACAGTCCCCCCTCTCACAGTGTAAAACAGTCCCAACTCTCACAGTGTAAAACAGTCCCCCCCCTCTCACAGTGTAAAACAGTCTCCCCCTCTCACAGTGTAAAACGGCCCCCCTCTCAGAGTGTAAAACTGTTCCCCCCTCTCACAGTGTAAAACAGTCCCCCCCTCTCACAGTGTAAAACAGTCCCAACTCTCACAGTGTAAAACAGTCCCCCCCTCTCACAGTGTAAAACAGTCCCCCCCCCTCTCACAGTGTAAAACAGCCCCCCCCCCCCTCTCACAGTGTAAAACAGTCCCCCCTCTCACAGTGTAAAACAGTCCCCCCCTCTCACAGTGTAAAACAGTCCCCCCCCCTCTCACAGTGTAAAACAGTTCCCCCTCTCAGAGTGTAAAACAGTCCCCCCCCCCCTCTCACAGTGTAAAACTGTCCCCCCTCTCAGAGTGTAAAACTGTTCCCCCCTCTCACAGTGTAAAACAGTCCCCCCCTCTCACAATGTAAAACAGTCCCAACTCTCACAGTGTAAAACAGTCCCCCCCTCTCACAGTGTAAAACAGTCCCCACCTCTCACAGTGTAAAACACCTCCCCCTCTCACAGTGTAAAACAGTCCCCCCTCTCACAGTGTAAAACAGTCCCCCCCTCTCAAAGTGTAAAACAGTCTCCCCCTCTCACAGTGTCAAACTGTCCCCCCTCTCAGAGTGTAAAACTGTCCCTCCCTCTCACAGTGTTAAACAGCCCCCCCCCTCTCACAGTGTAAAACAGTCCCAGCTCTCACAGTGTAAAACAGTTTCCCCCGCTCACAGTGTAAAACAGTCCCCCCCTGTCACAGTGTAAAACACTGCCCCCTCTCACAGTGTAAAACAGTCCCCCCCTCTCACAGTGTAAAACAGTCCCCCCCTCTCACAGTGTAAAACAGTCCCCCCCCTCTCACAGTGTAAAACAGTGTCCCCCCTCTCACAGTGTAAAACTGTCCCCCCTCTCAGAGTGTAAAATAGTCCCCCCCTCACAGTGTAAAATAGTCCCCCCCTCACAGTGTAAAACAGTCCCCCCTCTCACAGTGTAAAACAGTCCCTCTTCTCACAGTGTAACACAGTCCCCCCTCTCACAGTGTAAAATACTGCCCCCCTCACAGTGTAAAACAGTTACCCCTCTCACAGTGTAAAACAGTCCCCCCTCTCACAGTGTAAAACAGCCCCCCCCCTCTCACAGTGTAAAAGAGTCCCCCCCTCTCACAGTGTAAAATAGTCCCCCCTCTCACAGTGTAAAACTGTTCCCCCCTCTCACAGTGTAAAACAGTCCCCCCCTCTCACAATGTAAAACAGTCCCAACTCTCACAGTGTAAAACAGTCCCCCCCCTCTCACAGTGTAAAACTGTCCCCCCTCTCACAGTGTAAAACAGTCCCCACCTCTCACAGTGTAAAACACTGCCCCCTCTCACAGTGTAAAACAGTCCCCCCTCCCACAGTGTAAAACAGTCCCCCCATCTCACAGTGTAAAACAGTCTCTCCCTCTCACAGTGTCAAACTGTCCCCCCTCTCAGAGTGTAAAACTGTCCCCCCCTCTCACTGTGTAAAACAGTCCCAACTCTCACAGTGTAAAACAGTCTCCCCTGCTCACAGTGTAAAACAGTCCCCCCCTCTCACAGTGTAAAACAGTCCCCCCCTCTCACAGTGTAAAACACTGCCCCCTCTCACGGTGTAAAACAGTCCCCCTTCTCACAGTGTAAAACAGTCCCCCCTCTCACAGTGTAAAACAGTCTCCCCCTCTCACAGTGTAAAACAGTCTCCACCTCTCAGAGTGTAAAATAGTCCCCCCCTCTCACAGTGTAAAACTGTTCCCCCCTCTCACAGTGTAAAACAGTCCCCCCCTCTCACAGTGTAAAACAGTCCCAACTCTCAAAGTGTAAAACAGTCCCCCCCTCTCACAGTGTAAAACAGTCCCCCCTCTCACAGTGTAAAACAGTCTCCCCCTCTCACAGTGTAAAACAGTCTCCCCTCTCACAGTGTAAAACAGTCCCCCCCTCTCACAGTGGAAAACAGTCCCCCCCTCTCACAGTGTAAAACAGTCCCCCCTCTCACAGTGGAAAACAGTCCCTCCTCTCACAGTGGAAAACAGTCTCCCCTCTCACAGTGTAAAACAGTCCCCCCCTCTCACAGTGGAAAACAGTCTCTCCTCTCACAGTGTAAAACAGTCCCCCCTCTCACAGTGTAAAACAGTCCCCTCCCCTCTCACAGTGTAAAACAGTCCCCCAGTCACAGTGGAAAACAGTCCCCCCATCACAATGTAAAACAGTCCCCCCGTCACAGTGGAAAACAGTCCCAACTCTCACAGTGTAAAACAGTCCCCCCCCTCTCACAGTGTAAAACTGTCCCCCCTCTCACAGTGTAAAACAGTCCCCACCTCTCACAGTGTAAAACACTGCCCCCTCTCACAGTGTAAAACAGTCCCCCCTCCCACAGTGTAAAACAGTCCCCCCATCTCACAGTGTAAAACAGTCTCTCCCTCTCACAGTGTCAAACTGTCCCCCCTCTCAGAGTGTAAAACTGTCACTCCCTCTCACAGTGTTAAACAGTCCCCCCCTCTCACTGTGTAAAACAGTCCCAACTCTCACAGTGTAAAACAGTCTCCCCTGCTCACAGTGTAAAACAGTCCCCCCCTCTCACAGTGTAAAACAGTCCCCCCCTCTCACAGTGTAAAACACTGCCCCCTCTCACAGTGTAAAACAGTCCCCCCTCTCACAGTGTAAAACAGTCCCCCCCTCTCACAGTGTAAAACAGTCTCCCCCTCTCACAGTGTAAAACAGTCTCCACCTCTCAGAGTGTAAAATAGTCCCCCCCTCTCACAGTGTAAAACTGTTCCCCCCTCTCACAGTGTAAAACAGTCCCCCCCTCTCACAGTGTAAAACAGTCCAAACTCTCAAAGTGTAAAACAGTCCCCCCCTCTCACAGTGTAAAACAGTCCCCCCTCTCACAGTGTAAAACAGTCTCCCCCTCTCACAGTGTAAAACAGTCTCCCCTCTCACAGTGTAAAACAGTCCCCCCCTCTCACAGTGGAAAACAGTCCCCCCCTCTCACAGTGTAAAACAGTCCCTCCTCTCACAGTGGAAAACAGTCCCTCCTCTCACAGTGGAAAACAGTCTCCCCTCTCACAGTGTAAAACAGTCCCCCCCTCTCACAGTGGAAAACAGTCTCTCCTCTCACAGTGTAAAACAGTCCCCCCTCTCACAGTGTAAAACAGTCCCCTCCCCTCTCACAGTGTAAAACAGTCCCCCAGTCACAGTGGAAAACAGTCCCCCCATCACAATGTAAAACAGTCCCCCCGTCACAGTGGAAAACAGTCCCCCCCTCTCACAGTGGAAAACAGTCCCCCCCTCTCACAGTGTAAAACAGTCCCCCCTCTCACAGTGGAAAACAGTCCCTCCTCTCACAGTGGAAAACAGTCTCCCCTCTCACTGTGTAAAACAGTCCCCCCCTCTCACAGTGGAAAACAGTCTCTCCTCTCACAGTGTAAAACAGTCCCCCCTCTCACAGTGTAAAACAGTCCCCCCTCTCACAGTGTAAAACAGTCCCCTCCCCT
Organism: Salvelinus fontinalis; assembly: GCF_029448725.1. Classification (NCBI taxonomy): domain Eukaryota; kingdom Metazoa; phylum Chordata; class Actinopteri; order Salmoniformes; family Salmonidae; genus Salvelinus; species Salvelinus fontinalis. Next base: position 13,842,893 of record NC_074705.1, read on the forward strand.
CTCACAGTGTAAAACAGTCCCCCAGTCACAGTGGAAAACAGTCCCCCCATCACAATGTAAAACAGTCCCCCCGTCACAGTGGAAAACAGTCCCCCTCTCACAGTGGAAAACAGTCCCCCTCTCACAGTGGAAAACAGTCCCCCCTCTCACAGTGGAAAACAGTCCCCCATCTCACAGTGGAAAACAGTCCCCCCGTCACAGTGGAAAACAGTCCCCCGTCACAGTGTAAAACAGTCCCCCCTCTCACAGTGTAAAATACTGCCCCCCTCACAGTGTAAAACAGTTCCCCCTCTCACAGTGTAAAACAGTCCCCCCTCTCACAGTGTAAAACAGTCTCCCCTCTCACAGTGTAAAACAGTCCCCCCGTCACAGTGTAAAACAGTCCCCACCTCTCACAGTGTAAAACACTGCCCCCTCTCACAGTGGAAAACAGTCCCCCCTCTCACAGTGGAAAACAGTCCCCCCTCTCACAGTGGAAAACAGTCCCCCCGTCACAGTGGAAAACAGTCCCCCCGTCACAGTGGAAAACAGTCCCCCGTCACAGTGTAAAACAGTCCCCCCTCTCACAGTGTAAAATACTGCCCCCCTCACAGTGTAAAACAGTTCCCCCTCTCACAGTGTAAAACAGTCCCCCCTCTCACAGTGTAAAACAGTCTCCCCTCTCACAGTGTAAAACAGTCCCCCCGTCACAGTGGAAAACAGTCCCCCCTCTCACAGTGTAAAACAGCCCCCCCTCTCACAGTGTAAAAGAGTCCCCCCCTCTCACAGTGTAAAATAGTCCACCCCTCTCACAGTGTAAAACTGTCCCCCCTCTCTGAGTGTTAAATAGTCCCCCCCTCTCACAGTGTAAAACTGTTCCCCCCTCTCACAGTGTAAAACAGTCCCCCCCTCTCACAATGTAAAACAGTCCCAACTCTCACAGTGTAAAACAGTCAACCCCCCTCTCACAGTGTAAAACAGTCCCCACCTCTCACAGTGTAAAACACTGCCCCCTCTCACAGTGTAAAATAGTCCCCCCCTCTCACAGTGTAAAACAGTCCCCCCCTCTCACAGTGTAAAACAGTCTCCTCCTCTCACAGTGTCAAACTGTCCCCCCTCTCAGAGTGTAAAACTGTCCCTCCCTCTCACAGTGTTAAACAGTCCCTCCCTCTACAGTGTAAAACAGTCCTAACTCTCACAGTGTTAAACAGTCTCCCCCGCTCACAGTGTAAAACAGTCCCCCATCTCACAGTGGAAAACAGTCCCCCCTCTCACAGTGGAAAACAGTCCCCCCTCTCACAGTGTAAAACAGCCCCCCCTCTCACAGTGTAAAACACTGCCCCCTCTCACAGTGGAAAACAGTCCCCCCTCTCACAGTGGAAAACAGTCCCCCCTCTCACAGTGGAAAACAGTCCCCCCGTCACAGTGGAAAACAGTCCCCCCGTCACAGTGGAAAACAGTCCCCCGTAACAGTGTAAAACAGTCCCCCTCTCACAGTGTAAAATACTGCCCCCCTCACAGTGTAAAACAGTTCCCCCTCTCACAGTGTAAAACAGTCCCCCCTCTCACAGTGTAAAACAGCCCCCCCTCTCACAGTGTAAAAGAGTCCCCCCCTCTCAGTGTAAAACAGTCCCCCCTCTCACAGTGTAAAACAGTCTCCCCTCTCACAGTGTAAAACAGTCCCCCCTCTCACAGTGTGAAACAGTCCCCCCTCTCACAGTGTGAAACAGTCCCCCCTCTCACAGTGTGAAACAGTCCCCCCTCTCACAGTGTAAAACAGTCCCCCCTCTCACAGTGTGAAACAGTCCCCCCTCTCACAGTGTAAAACAGTCTCCCCTCTCACAGTGTAAAACAGTCCCTCCTCTCACAGTGTAAAACAGTCCCCCCTCTCAGAGTGTAAAACAGCCCCCCCCTCTCAGTGTAAAACAGTCCCCCTCTCACAGTGTAAAACAGTCCCCCCCTCTCACAGTGTAAAACAGTCCCCCCCTCTCACAGTGTAAAACAGTCCCAACTCTCACAGTGTAAAACAGTCCCCCCCTCTCACAGTGTAAAACAGTCCCCCCACCCTCTCACAGTGTAAAGCAGTCCCCCCCTCTCACAGTGTAAAACAGTCCCCTCCCCTCTCACAGTGTAAAACAGTCCCCCAGTCACAGTGGAAAACAGTCCCCCCATCACAATGTAAAACAGTCCCCCCGTCACAGTGGAAAACAGTCCCAACTCTCACAGTGTAAAACAGTCCCCCCCCTCTCACAGTGTAAAACTGCCCCCCCTCTCACAGTGTAAAATAGTCCACCCCTCTCACAGTGTAAAACTGTCCCCCCTCTCTGAGTGTTAAATAGTCCCCCCCTCTCACAGTGTAAAACTGTTCCCCCCTCTCACAGTGTAAAACAGTCCCCCCCTCTCACAATGTAAAACAGTCCCAACTCTCACAGTGTAAAACAGTCAACCCCCCTCTCACAGTGTAAAACAGTCCCCACCTCTCACAGTGTAAAACACTGCCCCCTCTCACAGTGTAAAATAGTCCCCCCCTCTCACAGTGTAAAACAGTCCCCCCCTCTCACAGTGTAAAACAGTCTCCTCCTCTCACAGTGTCAAACTGTCCCCCCTCTCAGAGTGTAAAACTGTCCCTCCCTCTCACAGTGTTAAACAGTCCCTCCCTCTACAGTGTAAAACAGTCCTAACTCTCACAGTGTTAAACAGTCTCCCCCGCTCACAGTGTAAAACAGTCCCCCATCTCACAGTGGAAAACAGTCCCCCCTCTCACAGTGGAAAACAGTCCCCCCTCTCACAGTGTAAAACAGCCCCCCCTCTCACAGTGTAAAACACTGCCCCCTCTCACAGTGGAAAACAGTCCCCCCTCTCACAGTGGAAAACAGTCCCCCCTCTCACAGTGGAAAACAGTCCCCCCGTCACAGTGGAAAACAGTCCCCCCGTCACAGTGGAAAACAGTCCCCCGTCACAGTGTAAAACAGTCCCCCTCTCACAGTGTAAAATACTGCCCCCCTCACAGTGTAAAACAGTTCCCCCTCTCACAGTGTAAAACAGTCCCCCCTCTCACAGTGTAAAACAGCCCCCCCTCTCACAGTGTAAAAGAGTCCCCCCCTCTCAGTGTAAAACAGTCCCCCCTCTCACAGTGTAAAACAGTCTCCCCCTCTCACAGTGTAAAACAGTCTCCCCTCTCACAGTGTAAAACAGTCCCCCCCTCTCACAGTGGAAAACAGTCCCCCCCTCTCACAGTGTAAAACAGTCCCTCCTCTCACAGTGGAAAACAGTCCCTCCTCTCACAGTGGAAAACAGTCTCCCCTCTCACAGTGTAAAACAGTCCCCCCCTCTCACAGTGGAAAACAGTCTCTCCTCTCACAGTGTAAAACAGTCCCCCCTCTCACAGTGTAAAACAGTCCCCTCCCCTCTCACAGTGTAAAACAGTCCCCCAGTCACAGTGGAAAACAGTCCCCCCATCACAATGTAAAACAGTCCCCCCGTCACAGTGGAAAACAGTCCCCCCCTCTCACAGTGGAAAACAGTCCCCCCCTCTCACAGTGTAAAACAGTCCCCCCTCTCACAGTGGAAAACAGTCCCTCCTCTCACAGTGGAAAACAGTCTCCCCTCTCACAGTGTAAAACAGTCCCCCCCTCTCACAGTGGAAAACAGTCTCTCCTCTCACAGTGTAAAACAGTCCCCCCTCTCACAGTGTAAAACAGTCCCCTCCCCTCTCACAGTGTAAAACAGTCCCCCAGTCACAGTGGAAAACAGTCCCCCCATCACAATGTAAAACAGTCCCCCCGTCACAGTGGAAAACAGTCCCCCTCTCACAGTGGAAAACAGTCCCCCCCTCACAGTGGAAAACAGTCCCCCCTCTCACAGTGGAAAACAGTCCCCCATCTCACAGTGGAAAACAGTCCCCCCGTCACAGTGGAAAACAGTCCCCCGTCACAGTGTAAAACAGTCCCCCCTCTCACAGTGTAAAATACTGCTCCCCTCACAGTGTAAAACAGTTCCCCCTCTCACAGTGTAAAACAGTCCCCCCTCTCACAGTGTAAAACAGTCTCCCCTCTCACAGTGTAAAACAGTCCCCCCGTCACAGTGTAAAACAGTCCCCACCTCTCACAGTGTAAAACACTGCCCCCTCTCACAGTGGAAAACAGTCCCCCCTCTCACAGTGGAAAACAGTCCCCCCTCTCACAGTGGAAAACAGTCCCCCCGTCACAGTGGAAAACAGTCCCCCCGTCACAGTGGAAAACAGTCCCCCGTCACAGTGTAAAACAGTCCCCCCTCTCACAGTGTAAAATACTGCCCCCCTCACAGTGTAAAACAGTTCCCCCTCTCACAGTGTAAAACAGTCCCCCCTCTCACAGTGTAAAACAGTCTCCCCTCTCACAGTGTAAAACAGTCCCCCCGTCACAGTGGAAAACAGTCCCCCCTCTCACAGTGTAAAACAGCCCCCCCTCTCACAGTGTAAAAGAGTCCCCCCCTCTCACAGTGTAAAATAGTCCACCCCTCTCACAGTGTAAAACTGTCCCCCCTCTCTGAGTGTTAAATAGTCCCCCCCTCTCACAGTGTAAAACTGTTCCCCCCTCTCACAGTGTAAAACAGTCCCCCCCTCTCACAATGTAAAACAGTCCCAACTCTCACAGTGTAAAACAGTCAACCCCCCTCTCACAGTGTAAAACAGTCCCCACCTCTCACAGTGTAAAACACTGCCCCCTCTCACAGTGTAAAATAGTCCCCCCCTCTCACAGTGTAAAACAGTCCCCCCCTCTCACAGTGTAAAACAGTCTCCTCCTCTCACAGTGTCAAACTGTCCCCCCTCTCAGAGTGTAAAACTGTCCCTCCCTCTCACAGTGTTAAACAGTCCCTCCCTCTACAGTGTAAAACAGTCCTAACTCTCACAGTGTTAAACAGTCTCCCCCGCTCACAGTGTAAAACAGTCCCCCATCTCACAGTGGAAAACAGTCCCCCCTCTCACAGTGGAAAACAGTCCCCCCTCTCACAGTGTAAAACAGCCCCCCCTCTCACAGTGTAAAACACTGCCCCCTCTCACAGTGGAAAACAGTCCCCCCTCTCACAGTGGAAAACAGTCCCCCCTCTCACAGTGGAAAACAGTCCCCCCGTCACAGTGGAAAACAGTCCCCCCGTCACAGTGGAAAACAGTCCCCCGTCACAGTGTAAAACAGTCCCCCTCTCACAGTGTAAAATACTGCCCCCCTCACAGTGTAAAACAGTTCCCCCTCTCACAGTGTAAAACAGTCCCCCCTCTCACAGTGTAAAACAGCCCCCCCTCTCACAGTGTAAAAGAGTCCCCCCCTCTCAGTGTAAAACAGTCCCCCCTCTCACAGTGTAAAACAGTCTCCCCTCTCACAGTGTAAAACAGTCCCCCCTCTCACAGTGTGAAACAGTCCCCCCTCTCACAGTGTAAAACAGTCCCCCCTCTCACAGTGTGAAACAGTCCCCCCTCTCACAGTGTAAAACAGTCTCCCCTCTCACAGTGTAAAACAGTCCCTCCTCTCACAGTGTAAAACAGTCCCCCCTCTCAGAGTGTAAAACAGCCCCCCCCTCTCAGTGTAAAACAGTCCCCCTCTCACAGTGTAAAACAGTCCCAACTCTCACAGTGTAAAACAGTCCCCCCCTCTCACAGTGTAAAACAGTCCCCCCCTCTCACAGTGTAAAACAGTCCCAACTCTCACAGTGTAAAACAGTCCCCCCCTCTCACAGTGTAAAACAGTCCCCCCACCCTCTCACAGTGTAAAGCAGTCCCCCCCTCTCACAGTGTAAAACAGTCCCCCCCTCTCACAGTGTAAAACAGTCCCCCCTCTCACAGTGTAAAACAGTCCCTCCCTCTCACAGTGTAAAACAGTCCCCCCTCTCACAGTGTGAAACAGTCCCCCCTCTCACAGTGTAAAACAGTCCCCCCTCTCACAGTGTGAAACAGTCCCCCCTCTCACAGTGTGAAACAGTCCCCCCTCTCACAGTGTAAAACTGTCCCCCCCTCTCACAGTGTAAAACAGTCCCCCTCTCAGAGTGTAAAACAGCCCCCCCTCTCAGTGTAAAACAGTCACCCCTCTCACAGTGTAAAACAGTCCCAACTCTCACAGTGTAAAACAGTCCCCCCCCTCTCACAGTGTAAAACAGTCCCCCCCTCTCACAGTGTAAAACAGTCCCAACTCTCACAGTGTAAAACAGTCCCCCCCTCTCTCAGTGTAAAACAGTCCCCTCCCCTCTCACAGTGTAAAACAGCCCCCCCCTCTCACAGTGTAAAACAGTCCCCCCCTCTCACAGTGTAAAACAGTCCCCCCCCTCTCACAGTGTAAAACAGTCTCCCCCTCTCACAGTGTAAAACAGTTCCCCCTCTCAGAGTGTAAAACAGTCCCCCCCCCTCTCACAGTGTAAAACTGTCCCCCCTCTCAGAGTGTAAAACTGTTCCCCCCTCTCACAGTGTAAAACAGTCCCCCCTCTCACAATGTAAAACAGTCCCAACTCTCACAGTGTAAAACAGTCCCCCCCTCTCACAGTGTAAAACAGTCCCCACCTCTCACAGTGTAAAACACCTCCCCCTCTCACAGTGTAAAACAGTCCCCCCTCTCACAGTGTAAAACAGTCCCCCCCTCTCAAAGTGTAAAACAGTCTCCCCCTCTCACAGTGTCAAACTGTCCCCCCTCACAGAGTGTAAAACTGTCCCTCCCTCTCACAGTGTTAAACAGCCCCCCCCCCCCTCACAGTGTAAAACAGTCCCAGCTCTCACAGTGTAAAACAGTCTCCCCCGCTCACAGTGTAAAACAGTCCCCCCCTCTCACAGTGTAAAACACTGCCCCCTCTCACAGTGTAAAACAGTCCCCCCCTCTCACAGTGTAAAACAGTCCCCCCCCTTTCACAGTGTAAAACAGTCTCCCCCTCTCACAGTGTAAAACTGTCCCCCCTCTCAGAGTGTAAAATAGTCCCCCCCTCACAGTGTAAAATAGTCCCCCCCTCACAGTGTAAAACAGTCCCCCCCTCTCACAGTGTAAAACAGTCCCTCTTCTCACAGTGTAACACAGTCCCCCCTCTCACAGTGTAAAATACTGCCCCCCTCACAGTGGAAAACAGTTACCCCTCTCACAGTGTAAAATAGTCCCCCCTCTCACAGTGTAAAACTGTTCCCCCCTCTCACAGTGTAAAACAGTCCCCCCCTCTCACAATGTAAAACAGTCCCAACTCTCACAGTGTAAAACAGTCTCCCCCTCTCACAGTGTAAAACAGTCCCCACCTCTCACAGTGTAAAACACTGCCCCCTCTCACAGTGTAAAACAGTCCCCCCTCTCACAGTGTAAAACAGTCCCCCCATCTCATAGTGTAAAACAGTCTCTCCCTCTCACAGTGTCAAACTGTCCCCCCTCTCAGAGTGTAAAACTGTCACTCCCTCTCACAGTGTTAAACAGCCCCCCCCCTCTCACAGTGTAAAACAGTCCCCCCCTCTCAAAGTGTAAAACAGTCTCCCCCTCTCACAGTGTCAAACTGTCCCCCCTCTCAGAGTGTAAAACTGTCCCTCCCTCTCACAGTGTTAAACAGCCCCCCCCCCCTCACAGTGTAAAACAGTCCCAGCTCTCACAGTGTAAAACAGTCTCCCCCGCTCACAGTGTAAAACAGTCCCCCCCTCTCACAGTGTAAAACACTGCCCCCTCTCACAGTGTAAAACAGTCCCCCCCTCTCACAGTGTAAAACAGTCCCCCCCCTTTCACAGTGTAAAACAGTCTCCCCCTCTCACAGTGTAAAACTGTCCCCCCTCTCAGAGTGTAAAATAGTCCCCCCCTCACAGTGTAAAATAGTCCCCCCCTCACAGTGTAAAACAGTCCCCCCCTCTCACAGTGTAAAACAGTCCCTCTTCTCACAGTGTAACACAGTCCCCCCTCTCACAGTGTAAAATACTGCCCCCCTCACAGTGGAAAACAGTTACCCCTCTCACAGTGTAAAACAGTCCCCCCTCTCACAGTGTAAAACAGCCCCCCCCTCTCACAGTGTAAAAGAGTCCCCCCCTCTCACAGTGTAAAACTGTTCCCCCCTCTCACAGTGTAAAACAGTCCCCCCCTCTCACAATGTAAAACAGTCCCAACTCTCACAGTGTAAAACAGTCTCCCCCTCTCACAGTGTAAAACAGTCCCCACCTCTCACAGTGTAAAACACTGCCCCCTCTCACAGTGTAAAACAGTCCCCCCTCTCACAGTGTAAAACAGTCCCCCCATCTCACAGTGTAAAACAGTCTCTCCCTCTCACAGTGTCAAACTGTCCCCCCTCTCAGAGTGTAAAACTGTCACTCCCTCTCACAGTGTTAAACAGTCCCCCCCTCTCACAGTGTAAAACAGTCCCCCCCTCTCACAGTGTAAAACAGTCTCCCCCTCTCACAGTGTAAAACAGTCTCCACCTCTCAGAGTGTAAAATAGTCCCCCCCTCTCACAGTGTAAAACTGTTCCCCCCTCTCACAGTGTAAAACAGTCCCCCCCTCTCACAGTGTAAAACAGTCCCAACTCTCAAAGTGTAAAACAGTCCCCCCTCTCACATTGTAAAACAGTCTCCCCCTCTCAGTGTAAAACAGTCCCCACCTCTCACAGTGTAAAACACTGCCCCCTCTCACAGTGTAAAACAGTCCCCCCTCTCACAGTGTAAAACAGTCCCCCCCTCTCACAGTGTAAAACAGTCTCCCCCTCTCACAGTGTTAAACAGTCCCCCCCTCTCACAGTGTAAAACAGTCCTAACTCTCACAGTGTAAAACAGTCTCCCACGCTCACAGTGTAAAACAGTCCCCCCCTCTCACAGTGTAAAACATCCCCCCCTCTCACAGTGTAAAACACTGCCCCCTCTCACAGTGTAAAACAGTCCCCCCTCTCACAGTGTAAAACAGTCCCCCCCTCTCACAGTGTAAAACAGTCTCCCCCTCTCACAGTGTAAAACTGTCCCCCCTCTCAGAGTGTAAAATAGTCCCCCCCTCACAGTGTAAAACAGTCCCCCCCTCTCACAGTGTAAAACAGTCCCTCTTCTCACAGTGTAAAACAGTCCCCCCTCTCACAGTGTAAAATACTGCCCCCCCTCACAGTGTAAAACAGTTCCCCCTCTCATAGTGTAAAACAGTCCCCCCTCTCACAGTGTAAAACAGCCCCCCCCTCTCACAGTGTAAAAGAGTCCCCCCCTCTCACAGTGTAAAATAGTCACCCCCTCTCACAGTGTAAAACTGTCCCCCTCCTCTCACAGTGTAAAACAGTCCCCCCCTCTCACAGTGTAAAACTGCCCCCCCCCTCTCACAGTGTAAAACAGTCCCCCCCTCTCACAGTGTAAAACAGTCCCCCCTCTCACAGTGTAAAACAGTCCCCCCTCTCACAGTGTAAAACAGTCCCCCCCTCTCACAGTGTAAAACAGTCCCCCCTCTCACAGTGTAAAACAGTCCCCCCCTCTCACAGTGTAAAACAGTCTCCCCTCTCACAGTGTAAAACAGTCCCCCCCTCTCACAGTGGAAAACAGTCCCCCCCTCTCACAGTGTAAAACAGTCCCCCCCTCTCACAGTGGAAAACAGTCCCTCCTCTCACAGTGGAAAACAGTCTCCCCTCTCACAGTGTAAAACAGTCCCCCCCTCTCACAGTGGAAAACAGTCTCTCCTCTCACAGTGTAAAACAGTCCCCCCTCTCACAGTGTAAAATACTGCCCCCCTCACAGTGTAAAACAGTTCCCCCTCTCACAGTGTAAAACAGTCCCCCCTCTCACAGTGTAAAACAGTCTCCCCTCTCACAGTGTAAAACAGTCCCCCCGTCACAGTGGAAAACAGTCCCCCCTCTCACAGTGTAAAACAGCCCCCCCTCTCACAGTGTAAAAGAGTCCCCCCCTCTCACAGTGTAAAACAGTCCCCACCTCTCACAGTGTAAAACACTGCCCCCTCTCACAGTGGAAAACAGTCCCCCCTCTCACAGTGGAAAACAGTCCCCCCTCTCACAGTGGAAAACAGTCCCCCCGTCACAGTGGAAAACAGTCCCCCCGTCACAGTGGAAAACAGTCCCCCGTCACAGTGTAAAACAGTCCCCCCTCTCACAGTGTAAAATACTGCCCCCCTCACAGTGTAAAACAGTTCCCCCTCTCACAGTGTAAAACAGTCCCCCCTCTCACAGTGTAAAACAGTCTCCCCTCTCACAGTGTAAAACAGTCCCCCCGTCACAGTGGAAAACAGTCCCCCCTCTCACAGTGTAAAACAGCCCCCCCTCTCACAGTGTAAAAGAGTCCCCCCCTCTCATAGTGTAAAATAGTCCACTCCTCTCACAGTGTAAAACTGTCCCCCCTCTCTGAGTGTAAAATAGTCCCCCCCTCTCACAGTGTAAAACTGTTCGCCCCTCTCACAGTGTAAAACAGTCCCCCCCTCTCACAATGTAAAACAGTCCCAACTCTCACAGTGTAAAACAGTCAACCCCCCTCTCACAGTGTAAAACAGTCCCCACCTCTCACAGTGTAAAACACTGCCCCCTCTCACAGTGTAAAATAGTCCCCCCCTCTCACAGTGTAAAACAGTCCCCCCCTCTCACAGTGTAAAACAGTCTCCTCCTCTCACAGTGTCAAACTGTCCCCCCTCTCAGAGTGTAAAACTGTCCCTCCCTCTCACAGTGTTAAACAGTCCCTCCCTCTACAGTGTAAAACAGTCCTAACTCTCACAGTGTTAAACAGTCTCCCCCGCTCACAGTGTAAAACAGTCCCCCATCTCACAGTGGAAAACAGTCCCCCCTCTCACAGTGGAAAACAGTCCCCCCTCTCACAGTGTAAAACAGCCCACCCTCTCACAGTGTAAAACACTGCCCCCTCTCACAGTGGAAAACAGTCCCCCCTCTCACAGTGGAAAACAGTCCCCCCTCTCACAGTGGAAAACAGTCCCCCCGTCACAGTGGAAAACAGTCCCCCCGTCACAGTGGAAAACAGTCCCCCGTCACAGTGTAAAACAGTCCCCCTCTCACAGTGTAAAATACTGCCCCCCTCACAGTGTAAAACAGTTCCCCCTCTCACAGTGTAAAACAGTCCCCCCTCTCACAGTGTAAAACAGCCCCCCCTCTCACAGTGTAAAAGAGTCCCCCCCTCTCAGTGTAAAACAGTCTCCCCCTCTCACAGTGTAAAACTGTTCCCCCCTCTCACAGTGTAAAACAGTCTCCCCTCTCACAGTGTAAAACAGTCCCCCCTCTCACAGTGTGAAACAGTCCCCCCTCTCACAGTGTGAAACAGTCCCCCCTCTCACAGTGTAAAACAGTCCCCCCTCTCACAGTGTGAAACAGTCCCCCCTCTCACAGTGTAAAACAGTCTCCCCTCTCACAGTGTAAAACAGTCCCTCCTCTCACAGTGTAAAACAGTCCCCCCTCTCAGAGTGTAAAACAGCCCCCCCCTCTCAGTGTAAAACAGTCCCCCTCTCACAGTGTAAAACAGTCCCAACTCTCACAGTGTAAAACAGTCCCCCCCTCTCACAGTGTAAAACAGTCCCCCCCTCTCACAGTGTAAAACAGTCCCAACTCTCACAGTGTAAAACAGTCCCCCCCTCTCACAGTGTAAAACAGTCCCCCCACCCTCTCACAGTGTAAAGCAGTCCCCCCCTCTCACAGTGTAAAACAGTCCCCCCCTCTCACAGTGTAAAACAGTCCCCCCTCTCACAGTGTAAAACAGTCCCTCCCTCTCACAGTGTAAAACAGTCCCCCCTCTCACAGTGTGAAACAGTCCCCCCTCTCACAGTGTAAAACAGTCCCCCCTCTCACAGTGTGAAACAGTCCCCCCTCTCACAGTGTGAAACAGTCCCCCCTCTCACAGTGTAAAACTGTCCCCCCCTCTCACAGTGTAAAACAGTCCCCCTCTCAGAGTGTAAAACAGCCCCCCCTCTCAGTGTAAAACAGTCACCCCTCTCACAGTGTAAAACAGTCCCAAATCTCACAGTGTAAAACAGTCCCCCCCCTCTCACAGTGTAAAACAGTCCCCCCCTCTCACAGTGTAAAACAGTCCCAACTCTCACAGTGTAAAACAGTCCCCCCCTCTCTCAGTGTAAAACAGTCCCCTCCCCTCTCACAGTGTAAAACAGCCCCCCCCTCTCACAGTGTAAAACAGTCCCCCCCTCTCACAGTGTAAAACAGTCCCCCCCCTCTCACAGTGTAAAACAGTCTCCCCCTCTCACAGTGTAAAACAGTTCCCCCTCTCAGAGTGTAAAACAGTCCCCCCCCCTCTCACAGTGTAAAACTGTCCCCCCTCTCAGAGTGTAAAACTGTTCCCCCCTCTCACAGTGTAAAACAGTCCCCCCCTCTCACAATGTAAAACAGTCCCAACTCTCACAGTGTAAAACAGTCCCCCCCTCTCACAGTGTAAAACAGTCCCCACCTCTCACAGTGTAAAACACCTCCCCCTCTCACAGTGTAAAACAGTCCCCCCTCTCACAGTGTAAAACAGTCCCCCCCTCTCAAAGTGTAAAACAGTCTCCCCCTCTCACAGTGTCAAACTGTCCCCCCTCACAGAGTGTAAAACTGTCCCTCCCTCTCACAGTGTTAAACAGCCCCCCCCCCCCTCACAGTGTAAAACAGTCCCAGCTCTCACAGTGTAAAACAGTCTCCCCCGCTCACAGTGTAAAACAGTCCCCCCCTCTCACAGTGTAAAACACTGCCCCCTCTCACAGTGTAAAACAGTCCCCCCCTCTCACAGTGTAAAACAGTCCCCCCCTCTCACAGTGTAAAACTGTCCCCCCTCTCAGAGTGTAAAATAGTCCCCCCCTCACAGTGTAAAATAGTCCCCCCCTCACAGTGTAAAACAGTCCCCCCCTCTCACAGTGTAAAACAGTCCCTCTTCTCACAGTGTAACACAGTCCCCCCTCTCACAGTGTAAAATACTGCCCCCCTCACAGTGGAAAACAGTTACCCCTCTCACAGTGTAAAATAGTCCCCCCTCTCACAGTGTAAAACTGTTCCCCCCTCTCACAGTGTAAAACAGTCCCCCCCTCTCACAATGTAAAACAGTCCCAACTCTCACAGTGTAAAACAGTCTCCCCCTCTCACAGTGTAAAACAGTCCCCACCTCTCACAGTGTAAAACACTGCCCCCTCTCACAGTGTAAAACAGTCCCCCCTCTCACAGTGTAAAACAGTCCCCCCATCTCATAGTGTAAAACAGTCTCTCCCTCTCACAGTGTCAAACTGTCCCCCCTCTCAGAGTGTAAAACTGTCACTCCCTCTCACAGTGTTAAACAGCCCCCCCCCCTCTCACAGTGTAAAACAGTCCCCCCCTCTCAAAGTGTAAAACAGTCTCCCCCTCTCACAGTGTCAAACTGTCCCCCCTCTCAGAGTGTAAAACTGTCCCTCCCTCTCACAGTGTTAAACAGCCCCCCCCCCTCACAGTGTAAAACAGTCCCAGCTCTCACAGTGTAAAACAGTCTCCCCCGCTCACAGTGTAAAACAGTCCCCCCCTCTCACAGTGTAAAACACTGCCCCCTCTCACAGTGTAAAACAGTCCCCCCCTCTCACAGTGTAAAACAGTCCCCCCCCTTTCACAGTGTAAAACAGTCCCCCCCTCTCACAGTGTAAAACAGTCCCAACTCTCACAGTGTAAAACAGTCCCCCCCTCTCTCAGTGTAAAACAGTCCCCTCCCCTCTCACAGTGTAAAACAGCCCCCCCCTCTCACAGTGTAAAACAGTCCCCCCCTCTCACAGTGTAAAACAGTCCCCCCCTCTCACAGTGTAAAACAGTCCCCCCCTCTCACAGTGTAAAACAGTCTCCCCCTCTCACAGTGTAAAACAGTTCCCCCTCTCAGAGTGTAAAACAGTCCCCCCCCCTCTCACAGTGTAAAACTGTCCCCCCTCTCAGAGTGTAAAACTGTTCCCCCCTCTCACAGTGTAAAACAGTCCCCCCCTCTCACAATGTAAAACAGTCCCAACTCTCACAGTGTAAAACAGTCCCCCCCTCTCACAGTGTAAAACAGTCCCCACCTCTCACAGTGTAAAACACCTCCCCCTCTCACAGTGTAAAACAGTCCCCCCTCTCACAGTGTAAAACAGTCCCCCCCTCTCAAAGTGTAAAACAGTCTCCCCCTCTCACAGTGTCAAACTGTCCCCCCTCACAGAGTGTAAAACTGTCCCTCCCTCTCACAGTGTTAAACAGCCCCCCCCCCCCTCACAGTGTAAAACAGTCCCAGCTCTCACAGTGTAAAACAGTCTCCCCCGCTCACAGTGTAAAACAGTCCCCCCCTCTCACAGTGTAAAACACTGCCCCCTCTCACAGTGTAAAACAGTCCCCCCCTCTCACAGTGTAAAACAGTCCCCCCCCTTTCACAGTGTAAAACAGTCTCCCCCTCTCACAGTGTAAAACTGTCCCCCCTCTCAGAGTGTAAAATAGTCCCCCCCTCACAGTGTAAAATAGTCCCCCCCTCACAGTGTAAAACAGTCCCCCCCTCTCACAGTGTAAAACAGTCCCTCTTCTCACAGTGTAACACAGTCCCCCCTCTCACAGTGTAAAATACTGCCCCCCTCACAGTGGAAAACAGTTACTCCTCTCACAGTGTAAAATAGTCCCCCCTCTCACAGTGTAAAACTGTTCCCCCCTCTCACAGTGTAAAACAGTCCCCCCCTCTCACAATGTAAAACAGTCCCAACTCTCACAGTGTAAAACAGTCTCCCCCTCTCACAGTGTAAAACAGTCCCCACCTCTCACAGTGTAAAACACTGCCCCCTCTCACAGTGTAAAACAGTCCCCCCTCTCACAGTGTAAAACAGTCCCCCCATCTCATAGTGTAAAACAGTCTCTCCCTCTCACAGTGTCAAACTGTCCCCCCTCTCAGAGTGTAAAACTGTCACTCCCTCTCACAGTGTTAAACAGCCCCCCCCCTCTCACAGTGTAAAACAGTCCCCCCCTCTCAAAGTGTAAAACAGTCTCCCCCTCTCACAGTGTCAAACTGTCCCCCCTCTCAGAGTGTAAAACTGTCCCTCCCTCTCACAGTGTTAAAAAGCCCCCCCCCCCCCTCACAGTGTAAAACAGTCCCAGCTCTCACAGTGTAAAACAGTCTCCCCCGCTCACAGTGTAAAACAGTCCCCCCCTCTCACAGTGTAAAACACTGCCCCCTCTCACAGTGTAAAACAGTCCCCCCCTCTCACAGTGTAAAACAGTCCCCCCCCTTTCACAGTGTAAAACAGTCTCCCCCTCTCACAGTGTAAAACTGTCCCCCCTCTCAGAGTGTAAAATAGTCCCCCCCTCACAGTGTAAAATAGTCCCCCCCTCACAGTGTAAAACAGTCCCCCCCTCTCACAGTGTAAAACAGTCCCTCTTCTCACAGTGTAACACAGTCCCCCCTCTCACAGTGTAAAATACTGCCCCCCTCACAGTGGAAAACAGTTACCCCTCTCACAGTGTAAAACAGTCCCCCCTCTCACAGTGTAAAACAGCCCCCCCCTCTCACAGTGTAAAAGAGTCCCCCCCTCTCACAGTGTAAAATAGTCCCCCCTCTCACAGTGTAAAACTGTTCCCCCCTCTCACAGTGTAAAACAGTCCCCCCCTCTCACAATGTAAAACAGTCCCAACTCTCACAGTGTAAAACAGTCTCCCCCTCTCACAGTGTAAAACAGTCCCCACCTCTCACAGTGTAAAACACTGCCCCCTCTCACAGTGTAAAACAGTCCCCCCTCTCACAGTGTAAAACAGTCCCCCCATCTCACAGTGTAAAACAGTCTCTCCCTCTCACAGTGTCAAACTGTCCCCCCTCTCAGAGTGTAAAACTGTCACTCCCTCTCACAGTGTTAAACAGTCCCCCCCTCTCACAGTGTAAAACAGTCCCCCCCTCTCACAGTGTAAAACAGTCTCCCCCTCTCACAGTGTAAAACAGTCTCCACCTCTCAGAGTGTAAAATAGTCCCCCCCTCTCACAGTGTAAAACTGTTCCCCCCTCTCACAGTGTAAAACAGTCCCCCCCTCTCACAGTGTAAAACAGTCCCAACTCTCAAAGTGTAAAACAGTCCCCCCTCTCACATTGTAAAACAGTCTCCCCCTCTCAGTGTAAAACAGTCCCCACCTCTCACAGTGTAAAACACTGCCCCCTCTCACAGTGTAAAACAGTCCCCCCTCTCACAGTGTAAAACAGTCCCCCCCTCTCACAGTGTAAAACAGTCTCCCCCTCTCACAGTGTTAAACTGTCCCCCCTCTCAGAGTGTAAAACTGTCCCTCCCTCTCACAGTGTAAAACAGTCCTAACTCTCACAGTGTAAAACAGTCTCCCACGCTCACAGTGTAAAACAGTCCCCCCCTCTCACAGTGTAAAACATCCCCCCCTCTCACAGTGTAAAACACTGCCCCCTCTCACAGTGTAAAACAGTCCCCCCTCTCACAGTGTAAAACAGTCCCCCCCTCTCACAGTGTAAAACAGTCTCCCCCTCTCACAGTGTAAAACTGTCCCCCCTCTCAGAGTGTAAAATAGTCCCCCCCTCACAGTGTAAAACAGTCCCCCCCTCTCACAGTGTAAAACAGTCCCTCTTCTCACAGTGTAAAACAGTCCCCCCTCTCACAGTGTAAAATACTGCCCCCCCTCACAGTGTAAAACAGTTCCCCCTCTCATAGTGTAAAACAGTCCCCCCTCTCACAGAGTAAAACAGTCTCCCCTCTCACAGTGGAAAACAGTCCCCCCCTCTCACAGTGTAAAACAGTCCCCCCTCTCACAGTGTAAAACAGTCCCCCCATCTCACAGTGTAAAACAGTCTCTCCCTCTCACAGTGTCAAACTGTCCCCCCTCTCAGAGTGTAAAACTGTCACTCCCTCTCACAGTGTTAAACAGTCCCCCCCTCTCACAGTGTAAAACAGTCCCCCCCTCTCACAGTGTAAAACAGTCTCCCCCTCTCACAGTGTAAAACAGTCTCCACCTCTCAGAGTGTAAAATAGTCCCCCCCCTCTCACAGTGTAAAACTGTTCCCCCCTCTCACAGTGTAAAACAGTCCCCCCCTCTCACAGTGTAAAACAGTCCCAACTCTCAAAGTGTAAAACAGTCCCCCCTCTCACATTGTAAAACAGTCTCCCCCTCTCAGTGTAAAACAGTCCCCACCTCTCACAGTGTAAAACACTGCCCCCTCTCACAGTGTAAAACAGTCCCCCCTCTCACAGTGTAAAACAGTCCCCCCCTCTCACAGTGTAAAACAGTCTCCCCCTCTCACAGTGTTAAACTGTCCCCCCTCTCAGAGTGTAAAACTGTCCCTCCCTCTCACAGTGTAAAACAGTCCTAACTCTCACAGTGTAAAACAGTCTCCCACGCTCACAGTGTAAAACAGTCCCCCCCTCTCACAGTGTAAAACATCCCCCCCTCTCACAGTGTAAAACACTGCCCCCTCTCACAGTGTAAAACAGTCCCCCCTCTCACAGTGTAAAACAGTCCCCCCCTCTCACAGTGTAAAACAGTCTCCCCCTCTCACAGTGTAAAACTGTCCCCCCTCTCAGAGTGTAAAATAGTCCCCCCCTCACAGTGTAAAACAGTCCCCCCCTCTCACAGTGTAAAACAGTCCCTCTTCTCACAGTGTAAAACAGTCCCCCCTCTCACAGTGTAAAATACTGCCCCCCCTCACAGTGTAAAACAGTTCCCCCTCTCATAGTGTAAAACAGTCCCCCCTCTCACAGTGTAAAACAGCCCCCCCCTCTCACAGTGTAAAAGAGTCCCCCCCTCTCAAAGTGTAAAATAGTCACCCCCTCTCACAGTGTAAAACTGTCCCCCTCCTCTCACAGTGTAAAACAGTCCCCACCTCTCACAGTGTAAAACTGCCCCCCCCCTCTCACAGTGTAAAACAGTCCCCCCCTCTCACAGTGTAAAACAGTCCCCCCTCTCACAGTGTAAAACAGTCCCCCCTCTCACAGTGTAAAACAGTCCCCCCTCTCACAGTGTAAAACAGTCCCCCCTCTCACAGTGTAAAACAGTCTCCCCCTCTCACAGTGTAAAACAGTCTCCCCTCTCACAGTGTAAAACAGTCCCCCCCTCTCACAGTGGAAAACAGTCCCCCCCTCTCACAGTGTAAAACAGTCCCCCCTCTCACAGTGTAAAACAGTCCCTCCTCTCACAGTGGAAAACAGTCTCCCCTCTCACAGTGTAAAACAGTCCCCCCCTCTCACAGTGGAAAACAGTCTCTCCTCTCACAGTGTAAAACAGTCCCCCCTCTCACAGTGTAAAACAGTCCTCCCTCTCACAGTGTAAAACAGTCCCCCAGTCACAGTGGAAAACAGTCCCCCCATCACAATGTAAAACAGTCCCCCCGTCACAGTGGAAAACAGTCCCCCCTCTCACAGTGTAAAACAGTCCCCCCCTCTCACAGTGTAAAACAGTCTCCCCCTCTCACAGTGTTAAACTGTCCCCCCTCTCAGAGTGTAAAACTGTCCCTCCCTCTCACAGTGTTAAACAGTCCCCCCCTCTCACAGTGTAAAACAGTCCTAACTCTCACAGTGTAAAACAGTCTCCCACGCTCACAGTGTAAAACAGTCCCCCCCTCTCACAGTGTAAAACATCCCCCCCTCTCACAGTGTAAAACACTGCCCCCTCTCACAGTGTAAAACAGTCCCCCCTCTCACAGTGTAAAACAGTCCCCCCCTCTCACAGTGTAAAACAGTCCCCCCCTCTCACAGTGTAAAACAGTCTCCCCCTCTCACAGTGTAAAACTGTCCCCCCTCTCAGAGTGTAAAATAGTCCCCCCCTCACAGTGTAAAACAGTCCCCCCCTCTCATAGTGTAAAACAGTCCCTCTTCTCACAGTGTAAAACAGTCCCCCCTCTCACAGTGTAAAATACTGCCCCCCCTCACAGTGTAAAACAGTTCCCCCTCTCATAGTGTAAAACAGTCCCCCCTCTCACAGTGTAAAACAGCCCCCCCCTCTCACAGTGTAAAAGAGTCCCCCCCTCTCACAGTGTAAAATAGTCACCCCCTCTCACAGTGTAAAACTGTCCCCCTCCTCTCACAGTGTAAAACAGTCCCCCCCTCTCACAGTGTAAAACTGCCCCCCCCTCTCACAGTGTAAAACAGTCCCCCCCTCTCACAGTGTAAAACAGTCCCCCCTCTCACAGTGTAAAACAGTCCCCCCTCTCACAGTGTAAAACAGTCCCCCCCTCTCACAGTGTAAAACAGTCCCCCCTCTCACAGTGTAAAACAGTCTCCCCCTCTCACAGTGTAAAACAGTCTCCCCTCTCACAGTGTAAAACAGTCCCCCCCTCTCACAGTGGAAAACAGTCCCCCCCTCTCACAGTGGAAAACAGTCCCCCCTCTCACAGTGTAAAACAGTCCCTCCTCTCACAGTGGAAAACAGTCCCCCCCTCTCACAGTGGAAAACAGTCTCTCCTCTCACAGTGTAAAACAGTCTCCCCTCTCACAGTGTAAAACAGTCCTCCCTCTCACAGTGTAAAACAGTCCCCCAGTCACAGTGGAAAACAGTCCCCCCATCACAATGTAAAACAGTCCCCCCGTCACAGTGGAAAACAGTCCCCCCGTCACAGTGGAAAACAGTCCCCCTCTCACAGTGGAAAACAGTCCCCCTCTCACAGTGGAAAACAGTCCCCCCTCTCACAGTGGAAAACAGTCCCCCATCTCACAGTGGAAAACAGTCCCCCCTCTCACAGTGGAAAACAGTCCCCCCTCTCACAGTGGAAAACAGTCCCCCATCTCACAGTGGAAAACAGTCCCCCCTCTCACAGTGGAAAACAGTCCCCCCTCTCACAGTGGAAAACAGTCCCCCCTCTCACAGTGTAAAACAGTCCCCCCGTCACAGTGGAAAACAGTCCCCCCGTCACAGTGGAAAACAGTCCCCCGTCACAGTGTAAAACAGTCCCCCCTCTCACAGTGTAAAATACTGCCCCCCTCACAGTGTAAAACAGTTCCCCCTCTCACAGTGTAAAACTGTCCCCCCCTCTCACAGTGTAAAACAGCCCCCCCCCCTCTCACAGTGTAAAAGAGTCCCCCCCTCTCACAGTGTAAAATAGTCCCCCCCCTCTCACAGTGTAAAACTGTCCCCCCTCTCTGAGTGTAAAATAGTCCCCCCCTCTCACAGTGTAAAACTGTTCCCACCTCTCACAGTGTAAAACAGTCCCCCCCCTCACAATGTAAAAAAGTCCCAACTCTCACAGTGTAAAACAGTCCCCCCCTCTCACAGTGTAAAACAGTCCCCACCTCTCACAGTGTAAAACACTGCCCCCTCTCACAGTGTAAAATAGTCCCCCCCTCTCACAGTGTAAAACAGTCCCCCCCCTCTCACAGTGTAAAACAGTCTCCTCCTCTCACAGTGTCAAACTGTCCCTCCCTCTCACAGTGTTAAACAGTCCCCCCCTCTCACAGTGTAAAACAGTCCTAACTCTCACAGTGTTAAACAGTCTCCCCCGCTCACAGTGTAAAACAGTCCCCCATCTCACAGTGTAAAACAGTCCCCCCTCTCACAGTGGAAAACAGTCCCCCCTCTCACAGTGTAAAACAGCCCCCCCTCTCACAGTGTAAAACACTGCCCCCTCTCACAGTGGAAAACAGTCCCCCCTCTCACAGTGGAAAACAGTCCCCCCTCTCACAGTGGAAAACAGTCCCCCCGTCACAGTGGAAAACAGTCCCCCCGTCACAGTGGAAAACAGTCCCCCGTCACAGTGTAAAACAGTCCCCCCTCTCACAGTGTAAAATACTGCCCCCCTCACAGTGTAAAACAGTTCCCCCTCTCACAGTGTAAAACAGTCCCCCCCTCTCACAGTGTAAAACAGCCCCCCCCTCTCACAGTGTAAAAGAGTCCCCCCCTCTCACAGTGTAAAATAGTCTCCCCCTCTCACAGTGTAAAACTGTCCCCCCTCTCTGAGTGTAAAATAGTCCCCCCCTCTCACAGTGTAAAACTGTTACCCCCTCTCACAGTGTAAAACAGTCCCCCCCTCTCACAATGTAAAACAGTCCCAACTCTCACAGTGTAAAACAGTCCCTCCCTCTCACAGTGTTAAACAGTCCCCCCCTCTCACAGTGTAAAACAGTCCTAACTCTCACAGTGTTAAACAGTTTCCCCCGCTCACAGTGTAAAACAGTCCCCCCCTCTCACAGTGTAAAACAGCCCCCCCTCTCACAGTGTAAAACACTGCCCCCTCTCACAGTGTAAAACAGTTCCCCCTCTCACAGTGTAAAACAGTCCCCCCCTCTCACAGTGTAAAACAGTCTCCCCCTCTCAGAGTGTAAAACTGTCCCCCTCTCAGAGTGTAAAATAATCCCCCCCTCACAGTGTAAAACAGTCCCCCCCTCTCACAGTGTAAAACAGTCCCTCTTCTCACAGTGTAAAACAGTCCCCCCTCTCACAGTGTAAAATACTGCCCCCCCTCACAGTGTAAAACAGTTCCCCCTCTCACAGTGTAAAACAGTCCCCCCTCTCACAGTGTAAAACAGCCCCCCCCTCTCACAGTGTAAAAGAGTCCTCCCCTCTCACAGTGTAAAATAGTCCCCCCCTCTCACAGTGTAAAACTGCCCCCCCCCCCTCTCACAGTGTAAAACAGTCCCCCCTCTCACAGTGTAAAACTGTCCCCCCCCCTCTCACAGTGTAAAACAGTCCCCCCTCTCACAGTGTAAAACAGTCCCCCCTCTCACAGTGTAAAACAGTCCCCCCTCTCACAGTGTAAAACAGTCCCCCCCTCTCACAGTGTAAAACAGTCCCCCCTCTCACAGTGTAAAACAGTCTCCCCCTCTCACAGTGTAAAACAGTCTCCCCTCTCACAGTGTAAAACAGTCCCCCCCTCTCACAGTGTAAAACAGTCCCCCCCTCTCACAGTGTAAAACAGTCCCCCCTCTCACAGTGTAAAACAGTCCCCCCCTCTCACAGTGGAAAACAGTCTCCCCTCTCACAGTGTAAAACAGTCCCCCCCTCTCAAAGTGTAAAACAGTCCCCCCCTCTCACAGTGTAAAACAGTCCCCCCTCTCACAGTGTAAAACAGTCCTCCCTCTCACAGTGTAAAACAGTCCCCCCCTCTCACAGTGTAAAACAGTCCCCCCTCTCACAGTGTAAAACTGTCCTCCCTCTCACAGTGTAAAACAGTCCCCCAGTCACAGTGGAAAACAGTCCCCCCATCACAATGTAAAACAGTCCCCCCGTCACAGTGTAAAACAGTCCCCCCGTCACAGTGGAAAACAGTCCCCCTCTCACAGTGGAAAACAGTCCCCCTCTCACAGTGGAAAACAGTCCCCCCTCTCACAGTGGAAAACAGTCCCCCATCTCACAGTGGAAAACAGTCCCCCCTCTCACAGTGGAAAACAGTCCCCCCTCTCACAGTGGAAAACAGTCCCCCATCTCACAGTGGAAAACAGTCCCCCCTCTCACAGTGGAAAACAGTCCCCCCTCTCACAGTGGAAAACAGTCCCCCCTCTCACAGTGGAAAACAGTCCCCCCGTCACAGTGGAAAACAGTCCCCCCGTCACAGTGGAAAACAGTCCCCCGTCACAGTGGAAAACAGTCCCCCCTCTCACAGTGGAAAACAGTCCCCCCGTCACAGTGGAAAACAGTCCCCCCGTCACAGTAGAAAACAGTCCCCCCTCTCACAGTGGAAAACAGTCCCCCATCTCACAGTGTAAAACAGTCCCCCCGTCACAGTGTAAAACAGTCCCCCGTCACAGTGTAAAACAGTCCCCCGTCACAGTGTAAAACAGTCCCCCGTCACAGTGGAAAACAGTCCCCCCCGTCACAGTGGAAAACAGTCCCCCCTCTCACAGTGGAAAACAGTCCCCCCTCTCACAGTGGAAAACAGTCCCCCCTCTCACAGTGGAAAACAGTCCCCCCTCTCACAGTGGAAAACAGTCCCCCCTCTCACAGTGGAAAACAGTCCCCCCTCTCACAGTGGAAAACAGTCCCCCCGTCACAGTGTAAAACAGTCCCCCGTCACAGTGTAAAACAGTCCCCCCGTCACAGTGGAAAACAGTCCCCCCGTCACAGTGGAAAACAGTCCCCCCGTCACAGTGGAAAACAGTCCCCCCGTCACAGTGGAAAACAGTCCCCCCTCTCACAGTGGATGTAGTTAACAGGCAAACTAAAGCCGTCACAGTTCCACTTTCTTTCAGCCTTGTACAAAACACACAGAGGGCTTTCAAAGACTCCTCTAAGACCCAATAGGCTTCTCTCCGCTGTGGAACTATTGTGCTCCCGTCCATTAACAGCCCCATAGAGAACTAGCATTACTGACAACACTGGCTCAAATAAACCTCGGGAGACAACGGCAAGGTTAGATGATTCCACTGTTGCTTATTTCTACTCCATTATTCCCTCCTACTCACCTTCTCCTACACAAACATTCAGGCAGGCAGAAAACACACACACACCCTCTCTCACATACACATGCGTACACACACACACACACACACCCTCTCTCACATACACGTGTGTACACACACACTCTCTCGCACGTAAACACGCTTTCTCACACATGAACACATGTGCCACGCACACACACAAAATCTCTCCCATATCACACGGCCCCTGACTCCCTCCTCTTTCTCCTCTCTCCTTCCGTTTTCATCCCTTTGCCTGACACTAATCCAGGTAGGAAAATCCCCTTGAAAAGCACAGTTTGCAGATTGTGTTTTACAGGCTGCCTTTCATATTGTGTCATTACACATAAACAGTCTCCCTTATTCCCCCTCCTCTCTCTCTCTCCTCTGCAGCAGGCGCAGGGACACTGATTAGATCTCAGAGACAAAAGCTGCTATCCTCTGAATATCAAGTATCAGCCAGGAGCTAGGCTGACGGGGTGACGGGACGCAAATGACAAGAAAACCTGCTGCAATCCTCGGGGATCTGGCTGCTGCCTGGCTACTGCGCGTGGTGCTGGAGGAGGACTGTTGCAGGGCGGCCATTGCGGTTCAGTTGTTGCTGCGGCAAATATGGGCCGTGTTCTGTGTCCCCAATGGCACCCTATTCCCTATGTAGTGCACTACTTTTGACCAGAGTCTGGTCAAATGTAGGGGATTATGTAGGGACTAGGGTGTCATTTGGGACACACCCATGATCATGTGTACTTACCAGAGAGGTCAAGGGTCAGCGGGAGGGACCCGTTCCTCATGCACGGACATGACAGGTCCATTTATCCAAATCATTAGGCCGTTTGTGGCTTCTTTTTTAAACGCATGTTTTTGCAATAAACCTCCGTTTTTAATGACCATTTGCGAAAAGCTGTATCAATATTTTTCTAATTCAGTATAAAACACATTTTGCTCTCTGCTCAAATGTAATACTAGGTTCACCATTGCACTGCTGTCACCATTGTCTCAGATAAACAGGTGACAATCAATAGCGGCTGGATGGAGATCAGGTTTTACAACGCAGATAAAAACTGCAAAAACAACGGCTCATCTCTCCGACAAAATGAGACGGGGGCTTATTTTGTGTCAGGTAGTCAACGGAGCGGATCATTCGGTGTGATTTCAAATGGCAATTCAGAGACGAGAGAGACAGAGAGAGAGACAGAGAGAGAGACAGAGAGAGGGGGAAAGAGAAGGCATTTTGTCTGAAGGAAACGCAGAAACAAACCCCACCAGGGATGAACGACGGCGTGTAAACCATTCCTGTCATTTCTCAATCTCTGCACTTATGCCTCGGCCTGTCAAAACCCAAAGACGTGAAAATAATTCATTTCCTCTAAAAAAGCGATTCCTTCTGGGGTAAAAAAAAAAAAAAAGCAACCCTCCCCCTTATCTCATCTTACACAGCATCTCTGACAAGGGATTCTTCTTCTCCCCCACATGAGACAAAACGACTGTCCCTCTTCTTCTAATTCTGATGTCCACAACAACACACTGATCACTTAGTACTATTAAATCTATTAAGAATCATACGATTGGAGCGGGGAGAGAATACCATCTGACGCAGCAAACAATGATTGCAACAATAATGGACCGCCGAGGTATTTAAGGATCCAATCCTGACTTAATTATGATAAATTAAAATGGATTTAGCATCAGAATTAGCTTGATTTTATAGGTAATTAACTGCGCGGCACAGTGGCGGTATAAGGCGGGCGGTATAATCTCCGTGAACAGCTAAATTAATTTGACTTAGGTAACGTTGAGCCAATCAGCGAGCTGCGCTGCAACCAAACAGCAGGCCGTGGATGGTACAAGAGGAGAGATTTATGCTAATAGCCTCCAAATGATTTATAAGATGTGTTACCCCGGCAGAATCACAGTCACGTCCACATATACAACACACCATTCAGCTGCCAAAACAAGCTGCAAATGGTGGTAAGAATGGCCCTTCAGGAAATCTGCTGGGAATATAAACAGCTCGCTAGCTGGGTTTTTATGAGTGGATGTGGCCTCGATAGCAGCCTTCACATGTCCCTGCTATTGTGGAAGAAGACCCTCCTCCTCTTCTCTGCTGTGTGTGAGAGGGGAGGCCTGTGTGTGTGTGTGTGTGTGTGTGTGTGTGTGTGTGTGTGTGTGTGTGTGTGTGTGTGTGTGTGTGTGTGTGTGTGTGTGCGCTTAGCCTATAGGAGTGTGTGTGTGTATGTGTGTGTGTGTGTGTGTGTGCGTGCGTGCGTGTTTACACTATGTGTGTGTGTGTCAAATGGCTGCATGCTTCGAGGAGGACAGAGCTGGGCCCTTGCTGGTAGCGTGCGTCTCTCTCCCCAGCCTCTTTCTTCTCCCCCCACGGTAACAGATGGCCGATGCTAACAGAGATAATCCGGCAACAGTCATCAGCATGGATCAGCGGTAGTCAGAGTGCGGACACAATGTCTCCTCTCGCCCTAACGGAGGGAGCGAGAGAGGGGAAAACGCATTATTCCCCACGTCTTAACCCTATTCAAAGTCACACACTGCCTGCCTGCCTCTCAGGCCGAATCCTCCGTCTCTCTCTTTCTATCCTCTCTGTTTCTCTCCCCCTACAGCCCCTCAGTGTTGTGTCTATCTTCGCCTCTTCATCTCACATCTCCGCATTCAATAAACACCTTTATTCTTGGCTCTGTCATTTCCCCATCACACCAGAGAGAACCTCTCAACCATAAAGGGCATAACATCCACTTGTAAATCCATACAGTGAATGAGGTGAAAATTAGCCATGATATGGATGCCACTCTAGTTGCATCTTCCTGTCTTGTACACACTGGTTAAACTGATTGGCTGGATGTGTGGGATGTGAAACTGGAGCCGGCCCTGGGCTCCATTGGGGCTCCGCTGTGCGACGGTTGCCTGGCGATATTGGCGGCTCCTGTGTTGTCTCCGGCACCCGTCATGGCCAGTGTCCCGTGGCCTCGTTCAACACAATTAGAGGCCTTAATGCGACAAAGAGCAGAGCAACCTGCAGCAGGCAGCACTCTGTACTGCTTCACCAATGGGACCCTATTCCCTATATAGTGGGGCTCTGGTCAAAAGCAGTGCACTGTATAGGGAATAGGGTGCCATTTGGGCCATTTAGTATCACCGCTTCACTACACCACGTGGGCGGCAGAAGGTTTGAGAGATTGGGGACAGAGCACGTATGCTCACTGCTGTTTACCAGACGCTCGTATTATGGCCTTCTTTCAGCCCCTTTATTTATCATGAATCTGGAAGTTATGTCATTGTAAATAGGCGTAAACTCCATCTAGACGTTTTCTTGCTGCCGTTTTATACTTTCTATTGACCAAATAGAGAGAGAGAGAGAGAGAGAGAGAAAAGAGAGAGAGAGAGAAAAGAGAGAGAGAGAGAGAAGAGAGAGAAGAGAGAGAGAGAGAAGAGAGAGAGAAAAAAGAGAGAGAGAGAGAGAGAAGAGAGAGAGAGAGAAGAGAGAGAGAGAAAAGAGAGAGAGAGAGAGAGAGAGAGAGAGAGAGAGAGGGGTCATGGACCCAGACTGAGAAATTACCAGTATATCCCTCACTACACCCGACCTTGCACATTTCAGTCCCCACTGTTTACCTTTTCACGGTGTGTGTGTGTGTTTACTCATGGCTGTCTTGTTTGCACTAAACACTAAGTGACACAGATGAATCCAGATCGTTCTACTCAGATCCCATCCCTATCCCGCCTACACACACAAACACTACCACTAGGCAGGAAGTGACATAATGCCAACAGGAAGCCATGGCCTTTGTCCCGGGTTAAACCTCAAACTATTATCAGACTACTGAGTCACAGCACTGACAGCATCAGACAGACACGATGATGATGATGGGTAACAACAGTAACATAGCCTAGCACAGTTGAGCCAATGGGCACACCGCACAATGCCCCTGTGTGTGTTCACTGTTAAGTGGCCACAGTCTGCTCTTTAAACCACGCCCCTTTTCTGCACACCCGCCCAGCGACAGATGGCAGAGCGGGGCATGTTGGGAAGGGCAACATCTCTCACCCCATTACACCGCCTTGGCAGCGGTATCCTTCCCGTACTGTTGCAGCCAATCCACAGACCGCTTTTAATTCACCAGAGCCCAACTCCACTGCAAGGCAGCTAGTGGTGACTGTCAGGACAATAACACACCGACAGGGAAAACCGCTCAGTCCTCCTGTACTGAAAGACTTGATTCACAGTCATAAACACGCAGACGGGCAGCCTGATTCTACACTCACACTGCAATCTGCATTGTGGTTTTCAGCGACAATAATGTGATTTTGGGCCTGGGATGGAAACCACTGAAGAGAGGGGAAGCTGAGCTTATCACGTGTGCTAGATGTCAAATGTCTGTCTGTGACAGAACTGTCACAGCTAGAACTTACTCTGCATGCCTACAACTAAACTCAACTCAGTTTAACTTAAACTGACTGGAGAGAATCTAACGGAGGCCTACATTTTGTACCAGTCTATTCCTTTAAAAGAGGGTCTTAAATAATCCCACTGCACCCTCCCCCCAAAACATTTATACAATAAAATAAAAAAACTTTTTGTGAACTAACACAACTTTTCCCCTCCCCTTTACTAGCTCTGTCTTTGCTGATTGCTGCTTTATTGAGGGAAAATGTACTTTCTATGCCTCTCTCTCTGTCCCACCTAGCCATTTTAAGATGAATGCACTAACTGTACGTCGCTCTGGATAAAAGAGTCTGCTAAATGACTCGAATGTTAATGTAAAAATGGCTACGGAGCTCAGTGAGGAGAAACAGGCCCTTCAGGCCACTAGGCCAGATCCTGTCCCTCCTGGAATACAGCAGTCTGCAAGGGAGGAACGTTACATTCTACACTCCACACAGATAGACTGGCATTTCTCAGCTAACCTGCAGTAGGACTATATCTCCCGACACGTCAACAACACCAGGAATAAGATGGGAAATGTGTTTCCTCTGTAGTTTTGGGAAGCAGAAATCCTTTTTCCCTCATGTTGCTTTTTGAAGGAGAAAGGAGGGGTAGGTAGGTGTCGACAGGCAGGCCTATGTAGCAAACATCTCTACCCACCTAAGCAATAGTAGGCGAAATGCTGCTCAATTTGCATATAGAGCCATCATCAAATATGTCCCCATGGAAACCTTGTGGGGTCTTAAGATCATTAGCCACACCAAAGCCCAACGCAGGCAGACAGGCAGCTCTCTCAGTGAGTGATTCAGTCCTGATGAATTTGCTATTCTTCCACCCTCTGCTCTCTCTCCACAAGCCAATCTCTCCCTCATTACCGCCCGTCGCAGCACATTCAGATCTGCCCCAAACCGGATATATTTAGAGGACTCCATTACGCAGAGAGAGAAAAGGAATGTGTGTGTGTGTGTGTGTGTGTGTTCCACAACGAACAAACACCATAGAGACACGGACACAGAGCGAGGCAAGCCAACGCTTGTTAATAATAACACTCGGCTGTTACTATACATGACATATATTCTTCCTGGTTCCTATCCTTGTTCAGTTTTAAATCATCTATTCTGCACTGCTTCTTCCTCCAGGCTCAATCAACGGTGATGATCTATTGCTGATGATTATTACATTACCTTCAATTGGCGTGAGAAGGACCGTAAATGAGACAGATCTGATACTTTCAGGTAGACAAGAAGACTACGAAAATGTCATAGCAAGTTAGATATCAAGCCACGTGGCTGGGCTGTACTTGATACCTGACATTTATAACATGTCATTTTGATCGGTGGAGAATTCTACATTTCATACCACTTCAGCAAACTACTTTAACACACACACACACACACACACACACACACACACACACACACACACACATTCACTGTAAGCATCATTGTAATGTTCATTTCAAGTGTCAATTGCTCCCCTAAGAGATGGTTCACCAAAAAAGCAATTTGAAACAAAGTAAAAATATTTATTCATACAGGATTAGATTGACACAGTTCACACAGAGCTGGGTCAATTCACCAAAAGGCCACAGCTTTTGCTTCCAGGTCCAGTCCAATATTAGAACAATCACAACATTTTCCATCAGGGTACAATAAACAGTCTAGTACCGTGTGTATCAGCCACAACAGCCATGTGTGTGGGCATAGGGGAGAAATGGAACAGGAGGGGGCTTAGCAACACAGGGAAGACGGGGAGAGAGTGAAGGATGCGGCTAGAGAGAGAGAGAGAGAGAGAGGGAGACGGAAGAGAGGGAGGGAGAAATTGACTGCTACACTCCAGATATGCATAATGCAGATGACATGCATGTCAAACGCAAGACAAAACGAAAGTGACAGAATCGTGGAGTGTCCTGCGAGCATCAGCACAGCCCGGTTTAGCCAGCAACGGAGCTAGCTGTTATAAATACACACCACAATGACAGAAGCAACAATCTCTCCCATCAAGTCTGACTCTGCCTGTTTTCCTGGAATTAAACAGGCCTACACTTTTAGGCAATTCAAATGGGCCAACTTCAGTGCAATTCAATACATTTTACACATCTCACATCTCATGCAAAATGTGTCAATGATATGTACATGTATACACTATTACAGGATTATGATGACTTTTTTTAATGAATGTCTAGCCACTTCTAAGCTGAGGGGGATATACCAGTGACTAAGAAGAGATGGCCAATGCCTCACTCCTGACCAAGCATTCCTTAGTGCAAACTGAAATGTGTGGTCAAAGCTCGTTCTATATGACTCCACTTTGACTGTATCAACTGACGGCGGAGAGATATGCTCGTAGAATTGGCATTGATAAAATGGACATTCCCATCACATTCATATGAATACTGGGGGTTTTAGGCTGCATTTCTGTATAAGCACTTAGTGACATCAGCTGATGTAAAAATAGCTTTACAAATACATTTGACTGAATGTTCCCTTGGTGGGTGTACCGGCGGCCATATTTGATATTCAGTGGCTGTAGGCTTTACCAGGAGTCCTGGTTGACTAAAAACCCTCAGCCAAGTTGCAAACCCCTTAACTCCTGCCCCTGGTGGCTCAGCCTAATGTTCCTTTAGCACAGGAAGGCGAGGGCTAGGAGGATAGAGATATCCCATTAAATGTTGATGTTTCCCGCTGCTGTCTGAATGTGTACGTGTTGCAGTGTGTTGGGCTGGGCCTGAGAGCTCTCTGTGTGTGTAATGAGCTCATGTACTGTTGTCGTGGCTAAATGAAGCCTCCAGGCTCCCTCTCAAAGCCTGTTTCCTATATCCTACCACCCTCCCCCCAAACACTCCCCAGCTCCCCCCCTGCTCACTCCTGCTGGAGCTTGGCTGGTTTTTACAGCGCCCGGACGCATTCTTGAGTTAGCATAATTGTGTAATTATGATTTCCGTTAAAGAGATAGCCTCTGTTTGATTTCCTCTGACTGAGCTGTGCAAATAGGCAACACGGCATATGCAGAGCAGATACCTAGTCTTCTACATGTGTAGAGGACTAACGGAGGTTGCAGGGGGTGTGCTGCAGCATCTGCCTGTATCAACGGGCAGGTGTTAGTGCGCACGTGTGTCGTTTCACGACCAGGCCCGTTCAGAACACCTTCCACTAATAAAATCGATGGAAGACCGAGGAGGCTAGCTAGTCCTCGAAATCACAGCAACAACTACAACAATCCTGCAGACAGCTACAGCAGCTCGGTTGTCAGAGCCGCCGCTGAACAATGGGCTTTT
This sequence comes from Salvelinus fontinalis, assembly GCF_029448725.1. Classification (NCBI taxonomy): domain Eukaryota; kingdom Metazoa; phylum Chordata; class Actinopteri; order Salmoniformes; family Salmonidae; genus Salvelinus; species Salvelinus fontinalis. The sequence goes on from NC_074705.1 coordinate 13,873,798, forward strand.
GGTGACATTTCGATTATTAGTGCTGGGAACTGAATTGACGCTCTACTGTCTGTTCAACACGGGGAAAAGACGTCTGGAAAAGAGTCTGTGGTCCTTTATTGACAGAGCGGGAGAGAACTCAGCAGGCAGAAGGCCACTCCGTTCTGCTCCAATGCTACATGAGAGAGGCCAGTGCACACACACGCACGCACACACAGACACACACACACACAGACAGTGTGCAGCAGGTGAGATAGCTGCCTGTGCATCACACGCTGCAATCTCTCAGCGTCTTGCTCGGGGAGAAGAGAGAGAAGCGCTCTGACATTTTATGAAGCACTCGGCAGACAGAAAATCAACGAGTGGGCCCGCTTGCGTGTAATGGCGGCTGGACTGGCATTCTCTCCCACGTTTGCCTGATATCATCTTCCCTCATTAGCATAATCTAATCAATTTCAGAAAATTGCCTTTTAATTACCAAGAACACGCTCCTCTCACTCTCACTCTTAGAAGAACCCCTGTCTTCGAATATCTCTCTCTAGAAACCAAACTAGAGCTGTAAATGAAGTAGGGATTAGACTTAGAAATAACTAGAGACATGCACACAATTTTATCATCTTTCAGGAAACAACCTACAATTTATGATGCCATAATTGTTGTGTCAATATGTCTTATTAATAGCATCATTAATGTTATACATTATTGATTAACAGGTAGTAGCCTTAAATATGTCTTCATCTTCAAGGGGAAGTAGAAATACACCTTGGGGTGTAAAATTCCTTAACAGTATTTAGCTACAACTGACTATTTCCTCAGACCCAAGGCTGCTCCTATATGTAACAAGTAGAGCCTAATGACTAAAAACGTTGGCATTAAAACGGTCCCTTCGTAAAATGGGGATCTATAGCAGTGATTAATCCCGTGCCGTGTTGTTGTGGCCTGACAGCCTCTCTGTTGAACAATGATTAACAGTCAATGACTCCACTCAACCCAGCAGCGCTAACACACTGTTTACATTAGCCCAGCTCCCATAGAGGCCAATGCTACGGGCGCTATGCTAACAGCAACGGTCACCTGGCTTAGCTGCACACATTACAGCCACGACAGGCCACTGTAAAAAAGTACTGTTGGCGTGATAATACGATTCCACCATGTGTGGGAGGATACGGTGCGGCCCAATCCCTGTGTGTATCATCCATCCTACACCACAACCTTCAACTAAGCCTCTTTCATTAATGTGAGAAATTTGCATTTGTGATGAGGATGGGGGAGGGACCCGGGAGACATCTTTTAGATGAAAAAAACAACAACAATGAAATACATTTGAACGTCTAACACTCATTTACAATTATATTACATTACAAGTTTGAAAGCACAGCGGAGTCAAAAGATGTATTCTGTATTCGCGAAGGGTTTTAATAATTAAAATAAAATAATAAAACACCCCAGGCAAATAAACTCTGACACTCATTTCGCACAACCTTTAATGACAACCCAAGCAAGAAATGACAGACAGGCATAGCTTCGCCTTCACTCCCATGCTAACCAATTACGCTGGAATTTCAAACAGAAGATAATCAGCTTCACTTTGGGCTCCATTGACTCATGCTAATTTGGATGAAATTGCTGTACCTTAAGAGTGCCGAAACAGACGAAGCATCTCTTTTGTACAAGTCACTGGCTTTCACCGTTAGCTGCACTAAATTGAACGTGTCTAGTTGCACATGCCTTTTCTTCCATCATTGTCAGGTAATATGATTTGTGCAGCAAACGGCGTTGAACACTTAACATGTCCGGCTAGCTGAGCCAACATACGTTTGTTTTTCCTTCTGTTCCTTCAATTCACAAACGTACTCTATTTTAATGACGCAGAACATGTCGCCACATGTTACGCAGTGATGACCGGGTGCTGAAACGTGATGAGTAGGCGCCCAGAGTTTTTCCCGGGTCAAGTAACATGGCAAGGGAAAACTCATGGCTCTGGTGATGAGTTGAAGATTCTTCTCACATATTTGGCTCAAATTCACTCAATCCAATTCTGTCCAGCACACTGGCTTTTCCCACCAGGCTAAACGTAAAACACCCTTTAAAACTTCTGAAGATGACTTTAAAACAGCCTGCCAAACCAGCTGAGGTTCTGAATGGATGGTGTACTAGCCTAACTCCTCCCTGTATGATTTTCAATGATAAACCAGAACAGAAACCTCCACTTCCTGACTGTGTTCAACTTCATAGTTACAGTAAACCCAGACACAGCAGCAGTGACTCCAATAACGGACTGGTTTCACAAATGCTTTCAGCACAATGACTGTTTTTCCCTCTCTCGTTGCCCCACAGCAACAGGAGCTGTGCTACAGTGCTAAGGCAGCGTTTGATGTGAAACTGTAACCCATCTGGCTCCTCCTCGGGAGCCCAGCACTTCCTCATAGCGAGGAGCCAATCACAACGTTTCCTGCTGCCCCCTGTCACCAGATATCTGAACTTTGGTAGGAGTAGCAGTGGACAGGGAGAGAGAGAGAAATAGCCTGAAAACAGTTCAAGCTAGGCTATTTTCTTATATTTCTTCTGTTTCCACTGAGACACGATTCAACCAAGCAGGTGTAGCTTGGATTTATGCCCCGTGCCCCTGGAGTAGACTCCTCATTTGGAAAGCCGGATACCGGAGTCCACCTCATCTGTTGATACCACTCACCCACAGGAAATCAAGCCAGAGACCACTGTTGGAGGGTCTGCCTGGTCACCCAGACAAAATACAAGTTTGGATTACAGAGCAGTGGGATTTATACGTCTCACACAGGCATGTACAGACACACACACACACTCACTCCCCCCCGCCCCTGTGTACTATCTATATCATGCGATCAGAGTCAAGACCTCATGGTTCCACACACCTGCCAGAGACAGATGTTCAGAGTAAATCACATCAAACCTGTGAGGGAAGAATAGCTCCATAGCTACGCTGGCTGAAGTGCAAACACCTGCACCCGACAACAGTACTGCCAATGGTCGCAACAGCCACACGCACACACACACACACACACACACACACACACACATGCAAACACGCACACGCAGACAAAGGAGAGATTCTCTCTTTCATTCACATTGACTCAACTGTCTTTTCTCCATTCTATTGGTGTGTAACCATCTTCTTTTTCTGGAGCTGAGTTTTTTTTTTTCAATTGCACAATTGTTATGGGAGAACCAGACATCCCTTCAAAGACAAACAAGTCATAACAAAGCAAAGATCCAGGCAGGCAGGCAGGCATTTCAATTGGAAAGACAACATGCGAGATACTGTAGCCTAGTCTATTGTATCTGCGCTGTAAGCTACACTACTTTGATTATTATGGCAGATTCTGATTTCCTATAACACCAAACTCAATAGACTCCATAGACAATGAACTCAGTGACACAGCAGAGAGCAGGATTTACACACAAAATAACTTGTTAAGATTTCCTGTCATCCAATGCTGTGCACTTCCTGGTCTGTGAGTTGTAGGAGGGGTTGGTGGTCTGGAGATAAACAGACTCCCTTCACGCCTCGTGCCCCAGAAACAGGAAGAGGCTGTGAGTGAAACAGCAGCCCGACGTTATCTGAGCTCTCTCTCTCTCTCTCTGCTATCCTGAAATTCCATTCTCCTACTGCGAACAACAGACGTCACTCTGGGAGCGTCCATCTTGGGTCGCAAATGCACCGTTGGCTGCCTAACAGACAATAACAGCAGGAGCCGTTGTGTCATATCTGCCTGCCAGAGGGGGTGTGTGTGTTCGTGTGTGTGCTGCCTAATGGTTTTTCCCCTGTTCAGTACACAAGGGCTTCTTGAGCCACCAGGGCTGAACATTTTGACGGTTCTATTTTACATATGTCTTCATGAGTGGATACTATTGTTATTCAGATCAAAGGGGGGAGGAGAAAGAGAGAGGGAGTGAGAGAGAGCGGGAATGAGAGAGGGAGATGGATCAGATGTCCTGAATATATTAAGGTTTTGGAGTGGATACACACTGAACATGCTCACAGTTGTTTAGATGTATGTGACAACACGGTGCCATTCCCCCCCTAAAGCTATATTCAGATAAATTAGCAACACTCGGATGATTTCCATAAACAGAATGGCTTGACGGCGCCAATATTATCCAGAACAAACACATGCATCCTACTGTTCCAATGCATAAAAAACACACACACACACACACATCCACACACTATTAGGCACAGTGACTCAAACACATGGTACTGTACTTTAAAAGCATCACATATTTGTGTGTGTGTGTTTATGTGTGTAGGCGGAGGGTGTGTGTGTGCAGTATGGCTGAATGCACTAGTGTTTGAGGGCTATATGTGTGATTGAAACAGAATACAGCTGATGTGACTGACTGACTGATTGTGAGACATTCTCATTGTCACTTGTGACCACAGTAACCACGGTTTTGGTGAAGCCGTTTACATTACACGCACGTGCGCACACACACACACACACACACACACACACACACACACACACACACACACACACACACACACACACACACACACACAGCCTCCTCACTTCCCTTCACAGAACACACACACACAGGGGAGGTGTGTGTGTGCAAGTTTGCTATATTCACGTCAGTTTGCAACGCACCTCTTTTCGTGTGCTGCACTTGCATTCAGTAGTGTCTATGAATCGCCTGATTATGAAGGCGAGAATGAATGAAAGGTGTATACTTATTTTACATTGTATGTAGTTCTGTCCTGGTGCGGTTCTTGTCTATTTATGTTCTGTATTATGTCATGTTTTATGTGGATCCCAGGAAGAGTAGCTGCTGATTTAGCACTAGCTAATGGGGATCCTAATAAATCCACACACACACACACACACAAACCCACAGTCTGTAAATCTGCTACCACAGAATACCAGACACACACACAGCCACAGACAGACAATAGCTAACTACATCTAAATAACCACTCTGTGGCTAGCTGAAATCTGCACCCTGATTTCCCAGAAACTAGTAACTAGTAAGAAACCCACCAAAAGAATCATGATATGCCATCACTAAAATCAGCATAATATACCATCACTAAAATCAGCATAATATACCATCACTCAAATCAGCATAATATACCATCACTAAAATCAGCATAATATACCATCACTAAAATCAGCATAATATACCATCACTCAAATCAGCATAATATACCATCACTCAAATCAGCATAATGTACCATCACTCAAATCAGCATAATATACCATCACTCAAATCAGCATAATATACCATCACTAAAATCAGCATAATATACCATCACTAAAATCAGCATAATATACCATCACTAAAATCAGCATAATATACCATCACTAAAATCAGCATAATATACCATCACTCAAATCAGCATAATATACCATCACTCAAATCAGCATAATGTACCATCACTCAAATCAGCATAATATACCATCACTCAAATCAGCATAATATACCATCACTAAAATCAGCATAATATACCATCACTAAAATCAGCATAATATACCATCACTAAAATCAGCATAATATACCATCACTAAAGTCAGCATAATGTACCATCACTAAAATCAGCATAATCACTGTCACCGTCATGAGTCATAATAAACGTCATCCTCTTCATTGTCATAACTTCAAGGTTATTTAGTTACACATTCCTTTCTTTAGGCTATACTGTAGTTGAGAAGTGGGTACGGTGTCTCTCAGGCAGTACAATAAAGGCCTTGTTTAGTGTCTGTCTCCTCCTAACAGCAGCAGTGGTGGTTACTGGTGACAGTGTTTTTTATTGGAGGTGTGAAAGAGAGGCCACTCCACACTGGGACAGGGAGGGGCTCCACATCTGTCTCCCCCTGTCTCAGGCCCTGCTGCACACACACACAGCTCCTGTTACCACAGAAAGTCCTCTGAAGTGTGTGTGTGTGTGTGTGTGTGTGTGTGTGTGTGTGTGTGTGTGTGTGTGTGTGTGTGTGTGTGTGTGCGTGCGTGCGTGCGTGCGTGCGTGCAGCAGGGCCTGAGACAGGTGGAGACGGATGTCAGCCATCACAGGACAATCTCACCTCCAACACAGCGAGATACATTAACCCTCTCTAAACCCTCTCTAAAGGGATGATGAAGCAGCTGTGGTTAACACTCTTAGGACAGCCTCTCCTCTACACCTTGGGACAAGTACGCAGTGGCTTGCCCCCCCCACCCCCCCCCCCCCACCACCTCCACACACACACAGCATAATACAAGTATAATAAAGAGTACTGACAACACCTACTGATTACTCGGTAAGTGTGATATTCTAGAAGAAAACAAATGATTTGCTTGATGCACTGTATATAAAAGTGTGGCCTCCGTACTGTACCACACTTACTGCTGTGAGGTGGGTGGGTGGGTGTGCGTTTTTCAGCCTTGGTACAGGTACCTATACCAGTAGCATCAAGGGCAGAGGGTGGCGATTCTTAAAATCCTCCTTCACACGGTCAATCTAGACCTCTCCAATCTTCGCTGGTTCCTCCTCTGTGTCCTTCAGATGAACACAGTGGGAGCTGCATTTCACCCACTGTGTATTCATAGCTCCATTGAGCTACTGAACCATGCAATCTATAGGCTAAACTCTATACACTTTGGGCATCATTTATTACTACAGCCTAATCTATACATTCATCAATAATAATATTGTTTTCCTTCTGAGATCGAATTGACCGTTTCAACAGTAAATGTGTTCCGCCTAGTTGGGTTCTTCTAATATTTTGAAACGTTCTATATTTCAACACCACGGAAAGTCATTCATACTTGATAATATCGTATCACTATAGGTAGAGTGTCGTGTGTCTGTACCTGGACAGAATGGCTCAGACTAGTGGGATAGAGTAGGAATTCTCTGTTTGGGACTGAAAAGCTCCAGATCAGGACATCATACATTTGGACTGTTTCCTTCCAAAACATATGGAAAAATACAGAGCCTTTCATCCCCTTTCCGCCCACCATAGCTATTAATATTTCTCACAGAGCCCTTCCCCCATGTCCCACTAAGGCTAGGAATTCCCGTTGAAACATAGTCAAGTCTGAGGATAAGAAAAAGTGATGCAAAAAAAATTAGAATCTGTCCATCTCTCTCTTTTCTTGTTTCACACACAAGTACACCCACTTGCCTAAATTAACTTGAGTATCCAACCCGCATTGTCCGCTTAAAACAAACAAATGAGCAACAGTGACTGACAGCGCTATAAATCGTTTTAATTAGGACCTAGTAGTCTGCATCAAACACCTCTGACTTTTCCATCCTTTATTAAAAAATAATAATAATTCTTCCCAAGCTTCTTGCAATCCAAAAATGTTTCCCTGGAAGCCGCCGCGATGGGAGGCCGTGTGAATGCAATATTCATTTTGCTGCAGGAGAACAATCTATGCATAACAATGAGCGGGCCTAATGAAAGCAGCCATCAAACCTGCAACACATACATATTAAACTATCGGGACCTCTGCGTGTCATTCGCTTAGTGCATCATTTGTTCACCCCGTTTTTTTCTCTTTGCCTCCTGACCTTTCCCCGTATCCCTCCTCTTTTTCCTCACTCTCCGTTTCTCCTTCGATGCTGAAAATACGGAGGTGTTATGGCATTCTGGACGTGCCCGGTAGCGTCAGAGGGGCAGAGGGTAAATGGTGGATGGAACGTTTTTTTTATGGTTTCACATCCGTCGTAAAGGGACTGCTGGGTAACGTCGATACTCGTTTCCGACTCAAAGATGCTACTAGAAACAGCTTTTACCAGGAATTGTTTGATAAACAAATGCTGAAAATATAATTGTGATGACAAGTATAAAAGATAATCCAAGACATTTTGTCAGTCTCCTAGCCCCTCGCTAACAATCACCTGACATTTGCTCATAAACATACATCAAACCTACCAGTATCAGACTGTAGGCATCACTCATAGCTAATGTCCTGTAATCATGTAATCATGGCTGCTGTATAGAGGGCTACAACAGGCTAACTGCTCCTCCCTCCTCTCTCCTCCTCCCAAGCCTCCAGCCGTGCTTCTTCACAGCGTTGGTGTCTCTTTCCCTCCCTGCCTGCCTCCCTCCCTGTCTGGGAAATCTATCCTTCCACCTGACAGTGGCCATTTTAAGGCCTCTCTTGCCTCCTGGTAAACAATGGGAGAGGGATAATTGATCAAACAGCAAGGGAACCCTGGAGGAGGAAGGTCACCGCCCGCCAGCCGAGAGAGAAACACTGAGGGAGAGGGGGATATGATGAGGTGTGTGCGTGTGCCTGCCTGCGTGTGTGTGTGTAAAGGCAGGGAGGAGGGAGGGGGTCAGGAGGGGGATGGTGCTCTGACGTTCCGGAGCTGCCATTTCTCTTCCCTGACAAAGACTCCATCTGCCACCGAGCCATTTGCTGCCTGCCGAGTCGAGAGCGCATTCCACACGCCGCGTTCACCTTGGTGTCACCTCTAAGTCGAGCTCTGCTGACGGTGTAGACACGCGCACACACACACACTCTAAGAATATTGCCCATACACGCACAAACACTCTTTCTTTCTTTCTTTCTTTCTTTCTCACACACACACACACACACACACACACACACACACACACACACACACACACACACACACACACACACACACACACACACACACACACACACACACACACACACACACACACACACACACACACACACACACACACACACACACACAAACACACACACACACACAGTCTCTGTGTCGTTCCTCTCCTAAGCAGCAGCAGCCCCCCTCCCCCTCAGCACTACTGATATCACTGGGCAACCATCTCCGCTGTGCATTGTGGGAGTGTCTCGGGGGTTGGCAACGCGTCAGGGACTGAGGGATTCACACACTTCTGAGAGAGACCCAGTGGCATGGAGGGAGAGAGGGAGAGAGAGAGAGATGGCATTTTAAAGAGGAAGCTGAATTTCACCTGCAATTACCGTAGCTCGGGGGCACACGGCTTGGTTAAGAGACATTTCATCCCCCCACGCTGCTGAGAGTGAGAGACTGTCATGTGTGTGTGCGTGCGTCGCTCGCCCTAAGAGGCGAAAAAAATGGAGGGACGGAGAAAATAGAATAGAAAAATATTCCTCTCTCTCTCTCTCTCTCTCTCTCTCTCTCTCTCTCTCTCTCAGGGATGAAAGAGAGAAAGGCAGCTGGGGCTCTAACTACCAAATGAAACGCGGGGCCCATTCAGTGGGTCCCTGCCTGGCCATCTGCACACCAGACCAGACATCTGAGCTGAGCAGCAAACCTCTGGGCCTCTCCACACACACACATATATACACACAAACACACACAGAAACACACACACGAGCCCTGCCTAACCTTTCACTCACTAGGCAAAACAGCCTGATTCAGTCTCATTATCGATTCCATTCCTTTCTTTACTTCCTTATTTATGTGCAATGCCCCAGAGCAGCCGGGGGGAGCCTCCTCTCCCTCTCCCAGCTCTGAGATGGAGCCGTAATGACTTCCCTGAGGCTCAGGCTCCTCACAGTTTCACCAGCGTTCTCTGTGTGACTCTATCTGTCTCAGTGAGGAGAGTGACTACACAAATACAGTAATGATCTCTCCCTGGGAGACATTGGCTTCGGGGCTCCTGGCGCCGCAAGTGGGCTTTTCTGGCCCCTGCAGGGTCTCCATACAACTCCAATTCCCTCAGCATGGACCCCCCAACAGGATCAACACCCCCCTCCACAACGTAATAACACCTGCATAAGCTCTCAAAGAAAGAAAGAAAGAAAGAAAGAAAGAAAGAAAGAACGAAAGAACGAAAGAAAGAAAGAAAGAAAGAAAGAAAGAAAGAAAGAAAGAAAGAGCGCGAGAGCGAGGGTAGCAGGTAGAATCTGGGTAGGCCATTCCTTCAGCCATGTGTAACCAGCAGAGACTAATAAACCAGAGTGGTTTTAGACAGCAGCACCTCTCCTGTAATGCGCTGCCAGAGGCCTGCATGGGGTTAACGGTATACTGTGGGATCCATTTAGTGGTGTTTCTGAAGGACATCTCTTTACCCCTCTAGCCCCTAGCTGATCCCCTTCTGGCTTAATCCTCCAGGGAGGGGCCTGCCTGACATCCTCACACACACACAGCCTCGTAAACCCAACCTCGCCTTCTCCACACAAATGCACACGTGCACACACCCCTAGTGACCCCCGCTGCACCCCTGAGTGCTAGAGTAAAAATCCAAAAACCCTAAAGCCTTCAGCTTCTAGCCCTGTTTGTCTAGGCCCTCCATTCAAAATAGTCCATCTCAATCCGGATGGGCTGAGTGGCTCGACCGGCAGCCAGTCACTCAGCAGATTGGAGCTCCCTCCCGGTCGCTGTCCCGGTGTGAAAGCCCTGATTCATGGCGTTGGGGACCAGGGCCTTTACAAGAACAGCATTGTCCTGTGTACTTGCCCTTCACTGGGACGTGACTGATGGGGGCTGTTTGGGAAAGGGAATTAGTACCAGGGCTTAACTCTTATTTAGTGAGACACAACGTTGGAGAGATATAGAGAGGATGTGGCAGTACCTATTACTGCTACTAGTGTGTGTGAATGTGTGTTGGGTGGGGGGGGGGGGGGGGGGGGGGTGTATGGTGTTGAGTGTGTGTTGGTTGGGGGGGTGTGGTGTGAGTGTGTGTTGGATGGGGGGGGTGTATGGGGTGTGTGTGTGTGTGTGTGTGTGTGTGTGTGTGTGTGTGTGTGTGTGTGTGTGTGTGTGTGTGGGGGTGTGTGTGTGTGTGTGTGTGTGTGTGTGTGTGTGTGTGTGTGTGTGTGTGTGTGTGTGTGTGTGTGTGTGTGTGTGTGTGTGTGTTGGATGGGGGTGTATGGTGTGTGGTGTGAGTGCAATTACTGTATTTAACATAGTACACTTCTAAAAGCTCCCATAAGAGATATGAAAACTTTGAAGAAAAACTCAGAGATGGCGGTTCTAGCAGACAGTAGCACTCCAGTGGATCTGTGAACACCCTGGCTGTGTCAGAATGCTTTAGGCTGCTTGTCGACACTGTTTTAGATGCACTCTCCATCAGGCTGAAGTAAATGCACTCCGTTTCCCCTTTGCTGTGACAAAAGGCTCGTAACAAAATATATAGGCCTCACAGTGTGAGTGCTTCTCCTACAACACGGTTTCAATTCAACTCACTAATGCTCTCATTGTTAGCAGCCGTGCTATCCCTAACCCTCTATCAACACAACACGACACACACACACACACAGACGCACTCATGCACGTGCGCATGCCAACTCTGCCCTTATGGTTTAAAATGAGGAAGTAAAGTAGTGGCACAGCCTTGGTATTTCCCTGGTTTAACTGTCTTTTGCTTGTTGACCACAGGCATGAATAACACAGTACAGCAGGGTTCCCTAACAGGCGGCCGCGGGCCGAATTTGGCCTGCGGGCGGATTTATTTGGCCCCGGGAGCTTTCTGAGAAAAAAAAAGACGTTTTATTCTAATTTCAATTTTCATTGTTGGAAATGAAAGACTGTAGAAACACCAGGAAATCAGGTCCAGGTGATTTTAATTTTGGAAATCTGTTCCCAAGTATTCCCACGCATAATAAAGAGACACGTGATCGCATACAAACTTAAGCAAGGTTTGAAACGGTTCTGTTTTAGTCAAATATTATATACGGTTGGGATTCAATTTGCAGTCTACAAATGATTTGTAATTATGTTCCAACCCCCCTGCTCAAGGAAAAACAAACGGCTTGTGGCTGAATCTAGTTGATGATCTCTGCAGTACAGTGTAACACCCGATCCACACAATCCTGCTATAGCAGGGAAATGCTGCCTAGCTGCCCTGCTGTACACAGTGGGAGTGGAATGGAAATGCTGGCCCAACAGGAGATGAGACACACACACACATTACAAACACACTGACACGCACACACACACACAGAGTACTGTGGGGCTGACGCAAGACAATCTCAGCCTCACGTGTCTCTCGCCTACGGCCGCCCGCTGCTCCTGACCTTCGGGATGTTTTTCTCTCTCCTTCCCCCTCTCCCTCTCACTCCTCCCTCTCTCAACACCTCCCTGTGATTCGTATTTGTCATTAAAAGGCATTGCATTTCAAGCTGGATAAAGCAGATGGGGCTGTGTAGGCATTACTGCTCCTCGACGCAGAACCTTGGCCTAAGTACAGATAGACTGCATGCATTACCTCTCTCTCTCTCTCACACACACACACACACACACACACACACACACACACACACACACACACACACACACACACACACACACACACACACACACACACACACACACACACACACACACACACACACACACACACACACACACACACACACACACTACACAGTCTAAAGAGTGAAATGGCAGCTTTAACAACAGGGTGTCTTCCTGGGAAAGCTGAATAAAGCTGAATTGCTGCCACGGTCTAAAGTGCTGCTTCACATGTTGTTGATGTATTCACTAAACATACAGGCTGAAGGCAAGACGCCTGCCAGAGCTCTTATTGTTAGCTCGTATTAGTTATTGTAGACAGTATAATACTGCATCAAGTATAACAAACCCAACTAACTTAAAAGACAAAATACAACAACACAAATTGACTAAAATCATATGACATTTTTCATAGCATAAATCATTGCGACTCAGTCCCAACTCATCCCTCATGTTTAGTCTTCTCTCTCTTCCAACTCAACCCTCATGTTTAGTCTTCTCTCTCTCCCAACTCATTCCTCATGTTCAGTCTTCTCTCTCTCCCACCCCTCTCTCTCTGTCTCTCCCAACTCATCCCTTATGTTCAGTCTTCTCTCTCTTCCAACTCATTCCTCATGTTCAGTCTTCTCTCTCTCCCACCCCTCTCTCTCTGTCTCTCCCAACTCATCCCTCAGGTTCAGTCTTTTCTCTCTTCCAACTCATCCTTAATGTTCAGTCTTCTCTCTCTTCCAACTCATCCCTCATGTTCAGTCTTCTCTCTCTCCCAACTCATCCCTCATGTTCAGTCTTCTCTCTCTCCCAACTCATCCCTCATGTTCAGTCTTCTCTCACTTCCAACTCATCCCTCATGTTCAGTCTTCTCTCTCTCCCAACTCATCCCTCATGTTCAGTCTTCTCTCTCTCCCATCTCATCCCTTGTGTTCAGTATTCTCTCTCTCTCTCTCTCTCTCTCTCTCTCTCTCTCTCTCTCCCAACTCAGCCATCATGTTCAGTCTTCCCTCTCTCCCAACTCATCCCTCGTGTTCAGTCTTCTCTCTCTCTCTCTCTCTCTCGCTCTCTCTGTCTCTCCCAACTCAGCCCTCGTGTTCAGTCTTCTCTCTCTCCCACCTCTCTCTCTCTGTGTCTCCCAACGCATCCCTCGTGTTCAGTCTTCTCTCTCTCTCTCTATCTCTCTCTCTGTCTCTCCCAACTCATCCCTCGTGTTCAGTCTTCTCTCTCTCTCTCCCTCCTCTCTTTCTCTCTCTCTTCCTCCCCTCTCTCTCTCCCTCCTCTCTCTCTCTCCGTCTCTCTCCCCCTCCTCCTCTCTCTCTCTCCCTCCTCTCTCTCTCTCCCTCCTCTCTCCCACCTCTCTCTCTCTCTCTCCTCTCTCCCTCATCTCTCTCTCTCTCCCTCCTCTCTCTCTCTCTCCCTCCTCTCTCTCTCTCTCCCTACTCTCTCCCTACTCTCTCTCTCTCTCTCTCTCTCTCTCTCCCTCCTTCCTTTCAGCCCAGTACTATTGAGCGCTAGTATTTAGTGCTTCCATCTTCTACCATAGTCCCAGCAATCTGTCAGGCCACTGGCTATACTGACTGAGAACACACTGTACATCTAAGGGAAGGAAAGGAGGGAAGCGTGTTCTGGAACATCAGCTAGTTATTAAGGCTGACTTCTCACCTTTCTCTCTCTCTCTCGCTCTCTTTCTCTTTCTCTCGCTCGCTCACACACACACACACACACACACACACACTGCACACACCACACACACACACACACACACACACACTGGACACACTGCACACACCGCACACACACACACACACACACTGCGCGCACACACACACACACATAACAACAAACACAAACACACTTCCCAGCACCTCTCTCTCACGATCATGGGTTAGCCTCTGCTGGTGGTAAAACAAAGAGAGAATGCCAAACACATAACAAAGAAAAACGATCTATTCTTAAAATTTGTCCTTTTCACACCCTCGCATACATGTGTGCACATACACAGGCTTCAGTGGAGGCTCCTCAGAGGAGGAAGGGGAGGATCATCCACCTCAGGGAATTTCATAAAAATAAAAATAGTGAAACATTAATAAACAAGTTATCCTTTTTAGATAAAACTATAGTAAATATATTCAGATCCCCAAATAATTAATTAAAACACACTGTTTTGCAATGAAGGTCTATATTACCCTCAACAGCACTCTGTAGGGCAGCACCATGGTCTAGCTGGAGGACAGCTAGCTTCCGTTCTCCTCTGGGTACATTGACTTCAATACAAAACCTAGGTGGCTCATGGTTCTCACCCCTTCCATAGACTTACACAGTAATTATGACAACTTACAGAGGACGTCCTCCAACCTATCAGAGCTCTTGCAGCATGAATTGACATGTTGTCCACCCAATCAAAGGATCAGAGAATGAATCTAGTACTGAAAGCATAAGCTACAGCTAGCCTGTACTGCAGTGCATAATATGTGATGACTAGTTGACTCAAAGAGAGAGTAAGACAATAGTTGAACAGTTTTGAATAAATATATTTCTTCCAAAATGAAGGAGAAGCAAGAGAGGAAGAGCTAGCTATATTTCATGGTATATTTTTTCCACTTTCACTTACTTAGCTAGCATCGAATGCAGCTAGCTAGTTTAGCCTACTCAAACACCCGGCTCAAACAGCTAGCTGGCTATGTCTATCCAACACTGGAACTCTTCCAAGTCAAAGTAAGCTTTTGGTTTTATTAATGAATTGCCACCGGGGCCCACAAATGTAACTGCTAAACTGCTTGCTGCTGACTGTACACTGTAATGCATGATTGTAGTGGGTTTACTAACGCTACAACTCTCATTTGCAACTGTTGGACTAATGATTACACTCTAGATCAGCTAGACGCAGGCAAGAGTGTGCAAGGCAGTATTAAATGTGTCACTGTCTGTCACCTTGATTACTCAAAATTCTCTCGACCTGAGCACCTAAGCTGTAAACTTTCATTCATAGGCTAGGTTGTAGCAACCTCATGATGGGTAGAGGGAAAATTTGAGTGTCATGTAGTAGCCTAAACCTATCGATGATACATTGAGCTGTGTGAATGGAATATGAATGACAGTCATCCAATATGCTGTAATAGAAATAAGGCCATGTTCATTAAAAAAATGTTGCATCCTCCATCATCTTAAACGGCACCGACCGCCACTCACAGGCTTGTAAACACACAAACACACACCTTGTGACCTTTGCCATCCCTTTGTGCGCTACGGCTTTAGTAAACTCTCTAAACGATACAATACAACTCTCTCTCTCTCTTCTCTGTCTCTCCTCTATTTGATTCAACATTCGTAATTCCCTCTGGGTATTTAAGCACCACTCTCCCTTTTCCTACCCTCCTCTTACAAGGAACTAATGTTGGATAATTGCTCTGTACTGTGGCTGTTTGGATGACGTTCATGTTTGCCAAAGTTCTGCCTGTTTTCTATGGACTAATGGAAGAATAAACAGACAGAAATACTGTACGATCACTAGAGACTGATAGGTGGACATTTCACTGCAGTGTTCAACAGTGAGCAAATCATCACAGCCACCAGAGAGGTTTGCCTTTCACCCGTTCTCCAGCCCTACATTTCCAGGAAATCCATTTCAAACGGAGCCGTCAATATCATGACTGATAGCAGACAGCTATCAATAATAGGTTACATGGTATGTAACAGGTAAAGGCCCAGCGCCGGTCCGAAATGTGTAACTTACAATTTGCAGTGCAGGTGATTCTCAAACCAGGTGTATTGTACGGCAAGCAAACATCACCTTGAAAAACACATTTAGGAGGAGAACCGTTCCCCTTTGATATTTCTATCCGCTGAATAGGCCTACCTCAAAATACATAAACACACCTAACTCTCACCGGTACGCTTACCCAGCTGAGCTGCATAAGAGATAAAGCTGATTTATAAAGTGTGAGATTAGATCTGGTGACACACTCATCAGCACAAAGCCATAAAGTGAGAAAGGGAGAAAAGTGCAAGTCATTGTCTGTGGGATAAAACCGTCACCTTTGTCTGCTTGGTGAAACCTTGAGGTAGCAGAGCAAGTGGTAACACACACACACACACACACACACACACACACACACACACACACACACACACACACAGAGAGAGACAGAGAGAGAGAGAGAAAACAAAGATAAGCAGGGCCAAACAGATGAGCCACAGAAGAGCGGGTGAGAAACGGCTAACCAGCCAACCAATTTAATCCACTCTATTGTTGAGGAACATGATTCAGTTTGGCTCCAACTGATAGGCCTAACAATTTAAATTCTATGTTAGACTACATCAACAGATACTGTGATAACTGTTTAAATTCAATGTTACTGCAACAGATCACAAACACTGATGATGGTTAATTCGCATGTTTCCCTCGCCCCCGAAAATGTTCTGATCAAAATGGAGAGAAATGTAATTAATTGCACGATTCACTGAATGAAACTCTGAATTTGTAATGTAATCAGAACAACTGCTTTTTCAAGGAGCCCTTGTTAAATTTAATTGGGGGAGAAAATCCTCTTGTGTCGAAAGAATGAAATCTAATTAAGCCTGGAATCGAAGGAGTCTGCGAACTCTCCTCTACGCCAAAACAAATTTTGTTGATGACAAGTTGAGCAAAAAATAATAATCAAAAGCTCCTCTCATAACAACTATAAGTATTAGGGAATGTCACACAGGGCCCAACAACAACAAAAAGCTATTTTGTTGACAGTCGTTCAGAGACGATAGAAAGGTAACAGGGAAAAGAGTCAGTACTCACTGACAGGAATTGTCTTCAGCTCTGTGACATCACTGCTCTAACACCTGAGAGAGAAAAAGAGGACAATAGCCAGGTTAATCCATTTATACGTTGATATCTCTTCTGTATGACACCGTTCATTTCATCTGTTCTCCATGGAAAATACAATCTAAACGCTAATGACGACCAGTTTGGGCCCTGATGGGTGAATACCTAATTCATTTCCAACATACACCGATATCAAAGCTCTGTGCGCTGCTGTGGTCAACTGACAGATCAAACAAGACAAAAGGACATGACGTTTTGAGACACAGCTAGGAGCTGGCACTGAGCGTGAGCAGAGCAGATCTAACACACACACACACACACACACACACACACACACACACTCTCTCTCTGTCGCAGGCACAGCAGGCCTGCGAACACAAACACGCCACACAACACACACTCATACATTTTTCCTGCTCAACCTGTTAGAATGAAAGCCAGACATTATGGCTTTTGTTGTGAGGGAGGAGGATATTTTCCTAAAAACACAAGACAGTTCTTGCTAGGAGAGAGAACCAGCCCTTCCCAGTGTTCTCACGCCCCTCGGAGCTACACTGTCTCGGATCTATCTGTCTTCCTGGAGCACAGAGAAGGGGAGAGGCAGCGAGGGAGCTTTCTCAGCCTGTGCGTCCGAAAGGACATGGTGACCGTCTTGCCTTGCCTGTTTGTCACGGCAGTGGCACTGTCTCTCTCACTGCAGCACCGCTAGTGGTGTCATGGTCACTCTGGTACACACATTCACCCTGACACTGGGTAAAACTCTATAGCACACAGACAGACACAGGGGCACAGAAACACACACACGTGCCATTACGGCTGACATCTCCACAGGAAATAAACGGTATTAACTAGAGTGACGGTGTCCGTCTATAATAACGACGTGATCTAGCGATAATGACTCCTCCTAGTCATCCACAGGCCTGATCTGGTCGTCTGATCTCACACACACACACACACACACACACACACACACACACTCACACACACACACACACACACTCACACACACACACTCACACACACACACACACACACACACACACACACACACACACACACACACACACACACACACACACACACACACCACCTTGCTTACACATCTCCGTGGTGATAACACACCGTGCCGGGCCGAGTGAGGGAATTCATCTGTGCGTCTTCATAAAGGCCTATTAGAGCCATGATTAAAGGATGTTCCCTCAGAGAGGGCGCGACGCTGAAATGATTCCCCCAGCCAACGAGTGATGTAATGAGAGTGGTGAGATTTGAAGCTACATACTTCACCCCGTTTTCGCCTGCCTGGGTATTTGAAATACACACTGACCTGACTACGGCTATGCTAGCTATTTGCTAAGACAACAAGTCTAGAACACTTTAGAGCCTTACGTACGCTCTACTCAAACACAGTCATAAGCAATACAATGATAGCAAGCAGCATCTGACTAGGCCTAAACATTCTCTAAGCCCGCAGGCACAAAACAACAGGTCCACATAGAACAAGGCTTTTCAATTCCAGGCCTCGAGGGCAACAGCTGTGACGTGGCCCTGGAGGCTTGGAATTGAATAGTGCCTTTGGCGGAGAGAACCGTCACGATAAATCTAGTAATGTAGACGTAACTTTAGCGAGGAGAAACCTTAGCGATGCCTTCATAAAGTGCCATTCAATGACAGACATGCTAAAAAGGTGCTTGTCTCCTTTTGCTCTTGGCTCATCTGTGATATCGCAGGCCAGGGAGGGAGGGAGGGATGAAAGCAGAGGGCACTGACTGTGAACTGGCCGCAGACATTTTTCTGAAACCTCCGGAACAAAACAGGCAAGTCTTGACAATCTACCCACCACTGAGTCGTCACACAATCAGTTGCAGGAAACCGATCCCTAAATAGCAGTGATTCATCTCTTCATCGCACAAAGTCAGTACACAGAACACAAAGAGCCCCTCTCTCTCTCTCTCTCCCCCCCTTCTCTCTTTCTGCTTAAAAATACTGCTTCTCCCAGCTTTCTTTTGCGTGTGATTTACTGGCACTGTTTAACTGCGGGGCAGTATCTTTTATCGTTACATGATCTGGAGCTGAAAGCTGACAAAATGGAATCTGTGGCGAGAGGTGCGTGTCTGTTCTGTGGAGAGACGAGGAAGAGGGGAGGGAGAAGAATCTGTGTGCAGAAACGTTTGCCTAAGTGCAATTCTGATCCTCTCTCTCAGCATATTCAGAAGAGCCTCTCTGTGTGTTCTATTCCATTAAATGCCTTCTTCCTAGATCTGATGGAGCAAGTCCCATTCCTGGGGAGTGGGCTATCCCACACAATGTAAAGCACAAGAACTGGCTGAAAAGCAACGAACAAAACACAATCCATTTGTGGGATTTAAGAGAGAGGACACCCTCGAGGGACTGTCATCGTGTAACACAAACAGTGTGTGTGTGTGTGTGTGTGTGTGTGTGTGTGTGTGTGTGTGTGTGTGTGTGTGTGTGTGTGTGTGTGTGTGTGTGTGTGTGTGTGTGTGTGTGTGTGTGTGTGTGTGTGTGTGTGTGTACGCATTAGCGCATGGGCGTATGTGTGAGCGTATGTGTGAGCGTGATGGTCCTGTATGTGTGAGCGTGAGCGTGATGGTACTGTATGTGTGAGCGTGAGCGTGATGGTACTGTATGTCTGTGCCATTTATGATTCAGCCCTGTTACTGCTACTCCCAATATGGCTCGGAGCCAATTCCTACAGTAGCATCATGATGAATCTGAGGGGAGCCTCTCTCCGTCTCCCTCCACTTAGCCTATGGGGCTATCATTCACCGGCTAATTGGACGGACCTGCCTCTGGCCTCAGCTTAAAGGTCCAATGCAATCGTTTTTATCTCAACATCAAATCATTTCTGGGTAACAATTAAGTAACTTACTGTGATTGTTTTAAATTAATATGGTAAAAAATAAACAAAAACAGCTTCCTAGCAAAGAGCATTTTCTCAAGCAAGAATTTTGCTAGGACTCTCTGGGAGTGGTCTGAGTAGGAAGCGCAAAACTGAAGAAGAATACATGTTTTTATTTTTTTATTTTTTATCCCCTTTTCTCCCCAATTTTCGTGGTATCCAATCGCTAGTAATTACTATCTTGTCTCATCGCTACAACTCCCGTACGGGCTCGGGAGAGACGAAGGTCAAAAGCCATGCGTCCTCCGAAGCACAACCCAACCAAGCCACACTGCTTTTTAACACAGCGCGCCTCCAACCCGGAAGCCAGCCGCACCAATGTGTCGGAGGAAACACCGTGCACCTGGCCCCCTTGGTTAGCGCGCACTGCGCCCCGCCCACCACAGGAGTCGCTGGAGCGCGATGAGACAAGGATATCCCTACCGGCCAAACACTCCCTAACCCGGATGATGCTAGCCCAATTGTGCGTTGCCCCACGGACCCCCCGGTCGCGGCCGGCTGCGACAGAGCCTGGGCGCGAACCCAGAGACTCTGGTGGCGCAGTTAGCACTGCGATGCAGTGCTCTAGACCACTGCGCCACCCGGGAGGCCGAAAAATAAATGTTTTTTATCTTTATTTAACTAGGCAAGTCAGCAAATAACAAATTCTTATTTACAATGACGGCTTACCCTGGCAACGCTGGGCCAATTGTGCGCCGCCCTTAGGGACTCCCAATCACAGCCGGGTGTGATACAGCCAGGATCCGAACCAGGGACTGTAGTGATGCCTCTTGCATTGAGATGCAGTGTCTTAGACCACTGTGCCACTGGGGAGCTCAGAAAATTTTCGAACTCTCTTTCTTATTGGTCTATTAACTAATTTACCGTATGGTAATATCACCATGGAAGGCCAAAACTTCATCACACCAAAACAGGCTGAAATGTATTTTTAAACAACATTATGATAATTTTCACAATTCCACAGTATTATTCCAACCTCATAGTGTAGAAATATATATAAAACACAGGGAAATCAAAATGTTGACTGCACTGAGCCTTTAAGACACGCTGATGTAACGGTGGGTCATCAGACTGAACGCAACCCACGTTCACTACGGTGGGACTTCATTCATTCAGGCTATACAATTGATACTTGGCTACACAAATGAACCATGAGAAGTAGGATGAAGTAGCCTCTAGAGTAGACACTGATCTAAGGTGAGCTTGGCACCCCCCCTTAATGGTTACAGTTACAATTCAGAGGAAGAAGTGCCTATGGGCAACTTGTACCCGGAGTGCACCACTGTCTGTCTGAGTGAGTGAATGAGAGGACGCAGCCGCTCCGGCAGAGCAGAGCAGAGCTCCATGGCTCAGTGTCATCCCAACAGCCTTGACAATCTACCAAGATGACGCGTGAAGGTCACTCACAGCAGCCGCCAACGCAGCTGTCACGCCTCTCCCACCCACCGCCCTCTCTCTCTCTCTCTCCCGCCCGGCCGGCTCTGGGTCGACCAACAAACGACCAACCATTCATACCCTGCAATAATCCTCTCTCTGTACTCCCCCTATTAGCCTAGCTCAGCCTCAACATGTAATTCCATACAAGAGATAGTTTAAAATACAAGATGATCACCAAAGTTCAACCTAATATAACGCACAGGGAGAAAGATGAGAGATGTCCATCTGTCTTGATTCCTGTATTACTGTGTTTCGGTCGTTAACGTTTCCATTAAATGAATCGCCTGTCTCAATCAGTGAGTCAATAAAAGCCCAATCCTGTCAAACCCTGCGGGAGATGTGTGTGTGTATATATGTGTATGTGTATGTGTGTGTGTGTGTGTGTGTGTGTGTGTGTGTGTGTGTGTGTGTGTGTGTGTGTGTGTGTGTGTGTGTGTGTGTGTGTGTGTGTGTATACGTGTATGTTTGGAGGGAGTAAAGAGCTCTGACAGGTGAGTGATTGAGTGCTTTCATTTCCCCCCAGTGTTGAGATTACACACACACACACACACACACACACACACACACACACACACACACACACACACACACACACACACACACACACACACACACACACACACACACACACACACACACACACACACACACACACACACACAGAGAGAGAGAGAGCGATGTTGTTTCCGCTTCTGGTCCATGCTTAAATTAGCTCTAAATATTTGGATTACACGCGGGAGCTCTCACAGAGGATTTAGCAGCCGTAGCCTGCAGGCCAAGGGGATGTGTGGATGCTTCCATCTTTGAACAAACATAAGACACACACACACACAGACAAACACAAGCACACCCGCACAAGTATACCCGCACACACAAATACAACCTTGCCACACAGGCACACACTAGTTCAAACCACAACACAACAACCACAAAACACCAATCCTACCAAGGCCCACAAGGCCGACTACACTGCAACCCAATCCATGGATGTTATTATGTAGTCTAAGAGTTTCAGTTAGTAGAGGGTGGATACTAACTCCAGGCACTGCTCCCATGCAGCCCTGTGAGCTAGTAGAGGTCAGTGCCCCCCAGCCTGAGATAAAGGCGTCTCCCCGTCCGCTCTCAGAGCGCCTGCTTGGGTAGAGGCGTCTCGCGTTACAGCTGTCTCTCAGAGTCATCGTTTAGAGAAAGGGACAATGCCACAAGGCAGGCAGCTAGCCTTTCATGGCGGCCAGGAATAACAACAGCCACTCTGGGGCAGACGGAGGAGAGGAGCGACGGTTTCTCTGTTTCAACTCCCGCCAAATTGAGACTAGAGGAGAGATCCCCACAGCATGTGTCTAGGCTATCTGTGGAAGAGAATGAGGTCTGAGAGAAAATGGTGGCACATTTTCAACTTTCCATTTCCTTCTCACAGGCCTTTAATGAATGACTTGTTACATGTGGTTCCCTGCTTTTTCCTGCTTGTAGGCTAAGTGTCTTTCAGTTATTGCACAGCACACACGTATGCGAAAAGACGGACGAATCCTGATGGAGAACAGATTGTAGAACATCAAATGAACAGATAGAACCCGTCCATTCCAGGAATAACTCCACGGTGCGTCTGTACTAGTCACGCTAGTGTGGATTACTTGAATCGCCCTCTTCCCGAGGTGAAGTTCCTGTTCTGACCTCTAGTTCTAAAAACAGCCAGTTAGCTCCAGGTCCAGTAATGACTCATCCAATCGGGAGAATGTTTAGGCAGCAGCTCTGTTACAAGGTAGGCTGAGTCAAGCTGAAATCACCATGACATGCAAAGGCCTAATCTATATTGTAGGCTACATTTTACTAGATGAGTAAAAGACAATATAGAAAGTTTAGCACTGGACTTGCCATTAGGCAGAAGAGGCAATTGCTTCAGGCTTTACATCATCATCATCATCATCATCATCATTAAGGGGCCTCATGAGCTGGGCATAATAAAAATAAACTTTTCTTTATTTTTACAAATTTCCCCGCTTGAGGCACCCGCCACACTGTGTCTCTTTAAGCTAGAGAGATCTTTTTTTTGTTGCATGGGCTCTGTCCCAATTCACCGCATCCGCCAATGTCGGCCTTCCGCATCTGCAGTGGAAGGTGGCAGAGCTACAGCGGTGTTCGTCAGACAATGAGACATCCCAAAAATCTGTATTCTCATGAAAATATCTGTAGCATTCGAATGTTTTGGCCTACAGACATTAATATAGAAAGACTCTCACGAACACGATGGTGTTCTCTGTTTTGCACTACGACTCCCAGAAGTGCCACGGGACTTGTAATGGAAGTGAATAGGGCATTTCCACGTCAAAGGTATGCAGGTAATTCCACAGTAAAAAAATATTTTCAAAATCCTGTCCTGAGTTCTTTCCTTATATCTCTCGTATATAGGACAGACACTTCAAAACATACTTCCTTTTCATTCTGTTTGTTTATGTATGGATCTGTTATTCAACGTGTTTCTATGGACTACTAGATGTAAGGCCAAATTCAATGTTTCATCAAATAATTTTGGTATATATTTTATGATACCTACGGGGGTCCTAAAATTCCAAATCAAATGGTATGACCATCTTAAATCAATTCCATATGTTAGCTTAGTAGAAAACCAGGCCCGGGCCCTGGGTATTCACTCTTACACTGTGAGATCCGGAGCCTGCTGGTTTTCTGTTCTACCAGACAATTAATTGCACACACCTGGTGTCCCAGGGCTAAATCAGTCCCTGATTAGAGGGGTACAATGAAAAAAAGCAGTGGAACTGGCTTCGAGATCCAGTGTTGAGTTTGAGGGCTCTAGGGGGATACAATACGTATATCTTTAGTAAAAAGACAGGCGCTGCTGATAATACTGCTATCGTCGTCAAGGCAGAGGACATGTATGTATAGCCCATGTATCCGATGCTGTCTGGCCAAAAAGAGTATGGCATGTCATACTCTTTTTGACCAGACAGCATCTGATACATGGGTTACATATAGTAAGACAGAGGGGCGCTGTTTCACTCGCTCGGATGCTTTCTCCAGTGAAATAGTTTCATCCACTTGTGAATCGAAGGAAAGGTGGCGGGGGCACAGTGCACTGTTCGGACGCTAGGATTATTTGGATGAACGTGCGAAGACTGGCCCCTGCCTGGGGCCTCCAAATCACTAAGTACGCCCCTGAAGTGTAGTCCTATTAACTGTGAATCAGCTCTAGTACAATACAACTGACACATGCGTCTGTCTGCTGCATGGATGTAACCTAGGCCTAAGATCTCTTTACTCCTGCCCTACTCATCCAAATGCAAGCAGGACGGTTTACAAAGAAGACCTTCCACTGTATGGTTACTGCTGACCAACACAAATTAGGCTATTTCATTGCTGAACAGATTCCCTTTCCCCCCCATCCCTCTACATCCTTGTCAGTTCTTATGGCGCTCAGTTAAAATGTAATATTTAAAATTCTGGCTAGGTTGCAGCAGTCTGCCAGCACAGCTAAAATGAAAAGCCTTTGTGGCAGCAGTGACCAGATTTTAAATGCTGGACGATCAATAAATAAAAGGTTGATTGTTGAAGCGCAACCTCAGAGTGTGTGTGTGCCTGTGTGTGTGTGCCTGTGTGTGTGTGTGCCTGTGTGTGTGCCTGTTTCCTTTTAACAGCCACCGAGGGGCTACTCCATGCTCCTCAATCCTGCAACCAGCTGTCCTAGTATGATGAACAACATTGACCGTCCCCGGCCCCACCACAATACAAAACCTTACACAATTCCCATTCCCACATCCAAAGATATTTCTATCCGCAATGCCAACAACACTTCAGAATTCCCAGCATGTGAGAGATACTGCAGATACGTGAATAGAGCATGAAGGCTGCACACTATTTTAGTAGAGAATGTAAAAAGGTGATAAGCCAACCGAACAGGCCTAGGCTAGGCTATACCACGATTGGTATTTCCAATAGCGTCCCCATTATCACAGTAGGCAGGGACTCAATCACTGGAGCATTCCAGCCACAGCACGCACAGGCAATATGACAATCTCCCGGAGGGGCAAAAAGACATGGATGGCTCGCAGGAGAAGATCACTAAAAACAAGCCTTAATGGTGTCGACTCTAGTGGATTGCTCCTTACGCATAGCTTAGGATATACACTCCTTCAGATGATGTCATTCGAAAGCATCAACCTTGGACCCACTCTGAAGGACTCGTGTTAAGCAGAGCTGTGGTTTTATGCGACTCTTTTGTCATAGGGTATCATGCCATACACGTTTAGCATGGCTACAGACAAGACAGAGCGGCTGGCGTTATGCAGTAGGCCTAGCTAATCTACTACTAGGCTATGAATGGAACCATGTTGTTTTGGGGGGAAAGGATAGTCTTCTGTAGCCTATACTTGGCACAGTTCCTACATCGGTTAGCCTAACCGACGCTCTTAGATCTCATCAGGCTATCAGCATCCTAGATTGAAGTGTGCTCATTTGGGACAGAAGGAAGGAAACTGTAAGGCCTAATACCTGGCTACTGTAAGCAATAGCCTACAGCTGAAATTAAAGACAGGTTTTTGTCTCTGCCTCAAACACCCTCACAAATCAAGTCAATAGGCCTGGTTTTCCCTTTGTAACTGTATTGAGAAAACGGGCTGGTTTTATGATACAGTACAAAGAAGGAAGAATGAATCGACAGACAGGCTCGCCTACTCCTTTATAGACTTTTTGCAGAGCTCAAGGACTTTGAAAATGAGGCGTTACTTGAGGGACAAATCAACCTCTTCACCTTGCTAGTGGAACAACAAGCATCCTGACAGACAGACCATGGAAAAAATAACCTTGAGTTTCATTAAGGAAATTCTCACATTGAATGATAAATAGGAAGAAGCCCAGGGGACGGACAACAAAAAGACCTAAGCAGCTAATCGCCTCCCTTTCTCCCAAACATGGCCTCAGTGTCTTTGGTATTTCAGAAACAAAGTGAACTTGGCGTGACCTGGTTGTACAAAAGGCATTTATGCTACTATCTGTGGAGTCTATGAAAGCACCAGTAACACATGGATTATTTGCACGTGTTAAACAAGCCAGACTGCTGTAAAACTGACATCTGCTTGTACCAGTAATGCTCCCCTTGACACAGTTACTTTCAGCTCATGTCACAAACTGAACCAGGCCACCGTAGATGCCCATGGTATGTTCTTGCATATTGCCGACATTCATCTTGCATACTACCACCATGTTTGTAAAATGGATGTGTGGGCTATAACGTAGGCTAGGCTATGTAAAAATGCTATGTCGATACTATATCTCAACTTAATGTAATGTACAGTGTGACTAGAATAGCAAAGTGAAGGTGAAGTAGGTCATAGGAGCACTAACAAACCTGCCCTACCAACTACTGGCGTTAACTTATAGGCCTCTGTCAACAGTTGTGCTAATGAGTATAGACTACACATGCTGCAAGTAACATTTTCAGACATGACAGTTACCATACACAGTAACAACGGTTTAATAGCCAACAATAATAATTAGCATTAGCCTAATTAAACATTTTGGATTTTAAGCCAATTCCTGCATCGCTACAGGGCCATCAATTTCACCACGCATCTTTATAAAAGCCTCTGTCTAGTTAGTACTTGACTTCGGAGAAGTCATATGTGTGAGAGAGCTTGAAGTAAACACAGGGATGGAGGACTCAGTGGCAATCCAGCTTTATGTAATTAGGCTCTGGTTGATTAATTTCACATAACACAAAACAGACTTTACTTCCTCTATAGAGTTGAAAACTTAAAATAAGTGTGAACAACACACCACCACCACAGTGCACTACAGTGCAGTTCATAGACTGCACCCAACTGTTCGTTCCCTTACCACACATAAGATCTGTTTACAGAAGCTAATCAATCTCTGTGTAGGCCATACAAAACAACATCAACAAGAAAATCAATGCCAGAAACAAACAATGTAGGCCTTCGTTTCTAGGGTTACAGTAATAAATGCTTCATTACAGTGTCTCACAAACAATGAAGGGAAACATTGAAACTAGCACAAGGAGCTGCAGTATAGGAATATAGCACGCTAATCAAATTCAGTGCACACTGCAATCAGCGAGAGCCGTGTGAGCATTGCGTTTAAGATCAATTTAAAGAGTGGTAGCGTTGATAGTGACAAAATGTTTGATTGTCGACTGGATAACCATCCTCACCTCATTTCAAAAAGACAAAAAAGTGATGGACACCAAAGCAGGCACGTTCCTCTAACATTATTACCCCTAATTTCAATAGTACAGAATTAGACAGAATAGACTTGTGTGCATATGGGATTGTCTGTAGAAAAGCTGTCCAAGTTTTGTCCGTTTCAGCACCCCCAGACACAGGGGCTCCTAAACCTAATTTCTCCTAATCAGCTTAGTCAATAGCAACCATTTGGTGCAACGTTGGGCAGACATGCAAATAGGGCTTAAACATGCCTATCTTTAATTCCTGAATGTTCAAGTCAAGCGGAAGTCCTTTTTATCTCCTGGCAAAGAAAAGAACATTCTGTGGGGGGGGGGGGGGGGGGGGGGGCAAGGGGGGGGGAGAGAGAGAGAGAGAGAGAGAGAGAGAGAGAGAGAGGGGAGGGGGAGAAAGAGAGAGAGAGAGAGAGAGAGAGAGAGAGAGAGAGAGAGAGAGAGAGAGAGAGAGAGAGAGAGAGGTGGAGCACTACAGTTACATTGTTTTGCTTCTCTTGGCCAGGCATGGAGACATCCCTGATTTGAGTGTGCTTGAGGTAGCACAGTTTGCTTCCATTTCAAACCAACATCACAAACAAGCCCTGACAGATTTGTTCTCTCTCACTCGCATTATGGGGAAACACACAGCAACACAAGTATATTAGTGCTCCTCTGCCCTGTTCTGCTGTGTGTGTGTTCAGCTGCAGCACACACACACACACACACACACACACACACACACACACACACACACACACACACACACACACACACACACACACACGCACACACACACACACACACACACACACACACACAAAAGAAGCTAACAATAGACATTTGTAATAGCGGTGGAAAAATGGGAGAGACTGTTCCGTTTCAATTCACTGATACCACTAATGGCTTCTTAGCAGCTCCATGAAATCAAGCAGCTGTCATGTCCATGCATCAGCACAGGGAGAGGAGAGGAGCCATTCCCAGAAGGAAAAAGGCATCGCGCCTCCCTCAGCAAGGATGTTTGGCTAAACATCTGCTCCTGTGCACTTTAGCTTAGCAGCAGTAAATATCCAAACAAAGAGGGTGGGAGGTGAAATGATTAGATTTCCTATCACAAAGCATCATTGTTGTTTCGTTTTTTTTTTTTTTTACAACAACTGCTTGTGAGACGACAACTGAGATCCATTTGAAAGACTATCCCACAGGGATATGGTGGATGGATGCTCACCAGAACAACTGATGATGAGAGTATAATCTCTAGTGTGACAGGAGAGTCTTTGATGATAAACTAAATGGTTTGTTACTTTAGGTAGCCTACGTTTGGAATCTTTCCTCCGCTATAACATCAACAAAACAGACAAAAGAACCCATGGCATGTTATAACATGGTAATAAAAAAACTCAAATTCAGCCTACTGTCATCACTACCTACTGTCTCTGTCACACCTCTGCCATCTTCTCAGAAATGAGCTTTACAATGACAAGACTGTGGATAACGACTAGGCTACATGTTGTTCAATAGCGCATACCACTTATGGCATGACAATTAGGCCCAGACCTATAGTCAGCTAAGGTGAACATTGTTTACCGGAAGATAAGCCAAGGCACACAATCTTTGCCTTTTATTTGTAAACAAGTGTCAACGACTCCCACATTGCAAAGGGGAGTAAGCAAACGGGAAAAGAAGGGAAAGGGGAAAATACTAATAATACTTTGCTTGACTAATTAAAAGTTGTCATTGGTATAAACATCCATAGCTGTTGATCAATGTCTAAACGTACTAGACTACTTGGCTATTAGTCCATTCAACAATATATATTTTTAAATGCAATTACAAAAAATATGATGATACACTGGGCTATGTGTCATAACATCATTCTGATATAGCATATTTATTCTAATCGATGATCATTAGCCTATTGCCTAATTCTAGCGGTTGAACGTTTAAAACACATAATGTGTGCTATTCATGTTATTGAATAACAGTGTTGTGACAAATAACACCTTTATCAAAGTGTCATTGATAAACTAGAAAAAGTGCATGCAGAAAATACCTAACCAAGTCCAGTGAGAAAAAAAATCGAGGTTAAAAGGGCAGTTTGCATGCCATCTCCACCTGTCACTACGGTATTAAAACACACCGTTTGTGTATTCTGCGTGTTCTAAAACACGCATCCGATTATTGCAACACTGTATAATGTCACTGTAACATTGTAGCTGAATCCCACTCTTCTTCAAACGTAACACCAAATTGTTACAACTCAAGCCTTCCAATCACCGGCTAATGTTGGCTACATTTTTCTTAAACTTCACATGACGTCATCGTCTACATTTCTTTCCGAGTCTAGTTTAAACTTTCTCTATGTAAAACATGGATACGTTTCCTTCAAGCGTGGGGTGCTTAGGGAATTTAAATCAACCAAGATGGCGAAAGGCTTGTTGTTTGGAAGGGTAGAAAAATGGAGGATATTGTAATATACACAAAGGGATACATTTCAACAACTCGGCCAGGCAGCAGCTGCTTCTTGTTTGAGGAAGCAACAAAGATAGCTTTAGCCAGTTGTAAAAAGAGCCTGAAACTCGACAAAAACATCAAACTGATTTTACTAATAAGATATGTAATTTTACCTGGCAAACCATAACACAATCTGTTGTATAGTTAAATCAAGTATTTATGTTTATGCTTACTAATTATTTTATTTTCGCATTGAGGAGCTATTAGCTCGGATTTTGCCCTGTCTGTAAACGGACAACTAAATAGACCAAAGGTAGCTTGTGCTCCCTACCTTCATTGACTCCCACATCGTTCCTTTAAATGTGCACAAAAAATACTAGCCAACTTATGTACAACAGTGGGTAAAAACATCTTCAAAAAAGTTTTCCTGAACTAAATAAAACAGTTTTTATTTAAAAAAATTATAATAGAACAGTTCAATTAAAGCGCACGAGAGAGGACACAAAGACGATTCCGACTATCAGGTCACAACTAGCTTGATCTGAGCAACGACAAAAACACTCCGTTTAATCTAGAAAACAACTTTGATGTAGCCTATTATTTTGCCATGCAGTAAAGGCGCACATGCCGATTGCTTAGAATAACATTGTATCAATTTGATAAGTTTCTATCAATCTGCAGTTGACGATTGAGGGACACACGCAGTAAGCAAAGAAACTACAGCTCGCCTCGCGAAACAAATCAAGCCAGCTACATCGCTTGTTCTATGATATAACAGACCGTCTTCTTTACCCCCACCTTGAAATAAGAGAACACTTACCTTTAGTTTCGACACTAATACTTATTTCCAACGGGATTTTGTTTCAAGTAATACTTCGTGTAGCCTTCTAGCCTCTTTTCGATTTCGTTTTGAAAGAGGCCGGTAACAGATGATAAAGAAAGGAATTGGGCAGTAATTGAGTCTCGGTGTGAGTGAGTGTGTGTGTTAGTTACTAACAGCAGATTGAAGGAGACTCTTCTCAAGGTTTATTCAGCTCCACTTCAAGGAACCAATGTGACGTCAGCTTACATGCTGCCACAAAAGAAAACTTGTATTTGACATTAATAGAGATCAATGTTTGTTTTACTTAGGAAAACAATAAGACAGTTGAACTATGATTAGGGCTACACCATATGCTAATGTGACAGGGAAAAAAGAAGACCAAACAAAAGCATCTATTGATTCAAGGATGAGGAATCTTATTGGCTTGTTTTGTTTGTTTATTTGTTTTTTTTTAAAGTTATTTAATTGGTTATTCATCATCATTGATATTATTTTATAGATGACCTGCATAATGCAAATCATGTATGGAATGACTGAAACTTCTCAAATTAGAATGATTACTTTCAGTGCATGTTCCATAGGCTAGAGATCAACTAGTCACGTTAATGCGATTCCAAGTATCAGGGAAATATAGTATTTATTATTGACATAAACATGTTGTCTGTGGAAATGCTATAATAAAACATATTTTTTTGAACTGTGCATTGCTGTTTTGAAACGCATGCATGTGTGGAATTGAAATGAATGCTCAAAATGTGTTTGATCATCATTTGTGACAGTACATGTGATGCTCAAATTTAGTTAATATTTAATATTAACTCTCACATTGTGTCATTCCTAATCTTGGGACAGGATAAACAGTGATACTGTTGCCCAAATCATTATGTGTGTTTTCATAATCTGTTTAGGTTTATAGTGACAGATGAACCCTCAAAAGATAATCCTATGTGATCAAAGTATCCCCTTTATGTCACTTCCAATGATTTACAGCTAGAATAAGTGGGAGGTACTTGTGCAAATGTTGCCTTTTGGTTTTCAAACAGAATGCACTTGCAAAACAGAAAATCCAGGGGAGAAATACACAGATCTTTTCCTAAGGAGAAGATCAATACCATTGCATGGCAAAGACACAACAGCCATCTGTGTGCCTAATTGTACGCTCTATACCTCTGTCTCTGAACACATAACAAGCAACAGGCTGAGCATGGGCCCTGTGACCCAGACAAGGGTTTTAGTCAGTCAGACAGGGGTGCAGGCAGCCAGATTATTTCATTGAACTGGAAAACAACAAGGGGAGGGGTGGTTAAAAATGGAATGGGTACAACTCTTCTGCTCTGTTTACATGCCCCTGACCCCACCCTTAATTTGTTTTGCTGTTTTCACATATTGAGCTTAAATTTCACTTGAAACCATATTTTCACATGTATAAAATGTAGACTTCACATGTTAACACCACCTTTTCACATTTGAGGAGAATGACATGTTTTCACCTCACAGATGAATTGCAGTTTCAGGTGACATTCGCATTTTACTTTTTTTTTTGCGGGTTTCACATGTTATAAACGTGCACATGTGAAAATTTGCTGTGTAGTTTTATATGAAAAACATTCACGTGAAAATGTACTTCCACATCTGGAATTGCAAGTTTAAATGTGGAATTCAATCACGTTTAAAAATCTAATTTGCAGGTTCACAAGTTAAAAAAACTCCATGTGAAAATCTCACATTCACATGTGAAAATCACATTTGCAGTTTCATATGCGAAAACGTCCACGTGATTGTTTTTCACCTGAACTTGAAATTCCACATGTGAAAAACAATGACATGCAAAAATCGAATTTGCAGTTTTATATGTGAAAAACGTTCATGGGAAAATCTCACTTTCCCATGAACGTTTTTCACATATAAAACTGCAAATTCGATTTTTGCATGTCATTGTTTTTCACATGTGAACTTGCAATTCTACATGTGAAAGTCCAAATCAAATGAATAGTTTCACATGCAAAAAAACTCCACATGTGAAAGTATTTAGCAAGTTCACATGTGGGGTTGAAATAATGTTATTCTCATCACATGTGAAAAGATGTTGCAATAGCAATGTTGCAGTAACAATGTTTCCACTGGTGGAATTACGGTGACCACATCTAAAAAGCCCAAACGCGGGACAAGGGAATGATTTTGCAGGACATTCGTGGAATAGTGGACAGAATAAAACATTTTCGGACAGGTTAACGGGTCACGTTTAAATGGCGACATAGTTCTGCCGTATGAAGGTCACTTTGTGTTAAAGGGGCATTCCTTAGTTGCTACATCCATTTTTGGACTTATAAATTAATGATATGTACCCATTTATTCTTGAACAATGTAGCATATTTTGCCTCATCAGCTTAGTTCAACTGTCCTACCCCATCAGAACCCCAAATATAAGCTTGTTTTACTCCGATGTTTGTAAACAAAGTATATTTAAACAACCACTCTATAGCCAAAAAACATGGTTTAAACTATCATTTTGAAATCATCGATGGTCTGTCCTTGCATCCATAGCATAGTCTACGGATTTGAGAGTGGTTGCATTTCTCCAGCCCCATCACTCAGCTTTTTACTGAAACTGTGGCGGGGAGTACACTTTGTTAATGTTTCAATTAAGGATTGCCGCTTTAAACACCTTTAATAGAGTAATAGTGTTATTATATGGTGCAATCCTCTAGACTGAGTTACTTTTGTGCCATTAATATCAATGAAAACTTCTGAAGTCGAGGGGGGGGGTTCAAGATGGAAAAATGTGGAAATTAAAATTATTAAATGCACATGTGTCTTTTCCCCCATGTGATTTTTTCATGTGTTTTTGTTGTTATAAGGGCACCCTCTCACCATAGAGATGCTAACCACTCAGAGGATAAAATGAGGAAATGAGAATAGAATAGAGTGCTTCCTTTGTGTCACTTAAGGCAATATCTATGAATCCCTATGTATCACAAGAGAACAATAATATTGTGCATGATTTAAAAAATTTGTTTGAAAAGAGCATTAACTTAAAGGACTTGTAATTAGGTGATATCTAGGATGCATTACTAAACTAACTATCTAAACACTGAAAATGACTATTGTAATCACCTAAATGCAAGTCATTTGCGATAATAATTTGTCTCTAAAAGAAAACCCATCTACACTCAAGGACAAGCACCAAGCACATGGCAATGAACACAGTTAAAAGAAATGTGAAGGTCCATGGACAGTCCCCCCTATCTGAATTTAGAGGATGGCCACCGAATGCCCTTCTTCAGCTATTGAAACGTAAAGCCATTTTATAAGCTCCTTCTCCATGCTCTTTGGCCATTGATTTTCCTTCTCCCCCTCCTCTCCATTACCTGTTGAGATGGGGGTTGGTTGCTCCTCACACACACAGTGCTGTGGCCAGTGGCAACGGGTGAATTATCCCTCCCCCGCATCATCATCAGCAACCAGGGACTGACAAGACATGAGAAATGACAGTGGCTGTGTTTTTTCATACGGTAGCAGCAAGACGCAGGGAATTTTAATTGCATTGGAGAATCTTCATTAAGGAGAGCACAGGGGGGCGGGTACGTGGGGTGCTAGAGGTGGTGGTGGAGGGATGGGAGGGAGAGGGGTTGTATGTGCACCTCTCTGAGATGCACCATTAAAAGAAGAAGCACTCTTTGCCTGCCCGGGTAGCCTGGCTGGGTCCTCTTTGCACACACTGAGAACATTGTCCCTACCTTGGTCACTTGTAACATAATAAGTGCCAGCACGATGACTGCAATGCGAGGAAGCACACTTCAGGGTGGAGAGTGGAGGGAGGGGGAAGGGCAAACAGGTTGTCTGTCTACGTCTTGATTAGAGAGTATAATGAGCCACTAAAATAAACTGCTAAAGAAGATCTCTCCTGAGACTGATGCAAAACAAATTATAATGTGGGGATTTGGATTTCATTATTATTGTTCTATTAGTCCAAGGAAAGACAGGGACACCCATCAGGAGAGAGGGGAGCGGAGAGCTGTGCTTGCATTGCATTTATTGATTTTAGCCTGAGACACATTCAGGGAATACAGATTCATCTCCTCTGTAGCTTACACTAAACCCCACTCACTCCTTCCCGGTTTCCATTAAACAAAGAAACCTTCCAGCAACACAGAGGAGTTTAATTTCAACGACACACATTTTCTGCGAGAGCTGAAAACAAGGTCCTCGCTCTTTCTCTCTAACTGAAAAACTGGCCCTCAGGTTGTCTTTCGACATAATTGAATTAAAGTCCTCTTGTTATGCCCCACATAAAGGCACTGAATGAATAAATAGCCACTAACTGAAATTAAGAGAATAGTCTCTTTATATTTCTGCCCCTGAACAAGGCAGTTAACCTATTGTTCCTAGGCCGTCATTGTAAATAAGAATTTGTTCTTTTAACTGACTTGCCTAGTGAAATAAAGGTTAAATAAAAATAAAATAAATATTGTGTTATATCAATACAGACAAGCACAGTTGATACCTTGTACTCCTTTCATTTAAGTCCATCACCAGTACTACACTAGTGGTACTTTTAATCTACCGTATTAAATCAATTTACAAAAGCCATAAATCTATTAGCTCTATCGTGCTAATTTCTGTCTCGTTTGTAACATTCCTCCAATAGCCTACATCTTCAGTAAGCCTAGAACTGGTTTGATTGTGAAACGTAATGATTAAGAAAGACAATGAATTGAACTGTATTGTTGCAACACCAAGGGACCAATAAAGAACATAATAACACATTAGTTATGTCAGACAAGTTGTTTACATACAATATTCCTTTTTAAGATCCACATTTGCATTTCAAATATCTAATGAACGCATTAACATACAAACACGATTTGAAAATTCATCGAAGCTCAACCCTCAACTATCCTAGCTTAGTGTTGTGCTGCAAGCAATGTCTTGGCTTAGACCTACTCATTCACTGTCATGAAATTCTGCAATTAAGCGAGATGAAAACAGAGCTATTGATCAGTGTCTTCCAACCACTGGCTAAGAGGGGTTTGCAATAATGTAATGGTAGCCAGAGCCAGTGGTGCACACCACTCCACTTTTGAACACTCGGAGCTGCAGGCAGCAATGCTAGTCCACACTACCACAAGTGGCTCATGGGAATTCATTGTGACAGTGAAGAATGCATTAACCCTTGACCCGGGCACAAGGCCGGCTACAGTAGGCGGGTCAGAGGATGTTAGAGATGAGATGCCTTTGTGTCTTGAGCATTTTTGGCACCGCAGTCGTCTTTCAGTCGTCCATCACACCGTCTGTCACTCAAAGGAGAGAGAAGAGAGGAGAGTAAGGTCAGGTACAATATACTGTAGATAGAAAGCCTCTTAGGGTCTTATTCACAACATTGTAACAACGTAACAGGGATTCACAGATACAAGACAAAAACACTTGGATTCATGTTGCTCAATAAAGCAATGTTTACTGTGTAAAACAAACATAAACTAATCTGTATCCATTCAAAATTGTTTCCTCTTGGCACAGGCAGAATGTGGGTTTTTCCAGATTTCCAGGTTTGATTGAATAAGGCTGTAATCGTTTCATGATGTAATCCAGTAGAGAGAGAAATAATTTACAATCATCAGGATAGCAGCCTAGTAAAGAATGACTCATTATTTCAGACACACTCTCATACACTGTCGTACAGGGAGAGAGGGAAAGAGAGGGAGAGAGAGAGTGACACGGTGACAGAGAGAAAGAGAGAGAGACAGAGGGAGAGAAAGAGACATTTGCGCACACACACACACGCACGCACGCACGCACGCACGCACACACACACACACACACACACACACACACACACACACACACACACACACACACACACACACACACACACACACACACACACACACACACACACACACACACACACACACACACACACGGTGAGCTGCTGCTTCCTTTGTGGGAAAGCAGTCATTAGTGCCAGGAAAGTAAAGAAACAAGTCATGGCCTCAGAATGATGCATCTCTTCACAGAGAGAATGAGATCACGGCAAAATGTCACCATCACTTCAGCAAAGCAGCAAAATGGCCCGGAATCAAATAAAAACACATCTTCACCCGGCCAAATGTGTGTGCAAACATACCACTGGATGTCAGCAGTTTTCCATTTGCTATAAGCACTTTAAAACTGACAAAGGTTGCATCCCAAATGGCACCCTATTCCCTTTATAGTGCACTACTTTTGAACAGGGCCCACTATTCCCTATGCAGTGCACTCCTTTCAATCAAAGACAGGGGCTCTTATCAAAGGTAATGCACTATTTAGGGAAAAAAGGGTGCCATTTCGGATTAACTCTGTGTTTACCTTAGGCAAGTGCAGGACAGAGGTAAAAATAGACGCTGTTTGTGTGGGGAATGTTTGTGGACAGGGAGTCTTATCTGTCATTAGGTTGACTGTGCTTTCAGCTACAGAGATAACATAATCTACTCATACTAAAAGGACACTACTTCCACAACCTGCCTACGTCATATTCTCTTGTCTACATGGCAGGTACTCATTTTGGAGAAAGGCAAACATACTGTATCTGACTGGAATTACAGAGACAGTACATTTCCTTTTCTATGGTTTCTACAGTCTTTGGCCAGGTATAATTACTTTTTAAATGCTAATGTTGTATGTTACTTTAACTGAAGAAAGTGTGAATTATCTAAAGGAGGAAGAAAAACATTGTCAAGATTGATATGGAGAAAACATTTGGTGGAATATGGAACAGACAAGAAAAGAAGACCCTGCACTATTCTGTTTCTCTAGAAATAAGATAGTTGTTTGTCATGGGAGGGTTAGAAACACAACCTTGAACAGCAGATCAATTTTCGGGGAGATTTGCTTTCAGCTTTAGTGCTTGCCAACCTTTGTAAAGCTAATTTCATTTGATAGAGCCTTTAGGGGGAATTTAAGTTATTGTTTGGCCAACATATTTTAAACATTAAATCACTGGATATTGTAAACCCATATAGTCTTCAGAAATATCTCTGTCAAAACGGGCACCTTTGGAAAATTGCACTTTTCTCTCTCTCTCGCTCTCTCGCTCTTTCTCTCTCTCTCTCTCTTTCTTCCTCCATCCCTCTCCTGTCTCTCCTCTGTCTCTTTGTACTAGAACACTGTTTCACCAAAGCTGTGTTTATTTTATTCATGTTTTTCAACGGCTCATAACATTCCTCTGCAGGTTGATGTTTTCATTCCCATCATGCACCTATTTTATACAGTGTGTTCAAGAGGATGAAATATGGCATTTCATGGCATGGATTTCAGAATCGAGATAAAACTGTGATCTAGTAGGGTTTTGTTGTGACATTTTGTGCTAGTTTTCAAGCTTAATTATACCACTATTCTAATGCATCTTAGAGAGGCTATTATTCTCACACACAGCCCAATTCACCTAATTTCAAACATATACACCTTATTCACATTATTGTCTGTAACCTAGATAGTATTCAGTCTCCTGTGCATCATTCAACTTCTACTCTATGTAGAAATACTCTGCATTTCTCTGGACGTACACAGTACAAAAACTCATCAGCAGAGGCAGAATAGACTGTGGGGACATTGTCCTTTGCTTACAGGATGTTTCCATATGAATGACACCAGACATGGAAGGAAATAGCCTTGGAGAAGAGAGAGAAACATTCATCTCCCACAGAAAACGAGCCTCACGTTCTCGTGTTTCACAGCTCCCCTTTTGTCTGGATATTACCACACATTTCTACAGTCTCTTCTCTATCACGTTTTCCCAGTTGGCTGATCCTCGAGGACATGTGGGAGTTCACCTCTTAGTCAGATGGCCATTCCATCTACTCCACTGTAATGTTGTCCTTCATAGAAAGAGTAAAACTAGAGAGATGTGTGATATTCACAGCTTTGTAATAGACCAAAAATATCCTATAGCCTATTTTTCATTGATGTTTGCTGAAGGACGAGTTTCTAATGACTGAACTTAGATATCATTTACTCACACATCTTTTCAACTGTAGGCTTTTGTCAAAAACAACAGAAAAAAATCTCTCTTCACCTTCCGTGTCAGACCCAGAACACAGTCTTGTGTGTCCGAGCTTCTTTAGTCTTGTGTTGCGCTAATGGTGGTGTGTCACTGTATGTGTATTAATTAATGGTGGCAGGTCGCTGCTCCTCAAGGCAGCAGCATTGAGGCAGACGTTTGGACTGCCCTCCATGACGCCTGCCTGGTCAAAAATAGGCCACCGCCACAACACACACTACAGTAATGATCACAACGGTGACATCATCACTCCTCTGGGTGTGTGCGTGTGTGCGTGTGCGCGTGTGCGCGTGTGTGTGCTCCTCTCAGACAGAGCTCATCTGAACAAAGAGCAGCAGGGACGAGACAGGGGAGAAGGACTGAGAGAGGGTAGGCTAAAGTAGATGACATCTGGCACGATGTGTCTGGGGAGAATAAAGATGGGAAAAAATATCTAGGGATTGAACTGTTTTCAAGGCCTCTGAGCTCGGACGAAGGTTTCTTATGATTCCACGTAATGAAGAGTGATTGACTGCTTGATTTATTAAAACCTTCTAATGAAAGTTGAAATGAAAGGACCTCCCCTAGCTGTCAGGGTGGCTTTATTTCAACCTTACAGCGGTCTTCTTTATTAGTGTATTGTCTTTGTAATTGTAATGACTTGGCGTCTCAAAGGATTCATTTGAGAACAAGATCTCTCATCCCATAGGGTTTCCCGAGGTTGATTTTATTTTTCTTCAAATGTGTAGATTATTATCAATGGAGTATAAAGTCATTTACTCTCAAGAAATCACTATATATGTAATTCCTTCCAATTAAAAAGTCCCTGGAGTTATAGCAACTTTGAAACAACATGTCCTATTTGGATCGCTTATAACGTTCCATCATCCAGGGCGAATGTTTCGAGTTCAGGTGATCCGCACTTGAGGCATATTCAAACCCTTTGTGATCCCCGACTGAGGTCGTGTGGTGCTCTTCTCTAATAAAGGACCCCTTTGTGGCATATTCATGTGTGTCCCTCCAGGAACAGAGTCAGTGAGAGGAGAGGGCCAAGAGATTCTCAAGACCTGGAGCAGCCGTGGGAAAAAAAGGCTGTGGTGGAGGAAAAGCAGAAATGTCTCAGGGCATTCCTTTGTGATTACACCGCTGGAGAAGTCCAGACATTCTTGGAGCTAGTCTGTGTCTAAGGGCTCTCTAACACTCTTTGAGACTGATAAAATAGCTTGTGTTTCTATAGCGCACCATTCTGTAACTCAGTAACAGTTGTTGCAGTTTGCACCAAACTAACATTTGATATGTCCGAGAGTCTGGTGAGACATTGGTTGATTGATTACGCAGGATTAGAACTGACAAAGCAACATAAATGTAGCCCTATTCCCTTCTCGTTATCTCTCTTGGTTGAAAAGTAGACATTTGGCCTGCTATTAGACCACTACCCTCTTCGATGAGATAGAAATTGAGAGTGACAGCTCAGTGTCTCTGGAGCAGTGTGGATCAAGTTTCCTCACTGGGCTTCACATTATATTTTTGCCTACATGCCCACAAGCTAAAATGTTCCTATGCTGAAATACTTGCAAAGTAAACATGAATGAAAAATGGCTCCAAGGAATGTTATTTTGTTGTTCAATAAGCGACATCGGCGGAGGAGAGCACATGATGACGTGAATGGAAGAGTAAGGGCTGAGACCAGCCGCAACGGTAGACTAGGGGTGAATCTCAATTATATTCCCTTAGTTCCTTGCGTCCTCTCTCCTTGCCTCCTTCTCAAAACGCATTGGAATAATAAAGATCAGAGGGGAGGAACCTTGTGTGCTTTTAGAAGGAGACGAAGAGGGAGGATGTGAGGAATCAAGGAAATACAATTGAGGCTCACCCCAAAGCCACTCATTTCATCGAGCCTTGCACTTCATCAGGACACTAGGTCATGTGTCCTTTTTTGTCAGCCATTAATCTGAGGCACCACTCTCTCCTTGACCTCAAGCTATTAGCCTTGTTGTCACGATCGTGTGGCGGATTAACGGACCAAAATGCAGCAGTTGGAAAATAAGCCATCTTCTTTTATTATAACACGAAGATGAACACGACACAAAAACACTTTAACAAAACAACAAAACGACCGTGAAGCTACAAACGTTGTGCACAAACATACAGGCTACTAACGTTTTACATAGACAATTACCCACAACCAATGAGAGCCTATGGCTACCCTAAATAAGGCTCCCAATCAGAGACAACCGAAATCAGCTGTCTCTAATTGGGAACTCATTCAGGTAACCATAGACTCTCCTAGATAACTAACCAACATAGACAACGCTAGACATATACACTCAACACAAAACCATCTACTACACCCCATAACCCCTTTACCAAATAAACACCCAAAACCAACAAAACATAAACATTCCCCATGTCACACCCTGACCTAACTAAAATAATAAAGAAAACAAAGAATAATAAGGCCAGGGCGTGACATAACCCCCCCCTTGAGGCGCGAACTCCGGGCGCACCATACACAGTCTAGGGGAGGGTCTGGGTGGGCTCCCCTCTACGGTGGCGGCTCCGGCTCTGGTCGTAGTCCCCACGTCACCACAGTACCTAACCACCTCCTAGGCCTCCTCCAAACGACCCCCCTCCACATTAACCCCATTGCATTAAGGGGGAGTTCCGGACTAAGGGACAGCTCCGGACTAAGGGACAGCTCCGGACTAAGGACCAGTACCAGGGTCAGGGGCAGTACCAGGGTCAGGGGCAGCACCAGGGTCAGGGGCAGCACCAGGGTAAGGGGCAGCACCAGGGTAAGGGGCAGCACCAGGGTAAGGGGCAGCTCCAGGGTAAGGGGCAGCTCCAGGGTAAGGGGCAGCTCCGGACTGAGGAATGGCAGCTCCGG
This sequence comes from Salvelinus fontinalis, assembly GCF_029448725.1. NCBI lineage: Eukaryota > Metazoa > Chordata > Actinopteri > Salmoniformes > Salmonidae > Salvelinus > Salvelinus fontinalis. The sequence goes on from NC_074705.1 coordinate 13,915,484, forward strand.
ACTGAGGGACTGCAGCTCCGGACTGAGGGACTGCAGCTCCGGACTGAGGGACGGCCCATGGCTGGCTGACAGATCTGGCTGCTCATGGCTGGCTAACGGATCTGGCTGCTCATGGCTGGCTGACGGATCTGGCTGCTCATGGCTGGCTGACGGATCTGGCTGCTCATGGCTGGCTGACGGATCTGGCTGCTCATGGCTGGCTGACGGATCTGGCTGCTCATGGCTGGCTGACGGATCTGGCTGCTCATGGCTGGCTGACGGATCTGGCTGCTCATGGCTGGCTGACGGATCTGGCTGCTCATGGCTAGCTGACGGATCTGGCTGCTCATGGCTAGCTGACGGATCTGGCTGCTCATGGCTAGCTGACGGATCTGGCTGCTCATGGCTAGCTGACGGATCTGGCTGCTCATGGCTAGCTGACGGATCTGGCTGCTCATGGCTAGCTGACGGATCTGGCTGCTCATGGCTAGCTGACGGATCTGGCTGCTCATGGCTGGCTGACGGATCTGGCTGCTCATGGCTGGCTGACGGATCTGGCTGCTCCTGTCTGGTTGGCGGCTCTGGCAGATCCTGTCTGGTTGGCGGCTCTGGCAGATCCTGTCTGGTTGGCGGCTCTGGCAGATCCTGTCTGACGGACGGCTCTAGCGGCTCCTGTCTGGCTGGCGGCTCTAGCGGCTCCTGTCTGGCGGACGGCTCAGTGGGCTCATGGCAGACGGGCGGCTTTGCAGGCTCATGGCAGACGGGCGGCTTTGCAGGCTCATTGCAGACGGATGGCTCAGATGGCGCTGGGGAGACGGATGGCTCAGATGGCGCTGGGGAGACGGATGGCTCAGATGGCGCTGGGGAGACGAGCAGTTCAGTCAACGCTGTGCAGACGGCAGACTCCTGCCGGCTGAGGCGCACTGTAGGCCTGGTGCGTGGTGCCGGGACTGGTGGCACCGGGCTGGGGACACGCATCTCAGGGCTAGTGCGGGGAGCAGCAACAGGACGCACAGGACTCTGGGGACACACAGGAGGCTTGGTGCGTGGTTTAGACACTGGTGGTAAAGGGCTGGAGACACGCACCATATAGCTAGTGCGTGGAGGAGGCACTGGTGGTACTGGATTGGGGCGGGGAGGTGGCGCCGGAAATACCGGACCGTGCAGGCGTACTGGCTCCCTTGAACGCCGAGCCTGCCCAACCCTACCTGGTTCTATGCTCCCCGTCGCCTGACCAGTGCGGGGAGGTGGAATAACCCGCACCGGCCTATGTAGGCGAACCGGGGACACCATGCGTAAGGCTGGTGCCATGTACGCCGGCCCGAGGAGACGCACTGGTGACCAGATGCGTTGGGCCGGCTTCATGACATACGGCTCAACGCTCAGTCTAGCCCGGCCGATACGTGGAGCTGAAATGTACCGAACCGGGCTATGCACGCGTACAGGAGACACCGTGCGCTCTACTGCGTAACACGGTGTCTGCCCGTACTCCCGCTCTCCACGGTAAGTACAAGGAGTAGGCGCAGGTTTCCTACCTGACTTCGCCACACTCCCTTTAAGGCCCCCCCCAAGAAATTTTTGGGTTGTACTCACGGGCTTCCAGCCTTGTCTTCGTGCTGCCTCCTCATATCGCCTCCTCTCGGCTTTAGCTGCCTCCAGCTCTTCACGAGGAAGGCGATATTCTCCCGGTTGAGCCCACGGCCCCTTACCATCCAGTATCTCCTCCCATGTCCATGAATCCTGTGTAGGTAGGTCCTGTTGCCGCCTTCCATGCCGCTTGGTCCTATGGTGGGTAATTCTGTCATGATCGTGTGGCGGATTAACGGACCAAAATGCAGCAGTTGGAAAATAAGCCATCTTCTTTTATTATAACACGAAGATGAACACGACACAAAAACACTTTAACAAAACAACAAAACGATCGTGAAGCTACAAACGTTGTGCACAAACATACAGGCTACTAACGTTTTACATAGACAATTACCCACAACCAATGAGAGCCTATGGCTACCCTAAATAAGGCTCCCAATCAGAGACAACCGAAATCAGCTGTCTCTAATTGGGAACTCATTCAGGTAACCATAGACTCTCCTAGATAACTAACCAACATAGACAACGCTAGACATATACACTCAACACAAAACCATCTACTACACCCCATAACCCCTTTACCAAATAAACACCCAAAACCAACAAAACATAAACATTCCCCATGTCACACCCTGACCTAACTAAAATAATAAAGAAAACAAAGAATAATAAGGCCAGGGCGTGACACTTGTGCTGGATTTACACCTGATCTGATCGCCACGCCATCGGCCCGTGGAGTTAGTAATAATGGCACACTCTGTGGATGGGGGTGTATCGGTCGAGCATCTTGTTGACCTTGGCTTCTACATATTCATCTGTTGTAAAGCAATACGGTTAACCGTGTTCCCTCCTCCATCCAACACCTGACCTCTGACCTCCAGCATTATCCTTCACATACCCTCCAGTTCACAACCCAGCTTGTTTAGCTCATCGTGGTTTACCATCTGTGGGACTTTCTTAAAACAAAAATTCAATGTTGACATTGAGATGTATTTATTTTAAGTGGAAAATAATACAGATCTCAGAATGAGAGAATTATCTGAAATTGTCATAATTAAATGGAATATTCTGAGGCTTTACTCTAATTAACAATTCATTAAATTAATTGCACCATATTGTACAAAAGATGCATAACGTATAAATGCAAATGACTAAAAAAAAAGTACTGTATTGACCTTGTGATTTATTTTTTCCTTGACTTCTTTTCATTAGAAGGTCTACAAGAGCTTTTATGTCAATTATTCAAATAAAGCTCATTAGAGCTGTTGGCAAAGGCATTAATTACCTTGGTGACAAAACAAACATGCCTGTAACATCCAAATAATAGAAGAGCACAATCTGTTTTACAAGGTGGTTGGATTCAAATGTTAGATGATGCGCCCCCTAGTGTCTATCCCTATGAACAGCTCATGAGTGTATGTGGACAAAGATGGTGCTAGTAATCATAGAAATAGAATCCATAGAACCTCTAACCCGTTTTACGGATTCTATTTCAATGGCTGTGGTAGGCTACTTAAGTCCATCTGCTACATAACTACAAGTTTTTTTTAGGTTGTCAAAACATTTTCTGATTGTCAGCATAAAATAATGGTCTAAACTACAGTACTTTATGAACAATGTGATACCTGCTGTACATCATGAGGGCATTAATCATTAGGCCGAAACTTCGTAAAATTTAGGGAAAGGGGGATACCTAGTCAGTTGCACAACTGAATGCATTCAACCAAAATGTGTGTTTCAAATTTAACCCAACCCCTCTGAGTCAGAGAGGTGCTGAGGGCTCCCTTAATCAACTTTCACATAACCGGCACCCAGGGAGCAGTTGTTGGGGGTTACCTGCCTTGCTAAAGGGTATAATGGCAGATTTGTCTACCTTGCTCTCTCAGGGATTCAAACCAGCAACCATTCGGTTACTGGCCCAACACACTTGCCCAACACACTAGGCTACTGGCCACCCCAATTAAATTAGGGAGACATGAGATAGTAGCAATCGCTGCCTGAATCATCAATGGTAAATTAGCAACTGTCAGAACACTTAGCTCAGTATGTATCCATATAGACTCCTTCATCATAATCGCCATCATCATCATCATCATCATCAGTGGCTTCTTTAGACTTGTGAAGTCGAGGAGGATGGTTGTAAATTATTTAAAAAATAAAAATCTGCTTTTGGGGACTTTTTTTTTTTTTTTTACCAGAACCAGCTGGGTTTGAGACATATATTATGAATTATATATATTACAGTTTGAACCAAAGTAGGTTATTATATCATATACTGTATAATAAAATATAGATATGTATTAGAAGGTTTTTCATCCTCTCTGTTCGAACTAAAGAGGAGGACGGAAAATAGCCATCCTCACATATAAGTTGATTCTGTTGAGACTATTGACCATTGCAAAACTGTTTGGAACAAAAATAACCAGATAATTGTGTGTTTATCCTGAACATAAATATAAACACAACGTGCAACAATTTCAAAGATTTTACTGAGTTACAGTTCACATAAGGAAATAAGTAAATTGAAATAAATTCATTAGGCCCTAATCTATGGATTTCACATGACTGGGAATACAGATATGCATCCGTTGGTCACAGGTACCTTAAAAAAGAGAGAGGGGCGTGGATCAGAAAACCAGTCAGTATCTGGTGTGACCACCATTTGTCTCATGCAGTGCGACACATCTCCTTTGCATAGAGTTGTTGATTATGGCCTGTGGAATATTGTCCCACTGCACTTCAATGGCTATGCAAAGTTGCTGGATATTGGCAGGAACTGGAACACGCTGTTGAACACGTCAATCCAGAGCATCCCAAACATGCTCATTGGGTGACATGTCTGGTGAGTATTCAGGTCATGGAAGAACTGGGACATTTTCAGCTTCCAAGAATCCTTGTGACATGGGGTCGTCCATTATCATGCTGAAACATGAGGTGATATCAGTGGATGAATGGCACGACAGTGGGCCTCATGATATCATCACAGTATCTCTGTGCATTCAAATTGCCATTGATAAAATGCAATTGTGTTCATTGTCCTTAGCTTATGCCTGCCCATACCATAACCCCACCATGGGGCACTCTGTTCACAACATTGACATCAGCAAAACGGTCAGGTGAATGAATTATCTTGGCAAAGTCGAAATGCTCAATAACAGGGATGTAAACAAATTTGTGCACAACATTTTAGAGAAATAAGCTTTTTGTGGTATGGAACATTTTTGTGGTCTTTTATTTCAGCTCATGAAACATGGGACCAACACTTTACACGTTTATATTTGTGTTCAGTGTATTATCACAATCATACATTCAATCTTAACTCACCAACATCATCATCAATTCATTACCATCACAATCATACTGTACTTTCAATCATAATTCTCAACCGTCAATTAAACGAGGGGCGGGAACAAGTACAGTCTTTCATATTCTATTGGCTGGAGTACATTGTCCATCACCATCCCGAGTTGTACGTACTTCTCTGGGTGTCTGATTGCATTGTAAATCACATGACCTCTATATCAACACACAGACACCGTCATCATCGAATGCAGCTAAGCTTGGAAGCAAAGGTGAGTGTGCTGCCTTTGCACGAAGTTAGCACCTTATCCGTGATGTTTCTAGCTGTAGCCAGCGACATTGTTTTACATTTCAATTTGGCAACGGATAAAGAGATTCCTTTGATATAAGAAATTGATTAGCTAACTTCCTAACGTTATGTCAGGACGGATGATCAACAACAGCATAACAAAAGGCCTACCGTTTGCTATCTGACGTTAACCACTTAAACCACCGCATTCACTTTCTTTTGTGTCTCGATGTCTTGACCGTAAATGCCCTATTTGTGGATATGACTGACATGTCCTCAATCGAGTCGTTTCTATTCTAGAAGTTGCGAGTGGTTTCTAGTTCTAGGATAGTAGTTAGCAACTGTAGCCCTAGCATGCTTTGTGGTCGTGGGCTACCATTAACTAGCTATTTAGCCAAGTAGTTAACGTTAGCTAGCAAGCTGTTTTTCTTCATCCATTTTGAACTTCGAAGCCGTGCCAACAACACGTTTGGGTGGCTATCTTGACTAGCTAGCCCCAGACAGTGTGGCTTTGAGATAATGCATGTTTCATGCTTACATGGCCATGAGTATTGCTAACGGTAGATAGCTAGCTAGCTGACAAGCTCATTCGACATCTGGTCAGCAAAAGGAAACGTGAACTCTTTCTTGGAAACTGCCAGACATTTTGAAAGGGCGGTTCGGTCATTTGGGTAGCATTTTAGTTACAGTAGTCTCATTGTTGGCTAGCTTGCGATTCATGACTGAGATGCTGGTTTCCTCAACTGTCACTGGTTTCCTCAACTGTTGCATTAGACAGAACAAGACATGTCTTATTATCTATGCAAAGGTACCTAACTATAGTTTATTGCAGCAAATCTGGTAGATGGAGAAGGAAAAATAACTGGCCTAGACTGGTAGAGAAAAAAGCCAATGCATCCATGGCCTTGTCTGAATCAGGAAGAGCATCCAAACCATATTCTCAAAACAAAATGTGTTTTTGAAAAAAAACTGATAACTTCTGTGGCCGAATTTTTTTATTCACTCTTCCAGTTTTGCAGAGCTTGACTGAACGTGTTACTATTGTGCAAATAAATATTTGCAATATGCAGTTCACTCAGCATTCCTGATGGTTAAGTTTAGCACCACACATGCCTCGAGTGTGATTGAGAGAAACCACAATCGCACTGGGCTAAATTAGGAACATAAATATAATTTATTAAAATTGTATTTCTAAGCCACAACTGTAGGCTACCAAAGGTGATAGCCTAGGTGCAATAAACATAGACATTTGTGAAGTTTACTGTTAGGAACCTTTCTCAAACAGTTGAGTAGGGGGTTGGGCTTTGTAAGGAGATGGACAGGTTTCTTCTCTCTGGTTCTCCTTTCCCCATATGGGTGCTGTGATCCATGTAAACCAGAGGAATGCACCTTTTTAATAAATTACCCTGCAGTGACTCTCGTGTGATGCAAGGCCTGACCTGGCCTGCACAGCCCCCCTGCTGCTCTCTCATTCCTCAGGAAATGTCACCATCAAATGGCTGTGACAATGTGTGCCAAATGGCACCCTAATGCCTATGTAGTGCACTGACTAGGGTGCCATTTGGGATGCAAAAAGAGTGATCGTGATCCAAGGACAGGTGTGGGGGTTAGGTGCCAAGAAGCTGCTGCTTCTGAACAGTTTGACTGTCTGTCTTGTACACTGTCACCCTTCTGCTGCCTCAGCGAACAGCCACCCCCTTCTCCTGACTGTTGGGTTCTTATCAGATTGGGAGATTCCCTGACTCTTCAGTCTGGCCTTTACGATTGCAGTTACTAAACGCAGCTAGGTCTATCTCGTCTTATCTTGTTGTCGTTAAATCACGTTTACCTAAGGGTTGGGTGGAACCGGCACCGAAGGTTTTAGCAATAAGTAGGGTTGGGTCAGGACATTGAACTCCTATTGAGTTATGTATATTGATTGAGCACTGATATGGCGTACTGGAGACCAATGGTTCCCACTTTATGTATTTTTATTTTAAGTAACACAGTAAGGTTTTCAACTTACTCTTAAAGGTTGTAATAGTAGAATGCACAAGGTGCAATTTCTAAATTGGGTAGTGCATAATCAGTTTTCCTCTTGTCATTGCATACACTTAATATGTTGTGAAATCTGTCTGTTAATGTAATGTATTGTGATGTTTTTAAAAATGAATAGCTGCTGCCTCCCGAGTGGCGCAGTGGTCTAAGACAGTGCTAGAGGTGTCACTACAGACCCGGGTTTGATCCCGGGTTGTATCACAACCGGCCGTGCCCGGGAGTCCCGTAGGACGGCGCACAATTGGCCCAGCGTCGTCCGGGTTAGGGGAGGGTTTGGCCGGGGCGGCTTGCCTTGGCTCATCGCGCTCTAGCGCCGCCTCGTGGCGGGCCGGGCGCCTGCAGGCTGACCTCGGTTGTCAGGTGAACAGTGTTTCATCTGACACATTAGTGCGGCTGGAATCCGGGTTAAGCAGTTGGGTGTTAAGAAGTGCGGTTTGGTGGGGCATGTTTCCGAGGGCGCATGACTTGACCTTCGCCTCCTCCCGAGCCCTTTGGAGTTGCAGCGATGAGACGAGAGAAATTGGGGAGGGGAAAGAAAGTCTAACTGCCTTAATTTTGCTTGGCTCCAGGAAGAGTAGCTGCTGCCTTGGCAGCTAATGGGGATCCATAATAAATACAAATACCATAGAGCTATTTTATAGTTTGTCAGAAATGTGCAGATCAACTAGCCCATGTCAACTCTTTTTTTGTTGTTGCTAGATTGTAATGTTTGTCACTCAAATATCACATGAAGACAAGGCAACATGTGTGGAATTGCAAGAAAATGAGCTTAAACTGAAATGTTCTAGCTGCCAACAAGGGATGTGAACAGTTGGTGTCATGACCAGTGCTTGTGCCCATAGAAATAGATGTGGTGCGTGCATGGTGGACACGAGATGTTCAGTGCTGGAAGGGGGGCTTGAGTGGAAAGGTTTGGAAACCCCTGCTGTAGCTTACATCAGTCTAGTGCTTGTGTACTAGATAACACTGGACTATGTCTAAGCCTACTGTACTCCACTTCTTTGTACAATGTTTGATTAAACATTTTCTTACATCTTGGCTTTTCTAATATCTTTCCACAGCCAATCAGTGATGGATCCTGTGGGATTTGGTGTTACTAACATCTTGGTTTTTCCACAGCCAATCAGTGATGGATTCCAAGCCTCGTCGGCTGCCCTTTACGGTGTCCAGCACCACGTCGTCTTATACTTCATCTTCTTCCCCCTCCTCCCTGGGATCCAGCAGGCTCTATGGAAGATCCAGTGTCCTGAACAGTGATCGATTCACCAGGGCCACGCCCCTTAAACCTGACCTCGACCACCAGGTACTGAACTGAACACCGTACGAGAGGGAGAAAGTGTCAGGTTACATACATTTGCTGACCCTAAACGTCATTTCGTATTCCAAAAATGTTGCCGGTTAATAATAAGAACACTTCAAATATGTTTATAAAGGAAGGATAAGACTAGGCAGTTGGGACAAGTTTAGCCGGTTTTCATGAAAACCAATGTTCTCTTTAAAATAAATGCAGTCGTGTGGGTCATTATTTTCTCCCCCCAAGAATCAGGATTTCTTTGCTCCCATCTGACTAAGGGACTGTCTGTTGCTCTGCCTCTTGGTTCCAGTCCTCATCTCTATTTGGCTAGCTAGCCATGTTCAGAAGCAGAGAAGGTATCTGTGTACTTTAGGTGGGGCTTTTTATAGGCCAGCCTAGATTCCTGCCCGTGTGTTTTTCAGCCCGCCTGTCCTGTCAGGGACTGTGCCATTAGATAAAGTTACTACTGGGCTGTCTGTCTATTTGACTACTCTTCCAGAAGAGTCCTTGGCCCAGCTCAAATGCACAATAAACAAGTGCCTTAATTGACACATTTGCAAACATCTTTAAGTAGAATTACAGAAGGCTGTTAACATTTTGGAGTACTTTGTGAAGTATTATGCCATTATCTAGCTAGCATGCAAGAATGAAGGAATAATTGGTACAAGGAGATTTATACAAATGCTTTGCAGTGTTTCCCCTATATTCATTTAGCAGTGTTAGCCTCCACTGCTAAATCGTTGCCGCAACTCCAAAAAATAGGTGCACCCATTGATTTTGAGTCGCTCTGCTAGTTTAAGGACACGGCAGAAGCCATGGCAAAATGTGTAGAATTGCAGGAAATTAGCTTTAAAAATAAAAAATGTATCTCGGGCCCATGTCAATGTGTAGAATGGTAAGAAAATAACTTTGAGGATATCATTTTTTAATTGTATTTTTTTTTTTTTTTTTTACAGCTAAATTGTCTTTGAGGGCCTTTACAATTTTTGGTCTTATGCCATTGGCCACGCCCACTACAATGCTAACTTTGCCATCGCTGCTGATGTAAATCCTAGGGGAAACACTGCTTTGATATGGTCTGTTTTCCCACTCTTTTCCTGTTTGTGGTGATCTTGGATTTGTATCATGTCAGCTACCCTACATTTCTCTATGTATTGACTTGTGCTGACCCCCTGTGTTTTCACGCTCCTGGTGTCTCAGAGCTCTCGGTTCCTCAGCTCGACCAGGAACTACAGTAGCTCTGACAGCTGCCACTCCAGCTGGAAATCCCCTCTGACTACCTCCTCTGTCTCCTACGATCGCTCCTGGGCTGAGTCCTCACTGAGCAGCCGCAGCAAACTGGTAAACTCACGATAGAATGGGATCTTGTTCATTAGGGCACTCAGCTAATATATGGATTTGTTTTAACATGGTCATACCGTGAATCATTTAGCTATTTGATTTAGAATTTTAGGACCCCTTTAGCTATCAAAAAAAATAAAAGATTGGATAAAATATAGAATTTGGCCTATACTTTGGCCCATAGAAACAAATTGAATAAAACATTTTTATAAATGGCAAAAGACAGTCAAAAAATATTTATCATAAGGATTAAGGTTCTGAAGTGCCTGTCCTATATCTAGGAGATATAAGAGAGCTTGGGAAATTGTTATTTCATTTTTTTTACCTTCAGATGAGTCTTGTGGCAATCATGGGGGCGTAGAGCAAAACTGAGAACACCATCGTTTGAGTCTCCCTTAGTTTGGACGCTACGTTTTGTGAGAAGATTGTTTTAAAATGTTATTATTAAAAAAAAAAAAAACTTTTTTTTTCGGGATGTCTCATGGTCTGACCAACACCGCTGTAGCTCTGCCACCTTCCACCGCAGATGCGGAAGGCCGACATTGGCGGATGCGGTGGATTGAGATGCAGCCAATGCTGTCGCTAACATAAACTGGCAGATTTTGATAGGGATTTGTTTTAAATTGTTACTTAGATTACACGTGTGTCAATAGACTTGAGGATTAAACAGTTTGCCTTTTAGGTTTTGATAGTGATATTACTGATGCACAGTGCCAAGTTTCAAGTTCAAAGTGCCGTTCAAGCCCATTTTGATTCATGTGATGGTATTCTGTGGGTTGTTTTATCAGACTGATTCAGAGCGAAGACTGGGGACGTACTCAGGACTTCTCAGCAACACAACTGATGATGGGGATACCAAACGGGCCAAACTGTCCTATACCAACAGAGCTGCATATACAAGAAGCCCATCCTCCTCTGTGACTGGCTCCTCCTACTCCAGCAGTGTCCTCAGCAGAGACTCTGGTATCTGACCCCTGGTTCAAGAGTTAAATGTTTTCAGTCTCTTTCCTTGAGCCCTTTTTAATGTATGAAAATACCTGGCAAATGTTCTTTTTTTTCCAAATTTTTTTTTTTTTACATTTTTATCCCATTTTCTCCCCAATTTTCGTGGTATCCAATCGCTAGTAATTACTACCTTGTCTCATCGCTACAACTCCCGTACGGGCTCGGGAGAGACGAAGGTCGAAAGCCATGCGTCCTCCGAAGCACAACCCAACCAGCCGTACTGCTTCTTAACACAGCGCGCCTCCAACCCGGAAGCCAGCCGCACCAATGTGTCGGAGGAAACACCGTGTACCTGGCCCCCTTGGTTGGCGCGCACTGCGCCCGGCCCGCCACAGGAGTCGCTGGAGCGCGATGAGACAAGGATATCCCTACCGGCCAAACCCTCCCTACCCCGGACGACGCTATGCCAATTGTGCGTCGCCCCACAGACCTCCCGGTCGCGGCCGGCTGCGACAGAGCCTGGGCGCGAACCCAGAGACTCTGGTGGCGCAGTTAGCACTGCGATGCAGTGCCCTAGACCACTGCGCCACCCGGGAGGCCCGGCAAATGTTCTTTTAAGTGAACTTTTCCTTTTAGTATACTGCTGTTAGTTTCCATACACTTGATGAATGCAGGTCTTGTGATAATCATGCATAAAATCATGACCATTGCTTTGAGTGATAATAATGATATTAAATCTTCCGTTGTTATACTTATGACATTGATTAAGCATCTTAATGATTCCTAAATCCTTCGTGGTTTAGCCAACTTATCTTTTCCATCATGCAGCTGAATAACAAACTGGCACCTTCTGTTTAGATTTGTCATCGTGGAAGTCGTACCGGCCTCTGTCCAGGTCGTCATCCTCCTCCTCCTCTTCATCCTCCTCTTCCTCCTCAGAGCCCCTGTGGTCCAGAAGGGAGCTGGAGAAGAGGACTGAGGGGAGGAGTCTGTCCAGTGTGGCTGACAGCAGCTATAGGAGCTCTGGACTCGGCTCATCCCTGTGTACGTTCTCACACGCACACATAGTGACTCATTTGTTTGCATTGACTTACAAATCTATTGGCACATTTATACACACATTCAATCATAAAACTGAAACCGCTACATACTCGCACGCAAACATAATACTGACACGCATGCAACCGCTAATGTGGACATGTTTGTTTTAGACCGGCCAGACCGTGTGACCTCCACCTATGCCCAGGGGGCACGGCCCAAGGAGGCCCTCTACTCTTCCTCTAGCAGGGAGAGCAGCTCCCTCAGCCGCCACCTCTCTTCCACCTACCAGCGCTCCCCACTGGCCCGAGACTCCACCACCTCCCGGACCACCGGCCACTCCCTGACCACCTCTACCCTCCGCACCACCAAGGACCCCACTGAGAGCCCAGAGCCCACTCTAGGAGTCTCCGTCTCCTCTCGCCCCTCTTGGTACACAACCCCCTCAGCAAGACGGGAGGCCCGGGACTCCAGCCACCCTCCCTCTGCGCCAACCGCCACCCCCAGGACAACCCCAGAGGGTGGCGAGGCATCCGATGGTCGTCGCTCCACCCGCCGTCTCCTCTCCCGCCTCTTCTCTCGGCGCTCCAGCCAGGACTCAAGCGGCTCCAGCTCTGGCTCCGCCTCCCGCTCCTTCGACTCGGCCGAGGACAGCCCTGTGTTTGGAGAAGGCCCCAGCCACGCATCCGTGGTTACCAGTGAGGAGAGCGTCCGACCCGTGAGCGTGGAACCTGTTCCCAGAGGCTCTGACGCGGCCCAGGCCTTTGCCTTCCTGAGGCGTCGCAGACAGGGCCTGTCCCCGGTCCAGGAGGGCCAGACCCAGCGTGCCCCGGAGCCCCAGCCTGGCCTGGAGGCCTGGAGAGGGGGCAGCACCACTGGTGTTGGAAGTAGTACTAGTACTTCAGGTTCCTCCTGGCTGTCGTCTTCCATCCAGACCCGCTGCACTCCTCTCTTCTCCCGCCGTAGAAGAGAAGGACGGGACGAAAGCGCTCGCCTGGCGTCTGGCGCCGACGAGGATTACCGTGGTACCCAGTTCCCCCTCAGGAGGAGAGACACCCCTGAGGCCAAGGCTGACGAAGATGAGGATGATGAGGAAGACGAAGAGGAAGTTGCGGCGGCAGCCTCTGGGGCGATGGGTGCTAGCGCCGCCCTACAGGAGGAGTTGAGAGACATGGCGGGGAGTAGTCAGCGTTTGGCGAGGTTCATGAGCAACCCGTTGTTCCGCGTCCACGACAACGTCATGATCGCCGTGGACATGACAGGTGCGGCCAGGAGCCAACCGGAGGGCCAGGAGAAGCCCACCTCCTCCAGAGACCCTGAGAGACTGAGGAAGATCCAGGAGAGGTGGGGATGCTGACTGGGGGAGTGGGCTGAACCTGCATGCTTATTGTGTCCCACCCCCTGTTGTACATAGCACTGTCCATGTGTTGTCCATCGTCTTTATTGTGGCCACGCTCGTCTTGTCATTCTAATGCCTCTTTTGGATGGACCACCGCTTTTAATTATTTTACTCAGTCATTTTTCTCTGATTTGAAAGGTTTATTTACAGTTGTCAACCATTCTCTCTCTCTCCCCTGTAGCCTGCTGTTGGAGGACTCTGACGAGGAGGAAGGGGACCTGTGTCGTATTTGCCAAATGGGTGAGGAGTCTCCCTCCAACCCTCTGATCGAGCCCTGCCGCTGCACAGGCAGTCTGCAGTATGTTCACCAGGACTGCATCAAGAAGTGGCTGCGTTCCAAAATCAGCTCTGGTAAGATTTATTTTCCTCTCTGACCTCAACAAATGATTTCTTCCCCTCGGTGTATTATGCATTTATCGTACATTCTTGCCGTCTTTCACTCTTGTCCAGGCACTAATCTGGATGCCATCACCACGTGTGAGCTGTGCAAAGAGAAGCTGCACCTGAACATTGAGAACTTTGACATCAACGAGCTACACAGGACACATGAGAAGGTGAGGGGACGTTCAGTTAACCCCAGACAGTCATCTCCTAGTCAGCCATTATCTAACTGTTAGACTGTGAATGGGGAAACGTTCCGCAGAAAATCACTCCTGTGCTGCTCTTTCAACTGTAGAATACCAGAATGGGACACTAAAAACAACTGTTCCGTAAAACTTTTAAGATTTAACCTCCTAGGACCCAGTCTTAACTTGAGCTTAACGCATATATATCTGCAGTTTTAAGTGATCGCTTCCTTACTTTCTTTCCCTTTCCGTCCAGTCTGAGTATGAGTTCATCAGTTGTGGCCTTTACCTGGTGGTGTTGCTTCACCTGTGTGAGCAGAGGTTCTCTGATGTGCTGGGAGCTGCCAACGACGCCGGGGTAAGAGCCTGCAGTCGACACCACCATGCAAAACCAATTCTAAACCTCATTCATTTACACTGGGCGCAGAGAAGTCATTTTGAACGTTAAGCCCCAGGTTCTTTGGCCGTATAATTCACTTACTATTGTATCGGGGGGGGAAATACTTAATTCAAATGTAGTAATGCAGTGTTTAAAAGAAACAAATATTTTCCCCCTCTTTTGCTCAGTTTTTCAACCTGGCAAGAACCCTTCACGAACACATGGACAATCTTGAAAGTACGTTCTTGAATAATTTCTCCCCAATGCTGTGTACACGTTTTGGTAACTTGATATGAGGCTGTTAGTCAAACTACCCCCCCCCCCCCCCCCACCACCACCACCACTGTTACTGAATCGATGGGTAAGTATTTGATTATATTGACGTTCTCTGATGTTAAAGGCCCATACGTGTGAAAGTACAAATGCATTTCCACACGTAGCATGATGAGCTCTGCACATATTTTTGTTGCCCGGCAACACTTCTGTGAATAATTACCCTTCAGTTAGCTATGCACAAGGTCCTCTCGGTAGAGGTTATTAGATGGTTTGATATCATGGTGTGCACTGCAGTATTCATCACTGACAATTAAATGGTCTTCCTATTTTACCTTTGAACACATTCTAAACTAAAATATACTTTTTGCAGCTGTTTATTCAAAAATAAATCATGTAATAGACTGCTAATAAACTAGTGTCTGAATTGACTGATCATTTTTCCCTCCGCTGCAGGCTCTTATGGGGAATCGGACGAAGAGGTGGTTGATACCCGGCCGTCAATCGATTTCTGTGACCTCGATGAAGACCTGGAAGAGGAGTACAATTGACCGAAAGAGAGAGCGAAGGGGATAAGGAAAAATAGATGGGGGGGCAAGCAGAAGAATTGATGGAGTCACCTGCCAGTAGCAACCCATTCTGTTGCTCTGTTTCATCTCATGTGATTTTACTGAGTGCAATGGCTTGCGAGATTTTTTTTTTTTTAAGCCAACGCCAAGTAGATGGGAAGTCACTCCTGACGTAGAGGTAACGATGTCATAAATATGCAGACTGTCTTTATACCCCCCCCCCCCCCCCCCCCTTTTGTTAATTTCATCTTCCTTTAGGTCTCCAGATTTGAGTGCGCTTTATTCTGTTAAAATTCAAGATGTCTTTTTGAACTGTTATACCACGAGTGCTTTAAATGTTTACTGATCTACAAAAGCAGATCCGGCCACCGTGGTGAGATATTGTGTAAAAAATAAAAAGATCCTGAACATGACACTGGTTCATTAGTTTAGCAGGTTGGGAGAAAGGAAAGGGCTGTTTAGGGAAGAATATATCAAGTGGCAAATGATTCGCTTTACTGTTTCTTTTCCTTTTTGAAGTAAAAAATAAAAGGATGTTAGTGACAACTTTACTTTTTACAACTGAATAATTGACAGTTTGTTCTGGTTTTGTCCGTTTTCAATGTCTGCGGTATGAAAATGCTATTTTGCTTGACCCTAAAACTTGTTTTCATTTAATTATTGCAATAAAGTTTTGAATGTACATGTGTTTGCAGGAAACATTTCATTCAACAAAACTGAACAAGGACAATGAAGTTAATATAGGAAGTAGGGTTAAAAATCTGTTAATGTGTAAGCAATTTCAACAATTGCTCCTCAATAGCCTCCTCTAGACGAGGATACTTAGGTGTATCCTACTGAGAAGAGTTTTGTAATCTGCCTCACCCCCTTCAGAATTTTGTCTTTTTTTTAAGGCTAAAAGCATGCACACGTTTAAACGATACACTAGTCATCTTTATAAAAATGTCTGGCACAACTAGCTACATATGTTTTTACCACTTTATACATTTTGGGATTCCTCCTGTAAATGTAATTTGCATGTGCTAGTGGCGTTGTCTCATTTCATTAAAGTGCATTTGTTTCCTGGACCAGGTAGTTGAGCAAAATCAATTGACAATCTCCCATAAACTTTTTTTGTGAAGTGTTATTGACAAGATTTGAACCTGTGACCTGGTCCCTTTCCCAGTGCCTTGTGGACGGCACAATCTGCATTGACAGGTTTGAAGCTGTTCAATCAAAGTTAGGTTAGAAGATTAGACATGTAATTCGTTTATAATGTTTGGTATGGTTGGAAACAAGTAACTTTGCAGGTCGCAACCTGTATGTAATGCCCTACCAACCGTAAGCCTTTTATTTTTTCTACATGCATCTGTATAATCTGCCCACTGAGCTTTCATCCAACCAATCACATTAGTTCAGTTTTAAATCAGAGCTTCCCTCATCACAAGGTTGTGTTCCTGTGCTCAGATGTTGTGGACGCATACCAGATCTTCCATGCCTGGATAAGGTTTTCACGTATCGGCTAACCACATGTTCTAGCAGTCTGGTGCCCGGCTACACAGTTGGTGTGGCACGGAACGATTGGTTGACGCATGCAATGTCTGAGCAGGGGAACGCAACCCTTGATTGATGCAAGGATTCAATCCCAAATTGTAGAGCAGCTCTGTAGCGCCTTGAATTAGGGAAGCTCCTCTGCAGAATTACAGAGCTGAATTATTCCTTTCTCGATTCCTTGTGTCCTCTGTCCTTGCCTCCTCCAAACAAAGTTCATACGAGTTATTATGGTAGGTCAGTGATACCGATGTTCTCAACAACAAAAATGACAGGACCCAGCCCTTAAAGACAAACCTATTTTATTGGAAGACCATTTCTATTTCCATATTTGACCAGAGGAGTGGATGGTCTGCTTGGGACAAATGTAGATATGAAGATACTCTTGAACATTTTGGGAATGGTAATCCTAGTTAACAAGCATTGTTGCAAGGCAGAGCCAAATAAAGTCCAGAGGAATGTCCAGGTTATCGACATACACAACATTCAAAAAACATCTTTGGCTTAGATTCTCAATCAAAAAACAAAAAAAAAAAGACAATTGAAATATTTACAAAAGCATTTACAGTAGCTGTGTGTGCAGTTTGAGGCCTCAGCAAGCAGCGACCTTTGAAAACATTAACCCCAAATTAACACCCCTAAAACTTCAACTCCCAAACAAGACAACTATTGTGCTTGAACATGGCAGAAACTACTGCTAAGGCATTATTCACGATAAAACGTTTCAATTTAAAGTGCAAATGTTCTCAGTAGTTTGAGTGCATAGGAGAGGAAGGTTATAGTCATAATGACAAGAATGCACATAAGGCATTTACAGTTGGAATGAATTGCATTTCGTTGAAATGGCCAAATGGCAAATGAGAATGCATGCCACTATCCAAATTGTCTAAGGAAGTGTGTGATGGACTGCATTAGCTAGAGTACCAGTATTAGACCTTAAATTATTTCAAAAATGATGAAAATATGTCACGCTAATAAAGATTATAGTTCTGTTAATGAAAGTGCCATGATGCAGTTGTTTCGTCGATGACTATCAGTGAAAAGTACGTCTTCCTCCATTACAAAATAATCACAAAGAGTGAACACAGAAAAACATCAGTGCTTTCGAGAAGGAAAAATACCCTGACAACAAGCATCACGTTTCCAGTGACTTTTTTGTCAACCCAAAGTCCATCAACACTGCAGCAACTGCTCAATGTGGCAGCTCTTTCTCTAAAATAATCAGTGTAAAGTTCATTAAAACATTAGGTAAAAAAAATCATTAAAAAAAAGCTATTTTGGGGATTTTCAAAATCCGTTTGCCAATATTTACAATGTCACAGAAAATGCTAAGAAAAAAGCCTGCTTGGGAATTTATACAAATAAATAAAGTTGTCTTTTAAAATGAAAAGGCAGCCAGGTTTCAGTTTGCTTCATAATAATATTTCCATACTGAATAATGTAGGCAAATAACTGCTTCTTTAAGCTGCATAGATAGAAGCCAAGACAAGTCTCACTCTGCATCTATAATACTAGTGCTGTCAGCATCATCAATGGTTCTCCTGTAGCGCACGGTGGAGTTGAATCTGGCCTTGCTCTTCTTATAAACGACGAAGCCGATGGCCGCCAGGAGGGCGGTGAGGACGACCAGGAAGAAGACCAGAGCCACCGGGACGTTCCCTGACCCTAGAGGCAACACAGCCCGTCAGAATCACATCACCAAACTGGCCAAGAAAGTCCCTGTTTCAAGCACATCAATGTTTACAAATATATAATAACCATAGCGAAGCCGGGGAAATCTATGAGCCATATACAATCAACTCTTGTTACAAAGCAATAGCTTGGAGCGGTCACCAGAGCATGCTGCTATCCACATAGTAAAAATAAGTATGTATGAGTTGGGACTGGTGAACCATTGCACTTTAGTACTCACGTGCGGGTACTTTGCAGACGATGCGGCTGTGGCTGTCCTTGCAGCTGACTCTGCTCCAGATGCCTCCGTCTGCAGACACCATGACAGCACAAGAGTTCTGCTGGGTCGCTGTCTTCACCCCACTAGCAGAACCCTTGGTCTCCCAGTTAGAGAAGGCCAGAGAGGAACCGTCCACCCAGCCCACTGGCTGACCTGGAAGACAGAGGAAACACACAAGCATTACTGATTCTATTCTGAGTTAAAATAGACTACTTTATTTGAGTATAATGTACTGTATTGGCATGTAGAATTTTTATGTATTTTAAAGTGCCTGACTTTCCAAATGAAGTGCACACAGAACTTCCTAGGATGGAGCATACTGTCCAATATAAATATGTCTCATAACATCCGTATACAGTAATAAGTAACACGCCTATCCTATTGTACCGGTCAGGTCAGTTTACCTTGTTTGTCCAGGTCCATGCCGAGCCACACCCTACTGGTGATAAGAGGGTTGTCTGCCATGTAGCCAGAGACAAAGTCATTCTCCTCTTTGGTCATTATGGTCAGCAGCTGTGCATCTGTCAATCAAAGGCAAAAAGGAGGCATACGTGCACTGCACTATAAGTAAGAAACCACATGATTTGATCATGGTGTACTAATTAAGCAATAAGGCCTGAGGGGGTGTGGTATATGGCCAATATACCACGGCTAAGGGCTGTTCTTATGCATGACACAACGCAGAGTGCCTGGATGTAGCCCTTAGCCATGGTATATTAGCCATGTACTACAAACCCCCGAGGTGCCTTATTGCTATTATAAACTGGTTACCAATGTAATTAGAATAAACATTTGGAGGGTGCTTATATTTGTCCTGTTACACACAGGTCTGTAATGGAAATGTGTTGTTTTTTGCATATCCCAACTCCCCCTGAGACCCGCAGGGAGTAGGGTCATGACCTGGGTCGCCGTTGTACAGCACTACTGGAGCAATTAGGGCTAAGTACCTTGCTCAAGGGCACAGCGACAGATTGATTTCATATTTATTTTACCTTGTCAGCTCTGGTTTTGGAACATGTAAACCTTTCAGTTACTGGTTCAATGCTCTAACCTCGAAGGCTACCTGCCGCTTGAACAGTAAAAAGTAATTTTTGTCATGCCCTTGGTATAAGGACTGATATACCACGGCTGTCAGCCAATCAGCATTCAGGGCTCGAGCCACCCAGTGTATAATATCTGATATACCCCAGCGTTCACATAATCAGCATCTAGGAACCAAACTATCCGGTTTATAAGAGTAAATATGAAATACTTGTATTTAATCAGGTTGGTTATAGAGAAACCATTCTCTTACCATAACAACCTAACCCAAGATGCTGCAATGTTAATGTTATGCAATGTTATACGCAACTTATATACAATAATACAGAAATATATACGTGTCAAATTGGAGAGATAGTGGGTGACTTACCAAGCCTTTCACAGATACTCTTGGCATCCTCCATGCTGTACACAGAGTAGTTATAGAAGGTCATGTCAAAAGCATAGCAGTGGTCCTGGTGCTCAACCCACTTAGACGAGCCACTGCTCTGAGGGCAGTTGTTGGCCACCTGGGGAGCTGCGAGGTTCGATCCTGATTCAGACAAACAAAAACAGATGACATCAGAGGGATTTATTTTATGGAATCTTAAAAGATTGGTGTGTATACTATGCAAAAAAAATCGGCTCAGATCGCTCATTGACATCAATGTCTTCTTAACACAAGAATTCAAGTTGTGTGTATAATAAATAAATACTAATAGGGTAGGTACTACAACTGTAGGCCTGGGTCTTACTCTGAGTGGTGATGTAATACTAATAGGGTAGGTTCTAAGACCGTAGGACTGGGTCTTACTCTGAGTGGTGGTGGTGATGTAATAGGCTAGGTACTAGGACTGGGTCTTACTCTGAGTGGTGGTGGTGATGGTGATGGTGGTGATGTAATAGGCTAGGTACTAGGACTGGGTCTTACTCTGAGTGGTGGTGGTGATGGTGATGATGTAATAGGCTAGGTACTAGGACTGGGTCTTACTCTGAGTGGTGGTGGTGACGTAATAGACTAGGTACTAGGACTGGGTCTTACTCTGAGTGGTGGTGGTGATGACGTAATAGACTAGGTACTAGGACTGGGTCTTACTCTGAGTGGTGGTGGTGATGGTGATGACGTAATAGACTAGGTACTAGGACTGGGTCTTACTCTGAGTGGTGATGTAATACTAATAGGGTAGGTACTAAGACTGTAGGACCGGGTCTTACTCTGAGTGGTGGTGGTGGTGGTGATGGTGGTGATGTTATAGGCTAGGTACTAGGACTGGGCCTTACTCTGAGTTGGGGTGGTGATGGTGGTGATGTAATATGCTAGGTACTAGGCCTGGGTCTTACTCTGAGTGGTGGTGGTGATGGTGGTGATGTTATAGGCTAGGTAATAGGACTGGGTCTTACTCTGAGTGGGGATGATGATGTAATAGACTAGGTACAAGGACTGGGTCTTACTCTGAGTGGGGGTGGTGATGTAATATGCTAGGTAATAGGACTGGGTAATACTCTAAGTGGTGATGGTGTTGATATAATAGGCTAGGTACTAGGACTGGGTCTTACTCTGAGTGGTGGTGGTGATGGTAGTGATGTAACACAATGGGTACTAGGACGGGGTCTTACTCTGAGTGGGGGTGGTGATGGTGGTGATGTAATAAGCTAGGTAATATGACTGGGTCTTACTCTGAGTGGGGGTGGTGATAGTGGTGATGTAATAGGCTAGGTAATATGACTGGGTCTTACCCTGAGTGGGGGTGGTGATGGTGGTGTAATAGGCTAGGTAATATGACTGGATCTTACTCTGAGTGGGGGTGGTGGAGGTGGTGTAATAGGCTAGATAATATGACTGGGTCTTACTCTGAGTGGGGGTGGTGGTGTAATAGGCTAGGTAATATGACTGGGTCTTACTCTGAGTGGGGGTGGTGGTGGTGGTGTAATAGGCTAGGTAATAGGACTGGATCTTACTCTGAGTGGGGGTGGTGATGGTGGTGTTGTAGCAGATGGCTCCGTCCAGCTTGGCATTGCAGTCCCTTCTCATCCAGGTGCCATGGGGAGTGATGTACACACAAACACCCTGAGGGTCTGAGCTGGACGTGACAACAGTGTCAGAGAGTCCCGCCTGACTGTAGTGATACTTAGTCCCATCGGACCACTCATAGGACTGAGAGCCACTAGCCTGCGCAGAGAGGTGAGGGAGATGCAATATTATTCAACAAACTTCACACTAGAGGTGCTTAGCAAATGTTGCATTTAATGTCTACCTGCCGTTGAACTAAATTGCTGCAAAAGATGACGTTATTCTCAATTGAAATGGCCGCCGTGTTAGTGGCATTGTGGCTAAGCTCCCTTACATCCTGACTGGACAGACCGATCCACAGCGGGAAGCCGTCTCGCTTGGCGATAAGCTCCATGTGAGCGTTGTGCCCGGTGTCATGCACACTGGCCAGGTGTCCGTTGCCGCGGCCACACTCCTCCAGAGCCTGGAACCAGCTCAACTTCCTGGTTATCACGTGGTAGCTCAGGTTGCCATAGCGCTCAAAGTCCCTGGCCGACTGATTGTATTCGTCCTTAGAGTCTTGGGGACGAATAAAATGTGTTAATAGAGTCAATCAAGTGCAAAATGTATTATTTAGTTGTAATTTTTTATTTTTTATAGTACTCCTTGTGAATAGGTGAAGTATGTTTGTCTGAATGGGGTCTACCAACCTTTATCCAGTTTGCAGGCCACGATGCTTCTCTGCTTGAAGGGACTGAAGTGGCGTTTGTTGGTGAATATCTCCCAGACTCCCTCAGCGTTGAGACCAGCCATGAACTCATCGCTGGCTGAGACACTTGGTCTTCCATCGACCCAGTTAGAGTACTGGACGTTGGTACCGTCATACCACTTCATCTGGTTATCTACCAAAGACAGGAGCAACCACTTGACATGACACATTTATTACACGTTTCATCACACAACAATACAACGATGATTAATGAGTAACCTTCAGCCTCGATGATCCAGTAGACATTTTACAATGATCCAATTCAGCGTATCCTCATAATATAGGGCAATGAATGATAATATGAAAGTCCAAACAGCAGATCAAACATAAGGACTAACTGTCCATGCTGAGTGTTGGGAAGATGAATATGGGGAACCCAGTCCAGTCCACTCACCGTTGTCATCGTTGAACACCCCTAGCCAGACAAACTGCACCAGGTCTTTGAAGGGAAGGAGCTGCTCCTTCACAAACTCATTCTCCACCAAGTTCCTGATGGTCAGGATGTCTGCATCAGCATCTGAGAAGAACATCAACCGGTAACACTTCATAAAGACTTTATTACTTGTACATAAGCAGTGCGTACGTTTAATTAATAAACACCTTCAATCAGAGCACAGATGAAGTCTGTTTTGACCAGGCATCAATGTCAATTTTTTTAATCTCAAAAACGTCTAATTGAGACTTATAGCGACCAAATGAAGTTGCAGCGATGTAAAAACATAATATTTCAAAAAAATATCCAAGGCACTCTCTTGTGGAAAGAACACCTGCTTTTTCCATGACATAGACTGACCAGGTGAATCCATGTGAAAGCTATGATCCCTTATTGATGTCACTTGTTAAATCCACTTCGATCAGTGTAGATGAAGGGGAGGAGACAGGTTAAAGAAGGATTTTTAAGCCTTTTTGACAATTGAAACATGGATTGTGTATGTGTGCCATCCAGAGGGTGAATGGGAAAGACAATAAATGTAAGTGTCTGTTGTGTCAAGAACTGCATCTGTAATCCCATGGAAAATACTATACGAAGCGTCGAGGAAAATTATCAAAATTAAACATACTATGCTGTTTTTACTTAGAGAATTGTCCATTGTTTTAGGCTAGTGTTTTTTTCCCTGGTGCGGGCTTTTTGTCTTGTGTGACTTAGTTATAAGTCTGGGTGTACAGATAAGAGCTGGGTGCGACCGCAGTATGTGACATCCCGTTTGTACTGTCTGTAGGAACTCCTCTGTATGGAAACATGCAGGAAGGAACAGACAATGGTGGCAACATCAGCTATCTTAATCTACACAGACAAGCTAAACGCCTTTTATACACTATGTTACTCACCCCTGTTTGCACACATCTGCTGACTGCCACAGAGACAATGAGGTTGGACTTTTCTATAACAGCTGAGAGACAACTCTGTTCGCTGAGCTTCCAACTCTAACTCTTGGTTGATTGCTTCATTTTTGCAAATCTTATAATAAAATTGTTTGAAAGAATCTGCAGTCTCTCTTCCTATAGAAATTCTCGGACAATTGGGATATAGTACACAGTGAGGGTCTCGAGGCTCTAAAATACCATCTTCAACTCAGGCCAGAGGGAAGCGCACCCCCAGAGTTTCTCTAACAAAGCGGGCACTAAACATTAACGTTGTTCTTTTTCTTTTTTCTTCCAACTCTTTTTCAGGTCCAACTCTACCGACTAGTCAAATGGCCAGTAATGGCCGCCTGTTTTGCACCCAACTACACAAATGTGTTTTTATTTATTTTTTTATTTTTTATTTCACCTTTATTTAACCAGGTAGGCTAGTTGAGAACACGTTCTCATTTACAATTGCGACCTGGCCAAGATAAAGCAAAGCAGTTCGACACATACAACAACACATAGTTACACATGGAGTAAAACAAACATACAGTCAATAATACAGTGAAAAATAAGTCTATATACAATATGAGCAAGTGAGGTGAGATAAGGGAGGTAAAGGCAAACAAAATATATATATAAATAAATACAAATATAAAAAGGCCATGGTGGTGAAGTAAATACAATATAGCAAGTAAAAAAACACTGGAATGGTTGGTTTGCAGTGGAAGAAGGTGCAAAGTAGAGATAGAAATAATGGGGTGCAAAGGAGCAAAATAAATAAATACAGTAGGTAAAGAGGTAGTTGTTTGGGCTAAATTATAGATGGGCTATGTACAGGTGCAGTAATCTATGAGCTGCTCTGACAGCTGGTGCTTAAAGCTAGTGAGGGAGATAAGTGTTTCCAGTTTCAGAGATTTTTGTAGTTCGTTCCAGTCATTGGCAGCAGAGAACTGGAAGGAGAGGCGGCCAAAGGAAGAATTGGTTTTGGGGGTGACCAGAGAGATATACCTGCTGGAGCGCGTGCTACGGGTGGGCGTTGCTATGGTGACCAGCGAGCTGAGATAAGGGGGAACTTTACCTAGCAGGGTCTTGTAGATGACCTGGAGCCAGTGGGTTTGGCGACGAGTGTGAAGCGAGGGCCAGCCAACGAGAGCGTACAGGTCGCAGTGGTGGGTAGTATATGGGGCTTTGGTGACAAAACGGATGGCACTGTGATAGACTGCATCCAATTTATTGAGTAGGGTTTTGGAGGCTATTTTGTAAATGACATCACCGAAGTCGAGGATTGGTAGGATGGTCAGTTTTACAAGGGTATGTTTGGCAGCATGAGTGAAGGATGCTTTGTTGCGGAATAGGAAGCCGATTCTAGATTTAACTTTGGATTGGAGATGCTTGATGTGAGTCTGGAAGGAGAGTTTACAGTCTAACCAGACACCTAGGTATTTGTAGTTGTCCACATATTCTAAGTCAGAGCCGTCCAAAGTAGTGATGTTGGACAGGCGGGCAGGTGCAGGCAGCGATCGGTTGAAGAGCATGCATTTAGTTTTACTTGTATTTAAGAGCAATTGGAGGCCACGGAAGGAGAGTTGTATGGCATTGAAGCTCGCCTGGAGGGTTGTTAACACAGTGTCAAAAGAAGGGCCAGAAGTATACAGAATAGTGTCGTCTGCGTAGAGGTGGATCAGAGACTCACCAGCAGCAAGAGCGACATCATTGATGTATACAGAGAAGAGAGTCGGTCCAAGAATTGAACCCTGTGGCACCCCCATAGAGACTGCCAGAGGTCCGGACAACAGACCCTCCGATTTGACACACTGAACTCGATCAGAGAAGTAGTTGGTGAACCAGGCGAGGCAATCATTAGAGAAGCCAAGGCTGTCGAGTCTGCCGATGAGGATGTGGTGATTGACAGAGTCAAAAGCCTTGGCCAGGTCAATGAATATGGCTGCACAGTACTGTTTCCTATCGATAGCGGTTAAGATATTGTTTATGACCTTGAGCGTGGCTGAGGTGCACCCATGACCAGCTCTGAAACCAGATTGCATAGCGGAGAAGGTATGGTGGGATTCGAGATGGTCGGTAATCTGTTTGTTGACTTGGCTTTCGAAGACCTTAGAAAGGCAGGGTAGGATAGATATAGGTCTGTAGCTGTTTGGGTCAAGAGTGTCCCCCCCTTTGAAGAGGGGGATAACCGCAGGTGCTTTCCGATCTTTGGGAATCTCAGACGACACGAAAGAGAGGTTGAAAAGGCTGGTAATAGGGGTGGCAACAATTTCAGCAGATAGTTTTAGAAAGAAAGGGTCCAGATTATCTAGCCCGGCTGATTTGTAAGGGTCCAGATTTTGCAGCTCATTAAGAACATCAGCTGACTGTATTTGGGAGAAGGAGAAATGGGGAAGGCGTGGGCGAGTAGCAGAGGGGAGGCCAGTGCTGTTGACCGGGGTAGGGGTAGCCAGGTGGAAAGCATGGCCAGCCGTAGAAAAATGCTTGTTGAAATTCTCAATTATAGTGGATTTGTCGGTGGTGACAGTGTTTCCTATCTTCAGTGCAGTTGGAAGCTGGGTGGAGGTGTTCTTATTCTCCATGGACTTTACAGTGTCCCAGAACTTTTTTGAGTTTGTGTTGCAGGAAGCAAATTTCTGCTTGAAAAAGCTAGCCTTGGCTTTTCTAACTGCCTGTGTATACTGGTTTCTAGCTTCCCTGAAAAGTTGCATATCACGGGGGCTGTTCGATGCTAATGCAGAACGCCATAGGATGTTTTTCTGTTGGTTAAGGGCAGTCAGGTCAGGAGAGAACCAAGGGCTATATCTGTTCCTGGTTCTGAATTTCTTGAATGGGGCATGCTTATTCAAGATGGTGAGGAAGGCATTTAAAAAAAATATCCAGGCATCCTCTACTGACGGGATGAGATCAATATCCTTCCAGGATACCTCGGCCAGGTCGATTAGAAAGGCCTGCTCGCTGAAGTGTTTCAGGGAGCGTTTGACAGTGATGAGTGGAGGTCGTTTGATCGCTGACCCATTACGGATACAGGCAATGAGGCAGTGATCGCTGAGATCTTGGTTGAAAACAGCAGAGGTGTATTTGGAGGGCAAATTGGTTAGGATGATGTCTATGAGGGTACCCGTGTTTACGGAATTGGGGTGATACCTGGTAGGTTCATTGATCATTTGTGTGAGATTGAGGGCATCAAGCTTAGATTGTAGGATGGCTGGGGTGTTAAGCATGTTCCAATTTAGGTCGCCTAGCAGCACAAGCTCTGAAGATAGATGGGGTCAATCAGTTCACTTATGGTGTCCAGAGCACAGCTGGGGGCAGAGGGTGGTCTATAGCAGGCGGCAACGGTGAGAGACTTGTTTTTAGAGAGGTGGATTTTTAAAAGTAGAAGTTCAATTGTTTCGGAACAGACCTGGATAGTAGAACAGAACTCTGCAGGCAATCCTTGCAGTAGATTGCAACACCGCCCCCTTTGTCCGTTCTATCTTGTCTGAAAATCTTGTAGTTAGGGATGAAAATGTCAGAATTTTTGGTGGTCTTCCTAAGCCAGGATTCAGACACGGCTAAAACATCTGGGTTGGCAGAGTGTGCTAAAGCAGTGAACAAAACAAACTTAGGGAGGAGGCTTCTAATGTTAACATGCATGAAACCAAGGCTATTACGGTTACAGAAGTCATCAAAAGAGAGCGCCTGGGGAATAGGAGTGGAGCTAGGTACTGCAGGGCCTGGATTCACCTCTACATCACCAGAGGAACAGAGGAGGAGTAGGATAAGGGTACGGCTAAAAGCTATGAGAATTGGTCGTTTAGAACGTCTAGAACATAGAGTAAAAGGAAGTTTCTGGGGGCGATAAAATAGCTTCAAGGAATAATGTACAGACAAAGGTATGGTAGGATGTGAATACAGTGGAGGTAAACCTAGGTAATGAGTGATGAGAGAGATATTGTCTCTAGAAACATCATTGAAACCAGGTGATGTCATCGCATATGTGGGTGGTGGAACTGAGAGGTTGGATATATAGTGAGCAGGGCTAGAGGCTCTACAGTGAAATAAGCCTATAAACACTAACCAGAACAGCAATGGACAAGGCATATTTACATTAAGGAGAGACATGCTTAATCGAGTGATCATAAGGGTCCAGCGAGTAGAGGTTGGTTGGGGTCACGGCGATCCAGACAGCTGGCCGGGTAGCTGGCTATCGGTAGCAAGATAACATAGGATGGAGGTCTGTTTTTTATTTTATTTTTATTATTAATAATTTTTTTTGTCACCTCGTTCGTTTCCGTCGGTAGATTAGTGGGGTTCCGTGTGGTAGAGGGGATCGATCCAATTGGCAAAATAGATATAGTGACCCAAGAAAAAAGAAAAAAATTGTCTGGTATACTTATTTAGATAGCAGCCGATAAGACAGCTAATAATTAGCAGATGGGTATTCAGAAACGTCGCAATGGAAAAGCCTATTGAAACCACCTCGGACAATTACGTCGGCCGACCAGTCGTGATGGATCGGCGGGGCTCCGTGTCGGCAATAAAGGGTCCAGTCCAATTGGCAAAAGAGGTATTGTAGCCCAAGAATTCGCTTTAGGACTATGGTTGGAGATTTTTTGTTTGATCCATTTTTTTATCAAATCATGTGGTACGGAGGATATACAGTGGGGGCAAGTATTTGATACACTGCCGATTTTGCAGGTTTTCCTACTTACAAAGCATGTAGAGGGCTGTCATTTTTATCATAAGTACACTTCAACTGTGAGAGACGGAATCTAAAACAAAAATCCAGAAAATCACATTGTATGATTTTTAAGTAATTAATTTGCATTTTATTGCATGACATAAGTATTTGATCACCTACCAACCAGTAAGACCTGTTAGTTTTTCTTTAAGAAGCCCTCCTGTTCTCCACTCATTACCTATATTAACTGCACCTGTTTGAACTCGTTACCTGTATAAAAGACACCTGTCCACACACTCAATCAAACAGACTCCAACCTCTCCACAATGGCCAAGACCAGAGAGCTGTGTAAGGACATCAGGGATAAAATTGTAGACCTGCACAAGGCTGGGATGGGCTTCAGGACAATAGGCAAGCAGCTTGGTGAGAAGGCAACAACTGTTGGCGCAATTATTAGAAAATGGAAGAAGTTCAAGATGACGGTCAATCACCTTCGGTCTGGGGCTCCATGCAAGATCTCACCTCGTGGGGCATCAATGATCATGAGGAAGGTGAGGGATCAGCCCAGAACTACACGGCAGGACCTGGTCAATGACCTGAAGAGAGCTGGGACCACAGTCTCAAAGAAAACCATTAGTAACACACTACGCTGTCATGGATTAAAATCCTGCAGCGCACGCAAAGTCCCCCTGCTCAAGCCAGCGCATGTCCAGGCCCGTCTGAAGTTTGCCAATGACCATCTGGATGATCCAGAGGAGGAATGGGAGAAGGTCATGTGGTCTGATGACAAAAATAGAGCTTTTTGGTCTAAACTCCACTCGCCGTGTTTGGAGGAAGAAGGATGAGTACAACCCCAAGAACACCATCCCAACCGTGAAGCATGGAGGTGGAAACATCATTCTTTGGGGATGCTTTTCTGTAAAGGGGACAGGACGACTGCACCGTATTGAGGGGAGGATGGATGGGGTCATGTATCGCGAGATCTTGGCCAACAACCTCCTTCCCTCAGTAAGAGCATTGAAGGTGGGTCGTGGCTGGGTCTTCCAGCATGACAACAACCTGAAACACACAGCCAGGGCAACTAAGGAGTGGCTCCGTAAGAAGCATCTCAAGGTCCTGGAGTGGCCTAGCCAGTCTCCAGACCTGAACCCAATAGAAAATCTTTGGAGGGAGCTGAAAGTCCGTATTGCCCAGCGACAGCCCCGAAACCTGAAGGATCTGGAGAAGGTCTGTATGGAGGAGTGGGCCAAAATCCCTGCTGCAGTGTGTGCAAACCTGGTCAAGAACTACAGGAAACGTATGATCTCTGTAATTGCAAACAAAGGTTTCTGTACCAAATATTAAGTTCTGCTTTTCTGATGTATCAAATACTTATGTCATGCAATAAAATGCAAATTAATTACTTAAAAATCATACAATGTGATTTTCTGGATCACATTGTATTACAGACCTCTACATGCTTTGTAAGTAGGAAAACCTGCAAAATCGGCAGTGTATCAAATACTTGTTCTCCTCACTGTATATGACATCATTTTGTTGTTTCGATCACCTGAAAATTAACTGCTTCAGCTCCACACAGAGGCGTCATGCCCATTTCAGCGGCTACAGCGCATTTGTGACAAGGGGGATGATTTCCAAAATAAAGTTGTTGAAACAGAGATACAAATCAAGTGTTCTCAATCAATCCATAATAAAGGATAAATTCTTAGAAAGAGAAAATATGCTCAGACAATACCAAAGGCCCCAAAAGTCAAACCAAATCTATTTTGTTACCCAATACAGCAGAGAGGCATCTCAAATAAAGAATACCATCAAACAGAATTGGAGTATCATCGAAATTGACCCTGCATTAGGTTACGTTTTTACCGAGCGTCCATGCTTTTCTTATAGGCACGCGCCCACCCTACGGGACAAGCTGGTGCAGTCAAATAACACCTGGCTTTCCAAAGCCTCTGGCACCTTTCTGTGAGGACACTGCCCCAACATAAAAAAAAACCAAGACGTTCAATTACACAAGGAAATAACTTACCAAATCCAATCTTTTGCAAATTGCAACACTGTGTTTGTTGTTTATAGATTGGTGTGCCCATGTGGTCGTTTTTATATTGGTTGCACAAAACGGACACTAAAAGACAGACTGGCAGAACATAAATGTGCCATCAAAACAGTGAATGACAATTATCCCACGACCGTGCATTACCAACAAGTAGGCCATGGTAGCCCGGACTTGCTTAAAGCCATGGCCATAGTGTCACGCCCTGACCATAGATTGCTTTGTATGTTTCTATGTTTTGTTTGGTCAGGGTGTGATGTGGGTGGGCATTCTATGTTGTATGTCTAGGTTGTTCTGTTTCTATGTGTTTGGCCTAGTATGGTTCTCAGAGGCAGGTGTCAGTCGTGGTCTCTGATTGGGAGCCATATTTAGGTAGCCTGTTTTCCTTTGTGTTTGGTGGGTGGTTGTTTCCTGTGTCTGTGTTATCACCATACGGGACTGTTTCGTTTTCGTTTTGTATTTCACGTTGTTATTTTGTTTCTTAGTGTTCAGTTAATAAATTGAATATGGACACTTACCACGCTGCGCATTGGTCCTCTTCTCATCACTACGACGATCGTTACACATAGAGGTGGTCTCCATCAACCAGATGGGGGATTACAGGCTTCAGTGTCTTTACAAAGGGAAACTTTCTGGATACACACACTCAAAGCTACTGTCTTTCAGAGTTGAACAATGAAATAGATTTAGCTCCTTTTTTGTTATTGTACTTCTGTAATTATTATATATATATATATCTTTTGTATTAATCTTGAGTTGTTTATTTGTGTGAAACATTGTATTGGCCTATAGTTATATTTGATTGATTTACATGTATTTGTTTATTTTCTGGTCATTCATTTCACCTGTCACTACTATGCACCTGTGAACCCTGAAGAAGGCCGCTGAGCAATACACGTTGGCGAGTTAATTTTTTTTGCTAAAATAAAGGATTTTAAACTTTTCCACAAGAGAGAATGCTTAGAATTTTTGGAAGTATGATGTTTTTACACCGGTGCAACTTAATTTGGTCGCTATAAATTAAACCCCATTCTCCAATGAGCATCTCTCTTCGTCTTTATATTTGATGCCAAAGCAGCGCTCCCTCTTTTTCGCATTTCTAATTGAGACTATAAGACAATATGTATCTTGTTTATGGAGGTCTTCACAGTACAAATGGTTTCTGACTGATGTCTGTGCCAAACGGTGTCCTTGCTCCTTACCCAGTTTCTTGCACGTCTGAAGTATCTGGCCCTTGTCAAACTCTTCCCATCTGGACGATGCCAGTTGGAAGGTGTAGCAGTTGTTCTTGAAGGGGATCCAGTTTGGCCCGCTGCTCTTGTGAGGACATTTCACAGCCCTGTCCTCAGGGGTGGTGTTAGTCTCTTCTGGAAACATTGAAAGTGTTCATTCATAAAATAAAAAAGACAAAACACTCAGTTGCTGTCTGAGGAGAGTGCATGGTTGATTTTCATCCTGTCTTGTTTTAAATATGCCACTTAACAGACAATTGCATCCAAAGTGCTTACACTTTTGGCATGACCATTACATTACAAGACCCCAGCTCTTACCAACTGAGCCACCGTATTGCTGTCTTACCGTGTGGAACATGGCAGATAGCCCCTGCCAACTGTTCCATACACTCTGCAGCCTTCCAGAAGCCGTCCGTGTCCAGAAAGACACAACGTCCAACGGTGGGCTCTGAGGACCACCGACTAAACACAGTGTGACTGTGGTCTGTCCAGAGGTAGTGGACACCATCCTGACAATACAAAACGCTGAGTGAGTTCCTTATTTATTTAACCAGGCAAGTCAATTAAGAACAAACTGAACTGCACTGTAGAATGTGAAATCGGCATTATGAAATCGGCCACTATCATTCAGTGATTGCAGAACTGAAGGAACAGGATGGGTGTGGCCTATTCTAGATGGTGATGGCTCAACCTATCCTCCCAATGGGCTACCGGTTGTTTGCTTTGCCATATTACCTTAAACCCATCCCGTTTCTTTTAGATCTGCGAACACCAACGGGTTAGGGTGAAGAGCTATGGCCACTTACGTCTTCGCTGAAGAGGCCGATCCACATGGGGCTGCGTGCGCGGGTGACGTGCACGGTGAGGACCGACTGCTGCAGGGTGTCGGCTACGCTAGCCAGGTCCATGTTCTGGTTCCTGCACTCCGCCAGAGCCTCGAACCACGTCATGTTCTTCTGAAGCAGCTTAAAGGTGTGGTTGTTGGCCTGGAACGGCTCCAACTGGAACTGGGGCTCCTCTGGCTTGTCTGAGAACATGAGAGGGATTTAAAGGGGTCAGACGAGGGTTCAAACCCTATTCGATATGCTCAATTTCCACTCCGCAAAACAGTACCAATATCAAGTAACAACTATCAATAATATCAGTCTACTTCATACACTTAATATCAAGAGTCTTTCTATCACAAGCCTTCTGACTGTAGAGTCCACACGTCATCCGTTCTTTCACCAACACTGACAAGATGAGCACAGATATTTGGTTGTGTTTGGTGCCCTCTGCTGCTAGGTAACGGTGGTGTACCTGCGTAGTGCTGGCAGATGGACACATATTGCTGGTCAGAGCAGGAAGTGTAGTCCCAGGAGCCCATCATGGCAGAGCTGGGGTCGTTGAACACGAAGACACACAGCTCCATGCTCTCTGGGTCAAGAATCTGCAGACAGACACAAACAACAACAGGGACACAGAGAGTTAGTTATAGGTTATGATGACCTTGAACTTTGAAACAGATGTGGAACATGTTTTTTAGAGACTGGTATTTAGTATAGTCTATCATAATAATGTTTATGTAGTTCCATCATTTGTTTAAAAAGACTTCCTGCACACACTCTTACCAGTGGTTAAAGTACATTGTATTTCTTCCCGGAATGGAGACCTATTGGTGAACGTGCTTACTTTTGTTTTATGGGCCTAATCATGGAATTACATATAGAATCCCTATTCATTTAATAGGATCTCTATGGGCCTAATCATGGAATTACATATAGAATCCCTATTCATTTAATAGGATCTCTATGGGTCTAATCATGGAATTACATATAGAATCCCTATTCATTTAATAGGATCTCTATGGGCCTAATCATAAAATTACATATAGAATCCCTATTCATTTAATAGGATCTCTATGGGCCTAATCATAAAATGACATATAGAATCCCTATTCATTTAATAGGATCTCTATGGGCCTAATCATAAAATGACATATAGAATCCCTATTCATTTAATAGGATCTCTATGGGTCTAATCATAAAATTACATATAGAATCCCTATTCATTTAGTAGGATCTCTATTGGCCTAATCATAAAATTACATATAGAATCCCTATTCATTTAATAGGATCTCTATGGGCCTAATAGTAAAGCTTTGTCGTCTTAACTTTTAAAATATATTAGCCTACCTTTTAATGTGGCATAAACACAACCAATCATGTTTTCAACTGATTTTCAAACAATTACTTCAGTTTACTTGCGCACGTTACTAAGGGACGGTGGAAGCAAAAAAATGTTTAGAACATTTAAACCTCATGCAGATATTTTTCTGCTTATAATTTCCGACATTTTGTAGACAGCTTCTCTTGTCTTTACTTGATAGAATGATCAATGATCAAAGCGTCATCAACAATCTAGTTGACATCTGTAAAGTTTTCTCTTTTGATTTCTGCTTTTCTCACACGGACGTTTAGCGACCAGGGAGATCTCCAAATGACATCAGTTTGACCCGTTTCTAGGAAATGAAAAGCTGTGAAAATGATCCAACATGTTTCTGATAGTATTTAAGTTCATCTTGGATGCATATTTTATGTGGTTGAAAATGAATTACTGTCAGCTTTTATGCCACTGAAAGAAATTGCACCTTTAGGCCACCCAACAGGTTTCTCAGTCTCTCAAAATGCTGAAATAAATCAATCATATTTCTCCACTCCTGGTCCTGAGACAAAATTAACATTTGGTCTATCATTTTACTGCGAGGAAAGCTTAATTGTACAGGAGTTAATATCATAATAGGCTACATGTGAGGCCTACTGTCCTTTTCCAGACTTCAGTTACTATTCCGACTATTGAGTTAGTTATATTCTGGCATCCATACGGTGCCATTTGATCAATGCAAAGAGACCACTTACAAAACACCACAAAGTGTTATGAATGACATTCTGTTATTGTCATCCATTAGGCCTGCACAAGTCTTGTAACCTGAATTGATGCGTACACTTATGCGGTCTCAGCCACTCATCTCTGCCTTGGCAAAATGACAGTGTTATCCTCAAACTACACTGCATTTTGGAGCATATTCCACAAGTTTTCAAGTCTATTCACACATGTGGCAATGATAAATAGTGTAATAGCCTACAGTTTTCTTAAAATTTGTTTTAATTATTGTGATAGGCTCATGTTTTACCGGTATGGGGTACCCCACTATTCTAGCTTACTTTCACCCCTGATTCTGACCAACTGCCCATGAGGGGAGTATACCTGGTATTTTTACAGTAAAACTATTCTATGATTTCAGTTGAATGTTAAAAGAGGTATGCTTACTGTACATGCTACCTGGGGTTTGATTGAATTCTAAGTTATAACTCAACTCATAGCTCATTGATCCCTGTGGCCACGCTGGATAGAATTGAGAAGTGAAGTGAGTGGGAACTCACGTTGACGAGCATGGGCCTGAGTAGGCCGTGAAGCAGGGGGTTAAAGTTGAGGTAGGAGACCGGGGAATCATCCACCCACTCTGGGTCCTGCTGTTTGAGCTTCAGGCCAATCCACGTCTTCTGGGGCTGCGCCGGCAACAGCGAGGTCACAAAGTCTGACCACAACAAACAGATAGGCGCAACTAGTCAACAACAGCTGGTTAAGAATGACATTGAAGGGACATCAATCATTGGTCATCTCATGTCTAGGAGAATGGAAGGTTGTCTATTGATAAACATGATGAATAAAAAGACAGATAGGTAAAAGAGATCCACTAGAAGGTTTACTACTCACCCTGTTCAACTTGGTCTGTGATAGTGAGTAGAGTTCCTTTCATCGACTGACACTGCTCGTTGGCGTGTTGAAAAGTCAGGTACAGAGGCTTGATCACCACGTAGCACTGGAAAAGGCAGCGACAACATTCAATAATAATTATTAGAAACTGGGTGGTTTAAGCCCTGAATGCTGATTGGCTGACAGCCGTGGTATATCAGACCGTAAACCACGGGTATGGCAAAACATGTATTTTTACTGCTCTAATTACATTGGTAACCAGTTTATAATAGTAATAAGGTACCACGGGGTTGGTGGGATATGGCCAATATACCCCAGCTAAGGGCTGCATCCAGGCACTCCGCTTTGTGTCGT
Organism: Salvelinus fontinalis; assembly: GCF_029448725.1. Classification (NCBI taxonomy): domain Eukaryota; kingdom Metazoa; phylum Chordata; class Actinopteri; order Salmoniformes; family Salmonidae; genus Salvelinus; species Salvelinus fontinalis. The sequence goes on from NC_074705.1 coordinate 13,951,157, forward strand.
GCATAAGAACAGCCCTTAGTCGTGGTATATTGGCCATTTAACACACCCATTCTTGCTTACACAGAATGTACCTGTATGTAGACTAGATCAGAGGACGGACTCATTGTCATGGCTGGAATGGAACAAATTAAACAGTATCACAACTGGTTTCCATGTGTTTTATACCGCTCCATTCATTCCATTTCAGCCGTTACTGTATGACCTTCCAGTGACACAAGCCTCCAGTGTATGTGTGTGTGGGTACGACAGACTGACCTTGTCCCTGAAGTGTAAATAGTCGCTCTCACAGGGCAGACCATTGGGGTGAGGCTCTCCAGGGTGGGTCTCTATAGCCGTGGTGTTGTGTCTCTCACACACGAATGGCAGCTGCAGCTCACAGCTGTACTCGTACTCTGGAGGGGCAGGAGTGTGTGTGAGTGAGTGTGTGTGTGTGTGTGTGTGTGTGTGTGTGTGTGTGTGTGTGTGTGTGTGTGTGTGTGTGTGTGTGTGTGTGTGTGTGTGTGTGTGTGTGTGTGTGTGTGTGTGTGTGTGTGTGTGTGTGTGTGTGTGTGTGTGACCGGAAGATAACAACCCACTGGGCCCACATTGGTTGAATAAACATTGTTTCATGTAAAGTGTTGTGTTCCATGTTTCATGAGCTGAAATAAAAGATCCCAGAAATGTTCCACACGCACAAAAGACTTATTTCTCTAAAATGTTATGCACAAATTTGTTTACATCCCTGTTAGTGAGTATTTTGACTTTGCCAAGGTAATCAATCCACCTGACAGGTGAGGCCTTTCAATAAACTAATTAAACAGCATGATTATTACACAGGTGCACCTTGTGCTGGGGACAATAAAAAGACACTCTAAAATGTGCAGTTTTATCACACAACACAATGCCACAGATGTCTCAACTTTTAAGGGGGTGTGCAATTGGCATGCTGATGGCAGGAATGTCCACTAGAGCTGTTGCCAGAGAATGTAATGTTAATTTCTCTACCATAGCCTCCAATGTCGTTTTATAGAATTTGGAAGTATGTCTAACCGGCCTCACAACCACAGACCACGTGTGTGGCGTTGTGTGGGCGAGCGTTTTGCTGATGTCAGAGTTGTGTACAGAGTGCCCCATGGTGGTGTGGGTTTATGGACAACGAACACAATTGTATTTTATCATAGCAATTTGAACGCAAAGAGATACGGTGACGAGATCCTGAGGCCCATTGTCGTGCCATTCATCATCCGCTGCCATCACCTCGTTTCAGCATGATAATGCACAATGTCGCAAGGATCTGAACACAATTCCTGGAAGCTTATAATGCCCCAGTTCTTCCATGGCCTGCATACTCACCAGACAAATCACCCATTGAGCATGTTTGGGATGCTCTGGATCGACGTATACAACAGCGTGTTCCAGTTCCCGACAATATCCAGCAACTTTGCACACCCATTGAAGAGGAGTTGGACAACATTCCACAGGCAACAGCCTGATCAACTCTATGCGAAGGAGATGTCGCGCTGCATGAGGCAAATGGTGGTCACACCAGATACTGACTTTTTTTTAAGGTATATGTGACCAACAGATGCATATTTTTATTCTCAAACATGTGAAATCCATAGATTAGGGCCTAAAGAATTTATTTAAATGGACTGATTTCAATATGAAGTGCAACTCAGTCAAATATTTAAAATTGTTGCATGTTGCATATTTTTGTTCAGTATCAATAAATGTATTTAACCTGACTAACAGGTTGTTTCATCAATCTAATTGACATAATCATCAGAACTATGTATACATTGCAATTTAGTTAAATTCCACATAGAAACGTACAAAATATGTTTTAATCATATATTCAATATACAGTATATTGGGTGGTTGAAATTGTGGAATTTTAGATTTAATTAGACAAATTTTATTTGAGCTTGTTTCAATGTTGTTTGTTTGTTTGAACCAACGTCAAGCTAAATAAAAAGATATATTGAAATAAAATGTGAAGCTACACTCCAATGATTTCTGCCTGAACAGTGACTCCTACTGGAATATGTGGGGTAATGTTTATTTAACCTTTTATTTAACTAGGCAAATCAGTTAAGAACAAATTCTTATTTACAATGACGCCCTACCCCCAGCCAAACGAAACTGGGCCAATTGTGCACTGCCCTATGGGACTTCCAATCACGGCCAGATGTGACACATCCTCTTGCATGGAGATGCAGTGTCTTAGACCACTGTGCCACTCGGGAGCCCAAACAAGTCTACAATCCAGATGCCTACCTCTAAGTACCCTGCTTAGCTTTGGAAACACAACACATTGAGACATTTAGAAGTAGTTACTATTAGCTCTATAAATACTATGCCAAATTCATGATATTCATGACTTTTACCTTTTGGTATTTTCTTGTATATGAAGGATGGTTGGTTGATTTCAAATTAAATCTACAAGTTAATTATTTGAAGTTTGATTTACTGCTATTCCTTAAGTTAGATTTTTGGTTGAGATGGAGACGTGAATCCAACATATCAACAATGAATTTGTAGACAAACTGGATAATGAATTGAGAACGCAACCAAATATCAAGATTTGAAGGAGATCTTCTACCGGGATAGTGTATATAGGGCCTATCGTATATAATGAATAACATACAGTCAGATCCAAAAGTATTGGGACAATGACACATTTTTTGTTGTTTTGGCTCTGTACTCCTGTACTTTGGACTTGAAATGATAAAGTCTGACTGTCAGCTTCAATTTGAGGGTATTTTCATCCATATCGGGTAAACCGTTTAGAAATTACAGCGCATAGTACATAGTCCCCCCCCCCCCCATTTTAGGGGACCAAATTATTGAGACAAATTCACTTATGTGTATTAAAGTAGTAAAAAGTGAAGTATTTGGTCCCATATTCATTGCATGCAATGACTACATCAAGCTTGTGACTCTACAAATTGGTTGGATGCATTTCCTGTTTGTTTTGGATTTGTGTCACATTATTTTGTGCCCAACAAAATGTATGGTAAATATTATATTGCGTCATTTTGGAGTCACTTGTACTGTAAATAAGAATATAATATGTTTCCAAACACTTCTACATTAATGTGGTTGCTACCATGATTACGGATAATCCTAAATGAATCGTGAATAATGATGAGTGAAAAAGTTAGATGCACAAGTATCATGCCCCCCCCAAAAAATGCAAACCTCCCCTGTTATTGTAATGGTGAGAGTTTAGCATGTTTTGAAATTAGATTGATTTAACAACCTGTTAGTCAGGTTAAGCACATTTATTTAAGTTTTCCCCTAATTTCAATGTTTACAACACTGTTTGAAATCAGATGAAAACCGTACTGGTTGATTACTTTTTCAAATCCAATGTATTATCCACTTTGATTCCACGTCATAATACGTTGACAAATGACGTTGAACAACGTTGAATCAACCAGTGTGCCCAGTGGGAAGTGTCATAGTAACCAACAGCCTACATTATAATCCTTTCTACATGATCTAAAGGAAACAACTTGATTTCAACTACTCTTTGTACTGTAGTTACGTTTTCATTCACCTGGGAAGATGTTCTTGTCACTGATGGTTGTACACCTGCCCAGGAACACAGCATGGTAGTAGTGCATATGGGATAACCTAGAGGACAGGAGTAGAACGTCATTCACTCTTATTCTAACCAACACACACAATAACATCACTTATATTTTACTTGAATTTTGATCACAAGACACGGTTTGGAGGCAGTGTTTTAGAACGCGTGTTGCTGCGTGACCGTGTCAGAGGGTCGTTGTTGGTTGGTGAGGTGTGACCTGCCACGGGACTGCGTGACTGTGTGACTCACTGCGTGACTGTGTGACTCACCTCATGGGGAAGTAGTGTCCAGTGTCTCTTACATCCACCCACCAGCTCTGCTTCCCTGCTGGCATCTGCCCAATCAGGTCACAAGTCAATGAATAAATAAACGCATAAGAACAAAACAAAGCCACTCCCTGCTGCTCTCACACACACACAGTGCACTCTCTCTCTTTTGATCAACGTCGACTTCCTTTTAGTAGGAGAGTTCAGCGGCCACCTTCTTCTTCTAGATCCATTACAGTCGTGGTTGATACACTAGCCTTAAAGCTGAAATCGGCATGAGAGCAAACAGCGCCACTGTCCCCCCCCCCCCCCCCCCCGCCCCCCCCCCCCCCGTCGTAATTGCACTATTCTGTACCTGTGGCAGATTATTATGGATCTGTCTGGCTGCGTTGGAGCTTTGTGGTGCTGCCAGCCTGCTGCCGTTGTTGTTGCAGTACAAACTAGCCTCCTCGTATGGCAGCTTTGGTTCCGTCACAAACCAGAACTCGTTACCGTCAATGAATATGGAAGTCTCATGGTGCCCACCTGCAACAGATCAATATTATTATTCTCAAATCCTATTTTTAGTACTCAATATCTAAAAAACCTCAGTTCATACGTCATAACTGATGACTCAACATGCATGGGTGTATAATTTCACCAGAAAAAGTCAAGAGATATTACCAAACCTACATGTCAACACCACTTACCAGGATTGTACCACACTGGGTTCTCGGGAGTTTTTCCTATTTCCGAATGAACAAACAAACAGTTATTTTCAACTATGAGAATGCAAGATTGAAAGTGTAAAGGTCACCAAACATTTCCCCAAACTCTGATTCCTAAATTGGGTTTCTTGTAAAAATGGACAGAGGACTGTTTCTGTTGGCCAAAAGGTTCAACGTGGGACAAGCAGACACTACACAAGAGACACTTTTGAGTTGAATCTAAGGAGGAGCTAGGACACGTTCACAATCACACGGCCTGTGTGTGTGTATAGTTACCGCGGGGGATCTGGCAGACCCACTCCAGCCTGGCGTCACAGTGGAATGGGGTGGCGTAGAACGGCAGAGGAGAGAATTCATGCATCAGGAAGACAAAAAAACTCCTAAAGGTTCCTTTCAGTGTCTGTCAAAGAGAGAGAGACGACAAGCCATAATGCATACTGGTATTTCAACATCGACATGAGATATGACATTACAACCGTAGACAGGTATTTATCGCCAAAATGTTTCTGTACCCTGGGGGGAGTGCCTTTTAGATAGTACAACTCCTGGCCCTGATGATAACGCCTGACAGATTGTAATGACAGGGCAAGAGATGTAGCCACTTCACAGGTAGTGAGCGGGAGCTCGAAAATGGAGCATGTGATGTAGGAAGAAGCTGACGGGTTTAAGTAGTGACATCTGCCATAACCACCCATAACCACCTCACCCAGTGTTGAGGCTGTATTCCAGCATCTGCACCTACCCACCTTAAAGGCTGTGCAGGCCCGGTTGTACTCATCATCCTCGTGGAACTCTTGGGGGAAAATAGCCATTGACACCTTCGGATGAATCACAACATGTATATTATCAGAATGGTTACTTATTATAGTCTCTCTACGGGAGTTACACACAGAGGTACAATGTGTTTTCCTCTACTCACAGGCCTGTTGTCGCTCCACTCCCAGGAACCAGCAGCTGGGTTTCTCCTGTTCAGCCCCACCCAGAAGAACCGGTCATCACTGGGACAGAAAGGACACAAACACTGTTAACAAACATATCATTCTCACTTTTTTATTGTTGTTTATTATATTTTTTGGGGCTCAAAAGGCAGTGTTTAAACAATCTTTCAGTGTCTTAAGTATATTGTTGCTAGTGCTTGAACCTTCCCCCTGCAGAGCATTGCAGGACAGGTTCCTTGTGTGAACCATACTTGTTACTATTGACAGGAAACAGCTTACATTAGCATAAAGATGATGAGACCATGTGAATTTCAAAACACAGATGTGTGTGACTGTGGTGGGTGTTGTGGAACAGTTTGAGAGTTTCAAGTTCCTTGGTGTTCACATCACCAACAAACTAGAATGGTCCAAACACACCAAGACAGTCGTGAAGAGGGCATGACAAAGCCTATTCCCCCTTAGGAAACTAAAAAGATTTGGCATGGATCCTCAAAAGGTTCTCCAGCTGCAACATCGAGAGCATCCTGACTGGTTGCATCACAGCCTGGTACGGCAATTGCTCGGCCTCCGACCGCAAGGCACTACAGAGGGTAGTGCGTACGGCCCAGTACATCACTGGGGCAAAGCTGCCTGCCATCCAGGACCTCTACACCGGGCGGTGTCAGAGGAAGGCCCTAAAAAGTGTCAAAGACCCCAGCCAACCCAGTTATAGACGGTTCTCTCTACTACCGCATGGCAAGCGGTACCGGAGTGCCAAGTGTAGGACAAAAAGGCTTCTCAACAGTTTTTACCCCCAAGTCATAAGACTCCTGAACAGGTAATCAAATGGCTACCTTGTCACGCCCTGGCCTTAGTATTATTTGTTTTATTTATTATTTTAGTTAGGTCAGGGTGTGACATGGGGTATGTGTGTATTTTGGGGTATTATATGGTAGAGGGGGTGTTTGGTGTAGTTTATGGTTTGGTGTTGAGTGTATGTGTCTAGCTGTGTCTATGTTGGGTGTAGTTCTAGGAAAGTCTATGGTGGCCGGAATGGGTTCTCAATTAGAGACAGCTGATTTCGGTTGTCTCTAATTGGGAGCCATATTTAAGGCTGCCATGGGCTTTAGCTGTTTGTGGGTCATTGTTTGTGTATATGTATAGTTCAACGTAAGTAGTTTGTGTGTGCACTTACGTTTGAAGTTTTCACGATCGTTTGTTGTTTTTCGTTATTGTTGTAATAGTGTGTCGTGTTCATCTTCGTCGTTATTAAAAAGAAGATGTATCCAAATCATGTTGCGCCTTGGTCCTCTCGTTCATGTCAACACGATCGTGACATACCTGGACTATTTGCATTGTGTTCCCCCCAACCCCTCTTTTACTCTGATGCTATTCTCTGTTTATCATATATGCATAGTGACTTTAACTATACATTCATGTACATACTACCTCAATTGGCACGACCAACCAGTGCCCCCGCACATTGGCTAACCGGGCTATCTGCATTGTGTCCTGCAACCCACCACCCGCCAACCCCTCTTTTACGCTACTGCTACTCTCTGTTAATCATATATGCATAGTCACTTTAACCATATCTATACGTACATACTACCTCAATCAACCCGACTTGTTAGCCTCGCTACTGTTATAGCCTCGCTACTGTATATAGCCTCGCTACTGTATATAGCCTCGCTATACTGTTATTTTTCAGCGTCTTTTTAATGTTGATTTATTTCTCTACTTACCTATTGTTCACCTAATACCTTTTTTGCACTGTTGGTTAGAGCCTGTAAGTAAGCATTTCACTGTAAGGTCTACAGCTGTTGTATTCAGCGCATGTGACAAATAAACTTCGATTTGATTTGATTTGTTGGTGTCCGTTACAGTGGTGGGAACTAGAGCCGTGTGTAAGCTCTGACCTATGAGAGAGAATGCAGTGTTTTGTGTATGTGTGTACTGTATAAAACCTGGCATTAAGTTGCTGTTGTTGGAATGTGGTTATGAACATGCCTACATAATTCACATTGTTTAGTTGAGGTGACTAGACCAGTCTGACTACTGTGGCTGTGTGTGTGTGTTATCACTGTGTGTGTGTGTTATCACTGTGTGTGTGTGTTATCACTGTGTGTGCGTGTTATCACTGTGTGTGCGTGTTATCACTGTGTGTGCGTGTTATCACTGTGTGTGCGTGTTATCACTGTGTGTGCGTGCGCGTGAGTATATGCGTGAGTGGTGTGTGCAGCGTGTGTGTGTGTACCTGATGGAGTCTCTCATAACATAGTTCAGGGCTCCCATCTCCTGTGGGTGGTTGAAGCTGGGTAGATGGGCCCCCAGGGCCTCACAGAACCTCTCTGCCTCCTCCCAGGAGCGCTTACGACTCAGCCTCTCCTCGTGGAACACCTGGCACAGCATTGCCATGGTGACTAATACTAACACACCAACACCCTACGGTAATGTTGTTATAACACACTAACATACTGCAATTGGGTGGCCATGAGACCTCAAGGTGCAACGACACAGTAACTTAAACCAACAAGGTCACTAAGGCGCAGCGAGGGGACACATGCTGCTGAGTGAAGTCAACTGGATCTGCGTCAATTCATTTCAAGGACACACACAGGCCCACACACACCTTGTAGCAGTAGGAAATGCCAGGCCTGGATGTCCATCCATCAGGACAGGGGAGGTTAGGGTCGGGCTCAGGGACTAGGGGTTGTGGAGCGGCGATGTCTCTCTTACAGATGGAGCCAGCTTTAAACATAGTGCAGTTCTTCACCACCCATTTACCCAGAGGCTTGGCTGTGGACATCACTGCACAACCCCCTGCTAGGGCTGAAACACACACACACAGACACACACGTAAGTAACTCGCATACACACATATGTAACACACACAGACACACACGTAACTCACGCACACCCATCAAGCGTTTCTCTCCATCTCGCATCACTGAAACCCCAACAGGGTTACACCCTTAAACACAAATACAGAATACTTCACAGTCTGGACTAACCTGGTTCAAACCAGCCCCAGTTGGTGTATGCGACATTGGTTCCCGAGCCATCCTGAGCGACCCACTGGTACTCCCCTGTAGTCTTTATGTCCTGGAGGCCAGTCCAGAAATACTGGCTCTTTACGTTGATCTCTTCCACAAGGAGTCTATTGATGAAGGCCTGCTCGAACCTGTGGAGAACACATTGAAGAACGATTGAGCCTGCGTCCCAAATGGCACCCTATTCCCTATGTAGTGCACTACTTTTGACCTTACACCTGTGCAAGAGGGAACAAGACAATTAGCGAGACCATATCGAGTGTTGAGAGTTAATGTGGAATGCTGTTGGGTTTTGGCACCCTTCCAAGGCAATTTCTCAGAAACACAGCGTTGACTTTACAGTGACTGGAAAAGAAAGAGTTAAAAGGAAGAATGTAAGAGATAACAAGGAATGGCTGTACCTGTTGTTTATGGTGAGGTCACACCTGTCCTTGAACGACACTTCTTTAGAGTCCACTTTGTAGCACGAGTTCCCATGTCTCCTCCAGTCCTTCAGAAAGGGGAAGAGATGTAAACCAAACGAATAAACTAAATAAATAATAATTGAACTGTTTGTCTAGAGCTAGATGCCATTTGTTGCTTGTCCTCAGAAACGAAAACAAAATGAATAAATTAAACAAATTAAATCAATCAAAGGTGCTCGACAAGGTACAGCGTGTCCTGGGAAGAGGAGGTTGGGGCTGGGGAACAATGCTTACCCCTTCAGGAGGACATCCTGTCGTAGAAGACTCATTCACCTCTCCTTTCTTCTGACACATGAAAGGCAGCTTCTGGTCACAGCTCCTAACCCTCCAGCCATGAGACTGGACAACAGAAAAAGGAGATAAAGGCATGGATCTAGACATACCGTACATAGACTTCCTATAAATGCCCAACATCTAAGGTCTGCTATGAGTACAATGTCATGTTGATGCTATTAAGTGAGCAATAGGACCTGCTGTCTATTGCTTAGCAAATTGTTAGCCTGTTAAAGCATGATACTGTTAAAACATATCCATAAGTAGCCAAGCAAGATCTGTTGTAGGCTAAACCATTTCGCCAATTATCACACACACACACACACCCACAAACACACACCTCTCCAGAGTAGGAGACGCAGCCAGACTCTCCTGAGGGTTGGATAGGATGATTTCTGTCCCAGTAGGTGAAGGAGACTGGTGTCTCATCAGCCCAGTTAAGGATGGCTGGGTTCCCCGTCCCCATCAGACCGATCCACACGTCCAACACAACATCTGACAGGAGGCCACCACAACATAACACTCCCTTTAACTACTGTACAGCAGCTTGATCATTGATTGATTCTGATGATCGAACATATAGTTGAAGTCGGAAGTTTACATACATTTAGGTTGGAGTCATTAAAACAGGTTTTTCAACCACTCCACAAATTTATTGTTAACAAACTATAGTTTTGGCAAGTCGGTTAGGAGTACTTTGTGCATGACACAAGTCTTTTTTCCAACAATTGTTTACAGACAGATTATTTAACTTGTAATTCACTGTATCACAATTCCATTGGGTCAGAAGTTTACATACACTAAGTTGACTGTGCATTTAAACAGCTTGGAAAATTCCAGAAAATAATGTCATGGCTTTAGAAGCTTCTGATAGGCTAATTGACATAATTTGAGTCAATTGGAGGTGTACCTGTGGATGTATTTTAAGGCCTACCTTCAAACTCAGTGCCTCTTTGCTTGACATCATGGGAAAATCAAAAGAAATCAGCCAAGACCTCAGAAACAAAAATGGTAGACCTCCACAAGTCTGGCTCATCCTTGGGAGCAATTTCCAAACGCCTGAAGGTACCACGTTCATCTGTACAAACAATAGCACGCAAGTATAAACACCATGGGACCACGCAGCCCTCGTATGGCTCAGGAAGGAGATGTGTTCTGTCTCCTAGAGATGAACGAACTTTGGTGCGAAAAGTGCAAATCAATCCCAGAACAACAGCAAAGGACCTTGTGAAGATGCTGGAGGAAACAGGTACAAAAGTATCTATATCTACAGTATAACGAGTCCTATATCGACATAACCTGAAAGGCCGCTCAGCAAGGAAGAAGCCACTGCTCCAAAACCACAATAAAAAAGCCAGACTACGGTTTGCAACTGCACATGGGGACAAAGATCGTACAAATGTCCTCTGGTCTGATGAAACAAAAATAGAACTGCTTGGCCATAGTGACCATCGTTAGGTTTGGAGGAAAAAGGGGGAGGCTTGCAAGCCGAAGAACACCATCCCAACCGTGAAGTACGGGGGTGGCAGCATCATGTTGTGGGGGTGCTTTGCTGCAGGAGGGTCTGGTGCACTTCACAAAATAGATGGCATCATGAGGCAGGACAATTATGTGGATATATTGAAGCAACATCTCAAGACATCAGTCAAGAAGTTAAAGCTTGGTCGCAAATGGGTCTTCCAAATGGACAATGACCCCAAGCATACTTCCAAAGTTGTGGCAAAATGGCTTAAGGACAACTAAGTCAAGGTATTGGAGTGGCCATCACAAAGTCCTGACCTCAATCCTATAGAAAATGTGTGGGCAGAACTGAAAAAGCATGTGCGAGCAAGGAGCCCTACAAACCTTGACTCAGTTACACCAGCTCTGTCAGGAGGAATAGGCCAAAATTCACCCAACTTATTGTGGGAAGCTTGTGGAAGGCTACACGAAACATTTGACCCAAGTTAAACAATTTAAAGGCAATGCTACCAAATACTAATTGAGTGTATGTAAACTTCTGAACCACTGGGAATGTGATGAAAGAAATAAAAGCTGAAATAAATAATTATCTCTACTATTATTCTGACATTTCACATTCTTAAAATAAAGTGGTGATCCTAACTGCCCTAAGACAGGGAATTTTTACTAGGACAAAATGTCAGGAACTGTGAAAAACTGTGAAAAATGTATTTGGCTAAGGTGTATGTAAACTTCCGACTTCAACTGTGCATAAAAAAGCCAAAGCCTCTCACAGAAGATAACAGAGCATTTCAACTATGTATCTCTGACCAATGGCATGTCTTCCCCACACAGCACAACCGAACCGATGTTATCTGACAGTATTCCACTGTAAAATGCTTTAGATGCCTAATAATAAGCACTATAATGCCTTACCTTGAATCATGACTGATACCTAGCACTAGAAGCCTCTAGCCATGTCTCAGGGCAATACAATGCCATACACGACAACTGTGGTTGGTTTCTCTAAGCATGCAGTTTACCTGCATGGAATTGAGTGCTGATCATCTCAATGCTGTCCAGGCTGTGTAGACTGACCAGGCCTCCTCCGATGGTCTTACAGTAATTCTCGGCCTGAGCAAACATCGTTGGTTCATCCTTCACCAGCTTGTAACAGAACATGTTCCAAGGGGCCCAGCCCTCGTCACATACGGTGGATTTATACACCAAAGGCTCTGCAGAGAAAAACAAGATCAAGAAAAGATAGATAGAAATAATATTGTGTGAGTTAAAAGGCTAGGATGGCCTGACAGGTAAATCAAACATTTGAGCACTTGGAAGAGCACGCCAAAGACAAAAAACAGTGTGACAATACATGAGTTGAGATGCAAAGCTAGGATGGCCTTAAAATGTAGTGTTTCAGCACCTTAGAAAAGCACTACATAAATCCCTTTGGCAGAGGACAGAAATACAGTATATCTAGTTGGAGGATAAAAGAGTAAGACCTTCCCTGTTAATGTGATAAACTGGTTGACTCTTACCTGTTGCTACCGACTGGGTGACGTTGACATGTTTCTTACAGATGTAGGGAAGTTTTTTATCGCAGATCTCACTCTCGTAGTAATTTTTCGAATTCAAGAATCCACAGTCTGACTCCCTTAGGATCGATGTGTGTGGCATTGCTACACACACACACACACACACACACACACACACACACACACACACACACACACACACACACACACACACACACACACACACACCCACCCTCTTAGTTAAGCTTTCCTAATGAACCAGGAAATCAGTAGTTATTTATGTTTGTTTATCAAAGTTAGCAGGCTTGCTTATTGATCCTGCTTTGTAGTAAACTCCTCGGTACTGAGGGTGAACAATAACGCAACCCAGAGAGGTCAAAGGGCACTGAGTAAGGACAGTGACGTCATCACCACTCTGACAGAGCAGTCCAGTCCCAAATGGCAGCCTATTCCCATATACAGTGCACTAATTTGACTAGGGCACATGCTAATGGTTATATACAGAGGCCCATTCAGGCAAGTTGACTTGTTATTCAAGCTCGTTTACGACAATCCTCAAGCACACACACTGCCTGGCCCTGTGCAGTGCTGTGTCCAGTCACAATGACCCTGCCTGCCTGCTCACAACACAACACTGGCCTCTTTGTTTCCCTGGTGGCATTGTGACACAGGATGGAGAATGAGATGGGTGCCAGGCAGTAGGGTGGTATGGCTGTGGCATACCTGTACCAACCAATGCGTGTACTATTCAGTACTTCTGCCATGGCTGTATCGTTGTACTATAAATAGTTGTAACCTAGTTGTGACATTGCTATAGCCATATATGTACCGTAGTTGTACTATGGTTATTACATAGCTGTACCACAGTTGTACAAAGTACCATGCTAAAGCAGTGTGTCTGTGTGTCTGTATGTGTTGCGTCCTCACCATTGTCCCAGCGCACGTTGTTGAGGGGGGAGCCGTCTGACCACTGCCAACCCTGAGACGTGTCCAGCTGGTGTAGGCCGATCCACATCCTGTCTGGCCTGCTGTTATGGGCCACGTCCACTTCAGTCCACACAGAACAGAGACGAGACCAGATTAGACAAGCTACATCTAGCTACAACGTAGATGACAGAATCTTCATTTTTACTGCCCTTGTGGGCATATATCATATCGGCAATTAGTCAATAAAAAATAGCTATGTTTTACCCCCTCTTAACAGTCAGTGAAATAGGTTCCCTATGTCTTATAAACTGTGATGATATTAGTGTAATAATGATGGATGGTAATGGCCAAGTATTTCCAAGTATTGTAGTCACAATTACTTCGAAGTAAGTACTATGTGCCAAGTGGGTCATGCACTACATGATTCAAGTTACTGTTCCTGTAATGCAGGTTTGGGATGTTTGTTTTGTATGAATGCGGCCATAGACAGTCACTATAGTGGAAGGCAGTCTTACAGATGGGGAAGGCTTGGTCCTCTGAGCTAGACACGCTGAGCAGGTCAGCTCCCTGGCTGCGACAAGAGTCCAGCGCTTCCTGCCATGTCACTGCGACCTGGGACACAAACTCATAACAGGGCCCCCCCTCAGGGCCATTGAACAGGGCCTTGCAGCCTTCCTCTGTGAGAGAGATCAGAGAGGGGATTCAGCATTGTGGTAGTATGTGTGTGTATGTCGGGGGTTGTATGCGTATCCAGCAGTGCCGCTGAACACTTTGTTTTGCTACGGCATTTCTCAACTAGCATCCAACAGACATCGTTCCATACTTCAGTAAAACGTATCGTTAAATATATGCCAAATAAAAACAGTGTCTGAACTCCACAGATGTATTTCTAAACTAAGTTCCTCGTCGACATCGTCAGACACTGGAAAATGTAATCCGTCCAAACATACTTATATCACACCAAACATGCCAAAGTGAAGGATCGACGGACTTTGTGGGTTCAGAGCAGTCTTGCCTAGCTAGACTGGAGCATTCAAAGATCGTGGAAGTAAGCCGTCTGGCTCCAAAGACTAGGTTCAGAGCAGAGTTGGGGTCAAGTCAATCTTAATTCCAGTCAACTACGGAAAATTATTTGCACTCCTATGGACAAATTCCACATCCTTAATTCAACTGAGGGGAACTGAAATACAATTGAGCCCAATCTTGATGCAGAGATCTTTCTACGTCCTTCTCTTAAAGGGAAACTCCACCAAGACAAGTAGACTACTTAAAGGAAAACCCCATCCAAAAACTATCTTTTGGTATTTGTTTCATTAGCCCGTTGTTGATATAATCCCAAAATGTTTTGTATGTCAGCAATCGGGCAACTGAATTTGACTGCTGTCAGAAAGTTACAACTGACGAATGAAACAAATACGTAAAGATAGTTTTCCTTTAAGTACTCTATTAGTACTAGTTCCAGTAATCATTATATGTGAAGGGAAACGGTACAAGAAGACTAGTAGTAGATTCATTCCAGAATCATAATTTATATCTATAATAAAAAGAAGAAAACTTGCCATGTTTTAGACAATATCCCATCTTTTTGTCAGCGTCATAGTCAGAGGTTGTGGAACACCAGTATAGTTCAGATGATTGGTCGTCGGGGAGGCACTCGTGGTACCAGCTGCCGTTGTAGTGGAAGGGAAACTCACAGGGCTCCCCGGTCGACGTCCCATTGGTGGTATGGACAACTATGGGTCGAGGAGAAAAATGATTAGAATGAATCCCATGGCACCCATTTCAAATGAGTTTATTAGGAATATCGGAGTTAGTATTCAATCTGGACACATCTAAAGATATGACCTTGCACAGTTTGACTGTCAACTCAACTGGATTTAGTATGTAGGACGGGTCTGTGTACAGGTCCTTAATGTAGGACCTGTACACAGAACACATTCGTTGAATACAAATGCTGCTGCTTTCAATGGAGAAACAAAGTTTAGATCATGTTAAACTGTATCATTTAGCAGAAGGCTACTGGCAAACAAGTGGCATAAAGTGCCATAGAAAGGATTTAAAATGGAACAGGGTCAAGGGTATTTAATGTGATGCGCAGGGGGCGTCAATTGGGTATGGCAGCTACCATACCCTAGTTAAACACCAACAATTTAAAAGAGGCTACTAAAATCATTCCAATGCGGATTAAAATGCAAATGCAGTTTAGCAATATTAGCGGGCTAGCTTTAGAACCATGTGGACAGCTCTGAGGCAGGCTGTTGATCGGTAGTAGAGAACATGTTTTAGGGCGCCTCGGAGCGGGAGGGAAGGCTGCAGTGGACAACGCAACTTTTCTCGCTGAAGATAGCTAGGTAATTGCTGTTTGACTTGACAGGAAACTAAACTCGAGTTTCTATTCCCGGTGCTGAGCTAGTGTGTAGCAGTTAACTGCTGTATGACATGTGTTTGTAGAACGTTAAGTCCCCTATCGACTGAGCCGAATGAAGCTACAGCAGCCAAGACGATAAAGGTTGGAGTCAATTCAGCTGTTCTCCAAATTGCATTTTAGAGGTTTTTTTTTAAATTGTGTAGAAATGCAGCAAATGAGCTTCGACTTGATAAAAAATATCACTTTGCCCCTGTCACGTTGCCATACCCTAAGTTTAGTTGAAAGGACGGCCCTGTGCAAACGTGATGTAGATAAGTGAAAATGAAAGCAAGTGTGTTCATACAGGCCTTGCTGAGTCATACTAGCCATGTCAACAGTTACAAGGAAAACTGTGGTAATTCTGGTTGGAAAGATTCCCCTTCAATTCCAAACGGAACAAATGAAACATGTGACTGCCAAGCAGAGCTCTGTACAGTGCACCTGATATTAGCATACAACAGATCACGCTACATGTATTGTCTCCCAAGTGAAACAGGATGTTGTTCATAAAGATATCAATGTAAATGTCTAGGTACACTACCATTCAAAAGTTTGGGGTCACTTAGAAATCTCCTTGTTTTAATGGACAAAATAACATATTTTGTCCATTAAAATTACATCAAATTGATCCGAAATACAGTGTAGACATTGTTAATGTTGTAAATGACTATTGTAGCTGGAAATGGCAGATTTTTTAAGGAATATCTACATAGGTGTACAGAGGCCCACTATCAACAACCATCACTCCTGTGTTCCAATGGCACGTTGTGTTAGCTAATCCAAGTTTATCATTTTAAAAGGCTAATCGATCATTAGAAAACCCTTTTGCAATTATTTTAGCACAGTTGAAAACTGTTTTCTGATTAAAGAAGCAATAAAACTTATTTTAGCCTTCTTTAGACTAGTTGAGTATCTGGACCATCAGCATTTGTGGGTTCGAGTACAGGCTCAAAATGGCCAGAAACAAAGACCTTATTTCTGAAATTCGTCAGTCTATTCTTGTTCTGAGAAATGAAGGCTATTCCATGTGAGAAAGGCAGAGTTGCAAAGAAAAAGCCATCTCTCAGACTGGCTAATAAAAAGAAAAGATTAAGATTGGCAAAAGAACACAGACACTGGACAAAGGAAGATTGGAAAAAGGTGTTATGGACAGAAGAATCTAAGTTTGAGGTGTTCAGATCACAAAGAAGAACATTCGTGAGACGCAGACAAAATGAAAAGATGCCAGAGGAGTGCTTGACGCCATCTGTCAAGCATGGTGGAGGCAATGTGATGGTCTGGGGGTGCTATGGTGGTGGTAAAGTGGGACATTTCTTAGTGTCCCCAAACTTTTGAACGGTCATGTATATCTAAGTTCAGTGCATTCTTGTAAAATGTGGCTAGAGGTTTTATACATGTAAATAAGAATAGATAGGCCTACATGAGATGGGCAAAACTATGTTTATTCTATTCTATTATGTCCTATTCTATTCCATTAGGAAAATAAGCCGCTCAAAGGACAGAACACACTCACTGCGCATCGGCCGCTGGCAGATATTATTGGTCGACTCATCCCTCCTCCAGGCGTCTGAGGAGTCGCGCTTGGCACTGACCAGCCCATCGGTCACCGTGAGGCCCATCTGGTACACCGTATAGATGGCCCCATCCAGGCAGCGCCACAACAGCATGGTGGGCTCCATGGAGCCACAGCTGAACAGAGACAGGGCCTTGGTCTTCACCTCCAGACCCAAGCACTGGGACGTGCCCACGTGGAAGAGACGGTGGCCGGACCCCCACTTCCACTGGGACCCCCTGGAGCCGTCACACTCCCCCAGGGTCACGCTGAACCCAGACCCTCCAGACTTAGCCCCTGCTATCCCGGAAACTCCAGTCCCAGACGTGGACATAGCTACCAGGCACTTTCCTGTGCTCACATGCTGGATGGTGAAGGTGTCGTCACCTGGAAATGATCATGAACACACAGTTGAAGTCGGAAGTTTACATACACCTTAGCCAAATATATTATATCTCAGTTTATCACAATTCCTGACATTTCATCTAAGTAAAAATTCCCTGTCTTAGGTCAGTTAGGATCACCACTTTATTTTAAGAATGTGAAATGTCAGAATAATAGTAGAGAGAATGATTTATTTCAGCTTTTATTTCTTTCATCACATAACCAGTGGGTCAGAAGATTACATACAATCAATTAGTATTTGGTAGCATTGCCTTTAAATTGTATAACTTGGGTCAAACGTTTTGGTTAGCCTTCCACAAGCTTGAATTTTGGCCGATTCCTCCTGACTGAGCTGGTGTAACTGAGTCAGGTTTGTAGGCCTCCTTGCTCGCACACGCTTTTTCAGTTCTGCCCACAAACTTTCTATAGGATTGAGGCCAGGGCTTTGTGATGGCCACTCCAATAATTTTACTTTGTTGTCCTTAAGCCATTTTGCCACAACTTTAGAAGTATGCTTGGGGTCATTGTCCATTTGGAAGACCCATTTGCGACCAAGCTTTAACTTCCTGACTGACGTCTTGAGATGTTGCTTCAATATATCCACATAATTTTCCTACCTCATGATGCCATCTATTTTGTGAAGTGCACCAGACCCTCCTGCAGCAAAGCACCCCCACAACATGATGCTGCCACCCCCGTGCTTCACGGTTGGGATGGTGTTCTTTGGCTTGCAAGCCTCCCCCTTTTTCCTCCAAACATAATGATGGTCATTATGACCAAACAGTTCTATTTTGTTTCATCAGACCAGAGGACATTTCTCCAAAAAGTACGATCTTTGTCCCCATGTGCAGTTGCAAACCGTAGTCTGGCTTTTTTATGGCTGTTTTGGAGCAGTGGCTTCTTCCTTGCTGAGCGGCCTTTCAGGTTATGTCGATATAGGACTCGTTTTACTGTGGATATAAATACTGTACCTGTTTCCTCCAGCATCTTCACAAGGTCCTTTGCTGTTGATCTGGGATTGCTTTGCACTTGTCGCACCAAAGTATGTTCATCTCAAGGAGACAGAACGCATCTCCTTCCTGAGCGGTATTACGGCTGTGTGGTCCCATGGTGTTTATACTTGCGTACTATTGTTTGTACAGATGAACTGGGTACATTCAGGCGTTTGGAAATTGCTCCCAAGGATAAACCAGACTTGTGGAGGTCTACAATTTTCTGAGGTCTTGGCTGATTTATTTAGATTTTCCCATGATGTCAAGCAAAAAGGCACTGAGTTTGAAGGTAGGCCTTGAAATACATCCACAGGTACACCTCCAATTGACTCAAATGATGTCAATTAGCCTATCAGAAGCTTATAAAGCCATGACATAATTTTCTGGAATTTTCCAAGCTGTTTAAAGGCACAGTCAACTTAGTGTATGTAAACTTCTGACCCACTGGAATTGTGATACAGTGAATTATAAGTGAAATAATCTGTCTGTAAACAATTGTTGGAAAAATTACTTGTGTCACACACAAAGTAGATGTCCTAACCAACTTGCCAAAACTATAGTTTGTTATCAAGAAATTTGTGGAGTGGTTGAAAAACTAGTTTTAATGACTCCAACCTAAGTGTATGTAAACGTCCGACTTCAACTGTAAGTAAATATAGTGATATTATAGTCATAATAAAGTGTTAGTAAATATAGGTACATCACTACAACAATATAAGTTCATTCAACACAATATTTTATTATGTTTACAATATATTTTGTATCACTATTCATTAGAACGTTTGGTTGATATCTACCATGTCCCATCTAAATGTCAGTTTAGCTGCTGGTTATCGTTGCCTAAATAGTTCAGCTTGTCACGGAGTTAGGGGACCAAGACGAAATTTCAAGGCAATCAACAACAGTCAGATAAGCAAAAGACATGTATCTAGAAACGCCAGGGGTCTATTGGGCCTGTGTTTATCATGGTCTCCAACATTGATTGCTGATAATATTCTTAGTCAGCAGGCCAATTGCTTTTATCCTCCATCATGTGGCAGCCTTAAATCCATGATTTACCAACAATACAGAACTGTTTTATCATTTCCTAATCTGGACTAAAGAATTGAATTGAATTAGAGGCCAATTAAATACAACTGGGTATGATGTTTCACTCTGAAACACTTTTGATGAGCTGAAAATAGCCTTTATTTTCAACAATCAGATACAGTATCAAATGTGCAAATGTGCATGTGTAATAAGACCATATAAGGAACTATTAAACAGTAAACAACATCAAATTAAATGGTTTAATTCTCCATAATGCATTGACCTGATTACCTGGACAAACCAGGAAGAGAAACTCAACTGACAGTTACTGTCGTAAATGTAAAAGCATAAATGATATCACGTGTACTGTGTAATAGGTTAGCAGTTGAACTCAAACATGACAGACTGCATCTCTGAGTTGAAAATATTCAGCCTATGATGAGTATGAGATTAGATATTTATAAACTGGTACAGCAACATTGTGTATGTCTAATTAGGTGGCCTACGCTCATTAAAGAGAGACTAACAGGGAGAGAGAGAGAACAGTACTTGATCATGGGGATGTGATCATGCAAACTGTTTTTACAGATACACCGACAACGACCACATTCTGCAACATTTGGATCACTTCAACTGCGTGCAACCTTGCAGCAATGACTTTGCAACATTGTCCCAACAGACTCAAAAGGGCCGCACATTTTAAACGCGAGAGGGGTTTCAAGACGTCATTCTTTTAATCCTGGTGGATATAGTTTATAAAATGGTCATTACGCATTTCGAAAGCAGATGAGGAATTTGATGGGCCATAAACGAAAATAAGCCAAAGTCCACATATGGCTTAAAAAAAACAAGTTGATTATAGAGCAAACGTACGTTACTTTCTGCTTTTGAAATTGAACAAAGGGGCTTGACGTGCCATTATTGAGACTAACCCCCCGCCCCCCATTCAAAACAATAATAGGCTACCACTGACTCTCTAAGTAGCAGTTGAGTCTATGGAAACGCGATAATCTTTCAACGAATTTAGCCAGTAATGGGGCGGGCATGCCTAGTGATGACAATAGAAAGCACCTTACTTACCGGCATATGTAGTTGACGCGCAACTTCCAAAACAAATAGTTCTATCCCAAAAGAATAAGAAAAAACATAGGTAAACTGTTGCTTGAAGTGCAATTTTATTCATGGTTATAATACCACGGCTTCTCTACTCGGATTCATACGTCTCCAGTATCCAGCCTACAGTTTGCGCACACCCAATTCTGCGTTTCAAAGTAGCACGAGTCTACTTCACAATTGTTGACTGACAGCTGGTTGACTAAACTCTATTCCCCTTCCTAGGCTGTAACGGTTTTCTGCGTGTTGCTCCAAGGAAAATTGCGCGCTTGTGATTCGCCAACAGTCGACTACGCATCACAGACCACTCCCAGTTCGCCAACTGAAAGTGACAACTTTACTGACGTTATTTTTCAATATAATACACAATTCACAGTACATATGTATTATGCTGAGTCAACGACAAAAGAGACTGATAAATAAAGAAACGTATGTTGATGCTGCGTCTCCAACTATCGTAAGCCGCTGTCAATTCAAAGACAAGCAGATAACAGCAGTGAAACATCATGCAGTGAATCATCTCAACCACGAAGCCTGCATTCTTAGCCAACAACAACAGTCAGACCAGCCTGTAGAGGCCATTGCCAGACAAAGGTTTTCTCCCAAATGGCACCATATTCCCTATATAGTGCACTACTTTTGACCAGAGCCCTATGGGTCCTCTTCAAAAGTAGTGCACTAAATAGGGAATAGGATGCCATTTGGAATGAAACAAGAGAGAGACCCACGAGTCCATTCTACTCAGTCTCCCTCCTCCACATGATGTCACCCCTGCCCTAGTCCCACACTACAGAGCATCTCAATGCAAATGACTCTTTTCAAAGCAAATATGGTAGAAATGAACAGGATAAAGATAATATTCGGATACCACCCCCACAGTGCACTGCAGACCATCTCAATGCAGATGACTCGTTTCAAAGCAAACGTGGTATAGCAAGACACAATTCAGATACATCTTGGATATAGCTTCGTTTTATTTACACTGAAGGCACAGAGCATTTGTTATGAACATTATCGATAAAAAACAACAGGAGAAAGTAAAAATGTTCAAGCATCCGTGACATCCTCTTGCTGGTATTTCTAATCCACACAACAGAAAAAAATACATCAACATATTTCATATCTAATAACTCTGTGTACCCAACATACAAAAACGACAACTGGTAACACAGCAAAGACTACCTCATAACAAACAACACACACACATACGTCTACTTAGAATACTGGATTATTTCTCAAAAAGCCACCATTTACATAACATCACTTTGTTACGTCATTTTTGTTTCATCAATAAAAGTTCCTTTACTCCTACATTTTGACAGATGTATGGACCAAACGAACAAAATGGAAGTGAATGACACATATTACTCTCGTAATGATAAATAAAACATAAATAAAGGCCTTCATTTTCACTTTATTTTTGCTTCACTTCCTCTTATGAATATCATGTATGTGCTTATAAACTACTTTTTAAAAATACTGTGAGGGTGTGAGTGTGTGTTCTGTGTGTAGGAAAATACGCAATAAACGACAACAAAGAAATTAAAAACTAAAACATAATCTTTCCGTGTTGCATTAATGGAGTTTGGTGCAATAGTGTTAATAAAGAAACACTATACCTTAATGACACTTTCAGATTTCAAAAACATAACTTGTAATTGATTTGGGGTCTTATTTCTGCTCATGAATAAAATACATAGAAGATGACTTCAGAATGTATTACGAAAGCATGACTTTGTCTTTGCTGTAAAGAACGACTGACTCACGGCCGTTGTTATCTTAAACAAGAAGAAAATTGTTTTGGTCCTGTACAAGGCAGTACAGAAAACTAGTCTTCACTGCGTGAAAGACTTGTACTCACAAATATAGTGGGTACCAGCATTAGTGGGAGCAGTTGGCATTGTACCATAATAACGAAACAACCTTACAGTGCAAAGAATATCTATCGATTTTCAAATGCCTACATTAAAATGTCAAAGTACTTGGGATAACAGCTCTAGTCCTTTGTAGACAAAACTTACTTCACACGAAGATGCACTCCCTCACTCTCAGCCACACGATTGGTCCCTGATTCATCAACTACTTGTATAAAGCACAGGAGGTTGGTAGCACCTTAACTGGGGAAAACGGGCTCGTGGTAATGACTGCAGTTGAATGGTATCAAACACATGGTTTCCAGACATCTGACGCCATTCCATTTGCTCTGTTCCAGCCATTATTATGAGCCGTCCTCCCCTCAGCAGCCTCCTGTGGATTAAAGTGGATAAAGCTAATTGGGCTCTGACATCCTTCTCTAAGTTCCCTTGCTGTGGTCCATGTCAGACCCACACAGAGACATACCAATGTTCAGTCATACAGAGAGTTCGGCCCATTCCCATGCTTTACCCAACTTTAGAGAACACCACCATTTTGCTGTCTCCAATAAGTCCTATAGTGCATCTGGAAAAGGCACCGCATTGCCTATATAGTGCACTACTTTTGACCAAAGCAGTGCACCTAAAAGGGGAAAGAGTGCCATTTTGGACACAGCCCTATTCTCCAGAGTGAGCTTCCAGATCTGCGATGAGAACGTTTCCACCGGAGTCTGTGGCCTGGGAACTAGTATGTCTGTAGTACGCGTTTCCCAGGGACAGCAGTCTGCGGAAGCGCGTCACGTTCCTCTTGTAGACGAGCTAGAGCACCGCCACCAGCACGGCGAAGATCAGCATGGCCACCAGGACTGCGGCTGGGACGATACCGTGGTGCAACCCTGCAAGAGGCACAGAGGGGTGAGTTTACTGGACATTGAAGGCTCTGTTAGTCATGGTAGAGGCTGGTCCCAAGATACCTTGAGTTGACTAATTGTTAGAATGTGCATGAGAAAAACAGCATAACTCTTAATAGCCTCAATTAAATCCCTACCATTTAGTGGCTCCACCTCTACCTCAGGGATCGTATCTGCAAAGAAGGCGATCTGTTTAACTTGACTTATCTATAGAATACATACATGTACACTGTACAAACGCATAACACAAAGCTTTGTCATAATGGCAGTTGGAGGCTAGTGGGAGCCTGCGTTTACACATGCAGCCCAATTCTGATTTTTATTTCATTTATTGGCAAAAAGATCTGATTTGACTGGTCAAAAGACCAATTATTGGCAAACAATCTAATTTGATTGGTCAAAACACAAATGAGTGGCAAAAGATCAGATTCGGGCTGCCTGTATAAATGCAGCCAAAATGTCTCTACTCCACCTGAGTTCGTTTTGCAGACAAAGCCCAGTCTGTCAGTGCACTGAGAGAGGAGCCACATCCCATCAGACACCCTGGTGGACACACAGGTGTCTGCTGCCAGCAGGCTGGGGTCTGGGGCCTTGACGTTCCAGTTGGAGTAGTCCATAGGAGAACCATCGAGCCACGCCATGGAGCCCGCTAAATTGGACCGGGAAAACAGATAACATGTTTAATAAAGAAGTTGTGGATTGGTTCATTCGACCCCTCTCCTTCCACCCTACAACGCTGCCCCAGGTCATTGGTGTTTTTCCCCCACAGTGCTTCTATCAACTCACCAGGAAAAACACGAAGTCAATAAATAGTATCAAAATACTACTTTAAAAATGTGAAATTCATTATGTTACTAACCCTATTAAGCTGTGTCTTATCCCAGTTCTGTCCGTAGCACTTACATTGTCTGTCTTTTGCCAGCTGTTGGTTTATATTGTACGCCAAACCAGAAAGACTGCTTATTTTGATGAAAAGAGAGGAAACTTGTCGAAGCATATGCTTACTGTCAGTGTTGAAGAACATCCCCAGCCAGACGGTTTGATGTGGGAAGCCATACGACCACAGCTGATCCAGGGCGAACCTGTTTTCCATCTCTGTCTGTATGGTCAGGACCTCTGACGTGTTCGCTGGAAGAGGTAAAACACCACCAAACCTTCATTATTACATGTGTGTCACTGAGCATGAAGAAGGCAATTCTCTGTGAATGGTTTGACCCTATGAATGGTTTGACCCTATAGATCTATAGCTACAGCACAGTATTAGCTACTAGTATGGAGCTAATACATGGATCCCATAGGGGGAGCTCTCACCAAACATTACATTTTGGACAATTACAACAGGGAGTCATCACAAGGAAATTCCCATAGAGAGAGACCCATTAAATCCTTGATACATCCTAGCATGAGACCTACTGTAATTGACTCCATGGTGTACTGGAGACTTACCACAGTAGGATGAAGTTGCTGAATTAAGGACAGTTTTGCAATTTCCCCTTATGGGTTAAGGTTAGAATTTGGGCAGGGGAACCTGATCCTAAATCTGTGCTTGAGGGCAACATCTGCCCGAGCGTTCCTGTACCTTTGTGTTTGCAGTGCTCTCCGGCATCCTCCAGGGTCAATCTCTGGACCACGGGCTCAAAGCTGTAGCAGCTGGCGCCAAACCTCACCCACGTCGATGGACACACAACCTCGTAGCTGGTGAACGCATTACTCTCTATGGGATTTTTTTTCAGAAAAGCAGTATTGTGCATTTGAAACGCTTGAGGAGGGACGAACAGCACAGGAAGCTTTAGTAGCCACTGTTTTATAATGTGCTAGGACCCAGCCTATACTCACTAGGTGGTGGGACATGACACAGGGCTCCCTGGAGCGGCATCTCAAAGTCGGCCCTCCTCCAGCCACCGGTGACGTCCATGTACACACAGTCCCCCAGGATGAAATCATCAACATCGGCCGTATCCCAGTGAGTGAAGACCGTGTCACTGCCATCAGACCACTGGTAGTTTATCCCATCCTGTAGTGGCGTACAGACACAGGCAGGGAGGAGGTGACACACACTCTCAGGGTGAGCCTACGTTGCTGAGGCGGGTTGCTAAGGGAGTGGACGGAGTTGTAGGTCACGTCATGCAACGGGGCAGAAAGAGTAGAGGGCAGCAGGCAATGTTAAAAGGTTCGGCTTGGTGGTAGTGTGGTGTTTATATACCAATGTGTCTGGCATTGTGTAGAGCGCTGTGAATCAATTCTCTCCTTTCCTGTCCTCATTCCATATTTCAAGAGTAAGACATTCCTTGAGTCTATGGGATTCTTGGATACACATGTTGTGCGTGGCTTAGAATTCCTCCCAGCCGGCCCGGCGGTTGAGAAAAACTACTCCCATACTGTGTTGAGTGAAGCACAAAAATGTCCCCCAAAATGGCACCCTATTCCCTACATAGTGCCCTACATTTGACCAGAGCCCTATCGGTCTTGGACAAAAGTAGTGCACTATAAAGTGAATAGGGTGTCATTTGGGACGCTGACATAGTTATGCATGAGCTGTGGGCCAGGAGGAAAGCTCTGGACAACTGCAGTAACGGGATAAGTTGCAGTGTGATAAATGACTTCATTGTGACCATGCTGTTTATAAAAGACCTCTAGTGGTTTCCTTGCCGTGACGTAAATCTACTATACACACTCCTAACATCATCAAAGGTCAATTCATGCCACAGACCAACTTCAACATGCTTGTTAACGAGCATTATCTACACACACACGGCCCAGGCAGGTAGCAGTACTCAGCGGTATAGTATAATACATACGTCTTGACTATACAGTCCAATCCAGTGGGGGAATGCCAATCTATTGACAAGGACAGTAAGGAAAGCCTGGTGGAAGGGGTCGGTAACGCTCACTAGCTCAGACTCAGACTCTAAGCACATATGCAGCGCCTCGTACCAGCTCATGTTGCCCTGTATCTGCGGTTCTTAAACTCAATATTGTCAGGGAAAGGGTGGAGGTAGGAGTGGGATGGGGATTTAGCTGCGTCTGTTGCAGGGAAAGAGAGAAGGAGAGAGGGAGAGGAAAAGATAAGAGAGATTGTTTCATGAGGATTTCTCTCAGTGAGCAGACTCAACGGGGTGACATTTTGAGACCACAAAACAGGAAGCTATAACAGTTTCATTAATGATGTAATACAGACATGATTGGTAATATCTCAGCTCTGTGCTCTGAAAATAGGCCCCAATGTGTCTGAATGAGGGTGAGTGACAGAGGGGAGTCCTACCTTGGGGTCTCTGACAGACAAAGCCATATCCACTTTCTGTGCACGTCTCGTCGAACCACTTCCCTGTCAGGTGGAGGTTGTGGTTGTTGGAAACCACCGTGCACAGAGGACCGACCCCGCCCAGGGGCCCGCTCAGCCACTCATCCTGCAGAGGGGCGCACACACACACACACACACACACACACACACACACACACACACCCCCTCACACTAAAGAAACAGCATAATCCATTGAGTGTGAGGTAAAATACAGCATTCAATAAACAAACAAATAAAACACTTACCTGAACTCTTCCCTCACGAGGTCCGTAGACAGCCCTATCCACCAGTCAGTGGACCCCAGAGAGAGCTGAGAGAACCAAGAGAAGAAAAGGAATGCTTAGCTCACTCATTCAAGGCCTATTACCGTCCTCCTCCTGCATTCTGCCCTCGCTCCAGTGAAGGATCAGCCATTCAGCCTCTTTCACGCCACGAGAGCCCATTCAACCTCTCTCTTTGGCCTTGGCCTCATTCAACCCCTCTCCTCGGTCTTGGCCTCATTCAACCCCTCTCTTTGGCCTTGGCCCCAGCCTCTGCTGTTTTATCCACAGCTCTGTCTTTTTTACAGCCTTCAAAAGCCTCTCCACCAGAGGGCCCTTCAGTCTGATCCGAGACGCTGGGCTGTAGTGAAACAAGGCCCTTTATTTTGTTCCTGTACGCGAGGGCACGAATGTGCCAACGTGTCGGCGTGTGTGTTTGTACGTGTGTGTAAGAGAG
This sequence comes from Salvelinus fontinalis, assembly GCF_029448725.1. Taxonomy (NCBI): domain Eukaryota; kingdom Metazoa; phylum Chordata; class Actinopteri; order Salmoniformes; family Salmonidae; genus Salvelinus; species Salvelinus fontinalis. The sequence continues at coordinate 13,978,575 of NC_074705.1, forward strand.
AGAGAGTGAGTGAGGGCACTTGTGGGAATGAGGGCGTTCGCGTGTGAATGTGTCGGCTAGTGTGTGTGAACTCGTGCCGGCTCGTGTGTGTGTATGTGTGTGCATGACTGTGTCGGCATGTGTGTGCGCGCGTGTGCGTGGCTGAATGTGTGTACGTTAGTGTGTGTTCACTTGTGTCGGCCCGTGAGTGTGACTGTCGGCACGTGTGTCTGACTGTGTGCGTTAGCGTGTGTGTCGGCCCGTGTGTGTGTGTGTACAGACCTTGTGGAGGCATAAGAATTGCTTTTCACAACAAGTTAATAACTGAGGAAGACACGAGAAATAGAGGAAAATAGATATAGGAGAAGAGATAGAATGGAGAGGAGAGAAGAGAAGGAAAGGCAGATGACCTTGTAACAGTGGAGCAGGCCGGAGTGTGATTCCCAGCCTGGAGGACAGGGGGCGTAAGCGTCAATATGGACTGTAGGGAACAGGACCTCCTGGTAAACACTGACGCTCTGTTTACACACTGATAAGGCCTTCTGGGATTTGCAGTCCTTCACTTCCCAGTGACCCAAGGCCTGGCTGCCTGTCATAGCCACACAGCCACCTGCACTGACTAGAGAGGGGAGGAGAGAGAGAGAGGAAGAAAGAAAGAAAGAAAAAGAAAGAGAGAGACTGTGAGCTGTGAAAAACAGATCCACAATGCCAATCTAAGCGTGCATTGGTTAGAGTGTTGGCACCACAGTATTTAATTAACTAAATGATGGGAATTCTACTTCAAAGTCGTGCTGCCATTTCACCATAGCAACATCATGATTAATGATGCTCTCACACTGACTGAAGGAAGCTGAGATTGTCAAACCTAAATTACACTTCAACTCATTAATCATAGGCAGCATCCCAAACGGCACTCTATTCGGCTATTCCCTTCATAGTGCACTACTAAAGTAGAGCACTACATAGGGAATAGGGTGCCATTTGGGACTTGGCTGCGGTGTGAAGTGAAGGGGGTGAATGAAGGACAGTAGACAGCCGACACATCCACCTGGGGATAAACTAACCCACAACTATGTCTGTCTGTCTGTCTGTCTGTCTGTCTGTCTGTCTGTCTGTCTGTTCTGTCTGTTCTGTCTCAGCCCTATTGTTGTCTAAGTGGAGCTGGTCTGTGTGATCGAGACAACATGCCAGCGGGGAAGAAAGGGAAGACTGTTGACAATGGAGTGTGAATAGAGGGAACATCATAGTTCTCATAAATCCCTCGATCCACTACGACAAAACAGTAGTGATTACCAGGGAGACTATTGTTGATTGACATAGAGTAGGTTGAAGTTTGTCTCTGTCCACTGATCCAAGGTCAGATTTGTTTCTCTGCTCAGCCCATACCACCACATCTCCCTTCCCTACCTGGCTGATGCCTGTTCCAGTTTGTATAGAGCAGGGGTAGGGTGGATCCGTTATGTCCCCCCAGCCAGCTGTACTCTCCATGGTTCCCCTGGTCTTGTAGGGCCGTCCAGTAATATACACTACCGTTGGTTCCCATCTCATTTACCAAGCTGTTCAGAAAGGTCTGCTCAAACCTGCCACGGAGAGAAATCAACAATCATTCATAACAATGTATTCTTGTTACTATGAAATATGCGAGTTCCCATTTGAGGTGTGTAAGAAATGATTAAGATGAGAAGTCTGAGTCAGAAAACAGACCTGTTTTCCACTGTGACCAGAGGAGCCTTGCAGTGGTAACCCTTGGCAGCGTCTTCATAGCTCTGCTCGTGGCTCGTCACCATGTAGCAAGAGTGGCCCTTCCACTTCCAATCCTGCCGGGAAGACATACAGATGTAGGATGTTAATTTGAGCCAGTTTGCTACAGTAGGAAAATAATCCTGCACAGCAGCAGGAAATGTGAATTATTATGTGGATTATAATCAATAGACAATGTTTGTAGGGGTTTATCCATTTATTTGTTAAGGCAAGTAAAGTCTGAAATTAAAGTGGAAATTACAAACTTCAGAAACCTTTTTTAACCTCAAATACACTACAAGTTTGCATTTCCTGCTGTGCGGGTACATTTGAAGGGATAAAACGAGTGATCAAATTAAGATCCTACATCTGTATCTCAGTTAGATTAAATGAATAAAAATAAAAATCAACATTATATGCGTGAATGTTTCTACTGCAGACACCATGCAAGAGTGAGAACAGCCAAGACAATGCGCTGAATATCCTGGAGGAGATAGACTAGAGGTGGGAGCCAGGCTCACACATTACTCCACACAGACACCTGAAAAGAGTCTGGGCCGGTGTACAAGAATAGCAACAAGCTCAGGAGAGCCGGCCAAGCTGACTGGATTGTGTTACACTCCAAACATTCTGGCAGTAAGAGCCGCATAGTTTGGAATTAGCAGTAGACGGCAGCGGCTAATACAAGCAAACACACGTGGAGGATTGGGGTTAGGGGAACGGGGCGGTGAGGGGTTAGGGCTATGACTGGGCCCATCTGTTAGGACTGGAGGGGGCTTGAGGGGTACTTTGGGGAAGTGTCTTAGGGACAGGAAGTAGCGGTGTTTTGACAAGTGTCCTACATTTCACTCCCACCTCCCCATACACACTTGATGACCAACGGCAGCCAACACTGGCAGACACGTGCGTGAGGAAGGAATGTGCACTATTTCCTCCGCGATGAAGGAGATTCTCTCTGTATGTTGTCAAATCCCTTTCCAACTGAGGCCGTTATTAATCAACACAGCTAGGGTGATTGTGTGAATTATACAACATGGCCTGAAAACAACCCAATACAGTCCCTGAAAAAAGTATTTATTCTGTGAAGTCCCATTTTTCTTTAGTGTCCATTGATACTGCTCCTCCAGAGCTAGTTCCTGTTCGTTTTAGGACATGGTGAAACAATGAAACAGCCCTTAGGAGTCAATCCGCTCATGTCCTCGTAAACAGAGGTCACAGCTCCACATGACAGTCAGACAATACGTTATCTAGCTGCTGAATCAGCTCGTTGTACTGAATGCAGAGCAGACTCGCCCTGACCCGGGATCTGAACCCAACCAGGATGTTTCACTGTAATGGTAAAGCGTGTCTGGATACGCAGAAGGCCACTATTCTGACCACACTGACCAACGTCGGCAGTTTCCACTCCACAGAACCTCTGTCTGACAAAGGATGTGTGGAATCAACAATGCATGGTGCCATGAAATAAGTTCTTCTGGAAACAGTTGAGTTAAGATTGATGAGAGCATTATGTTGAATTTCAATTTCACCTTCCATGGATATGGCAGCTATAGCATTCTTCCGCTCAGGGCTAGGACATATGCAGCAATGATAAGTTGTAGGGTTTCTTATCAGATCATCTGTGTGTGTGTGTGTGTGTGTGTGTGTGTGTGTGTGTGTGTGTGTGTGTGTGCCTACCTCAGGACAGCCCTCGTCCCATGCTCCACTGGTGTGTAGAGGTAGTAGTTCTGCTCTCCTACACACTGCAGGGAGCTTCTCATCGCATGGTGCCAACAGCCAGTTCCCCTCCTAGGACGAACACACACACACACACACACACACACACACACACACACACACACAGTTGAGTTCCTTTACTATATTCAATTCAAAATAAAGACGATGAACCAACCACAGACTGTAGTCATCAGTAAAAAGGATTCAGTTGGCTGTACCATTACGTCAGTCTTGGCACAGAGCTGACTGTTGCTATGGGTAGGATGGTGCTCGTGCCAGAGAGTGAGGTTGACTGGGGAGCCGTCTGACCACTCTACAGCTGAAGACGATAGTTCTTTATCAGGCCGATCCACACCTCTGAGCCAGACCCTGAGACTACAGTGCACACATATACGTAAATATACACACATACACAACATACTTAGTTGATTTGTCAACATTTCAAAAACAACTACCGGAAAGACAATACCCTCCCGTGATCCTTTATGATGTCCACACTCTCCCAGAACATAGAACACCACCATACACCACATAAAGTAACTAACATCCATACTGGACTATAGAACCCCAGATCCAGACTCACCGTTAGCCAGTAGGCCCAGCAGCAGCTCTACCTCAGATAGAGAGTGTAGGCTGGTGAGGTTGGCCCCAACGGAGTTACAGGCAGTGGAGGAGTCCTCCCAGCTCCCTGCCTCAGCCTCTGCCAGGGCTTTATAGCAGTAACGGTTGTGGGCCAGCCAGCCCTCGGAACACACCGTGCGGTAGTACTGACAGTTATCTGTGGGCGGGTGACGGAGAGGAAAAGAGACGAGAGGTAAGGGTCCAATTCAGCACAAAAACATTGGCACCTGTCATTCCACGATTCAGGGGTAGAGAGAGAAAAGGTCCAAGTATTTGGTATTTGGTATTTTATTAGGATCCCCATTAGCTGTTGCAAAAGCAGTAGCTGCTCTTCCTGGGGTTCCACACAAAACATGAAACATAGTAGAGAATGACATAATACAGAACATCAATAGACAAGAACAGCTCAAAGACAGAACTACATAAAAAAATGTAAAGGCACACGTAGCCTACATATCAATGCATACACACAAACGAGTAATCTCCCTTTGCCACTCTTCCAAGTGTCGTTCATCACTCTGGAGAATTATAAATGAAAGAAAGCTGTAAATGGAAGTTCGGTCCTAGGTGGAAACATTCTCAGATGGAGGTGTACTACTTGAACTTGTCAAATAAGAAAACACATTCCCCATTTTAAAACATTTCCAGTGTCATGTCTACTGACTCGTACACAACATGTGTTTTCTGTTATAGCCCTGTTATAGCCCAGCGCGGAAGCCGAGGTCAAGAGTTCATGTTCCAGGTGGAACCCAGCTGTTGAGCTGTTAGCTGAAGCTCCTCTCCCATTCTGTTCGTAGAATCATTCAAACGACATTACTCACTGGAGTGACTCAGAACATCTACTGTCACTGGAATAAATAACAAGACTTCTACTAGAACTGGAATAAATAACAAGACTTCAACTAGAACTGGAATAAATAACAAGAACACTATCAGGAAAAAACAACCGAGCTGTGCCCAAATGCTGACCTGTTAGAGAAGGTTTTTCAGTACCATTCAACAGTTCTTGTTGGAGAGAACATCGTTTTGGAACATTACAGGTGGATAATTCACCAGACGGCTCTCGAGCCAGACAGAAACAATTGAGTCATCCGTATCAACCAAAACAAACAGCCAAACGTTGCTCATGGTTATACAGTTTGACCTGTTAGAAAGGGCTGAGCAGAACTGTTAACAAGTACTAGTTGGAGACTGTGTATAAGAATATGACAAATGGGATTGCTCACCAAGCCCTCTTGAGCCAGACAGAGACAGCTGACTCAAGTACCAAACACAACCAAACTCTGTGCATAAGTCCCAAATAGCACCCTATTGCCTACATAATGCTCTACTTTTGACCAGAACCCTATGAGCCCTGGTCAAAAGTAGTACACTATATAGGGAATAGGGTGCTGTTTGGGGCGCAATTTAATAATTCCCTAGGCCCTAGAGCCAGACGGACCTTTTTTATCAGTATCTACATGTAATCACTTCCTATAAATTACAATGTAAAGGGGTTACTGTGAATCTGACAGTACCTTACAGGCAGCTTGGTGACAAGTCAAATGCTGTACTTCATATAAGTACACCTACTGTAATATAAATACGGTATCAAAGCAAGTACTGTGCAATAACACACAGTACAATACCTTAACATATACTGTATTATACTGTAAAAATAAAGTGAATGCTACTGTCATCGGAATAAATTAATGAATGGATGAATTGATGAATGGATGAATTGATGAAATTCATTAAGGGGAGGGGTTTCTATTTCACAGTATTTTACAGTAGCAAGCAGGTTGGCTGCTAAGTAAAGTGTTCACACATTACTGTATATTAATTCATATTAGGTGTTTTATATCACTTACACTTCTAGAGGCCTTGACAAAGGCTTCCAAACTGGCAGCGACTACAGTGCAAAACAGACCAACAGGACAAGGTTTAAGACTTGCTGCCACTCCAATCTGTCCCCTACTGTATCTGTCCCCTACTGTCCCCTACTGTGGGGCACTATAACCACATAGGAGTTAAACTGCTACAGCATTCTCCCTTCCAGGTGCAACAAATATAGCCTATTACAAGGCACCCCTCAAAATATGTTAATTAGCCAGAAACATCAATACCATGCACCCACTAGTGGTCAAAATGTTTTTGGTACCGTATTCTGTGGGTTGGAATTACAGTACCATTCGAAGTACAGCAATTCTATGCCCAGCCCACAGCATTTTCACACAATGCACCATCATTTACAGTATGCCGCAGTAAAACATTTCAGAGTATTATACTGTTGAAAATACCCCAAATTACCGTATAATTTACAGTTTTCTGTTACAGTGCAGATTATGAATCATTTTTTGTAGTACAATGGCTGAGCACTAAGGCAACAATAGACTGAGCGCCAGTCTGTTTGTGCTATCGAGCCAACTCTCTGTCACTCATTGTCATGACAAACACTGTTTTGCACAAACAGATATGGGACCAGGTTAGGGCCACAATATGAAACATATAAGACCACTGACATCTTACCAAGAGGCTCAGCTCTCATTGGGGGTCTTCTTACAGATGTAGGGTAGTGCAGACTCACAGGACAGACTCTGCCACTGGTGCCCCCCCGAGTTATACACTCCACACTGTCTGTTGTCCTGCAGAGGGCTGGATGATAGGCCTGGGAGAGACCAACACGGGTAACGGGGGAGTTACAGGTAGAAAGGGAGAAACGTTGGCCTAGTTTCAAACACACATTTCTGGCTCCCACCACTGCTACAGCAGGAACTTCTTGATTCACACCGCTGAGATCCAAATGGACTGGACCGGTTTGAGCAAAACGGCCAGAAACTCCACTTCAGAGGGCTACATGAAGCTATTACATATTACTAACAAACGCCAATGCTGTTCATTCACATCTTAAAGGAGGAATCTGGGCCTTGGTGTGGGAGTGAAAAGGTTGGAGAGCAGCCCAACTCTCTTATCTGAGGTGAAGTTGACCAAGGCCAGAGGAGCTCCATCAGACCACTGCCACCCTGTTCTCTCACTCAGATGGTTCAGTCCGATCCACACCATCACCCCCACGTCAGCCAACCGCTCTGAAAGACACAGAACCACACACATGAACACCACTAACTCTGGGCAAAACGTCTTCTCCTTTCTCCAACCTGAATAAGCAAAACTATGAACACAAGTCCGTTTCAAGGCATAATAGTTTATAGTTTATAGAGTTTATACAGTATGTGTAGCTCAGACCAAACCACCCACCTTGTCTCCTTTCCTGACTAAAAGTTTAAATAAAGTTTTACATTTTCAAATAGAACTATTAAATATAGTGATAAAATAGTTAATACAGCGCTAACTGCGCCACCAGAGTCTCTGGGTTCGCGCCCAGGCTCTGTCGCAGCCGGCCGCGACCGGGAGGTCCGTGGGGCGACGCACAATTGGCTTAGCGTCGTCCGGGTTAGGGAGGGTTTGGCCGGTAGGGATATCCTTGTCTCATCGCGCTCCAGCGACTCCTGTGGCGGGCCGGGCGCAGTGTGCGCTAACCGAGGGGGGCGGGTGCACGGTGTTTCCTCCGACACATTGGTGCGGCTGGCTTCCGGGTTGGAGGCACGCTGTGTTAAGAAGCAGTGCGGCTTGGTTGGATTGTGCTTCGGAGGACGCATGGCTTTCGACCTTCGTCTCTCCCGAGCCCGTACGGGAGTTGTAGCGATGAGACAAGATAGTAATTACTAGCGATTGGATACCACGAAAATTGGGGAGAAAAGGGGATAAAATTTAAAAAATATATATATATATATAATAATAATAATAAAATAGTTAAAGAGACGAGTTGTCATACCTCTGATGTATATCTGTTCAGTGTGTCACGATCGTCCATGGGAGAGAGATAGGACCAAGGCGCAGCGTGTAAATAATACATCTTCTCTTTATTTAGGAGAGGAACTAACGAAGCAAAACAACAAATCCAAGAACGTGAAACCAAAACCGACTAAATGCAAAACATGCAAACCTGAAACAGACCTAGACACAGACTAAGACAATGACTAAATCAATGACCCAACCAACACATGATGCCTATGGCCGCCTAAAATATGGCTCCCAATCAGAGACAAATGAAAGACACCTGTCTCTGATTGAGAAACCACTCAGGCAACCATAGACATACCTAGACATACTCACTCAACACAAAACCACAAACACAAAACCCAACAACCCCTTAACCATATAACCACCCAAACACAAACCTTCCCCATGTCACACCCTGACCTAACAAACATAATAAAGGAAACAAAGATAACTAAGGCCAGGGTGTGACATAACCCCCCCCTTAAGGTGCGAACACCGAGCGCACCAACACAAAGTCTAGGGGAGGATCCGGGGTAGGCCTTAATATGGCGGCGGCTCGGGTGCAGGACGTGGCCCCCACTCCACCATAGTCGATCTCCGCTTCGGTGTCTCTGGTAGATCCTGGCTGAATGGCGGATTCAGCTGATCCTGGCTGGCGGACCACTCTGGCTGATCATGGCAGGCGGGCGACTCTGGCTGATCATGGCTGGCGGGCGACTCTGGCTGATCATGGCTGGCGGGCGACTCTGGCTGATCATGGCTGGCGGGCGACTCTGGCTGATCATGGCTGGCGGGCGACTCTGGCTGATCATGGCTGGCGGGCGACTCTGGCTGATCATGGCTGGCGGGCGACTCTGGCTGATCATGGCTGGCGGGCGACTCTGGCTCGTGGCAGACGGATGGCTCAGATGGCGCTGGGCTAACGGATGGCTCAGATGGCGCTGGGTAGACTGGCAGCTCTGACGGCTCGGGGCAGACTGGCAGCTCTGACGGCTCGGGGCAGACTGGCAGCTCTGACGGCTCGGGGCAGACTGGCAGCTCTGACGGCTCGGGGCAGACTGGCAGCTCTGACGGCTCGGGGCAGACTGGCAGCTCTGACGGCTCGGGGCAGACTGGCAGCTCTGACGGCTCGGGGCAGACTGGCAGCTCTGACGGCTCGGGGCAGACTGGCAGCTCTGACGGCTCGGGGCAGACTGGCAGCTCTGACGACTCGGGGCAGACTGGCAGCTCTGGCCGGCTGAGACGCACTATAGGCCTGGTGCGTGGTGCCGGAACTGGTGGTACCGGGCTAGGGACACGCACCTGAAGGCTAGTGCGGGGAGAAGGAACAGGGCATACTGGACCCTGGATACGCACATTAGGCCTAGTGCGTGGTGCCGGAACTGGTGGTACCGGGCTGGGGCCACACATCTCAGGGCTAGTGCGGGGAGCAGCAACAGGACACACTGGGCTCTCAAAGCGCACTATAGGCCTAGTGCGTGGTACCGGCACAGGTGGTACCGGGATGAGGACACGCACCTCAGGGCGAGTGCGGGGAGAAGCAACAATGCGAACAGGGCTCTGGAGACACCCTGGAATCCTGGGGCGTGGTGCCGGAACTGGTGGTACTGGGCTGGGGCGGAAAGGGGTTACAGGAGGTGTAGGACTAGGAATGCACACAGGAGGCCTGGTTCGTGGGACTGTCATTCCCAGACGGTTAGCACGCAACTCAGGACGAGCATGGAGAACTGACTCAGGTAACATCACCTCCCGCACACGCTCTGTCGGGTGGATGTCGTGCCTCACGCACCAACACAGCAGGTCCCTCTTTTCACTCTCCTCCAAACTCCTCATTAACTCCTTAACAGTCTCTGTATCCTTCCCATTGCTCACCTCCAGTATCTGCACAACGGGCTCTGGTTCCCTCCTTTCACGCTGCTTGGTCCTGAGTGGTTGGGTCATTCTGTCACGATCGTCCATGGGAGAGAGATAGGACCAAGGCGCAGCGTGTAAATAATACATCTTCTCTTTATTTAGGAGAGGAACTAACGAAGCAAAACAACAAATCCAAGAACGTGAAACCAAAACCGACTAAATGCAAAACATGCAAACCTGAAACAGACCTAGACACAGACTAAGACAATGACTAAATCAATGACCCAACCAACACATGATGCCTATGGCCGCCTAAAATATGGCTCCCAATCAGAGACAAATGAAAGACACCTGTCTCTGATTGAGAAACCACTCAGGCAACCATAGACATACCTAGACATACTCACTCAACACAAAACCACAAACACAAAACCCAACAACCCCTTAACCATATAACCACCCAAACACAAACCTTCCCCATGTCACACCCTGACCTAACAAACATAATAAAGGAAACAAAGATAACTAAGGCCAGGGTGTGACACAGTGTGGTCAGTGATGCTGAGTAGACTTCCTCCCTGGGCCAGGCAGGAGGAGTAGGCCTGGCTCCACGTCAGGATGGTGTACAGGTTGAACTGGTAACACGCACGGCTCTCCTGGTTTGAGTCCCAGAACGTATCGCAGCCCAACTCTGAAGGCAGAGACAAAGACATTTGAATATTATCATGGTTGTTTTGTTTCAAAGAAATTTGATCAAACCCACACAGTACAACAATACTGTTGTGTGTGTGTGTGTGTATGTGTGTGTGTGTGTGTGTGTGTGTGTGTGTGTGTGTGTGTGTGTGTGTGTGTGTGTGTGTGTGCGTGCGTGCGTGCGTGCGTGCGTGCGTGCGTGCGTGCGTGCGTGCGTGCGTGCGTGTGTGTGTGTGTGTGTGTGCATGCATGTGTATGAGTGTGCATCACCTTGACTGGGACAGAAGCCCCATTTCTCATCCTGGTCGTATTGACTGGTGGTGGCACACCAGCGATGGTGGTCCTCGCGCCCCTCTGCCGTGCACTCCGAGTACCACTTGTTGTTGTATTTGAACGGCAGGGCACAAGGCATGCCGTGGGAGTTACCCAACAGTGTGTGGATCTCTACGGAGAAAAACATTGTCACCGCCACCTTCTTTGGGCTCATTTTCACGGTCACATAGTGAGCCACTCTGTTCGTTTTCTTATGTAAGGGATGATTGGCATTTGCACGGCTGCATTAATATCAAACCAACTCTGCCTCAATGAAACGGTCTGTGTAGAAAGAGGTCAGTCAGTACATGTCACTACTATAATATACTATGTATGCTAGTGATGCGCGGGTTGACTCATAACCCACAGCCCCCCGCGGTTATATCCGCAGGGCGGGTGGGTTTAGTGTCATGAAATATTGTGTGGATGAAGGACGGGTGGATGGCGGGCTGAATAAAGAGAAAACGACGCATTAAAAATCCATAAATGTATCCTTCTTATGCAATTCATATGTATAGGCTACAATGAGGTTTATCTTCTATTTGTTTTGTCTCGCGTTAGTGCGTAGGCTAGCCTAAGCCTAAACATTAGGGCCTAACCGTAGGGCGCCAAATACACACCGATTGCCAAATGCTTTTTGGAACAATGTCGGAGTTGAATTCAGTAAGAAGAAATCTGCAAAATGGAGAGTTCAAATGAACTAGAAGGGAGGGCCAGAACAGTAGTCTAATGTTTGGGAAAGTTTTGGTGAGGTGGTAAAATAGGATGATGACAGTGCTGGCTATGTTATTTGTGATGATTGTGAGGCTCTACACAAATTTGAGTCACAAGACAGGGACTTCAAAATGGCACCTCAAGAGAACTGTACTGTTCAGATGGGTCAAATGTAATAATAGCTAAACTGAACTCTGCACACTGACTGTAGGTCTAGAGCTTGTCATATAGCCTAATAATATTAACTTCTGCAAAATGTATTATTTATTGCTGTAAAAAGATACACCAATAGTGATTGGGGGGAAAAATCCATACCGTTACATATCGGGATACTATTTTTGAAGCAATATTTTTTTTTACATTGAATCGCAATAAAATCACAGAATTGAATCGCAATACATATAGAACCTTGAGAATCGCAATACATGTCGTATCGGCACTTAAGTATCGAGGAGGTCAGAGACCTGGCAGTGTGGTGCCAGGACAACAACTTCTCCCTCAATGTGAGCAAGACAAAGGAGCTGATCGTGGACTACAGGAAAAGGAGGGCCGAACAGGCCCCCATTAACATCGACGGGGCTGTAGTGGAGCGGGTCGAGAGTTTCAAGTTCCTTGGTGTCCACATCACCAACTAACTATCATGGTCCAAACACACCAAGACAATCGTGAAGAGGGCACGACAACACCTTTTCCCCCTCAGGAGACTGAAAAGATTTGGCATGGGTCCCCAGATCCTCAAATAATTCCACAGCTGCACCATCGAGAGCATCCTGACCCTTTGCATCCCCGCCTGGTATGGCAAATTACCTGCCATCCAGGACCTATATACTTGGCTGTGTCAGAGGAAGGCCCCCCAAAAAATTCAAAGACTCCAGTCACCCAAGTAGACTGTTCTCATAGACTGTTCTCTCTGCTACCGCAAGTGCCAATTCTAGGTCCAAAAGGCTCCTTAACAGCTTCTACCCCCAATTCATAAGACTGTTGAACAATTAATCAAATGGCCACCCATTTTACACCCCCCCCCCCCCCCCTTTGTTTTTACACTGCTGCTACTCGTTGTTTATTATATATGCATAGTCACTTTACCCCTACCCACATGTAAAAATTACCTCGACTAACCTGTACCCCTGTGCATTGACTCAGTAGCGGCACCCCCTGTATATAGCCTTGTTGTTGTTATTATATTGTGTTACTTTTTATCACATTTTTTACTTTAGTTTATTTAGTAAATATTTTCTTAACTCTATTTCTTTAACTGCATTGTTGGATAAGGGCTTGTAAGTAAGCATTTCACTGTAACGTCTATACCTGTTGTATTCGGCGCAGGTGCCAAGTAAAATTGGATTTGATTTGATAATAGCGTATTGTGAGGTCCCTGGCAATTCTCAGCCCTAACACCAAATGTAAACAGGAGTGGAGAAATATGATTTATTTCATTCAGCATCTTGAGAGAATGAATGCGTGGTTAGGAACCGTCTGTAAAGGTGCTATCTTTATCAGCATAATGAAAGCTGATAGTATTTCAACCACATAGAATATGCATCCAAAACTAACTGAAATCTTATCAGAAACATGTTGGGTCATTTTAACAGCTTTTCATTTTCTTAAAACCGGTCAAACTGATTTAATTTGGAAATTCTGCAAATTGCATTTTCTCCCCGGTCCCTAAACGTCTTTGGTGTCCAAGAGAAGCAGGAACAAAAGAGAACAGAGAAAACAAACTTTAGTGATGTCAACTACATTGAAACATTAATTCTATAAATGTATGACATTATTCTGATGAGCAAGGATTTATTTAGTATTCTAGGGCAACACCTAATGACAGAAGAGAAGCTGCACGTATCTAATTACAGACAAGTTCGTTGACTGACAAATAGTCTACCAAAATTGAAGGAAATTATAAGCATGAACATATGCCTATCTAAAAAGGCCCGTCAAAAAAAATCGTTCCACCTTCTCTGACTGTACAGCGCATTTTCAATATTGCGGGTTAGGGTCGGGTGGTTACGAATGGGTTGTTAGCAATTGCGGACGGGTTCAGGTGAACAAACAGCTGACCCGCGAATCACTAATGTTTACTACTTACCCTCATAAGGATAGGCACATGGCCCCTCCCCCGGTGTAGAGTACCTCCTCCACTGATGATAACTGGCCCTCTTGACCACCACCACCAACGTATTCCCATTGCACCTCCACCACAGGGTCCGGAGGGGTGAGTCACACTCGAAGGTACCCAGGGGCTGGGTGGAGTCGCTGATGTTCAGGCCCAGACAGAGGCTGCTACCCAGATTGAAGAGGCGGTGGCGAGACACCCACTTCCACAGCATATGGCGGGTGGGCCTCTCACAGCTCTCCAGGACCAGGTTAGAGGAGGAGGAGGAGATGCAGCGCTTCAGCTGGGTACTCTCCATGATGAGCAGACCCTTGTCTGGGAATAGAGGGATTGATGGATGGAAGTGTAGGGTTGTGGTGAAGAATAATAGCATCTTCTACTGTAAACTCTACTATGCTCTCTCTACGACACCAATATTGGTGTCCGTGCACTAAAAGGACCTGTCTTAAGGCTTTTAAGGTATGCTTCGGTTCTGCTGGACCGAACAAGTGTGCTCGCATACTCTCTTAAAAGACCTTTGCTTGAAAAACAAGAAAAAGTACTGTTTGTCCATCTTGAGAAGCCGTAGCCAGTAAGATATCTGTCGTTCATTTTGACGTTTTTGCCGAGATCTTAGTTGCGCGATTTTAAATCTAACTAAGCTGTTTGGTGCAGTATTTCTCAAGTTTAAAAAATGGCACGAATACGAGTAATCTATTGCTGAATGGCGACAAACACTTTATTGAAGAATCCCTACTGCTGCCCATTGAGCGATGAAGGGGCGTAGACTTCGGCTCCGAACTTCGGCTTGCCTCGAGAAAATGTTTTGTGTGCACGAACAGTCGAACCTGTTCCGAACTGTTTATTGTTCAGGGCCCATCCATGTCATTCTCCTATACACATGTCTGAAACAAGTGTGAATGTTTACAGGCTGCTGAAATGTATTATTAGGCATATGCATAATAACATTACTATAACAACATTACTACTAGCCTAGATTGTCATATCCAATAAACATTTAAAATTCAATGAGACTGGAGACTGGAGTTTAGGTCCTCTGACAGACCCACTCTCTGTGCCCAATCAAACAACATGTCTGAGCCTGTTTCTCTCTCTCTCTCTGTATGTATGTGAGCCTAGTTAAATAAAAGTTAAATTAAAATAAAATTTAAATGTGTGTGTGTCCTCCTGTCATTCCTTTTTTTGCATAATTTCATGACCCAATTTGAGCTATTTCCTGTTTACACCAGGGAAATCTACACTCTACAGCCTACAGTTGCTATACTGTGCAAACAGTCTATCCATGGTTACATTTACCTGACCCGAATCTGTCCGTCCCTCTACCCATAACAGCATCAATGTTGACGTTTTATTCTTTCTGACTTGTCCAATCTGATTCCGAAGCCTGTTGGTCACATGATGAGTCAATTCATTAATTGATCATGCATACTATGGACAACGTGTTCTTATTACGAAACCATTTTTGCAGTACTTCCAGTCCAGATTAAACAACAATTTAACTACCTTTTCCTATATTGTTTATTGTATTTTTCCATAATCGGAACCGAGGATAATACAACGCATCTCGCCATGCATCCAGCGGCGCAGCCTACGCAAATATCTTGTCTTGCACATACAGTATACCACACTTACATACACAGGGAAACAATCGAGAGTTTTTCTTATTGTAGACTTTCTTGTCCTGACTTGCATGACTGACCTATCATTTCTAATTCTATAAAAACAACCTGGATAGTAGGTTACTAGTGGACACATGTTGATGTTCGATGCAGTCTGAGCTGGACTTACTGTAGAGTTCGGAAAGATCTTTTTTCTCCAACACCACATCGTCTTCAATCACACAGTTGCAGTTATTCACAAATACTATTGCACAGATTATCAAGAACAATCCTAAAGATTCTGTACAGTGTGATAAATATATTCTCATTTCGACGACAAGTTGCGGAATAAAAAGGCAACAGTTCCGTGGTTGTTTTTCTCGTGAAGAACTTTCCGAAAGTTTGGGTAATCGCGACGTCACCGCCCAAGGTCTCTGCGGGGTAGTAAAGGAAGCATAGCCTAAATTTCTTCGAGACATTTTTTGAGCAGGGGTCGGCTTTTATGGTTTTTACACACGTTTAGAAGAATATCGATAGTCTAGTTCAAATAATACTCAACAATAGGCTTACATAATTTACACTGGCCGATAATAAATCAAAACATTACGAACATGATGATGCGGCAACAACTCAAAAGTTCAACTTTATTTTTGCGCCATACATTGAAGTTAATCAATTATTCTTCTCAAAGTGATTCCAATCAAGATTACATAATTCAAGGCTCAGCCTCGATTCAAAACCCAAAACAAAACATTCATAACACAAAAAACATTAAACATCATTGCAGTAGTATCAAACCTACTCAGTTTATTCTCAGCTTTCGGCTATTTATGTCCCAACCCAAAATCTATCAAAAAAATAAAGATGTAAAATCTTAATTTGAGCCAGTTTGCTACAGCAGGAAAATAATCCTGTAGCAACCAGAAATATAAATAATTATGTGAATTACACATGGATATTGGATATTTTTGTAGAGGTTTACATATTTTTCGTAAGGGAAAATCAAGTCTGAAATTTCAAAGCGGAAATTACAAACTACAGAAACCTTTTTAAACCTCAAATACACTACAATTTTGACATTTCAGGAAAGGAAAGTTCTCCTGCAACGGGGTGATCAAATTAAGATCCTAAATCTGTAACAATCTAAATGGGAAAATCCAGTGTTCAGTTCAGCAGAGTGTTTGTACCAGAGACAACTTTAAGAGCAGCAAAATCAAAGTCATTTCATGTAGAGATGATTCATAGCTAGACATTCCATTTTCTGTCTGCTGATATGAGATAGCACCCCTGAAGAAGATCCAGACCTTTTGGAGTGATACAATGTTGTACATTGTGGTGTTTACAATTTGTCCTTGCACACACACACACACACACACACACACACACACACACACACACACACACACACACACACACACACACACACACACACACACACACACACACACACACACACACACACACACACACACTGATGTCATCATCAGTAGCCATCCATTGAATGAATATCAACTTTCAGTCCCCCTGCGCTTTTATAAGTTACATTTTTAAACGTTGATGTCGAGCTTCTAAACAGAGGATTTGTACCCTGTGGGAAAGAAAAAACGGTTTAACAATCAATTCTACAAGAATTTAAAAGCAATTGACATTAGACAGAGCAAATGAGGACAAGGACACCATCTTACCGACTGCCATTTAGCCTTTGCCCTCTCGGCCTCAAACTTGGCGACCTCATTGCGGTCGTGGACTGAGATCAGCAGCTTCCACACCCCCAGCAGGATGAGGCCGATGGTGAGGATGGACAGAGAGACCCCCAGTACTATCATAGCTATGTTGGGGGGCTCAGGACAGTCTGGAGGGATGGAGAGAGAGAGAGAGAGAGAGAGAGAGAGAGAGAGAGAGAGAGAGAGAGAGAGAGAGAGAGAGAGAGAGAGAGACACACACACCGTTACTTCCTTCCGTTGTCATCACAGAGACACTTTTTCAAGGTGTAATTGTAATAGCAAGTTTTTTTAGCACACTTGGCGAGATAAATTCGTTGATCATTACAGTAACCGTTACCCTGGTTGTGAAAGAAATGGGGAACTTTTATGCTAATGTTACAAATATATATATTTTATATTGGTCACATGATGAGTCTGATCATTACAGTGATCAGACTCATCATTTTTTCCCGAGTGGCGCAGCGGTCTAAGGCACTGCCTGTCAGTGCTTGAGGCGTCACTACAGACACCCTGGTTCGATTCCAGGCTGTACCACAACCGGCCGTGATTGGGAGTCCCATAGGGCGGTCCACAATTGGCCCAGTGTCATCCGGGTGTGACCGGTGTAGGCTGTCATTGTAAATAAGAATTTGTTCTTAACTGACTTGTGTAGTTAAATAAAGGTGATAACAAATATAATGCGGAAGCAGATTATTGGGCATTCTGTTTCCAATGTTTCCCACTGAGATTTTCACATCTGCCTGTTAACGACTTACTGTATGTCCGGCCCCATCAGATTCACTAAGCCCCTTTACCAGTTGCATTCATTACTTCCGGAAAGGACTGTATAAAACGATTCGCCATGAATGTTTACTTTCACTTAAACTTCTGGCCTCGTTCCTTCGCTTACAACACCTTCATTCTCTCACTGTTCGTACTTTTATGTGACGTTCAAAAACCTCTCGGTGAATCTGGGCCCAAGGTGTGGCGTTGACCTTACCGTACATCTTTAGATTATACACAGTGCTCCCTATGTCTCCAGCCACCACACTGAACGAGATGAAGCAGTTGTTCTCACTCATTAGGGTACACAGCGTGGACCGGCTCTCGTCGTATTCTGAAAAAGGGACGTGGACACATGCACAGCTATGAAGATGGGATGAATGAACACGCCACATATCAACTTCCCTCTGCATTGTAATAGGACGTAAGAGGATACCTTCCTCTCTATTCTGCTGCCAATATGATTCCCATATCAAAGGCCAAGATCTATGTTGTGTGAATGTGTGTGTGTCACACCATTGTATTTCACATCTGAGTCCTGAAGATCTGGTGCGATGATCAGATACACCTCTCAGCTTGCATTAGTGTGAGCGGGTTCAAAATAAGCTCCCCTTTATAGGAACAAACCCTCAGAGTCAGGTCCTACTATTTTCAACCAGCACCACAATAGCCTCGTCTGTAGGACATGGTAAATAATATGTTCCCCTTTGTCTAGTGTCAGGTGAACACTGGACCCAGACAGTGTTCTGATGGAGAGGGTTGAAGAGAGAGTGAAGATAGGGACAAAGAGAGACACTTGATGCAGGACGGGCCAGCATACCTCCAGATCTCTGACCCATGGGGGAACTTTACATGCTAGTCTGTTTAGTACCCACACAGGACAAACAACGTGGGGTGATCATATTAAACAGGGAAGAGAAAGGGCCAGGAAAGGGAAAGTTCCCCCAGAAACGTCTTCATCAGGGTTGGCAAGGAAACAATGTCCCACTGTTGGTTGCAGAAATAGTCCGGCATCAAGCCTAGCAATCACACATTTGATTAAAAAAAGTGGTCAATCTGGACAGGTCTGTGTAATGCTGTTTCTGCTGTCACTCTCTCTCGAGTTCTCATTTCACAACATTCATTTGAATCGTATCAGTCCTGATTCGGCTACTCTTGTCTATAAACAGTTCAGACAGAAAGACAGACAGGCAGGAAGGAGTAACTGACCTGTGGAATTATTGACGAAGACGTGAGGGACGCTGCACCTTTGGACGCACTCCTCTGTGGCCTCGTCTTCTGCTTGTAGATGACACTCCACACAGGTCCTGAGGAACACACACACATACACAACATCTGTCACGTGTTGAGTGCTGGCCTTAACAGGAGGGTTATTTGTGTCCCCTGATAAAGAGTGAACAGAAGAAGCCTTGGCCAGATTTCAGTTTGTTCCCGAGGCTGCTCTCTCTCTCTCTCTCTCTGTGTGTGTGTGTAGTCTAGCACATAATGGTGGTGTCAGATGGACTGTGTGTGACAGGTCCTTTACAATGGAGAAAGGAAATACTCCAGCACTGTTGTTGGCTGTCTTTTGATGCCCTCAGGAACAAGCAGACAAATTCAGACTAGATGAGGTGAACACTATATCCCAGTACTGAAAAGAGGCGACAAACCTGGCTAGGAAAAAAAAAAGTAAAGACCGGGAAGAATCAATTAGTCAAATAAAAAGCAAAGGGCTTCGAAATACTGTAGGTAAATATGATTTGTTTTTTTTGGACGTGAAAACAGTTTCTGCTGAACATGACCCAGGTTTCACAGGATGTGGGCTAGTGTGGAACATGACCCAGGTTTCACAGGATGTGGGCTAGTGTGGTCTAGACATTTGCTATAAGTGTTGGCATCTCATCACTTTCAGTACTATATTTATTTGCTGTACTGTCTACAGTCGCTGTTGTCATTCCTGAAACACATGTCCTACAGTGCCTTCAGAAAGTATTCACACCCCAGGAGATTTTCCACATTCTGAATTTTGTGTCACTAGCCTACAAACACTATGCCATCATGTCAAAGCGGGATTATGTTTTTAAAAATGAAAAGCTGAAATGCCGTGAATCAATAAGGATTCAACCCCTTTGCTACGGCAAATCTAAATAAGTTCAGGAGTAAAAATGTGCTTTACACGTAACATAATGGACTCACTATGTGTGCAATAATAGTGTTTAACATGATTTTTTTTTATGACTATCTCATCTCTGTAACCCACACACACAATTATCTGAATGGTCCCTTAGTCGAGCAGTGAATTTCAAACACAGATTCAATCACAAAGACCAGGGATGTTTTCCAATGCCTTATTAATGACCCTTTGGATGATGTAGCAATACACACAGTCACTACAAAGATACAGGTGTCCTTCCTAACTTGCTAGAGAGGAAGGAAACCGCTCAGGGATTTCACCATGAGGCCAATGGTGACTTTAAAACAGTTACAGAGTTTAATGGCCGTGATAGGAGAAAACTGAGGATGGATCAACAACATTATTGTCAGGGCGTGAGCATTCTATGTTTTGTGTTTCTATGATTTTCTATTTCTATGTGTTCTTTTTCTTTGTGTTTGGCCAGGTGTGGTTCTCAATCAGAGGCAGCTGTCTATCGTTGTCTCTGATTGAGAACCATACTTAGGTAGCTCTTTTTTCCACCTGTGTTTGTGGGAAGTTGACTTTGTTTAGGGCACATAGCCTTTGAGCTTCACCACGCTGCACCTTGGTCCTCTCCTTTCAACAGCCGTGACAATTATAGTTACTCCAGAATACAAATATTCCTAAACATGCATACTGTTTGTAATAAGGCATTAAAGTAAGACTGCTAAAAATGTGGCAAAGAAATTAACTTCATGCCCTGAATAAAAAATGTTATGTTTGGAGCAAATCCAACACAACACATCACTGAGTACCAGTCTTCATATTTTTAAGCATGGTGGTGGCTGCATCATGTTATGGGAATGCTTGTCATCAGCAAGGACAAGGGAGTTTTTTGGGGGGGATACAAATAAACGGAATAAAGCTAAGCACAAGAAAAATCCTAGAGGAAAATCTGGTTCAGTTTTCTTTCCAACAGACACTGGGAGACAAATGCACCTTTCAGTAGGACAATAACCTAAAACACAAGGCCAAATATACACTGGAGTTGCTTACCAAGACAACATTGAATGATCCCGAATGGCCTAGTTACAGTTTTTACTTAAATCAGCTTGAAAATCAGTCAAGACTTGAAAATGGCTGTCTAGCAATGATCAACAACCAACTTGACAAAGCTTGAAGAATTTTTAAAAGAATGATATGCAATCCAGGTGTGCAAAGCTCTTACAGACTTACCCCGAAAGACTCACACCTATAATCACTGCCAAAGGTGATTCTAATGACTCAGGGATGTGAATATTTACATAAATGAGATATTTCTGGATTAAATTTTCAACACATTTGCAGAAATGTCTAAAAATAGGTTGTCACATTGTCATTATGGGGTGATGAGTGACAATTTGTATTTATTTAATCCATTTTGAATTCAGGCTGTAACACAATAAAATGTGGAATAAGTCAAGGGGCATGAATAGTTTCTGACGGCACTGTATATAGTTGAAGTCGGAAGTTTACATACACTTAGGTTGGAGTCATTAAAACTTGTTTTTCAACTACTCCACAAATTTCTTGTTAACAAACTATAGTTTTGGCAAGTCGGTTATGACATCTACTTTGTGCATGACACAAGTAATTTTTCCAACAATTGTTTACAGACAGATTATTTCACTTATAATCTGTCTGTAAATGATTTCACTTATAATCTTCCAGAAAATGATGTCATGGCTTTAGAAGCTTCTGATAGGCTAATTGACATAATTTGAGTCAATTGGGGGTGTACCTGTGGATGTATTTCAAGGCCTACCTTCAAACTCAGTGCCTCTTTGCTTGACATCATGGGAAAATCAAAAGAAACCAGCCAAAAAAATTGTAGACCTCCACAAGTCTGGTTCATCCTTGGGAGCAATTTCCAAACGCCTGAAGGTACCACGTTCATCTGTACAAACAAGAGTACGCAAGTATAAACACCATGGGACCACGAAGCCATCGTACCGCTCAGGAAGGGGACTCATTCTGCCTCCTAGAGATGAACGTACTTTGGTGCGAAAGTGCAAATCAATCCTAGAACAACAGCAAAGGACCTTGTGAAGATGCTGGAGGAAACAGGTACAAAAGTATCTATATCCACAGTAAAACGAGTCCCATATCGACATAACCTGAAAGGCCACTCAGCAAGGAAGAAGCCACTGCTCCCAAACTGCTATAAAAAAGCCAGACTACGGCATGGGGACAAAGATCGTACTTTTTGGAGAAATGTCCTCTGGTCTGATGAAACAAAAATAGAACTGTTTGGCCAAAATGACCATCGTTATGTTTGGAGAATAAAGGGGGCTGGCTTGCAAGCCGAAGAACACCATCCCAATCGTGAAGCACGGGGGTGGCAGCATCATGTTGTGGGGGTGCTTTGCTGCAGGAGGGACTGCTGCACTTCACAAAATAGATGGCATCATGAGGCAGGACAATTATGTGGATATATTGAAGCAACATCTCAAGACATCAGCCAAGAAGTTAAAGCTTGGTCGCAAATGGGTCTTCCAAATGGACAATGACCCCAAGCATACTTCCAAAGTTGTGGCAAAATGGCGTAAGGACCACAAAGTCAAGGTATTGGAGTGGCCATCACAAAGCTCTGACCTCAATCCTATAGAAAATGTGTGGGCAGAACTGAAAAAGCGTGTGCGAGCAAGGAGGCCATCAAACCTGGCTCAGTTACACCATCTCTGTCAGGAGGAATGGGCCAAAATTCACCCAACTTATTGTGGGAACCTTGTGGAAGGCTACCAGAAACGTTTGACCCAAGTTATACAATTTAAAGGCAATGCTACCAAATACTAATTGAGTGTATGTAAACTTCTGACCCACTGGGAAATGAATCATTCTCTCTGCTATTATTCTGACATTTCACATTCTTAAAATAAAGTGGTGATCCTAACTTACCTAAAACAGGGAATGTTTACTAGGATTAAATGTCAGGAATTGTGAAAAACTGAGTTTAAATGTATTTGGCTAAGGTGTATGTAAACTTCCGACTTCAACTGTGTATGACCCATTGGGAAACTGGACAGGTGTGTGTTCTTCTTACCTAGCAGAGCTACAGGAGTCTCCACAGGTAGGACACCTTTCACAGGTGTCTCCAGAGGCTCCGGGCATGGAACACACACACTTCCCGCACACACACTTCCCCCGTCCGCTGCACAGCGCTCCGTCCTCCGACACACACTTGTCCCTGCTGCTGCTGCAGTTACAGTACTCCCCCGCCCAGCCGCTCTGACACACACACTCGCCGCAGTCACAGTCCCCGTGACCTACGCACGCACGCACGCACGCACACACACACACACACACACACACACACAGACACACACACACACAGACACACACACAGACACACACGCACGCACACACACACACACACACACACACACACACACACACACACACACACACACACACACACACACACACACACACATTAGCACGCAAGTATATCCTGTTGCAATATTCTAAGGTCATATGTTATATTACTGTGTCAGTGTGATGTCAGTACATTGTCTGTTTTCATCAAAAGAGGAAGAGGTGAAACCACAATGCTCGTCATGGAAGTCCATGTTTCGACCGTACGTACACACCTCCACAGAGGACCCCTCGGAACCTCACACACGAGAAGTCGTCACACTCGCAGTAGGCCCCGTAGACACGTCCGAAACTAGACGGGTGACACACACACTGGCCGCAGAAACACTCCCCTTGCCCGCTACAGGACTCCGGAGCGCCACTGGCCTTGCAGTTACTGCTCTGGACGCTCTCCTCCGTACACTCACACTTGGAACCCATGTACCCTGGATCACACAGACAGGAGCCACACTCCAGAGATCCACGGCCCAGGCTGCAGTGGCTGCTGTTGGGTTCGGGGGTCTGGTGACAGGCACAGGAGCACAGGGACTCCAGGTCTATCTCCAGGGGGTCCTGAAAGCCCACCGGTTTGATGAGGAAACGCTGGGGACCGTCGAGACACTCAGAGAGTTCTACAGTCACGTTGAAGGAGACCTGGGAATCACAGAGATTGAAGGGTGGATGTTATAGCATACATGCTTTGAGGTGGCTGTATAGTCAGTTGGAAACTTGTTACGACAAGAGGAAAATATAGGAATATTGTTCTTGAATATCACTGACCAACTGACCAGCAAAATGGGAACAAACCGTGTCTCCAGCTTTGACGTTGGAGCATCGTTTCTGTCCAGGTAGTACCGTGCCATCCTGACAGATCGCTGTGAAGGAGATCTGTAGATCCTCCGTGTCTCCTAGTACCTCCAGCTCTATCTCAGAGCGCAGCTCCTAAAAACACAAAGGTAACCTATAACAGGGCCATGGTTAAGTCCTAGTCCTGTGTGTGTATGTGTGCGCGTGAATGTGTGTGTGTGAGAGAGAGAGAGAGAGAGAGAGAGAGAGAGAGAGAGAGAGAGAGAGAGAGAGAGAGTGAAAGAGAAAGAGAGAGAGAGAGTGAAAGAGAGAGAGAGTGAAAGAGAGAGAGAGAGAGAGAGAGAGAGAGAGGGAGAGAGAGAGTGAAAGAGAGAGAGTGAAAGAGAGAGAGAGAGGGAGAGAGAGAGAGAAAGCGAGAGAGAGAGAGAGAGAGAGAGAGAGAGAGAGAGAGAGAGAGAGAGAGAGAGAGAGAGAGAGAGAGAGAGAGAGAGAGAGAAAGGGAACCATTATAAGCTTCTGCAACCACTGACTTCTTACTCACTTTCTAAGGCTACGGTATGCTCCAACACTGCTAAGGTTTGCCCAGCTGGGCCTATTCATTCATAGTCTTCCACTATATAGGTAAGTCCCTTTCTCTGAGTGGTGTGAGTCATGATCCCAGTAACTTCCCAGGTATTCCGTCAAGCTCCCAGGTTTCCCAGGTGTTATTTGCCAATCACCACAGGGTACAGTGAGGTAGATATGACTCTAGGGACTCTTTCTCTTAGTCAACACAGTGTTGACAGATTATATTTTTATCCTTTCAGTTCCTTCAGGCCTTCGGGGAAGATGTGGTCTGTGTGATGCGTGAGAGAAAAAGCTTGAGCTGAGACACAGCTGGAGCAGTAGTGTACTCGCGGTACAGTGTACTATGACGAGCACTAAATCAATATCTAGTTATCCCCAAAATAAGGGGGGCTAATGTGGCTAACCTCTTAATAGCTTTCACACAAAGTATGTCCTGTACATTTCTTATTATGCTAGATGCTAAGTGCTTGCCATTAGCTCGGTATTGAATAAAGCTCTCAGTGAAGCCCCTTGGCATAGCTAGACTTGGCTATGGTAGGCTGTTCAGGAAGCGTCTGCTGAAATTATTAGAAGCTGTGGGTCGACTCTCATCACCGTCAACGCACACGTACACACACCACTCGCGCATACCCTCGTGCATACACTCGTACACACACACACGCGCGCTGCCTGTAGGCCTGAAGCCAATAGGGATTAGACTGTAGGGAGGAACACAGAGCCACGACAGAGGATCAAACAGCAGGGGCGAGTACAGGCCTGCTGACAGCATATCGAGGTGCAGAGAGGAGAGGGAGAGAGGGGGGAAGGAACGGAGAGACGGGGATGAGAGGGGGAGGGAGAGGAGGGAGAGAGAAGAGAAGAGATAAACAGAAAGGAAGATTCTAACCCGAGGCAGCTAGTCAGAGGTCCCTACGGCCATGTACTCAGCAAGTCTCAATAGTCCTGCTAACTAACAAACACACTGTACACCCACAGTGACAGAATCGGACTCTTACTTTATACGCCGTCACAATCAGTTCCAGGATGTTCCTTGAATCTGATTCCAGAACCCCCACAGTGGCACCAGGTATGAAATGTGCATAGTTCTGAGATAAAACACACAACAGACACACTGTTACTGTTTATGTAGATTGGACGACCAGTCACAGCAACATCATAAGGAAATAAGTTCAACCCAAAACAGGAAGAAGAGAGCGCTTGTTCCAACACGCCCACTGAGAGCCCTTAGCGAATCAAACATGATAACCTCAACGATACACAGAGATACATGTTCCTTCTCCATTCCATAACCCGGCTTACCGCATACCTCGTTTCAACCCGGTGTTTTCTAACAGGTAAACGTCACATTGCTGTTGGGAAAAGGACAATGGAGGGAGAAGGAGAAGTTCTCACCTCGTAGTTGTGTTTCTGATTTTCCGTCACAGCGAATATAAGCAGGATATTGTTGTCCACCAGTTTATCCATCAGCTGTCCCAGAGTTGGGTATTCCTGGATGGACAAAGTCAGTATTTTAAAACCTCAGACCGTCGTATTTCATCCCAATGAATGAACCAATTACATGTATTTCTAAAGCCCTTTTCACATCAACAGTAATAAAAAAGTACTTTACAGTCACCCGGCCTAGACCCCAAAGAGCCAGTAGTCATTACAGTAAAGGGACACTCCTTCACCATGGATAGGAATGAAAGCCATATTATAGCATCATAAACGGTGAATCACAGTATTACAACCCCAGTCATAGAAACAATGAATGAATCTGATGTGACTGTCCCCTTACCAGATGGGCAGCCATAGAGTATTCATTGTTGCTGTCCAGATGGCACTCCCCGTCGTTAGGGACGACGATGCCTGACATCTTGCTGTCCATCCCAAAGTGAGAGTCGGCGTCGCTCACAAACACCAGCAGGCGCATGGAGTCGTTCCTCCAGCCTATCTTGTCCTAACAGGAAGAGACGAGAGATTATTATACCGCAATAATACTACAGTCCGTTGTCAAAGAACACCTGAAGTTCCCTTGAAAAATGAAGATATTCTATCCCCTTCCCTTATATTCTATTCTGCAGTATTATTTTCTATTCAGCTCTATTCTCTTCTGTTAAAATGGGTACCATCTTTGGGGACAAATCAAATCAAACCTGAACCACAGGCTCTCTCACTTACGCCACAGACAGCAGCCTGCATAATGGCATCGAAGCCACACTCCGGCAGGTCGATGTTGGCAGACACACGCTGGTTGGTGATGATACTGTTGAACTTCTCTGTGCTGCTGGTGAGGGGGAGGACGTGTTTGTATCCAAACGTTGGCAGACAGCTCTCATCCACACTCCTGCATGGGAATTCCATACAGAAACATAGTGTATTACATCTATGACCAGGGCTCCCACTCTAAGACAAATTCAAAAGAACAGAACTTTCCACGACTTTCCATGTCTACAGATGAGACTTTGAGGGCCAAATATTTCCATCACTGTTTAACTAATTCTTTATTACTAGTTATTACTGTTACTTACAACAAGTAAGCGTGTTATAAACATACTCAAAAACACTGTGTCGTTTACTAAGCTCTTTTAGTGAGAAAATCTGTCTCTTCCACAGAAAGATGGTCCTTTGTAGCTTAGTTGGTAGAGTATGGCCCTTGTAACGCCAGGGTAGTGGGGTTTGATTCCCGGGACCAACCACAAATATGTACGCATGACTGTAAGTCACTTTGGATAAAAGTGTCTGCTAAATGCATATATTATATTATTATATAAAAAAAGTGGTCTTCATTTGTACTTCAACCATAGTGTTACAAATGGTTTTCATTGAATTTCTCACAACCATACTGTACCCTACCTACAAGGGTTCTCCAGCTCTCCAGGAGTGATCTTAATGAACGGGAGGACTGGTTTCTCAACGAAGGACCCGAATCCAAGTCTGAATTTACTGGTGAGCTTTGCCATCTCTTTGGACAGGGTGGAGCCCAAGTCTTTAATCATCTCCAGGTCGTCAATCATGGAGGCTGAGAGGTCCATCAGGTAGTAGATGTCTACAGGGTAGTCCTCTGTCTGCTGCACACTGATCTGGAAGGTCACCTCACTGCCTGAACGAAAAAATAAGAAATAGAATAGAGTGTTTTCTGTCTCTCTCTCCGGGCTCTGTTCAGTTCAAGGTCTGACCATGCTAGTGAGAAATTATATTCATAGTATTATCTTTATGTGATAAATTGTGTGACAATATTCATTAAACATCCTTCATTCATCAAAAAGAGTTTCTAAATCAACTTCAAATCACCGCCAGGCCAACATTTACACACAGTGTGAGCAGTGAGCAGTGTACCCAATAGCTGTATAAATAATGGACACAGCGACTGCCCCAGGTCTCCATCAGTAACTGTATAAATAAAGGATTACCAGTTCTGAGTTTGAGGGCCATCTTCTGTGGTGATATCTGTGTGCTGTTGGTATTCCCCGTTTTCTTCCCGAGAGGCTGGTCCTTGTGGACCTCGGAGTTGGTCACAGGAAATTCTACCAGGTCCTGGGCACAGCCTCTCTCTAGGAGGACGTACGGCGTGTCACATCGCTCACTAATTAAAAACGAGTCTGTGAAATTCTGAGAGGTTAAAAACACCACAAGGTTTTACTCCCACATTACAACCAATCTAACACAGAGACTCTTAACATATTTTATTGGTGTTTCGTCAGTCAATAGTTATATTCATACTACAGTACTAACTTAAAAGTAGAACTTCTAAAGATCATTTACAAATATTGTCATCATTAAATCATTGAACAATATTTTTTTGACTCTGCACTGCAATTTGCTCCATCAACAACATGTCATATCAGTATTCCATTTCAAGTTAGGCTAGTTGCACATTTATGAATTCATGATATGTTTTCCTACTGGACTAGCAACAATGTTATGCCCTAGATCAGCGTTCCTCAATAGGCAGTGATTTTATTTTGCCCCCAAAGTTCTGTGCAAAATATAGATATATAGTTTTATATATTTTTAATATACATTTCCTTCTTGGACATAAAAGACTGTAAAATCAGCAAGAAATGACGTCAAATTAATTTTTATTCAGGAAATTGTTCCCTAGTTTTCCCACGCATAAATAGAGAGGCAAATGTGATCGTATCCAAATGTAATTCAAGTTTGAAATTATTCTGTTTTTGTCAAATATTTAATCTGTTTGGAACTCTTGCGGTCAATTTGCAATGCACACGTTATTTAGAACTATAACGCGGCCCCCCGACCATCGGCTCAAGGAAAGATCGTCCCACGGCTGAATGTAATTGGGTTCCCCTGACCTAGATGTATAGCCTACCTCTTGTGTGCACCATGCACAGTGGGGACCCAGCTGGAGACACTCGTCACAAGTCACTGCGCTGCCAACCGAACATGTTCCTACATGGACACCACACGGGGAATATAGAATATAGAAGTGGTCAGCGTGGTTGGCCCTGTCTAGCACGGGTTACATTTTCTCACGGCACTGATGCCTGGAATGTAATACTATAGTATATCAATATATGAATGAAGTTTTAGTGCCTCTGCCTTTGTGATGCGCCTGGTTAATTTGCGCATGAATAACTAGAGCAAATGATAGGTTATGTCATCATGAAACATCACAATAATAATTGTGTGTGTGCGTGGGGGGTATAAATAAATATTTGTATATATAAACCACTGGATCAAATAAATTAATTTAAATGTAATCAATAAATTGCATTAATGTATGACGTGGAATATTTACCTGTATAAACGTATAATAAAGCTTTTATAATACAGGGAAAAATCTGGATATACTGCAGTTACATGTAACCTTGAAAGGAGAAGTTAATGAAGTTATTTAATCAAAGCCGTTTGATCCGGTCTCTAGTCTTACCCTCCACGTTGTTGATCCAATGCCGAAGAATCAGGACCAGAAGTACAGCAATCCCCATTGGTCCTCGCGGTTACTGCTATAGGGATATGAAAGAACAACAAAACATTCTCTGGCACTTTAATATGTAGAGTAAAAGTAACAAAACAAATAGGTATTTCCAGCCTTAGTAAGTTTCTCTTGGTATCACTGTCTAGGCTAAACGACAAGAGAATGCGCCGTCTTTCTTACCTGGCAGGAAAGACGTTGAGTGCCTGCGTGGTTCAGACATTCTTACCTGCCCAGCCTTTTATGTTCACTTCCGTACAGGTGAGAACATAAACGGAACGGGACTACAGAGAGTGAGTGAGTGGGTGAGAAGTGAGTGTGTGGGTGAGAAGTGAGTGTGCGGGCGTGAGTTATGAGTGAAGTGAGGCCGGACAACGGGTACATTGATCTGGGTTTTATTTCAATGGAAGATTATTTGATAATCGAAATATAACAGAAATTAACTTGTATTTTTACATATATATATATATATTTTAAACCAATGTTATTTTGTAAGCCTGCAATCTCAAACTGTTATAACAAATATTGAAGTGCAGGTTATGAGATAAATGATCAAATCCATGTAACTATTTGTACACACAAAATAATAACTTTGAAATAGTGTTTAAATATGGGGAAATAGCATGTTTCATTCTGCCTTTCTAAATAAGCATGTTATGTGTCCTAGGACTGATCATTCTTCATTTTAAATCTGCCATGACAGAAATAATTCCCTCTTTACTGGACCTCTGTTTCACTGCAAAATATATAGGCTAGTGTTGATACTTTGAATATGAGTATTGATGCAGTTACGAAGCCATAGTATTTGTAAGGTGTGTAAATTGAAGTATGCTTATACACGGGTAATTCACTTGTATTAATGCCTCATGACCTATAATGACAACCTGATACATACCTAGGCCAGTAGGCCAATTCCCTAGTGATCACAAATGAATATAATATTTGCCATTTAGCAGACACTGAAATACAAAGCGACTTAGAGCAATGCGTGCATACATTTTACATATGGGCGGCTCCAGCAGGAATCGTACACACAACCTTTGGCATTGCGAGCGCCATGCTCTACCGACTGAGCATCACAGGACCAAATGAACTAGATCAAGTCAAATCCCTGCGGTTGTAAAACATCATACTTTCGAACTTCCAGGATATGCAACAGAATACTTACCCATAGTTCAGTGGGTCACGATTGCCTGTCTGTCAATGTGTTGCATTATATGGTCAATCATGTCTTCACTGCCTTGTTCTTGAAATGTATTATATTATGGCACACATTGTCTTGTCTGTAGCATTTTTTCACTATAACAGGTCTCCATCAAGTGTTGTTTATTGGCTTTAACATCATACTCTATTCTATGTTGTATTTACCCATAAAGCAATGTGACTGGATCCATTGTTGAGCTGTGTATAAAGGCGGGTGTAGGCCAACGTGATAACCGTTGTTTATAGGGACAACCAACCATCCAGGCTTGCCAGACCATAAGTCATTACCCCTGAATTACCCAGACGAGATAACCCCTGAATTACCCAGACTAGATACTGCAACTGAAAAAATACGTTAATATTTAATACGACCAACCCCTCAGAAATGTGCATATCTCAAGGGTTACTTTAGATTTAATGATTAACAGTAGGGACAAAAAATACGTCTCGGGCTCTTTTGAAAAGTAGTCTGTTGCTCAATACAAATATCCTCATAAGTTTATGTGTGTGTGTGTGTGTGTGTGTGTGTGTGTGTGTGTGTGTGTGTGTGTGTGTGTGTGTGTGTGTGTGTGTGTGTGTGTGTGTGTGTGTGTGTGTGTGTGTGTGTGTGTGTGTGTGTGTGTGTGTGTATGTAACCTGTGAGTGAATAGGCGTGAATGTGTGTGTGCGTAGCACATGGAGTGTGTGTCTTAACAGGCGGAGTGTGTAGGTGGGGAACAATTGACAGCTGCAGTGTGGATTTCTCAGCTCGTCCGTTCCAGACGGAATATCCTACTAAAGCAGTATCACACCCCTCCGAATCGCAGTAAGCCCCTCATCTGTTACTCCAAACCCCCTCCTCTCCTTCTCTGTTACTATCCCCCTCTCCTATGCTCCCTTCTCCACTTCTCCTCTCATATTTACTCATCTCTCCAAATGATTCTTCCATTATAATCTCTCCTATAGTCTACTCGTCTTTTCTCCAGTCTTCCGCCAGCGTCATCCTTACTCCTGTCCTCCTCCACCCCCAGAGGCACCCAGCTGTCTGTCATTCCCACTGTCATGGATGGAGTGACAGTGTAACGACAGCCCTTG
Source organism: Salvelinus fontinalis (assembly GCF_029448725.1). Taxonomy (NCBI): domain Eukaryota; kingdom Metazoa; phylum Chordata; class Actinopteri; order Salmoniformes; family Salmonidae; genus Salvelinus; species Salvelinus fontinalis. The sequence continues at coordinate 14,010,295 of NC_074705.1, forward strand.
CCCTCTGCCACTTTGCAGCTCCCTCCATTCTCTATCTGACTAGAGGACAAACATTTGTACAGGTGTGCCACCGCTGTTCAGAGAAAGTACACAGGCCACCCATAAACATCTTTAAAACATACACTAGTGTGACCTTTTAAAATATCATCTGTCGCTATCTGACAACTCAGCTACCCATTCATTCATTAAATTGTCCTACCTAATTGTCCTACCTAATTGTCCTACTTAACCAGCTTAGATATCCATTAACTCATTAAACTGTCCAACCTAGTTGTCCTACCTAATCCACTCAGGTCATTCATTACATTGTCCTACTTAATAGACTTACCTTACCATGTCCATTCTTTCATTAAATTGTCCTACCTAACCAGCCCAGATATGCATTCATTCATTAAATGATCCTACCTAACCAGCCCAGATAATCATTATTTCATTAAAGTGTCCTATCTAACCAGCCCAGATATCCATTCTTTCATTCAAAGTGTCCTACCTAACCAGCCAGTGTCCCAAAAAGTGTTCTCCAGCATGTCAATAAGCCAATCTTTGGGTCAGATGGTCATGTCTAACCATACAGAGAGAAATAGAAAAAACTTCTGTTCATCTTCATTGTTGCTTTCCCAAGGTTTCATTCCCACCATCAGTCACAATGTGAGGGAAGGAAGACTCTCCCACACAAAACCTGCCAGCATTCCTAACTAGACTCCAACCTCTACTTCCGTTGTTGAGACATGAACATGATATTGGCTTCGTCAAGTTAAGGGATTCATAAGAAACTGAATCCTAGTCATTACTCCTAGTTATTCCTTACAATGAGATGCCTGCTCCGGGTTGTACGCAGTGCTGTGTGATATGATATCACAGATATATCAGTGTGTGTGTGCCGGGCGGGCCGTGTCAACACACAGTACATCACAACGGTCGGCACTGCAATGAGGCAACTCACCTACAGGAGCCTCCTCTGGTACCATGCTGCCCTGTCAAAGGGCCGCTGCGTCCTTGTCACCGCCTGACAAATGGTGGGAGAGGAATCAGGGAGACGTCGCCACTGCCGCCGGCCCTCAAAACGTCCAGTTCCAACTGCAGCCCTGGGCAGGAGTAACTATAAACCTACAGTAACAGACAGCTTTATGAAGCATGACGCTGCCTGTCCCTCTCACCCTCCCCACTGCCCATGCTCCCAGGCTGATGGGGGTGGAGGGGTGCTGATGAGTGATGGCAGCAACTGCTGGTGGGTCTGAGACATACAAATAACAGCCGCCTTCATTAGAGAGGGATGGTAGCACAGTGGCAGTGATCCAGATTGACTGACAGGCCAAATGTGCCAGCGTTGCCCTCTCTTGGTTGACGCAGTAGGCTACAGCTCCCCGTGGGGAACTTCTGTCAAGATGTAAAGCACAAAAATCTGTTGTTTTTGTCGCTGTCTTGTGTTTGGAAGTGAATATCAAGCCCAGTGAGTTAATTGAAACAAGTGCAGAGGAGGGACAGAGATGAAAGGAGTGACGGTGTATTAATGTTATCCCTTCCCTGTGGTGGTATGATTGGAATGTGTGTGTGTATAAAAGAGTTACGGAGAGAGAGAGAGAGAGAGAGAGAGAGAGAGAGAGAGACAGAGACAGAGAGAGGAGAGAGAGAGAGAGAGGACAAGGTGACAGATGTACATCGTAGGGATGAGAGTCAGATGAGTTCAGTAAAACTGCACATTCAGGCAAGGCATTATTCCCAGAAGTCAATGTGGTCACCATTCTGGTTCCAAATGGCTACCAGGCTAATCAAGCTGACTCTTTGCCATGTGGTACAGTTACCCTCTACTACTGTAGAGTAAAACACATTAGTCGCTTTTTACATTGCTATTGAAAAATGTATCCATAGGCTATACTGTGACCACATAAAGACACGTGGCAGAAACGTTTATTTAAAGGTCAATCAGCCCCTTTCCTATGAAATGCCATTGAACAGAAATTAGTGAATGAATCAAGACACTAGATACCACAGACCCTCTCAATGTCTGCACCCCCGATGTCTGCACAGGCACCCCCAATCTGACCTTGGCCCCACTTTAGGGAATAGCGCCATGTCCCTTCAGCTGTGGAGAATTAGACATCAGAAAGAGCGAGAGAACGGAGAGAGAGAGAGAGTGCTAATCCTCCATCATTTGCTCCTTATGTTCATAGGGGTCGATGTTCTTGTGTGGCGTGGGGAGCATATGCCTGGCATTACAGTCTGGCTGGGTGGTGTCCAGAGCATGTGTGTGTGTGTGTGGGGTAGTGGGTGATCTTTACTGGTAAGATATATGGGACATGGTGCCTTTGTGTCTATGGCATCAGCTCAAGTAAGCTGCTAGCTTTAACAGAGAAGCCCCATAAAAGACACTGATATTACAATGGATGCATTACATGAAACCCCCTGGATGCTACAAATAGTGTCAAATAGGTTAGCGCCATGGACATATACTGTATACTCACGTTTATATACATCACTGGTTAGCAAGTACATTGATACATCAAGTTCTTATCAAGACAGTACTAACGATGACAAAGTGGAATCTGAAACTATATATTATTCTATGTATATGATTTTAGACATCTGCTACATTTACTTTCAGGGTGGCAGGTAGCCTAGTGGTTAGAGCGTTGGGCCAGTAACCGAAAGGTTGCTGGGTCAAATCCCCAAGGTAAAAATCTGTCGTTCTTCCCCTAAATCAAGACAGTTAATCCACTGTTCCCCAGTAGGCTGTCATTGTAAATAAGAATTTGGTCTTAACTGACTTGCCTAGTTAAATAAATACTTACTAATTTGAAAGCATAGCCCCCTCTGCTGTTGATTGAAGGTACTTCATGTAAATCAAATCACATTTTATTGGTCACATATTTAGCAGAAGTTATTGCGGTGGTAGCGAAATGCAGTGCAGTAGTATCTAACAATTCACAACAGTACACACAAATCTCAAATTAAAAGAATGGAATTGAGAAATATATAAATATTAGGACAAGCAATGTCGGAGTGGCATTGACTAGAATACAGTAGAATACAGTATATACATATGAAATTAGTAAAACATTATGTAAACATTATTAAAGTGACCAGTGTTCCATTATTAAAGTGATCAGTGATTCCATGTCTACAGGGTAGCAGCCTCTAAGGTGCAGGGTTGAGTAACCGGGTGGTAGCCGGCTAGGGACAGTGATTAAGTTCAGAAAAGAGTATTGGGAGGAGGCCGGCTAGTGATTCATATTTAACAGTCTGATGGCCTTGAGATAGAAGCTGTTTTTCAGTCTCTCGGTCCCAGCTTTAATGCACCTTTACTGACCTCGCCTTCTGGATAATAGCGGGGTGAACAGGCTGTGGCTCAGGTGGTTGATGTCCTTGATGATCTTTTTGGCCTTCCTGTGACATCGGGTGCTGTAGGTGTCCTGGAGGGCAGGCAGTGTGTCCCCGGTGATGTGTTGTGCAGACCACAACACCATCTGGAGAGCCCTGCGGTTGCGGGCGGTGCAGTTGCTGTACCAGGCGGTGATACAGCCTGACAGGATGCTCTCAATTGTACACCTGTAGAAGTTTGTGAGGGTTTTAGGAGCCAAGCCAAATTTCTTCAGCCTCCTGTGGTTGAAGAGGCACTGTTGCACCTTCTTCACCCCACTGTCTGTGTGGGTGGACCATTTCAGATTGTCCATGATGTGTACGCCGAGGAACTTGACGCTTTTCACCTTCTCCACTGTGGTCCCGTCGATGTGGATGGGGGCGTGCTCCCTCTGCTGTCTCCTTAAGTCCATGATCAGCTCTTTCGTTTTGTTGATGTTGAGGTTATTTTCCAGGCACCACCCCGCCCGCGCCCTCACCTCCTCCCTGTAGGCTGTCTTGTCGTTGTTGGTAATCAGGCTTGTTGTGTCGTCTGCAAACTCGATGATTGAGTTGGAGGCGTGCATGGACACGCAGTCATGGGTGAACAGGGAAAGCAGGAGGGGGCTGAGCATGCACCCTTGTGGGGCACCTGTGTTGAGAGTCTGCGTAGTGGAGGTGCTGTTTCCTACCTTCACCACCCCGGGACGGCCCATCAGGAAGTCCAGGACCCAGTTGCAGAGGGCGGGGTTCAGACCCAGGGCCCTAAGCTTAATGATGGTACTATGGAGGGTACTATGTAAAATTACATGCTTCTTGTCATATCCTGTTCTAACCAAAACACTGCCACAATAGCTGTAACTGAAGGGGGTCAATTAAGATTTAGTAAACTACATCAAACATAAAATATGAGACATAAATGACTAAACAAACTCACCTCATAGGGCTGATTCATGGTGGGTTTTTATTCAAATGTTTGTATAAAGGAAAGCACAAGGATAAGATTGGTAGAACAATCTTGTGAAACAATGGCTGTAACATACATAAGGAAACAAAAATACAAAATTATTTTATTTTTCTAATTGATGATACCCAGCAGCGTCATCACCCGGACATGTAAAACAAAAAAAATCTATCTTTCTGCATAAATTACTACTATTTCATTTTACTTATTGTCATCAGCCAGTCTATATCACACAAGTGTTGGTTGAATTTGCTGTACAACTAGCCTATTGATCCAGACACAGAATTGCACTTGGTTCAGACATCGCTAGCTATGCAAGACTACAAATAGTATGGTTGCAATTTAAACTTCCATCTTTCAGACTTCTACAACCCCCTCACCACAATTAACTGCCAACACAAAGTCCCATACAGAGAAGGTGTGTGTGTGTGTGTTTCAAGGGAAGAATAGATCAAGTCTAGCCGCCTACACTACCACGTGGTGGGTTTGCGCTCCTCTTTTATAAAAAAAACCCACCTAATTCCCCAGCCTATTGGAACCTCTGTTCGACAAGCAGCACTTTGTTTCTCTTTTAACTTTGGAGACTCCAAAACTAAGGCGGAGCTAAAACCAGATTCCACTTGTAACAATGTTCATATCGGGAAAAAAAGAAAAAAAAAGATTCAGCATGATACTACACTAAACAAAACAGAATGTTTCTTTACTTGAGGACAGAGTAGTAGGAGGAAGAATTGTAAAAATTGCTATTGGCCAGCTCCTGAGCTTGGCTTAGGATGCATTCCAAATCTGACCTCATTTCCTTTATAGTGCAATGCTTTTGACCCATAGAGATACATAGAGGACTCTAGTGCCCAAAAGCCTATTTTAGCATTGGCAGCACCATTGAGGACTTTCACCATTTTGAAGTAGTCAACTGGGTGGGACTTCCAATGGGTTAAAGGGATACTTCGGGATTTTGGCAATGAGGCCCTTTATCTACTTCTCCAGAGTCAAATGAATTTGTGGATACCATTTTTATGTCTCTGTGTCCAGTATCAATGAAGTTAGAGGTAGTTTCGCAAGCCAATTCTAACCAGTGTTAGCGCAATGACTGGAAGTCTATGGGTATCTGCTAGCATGCTAGTAGATAAAGGGCATAATTTCCAAAATCCCGATGTATCCCTTTAACCCATTGGAAGTCCCACCCAGTTGACTACTTCAAAATGCTCTCACAGACGGCATAATGGGATAGACACAATGATGTGATGTCTATCTAAGTCTATGTTTTCATTTATTTAACCTTTATTTATCTAGGCAAGTCAGTTAAGAACAAATTCTTATTTACAATGACGGGCTACCGGGGAACAGTGGATTAACCGCCATGTTCAAGAGCAGAACGACAGATTTTTACCTTGTCAGCTCGGGGATTCGATCCAGCAACCTTACGGTTACTGGCCCAACGTTTTGAACATAGCCCCATGTGAAAAGCCTATGGGTCAAAAGTAATGCACTACATAAGGAAAGGGGTGCGATTTGGTCCGCAGCTTTTGTGTTCTTCTCTGGTGAGGCGGGCTGGACCTGCAAACCCAGCCATACCAGCCCAGACAGAACTCTGAGGTAGATAAAAACCAGTCACACATGACCACACATGGTCAAGATGACCATTCAATGTTCTTTAAAGACAACCCCGTCAATTTAGCGTAAAGTAAAACAGATTGTAATTTCCTCATTAAAGTTAAGCATTTTCTATTAATATTACTGTATCTGTTGAAGTAAAAAATAGCAGAGAAAAATAAAAGCGCCTTGATGTTACCTCACAATTTCAAGCATTTCCTTTAAATCTATTTGTGTTTTTTATTTGAATTGTAGGCTATCTTGTTTTAATTAGGGAGATGAGATTAGTATGTGTAGCATTTGATGGAGGATCACATCCTTGGCTGTGTGTGAAATATGACAAAACAAGACACCTACACTGTCAAAGTCTAAAGAGACCTTACTATGGACTGACAGTAGTTCTAATTAAGAGTGGCTGTTCTTTTTAATGTAGCCTGGTTAGACCAGGCTGAATACTGTGATCACCATGAAGTGAAACAGTGAAATGTCAGGGAATCAGTTCGGATTCTGCCAGGCTATGTAAAATGACTGTTATGATGTTAGAGGAAGGCACATTATCCAACCCATCATCTATTTGGCAAAACATCTGCTTCTTTATCAGTTCTCTATTCATAGATTGATTGACAGCTGCCAAACGGCCAATCCTACATATTTAATCTGATACAGAAAATCATGTCAGACATTAACCCTAAAAGCCTAATTGAATGATAATATCTTATAAAGACCAAAAATGAAAACCAGTAACACCTCACCAAATGAACACTTTTTGCAAGCAACATTTTTTTCATCATATATCTTGGCTAATAAACTACCTATAAAACCCATTGGAAATCTCTTTTCCCTTAAGTCAACAGATTCCACAAAAAAAAAGAATCAATCTCATGCATCTTTGAACATCACGCTGTAGGCTACTTGCCCCATTGCATCCACTTGGAGAATCCGTGGTAAAAAATGCACGTCTTTTCGTTTATCAAAATAAAACATATTTTTCCTGTTTTGAAGGGGGGAATAATTGTTGGTTTTGTCCATTTTTACACCTCTGTCTTCGTTTTACACACCATGGTATCATTGCTGTTGGTTCCATCATACACAGTTGTTTGGTTGAAGCTGTGCAAAAGAGTTCTTACTGAAGTCTGGTCTGGTCCAATCAGGAGAGGCTGTGACTGTGACAGCATGAGTCAGCGCCCACAGCATCCATTACTGCTCACAGAAGTCACCTGACAATACACACAACAATCAGGATCATTACTCCTACTATTAGCAGTGTTACAGTACAATTAAAACTATCACTTCCATCTTATATAGGGACTCATAAGGAAGCACGTACCTTATCGTTACTTGCTCTGCTGACTGTAGGGAGACGAATTGTTGGACGAATCCATTTGCTGCTGTGAACCATTTTCCTGAAGAGGGAAAAACTGTGTAACTTCACATCTTAATATTGCGTATTAGCACCATCAAGTAAGTAATGGCATGGGATGTAAAAATTGTATGTAAAATGGCTGTACTCGTGATGAGACATGAATGAGAGGAGATCAACACGATGAGATGGCAAAGACGAACCTCGGAACTTACGGCTGTCTGCTGCATGTGGGCGTACTGAGGCATATAGGCTGCCTGGACTGCAGCGTTGGCTGAAATATACTGCTGTCACAAGAAAAACAACAATATATTAGATTAGCTCAAATCGTGATTTAAGGGATACTGTACCCCTCAGAAGTTAGCCAACTCATTTTCACCCAATCCCAAATCACCCCCTAGTCCTTAGCCTCTATGCACTTTAGATCTGAGTTTGCATCAGGTAAAATGAGACTAACTAAATTGCACCTCCCCCTTCCCAGAATCCCCCTCACCGCTCCACTGCTGCCCAATGAGAGATGGCCCATCTGCTGTGTCATGATGGCGGTGGGTTGCATTGTCATGGAGTGGTCCACAGAGGGCGACATTACAGCCTGCTGTAGCAGAGAGAGAGAGAGATTATAATTCTAGAATCAATACAAGGTCATCCTCATACTCAAATCCATTGAGGATCAATGGAAGGTCTGCAGGCAAAAGTATCTGGCTTTAAAATGATTGGAATTTGTGGTTAGGTTTAACTGTAATAACTCATTCATAACACTGATTCTGTACAGGGCTGAATAGGGACTGGTTAGACCAAGTGTAGTGCTGAGCGATTAACCGAAATGTTGGTTATTTTACATTTTTTAACAACTACTTGACTGACGTCGGTTCAATTATTTGAATTCCATTTTGCTCCTTTTTTTGTTGTTGTTGAGCTCGATGTGCAGTTTCTGTAGAGATAAATCCGACCTAGCCTGAACTGTGCGATGTAGTAGGGAGTTGTAGGTTCCAACAAGCCAATATTCTACATAAGAAAACATGGTCATTAACTACAATGACCATAATCCATTGTGTGCCCGCTTTAAACATGTCCGATCTGTGCGGACTTGACATGGAGACAGAGAACAGAGAACGAGAGGGATGGAACGGAGAAGCTTCGCGAGTTTGAAAATGCAGGATCTAAGTGATTGATAGTTGGTTTTCAGCAGTCATAAAAGTATGCCTTATTTACTTTGAATCAAATCAAATGTTATTTGTCACATGTGCCGAATACAACAGGTGTAGACCTTCAGTGAAATTCTTAGTTACAAGCCCTTAACCAACAATGCAGTTAAGAAAATACTCCCCCCAAAAAGTAAGAGATAAGAATAACAAATAATGAAAAAACTACTAAAATAGTGATTTTGTCAGACAGCATAGGCAGCAGCTTTATAGAGATGAAATAATGAGTTGGAATAAAATAATAAAGTAACCGAATAAAATAATTTATTAAACTATAGTAATGTGAATAAATGATGGTTAATATAAGCAGTAATGGTCAGTCACTACCATCATGGGACTTGTATTAATAGTTTTGTTCTGTGTTGTTACAGAATTCAACCCACATACTGCATAGTGCATTTAATGTAAAAAAATAAATACAAAATAAATACAAATAAAACCGTGATTATTTTGTAATAATCAAACAGAAACTGAAACGATCTCAAAAAGCACTAATCGCTCAGCACTAACCAAGTGAAACTTGTGACTTCAAGTTAGTTAGATTAATCAGACAAGCTCAGCACCCCCAGAAAATACATATTTGTTAGGCCTTTAGGCCATCCGTATAAGCCACAACTCCTTGAGGGAATGTACCATTTCCTTGTCAAAGGGAGGGGAAACAGACACAGACACTTGTTCTACTTGAAACCATCTGCTGAGAGATGCGAATGGCTTCAGTCATAAGACCTTGTCTGCTGCAGGCATTTCCTGTTGGCTCCATAAGGCAGTGGGAGCAGAGAGCTAGAGGCCAGAGAAGCACAGTTGTATTTTGGTCCCAGATCACACCCTATTCTCTCAAACTCAACTCTGGACCATTTTTCATTGTTCCCCTCTAATCAGGGCCTGATTTAGACCTGGGACACCAGGTGGGTGCAATGAATTATCAGGCAGAACATACAACCAGCAGGCTCCGGACCTAGTAGGGCAAGAGTTGAATACCCCTGCCCTGTGCCCTACATTGTGCACAACGTTTGACCAGAGCCCAGAGTTAGTTAGCTACAGGAAAAGAGAGCTCTCTGCTTTTGTCTCAGGCTCTGGTCAAAAGTAGTGCACTATATAGGGAATAGGGTGCAAATTCAGACGCAACCTTAATCCACCGTGTCACATCCAGATGATAAAAGGAAAAGAGCTCAAGAGCTTAAACTCACCAGGGGAGTTTCCCCTTTAAATCCTAATCAAAACAATTGATTGGTTCCGCCCTCACTGAAATATGAGGGAATGTTTCGGTTCCCAGAACTGGGCTTGGCTCTGTTTTGTTCTGTTCTCTTCTCTTCCCACACAGATTTTGGGTGTGTTTATTCTGCTGCGTCAGCAGAACTCGCTGATTGAAGTAACACATTCTGTTTTTGAATCAGGGTATTTTGTCATATGTCATATGTGAGCCTCTCAACATATACTATCAGTGGGATAAGATATATACAGGGGCGCAACTTTCACATTCTGAAATTGCATTTTTGTCCCCTCCCAGTTGTATAATTGGAATGCGATACAAAACAAGGTGACAGTGTGCTTTAGGACCATGCGGATGCCTCCGAGCGGTCATGTAGGTTGTTTGGAGTGTTTATCCGACTTTATTTGAAATATATATATATATATATATATATATATATACGCTACTGGTCAAAAGTTTTAGAAAATCTACTCATTCAAGGGTTTTTCTTTATTTTTACTTTTTTCTACATTGTAGAATAATAGTGAAGACATCCAAACTATGAAATAACACATATGGAATCATGTAGTAACCAACAAATTGTTAAACAAATCAAAATATATTTTATATTTGAGATTCTTTGATGCCTTGTTGACAGCTTTGCACACTCTTGGCATTCTCTCAACCAGCTTCACGAGGTAGTCACCTGGAATGCATTTCAATTAACAGGTGTGCCTTGTTAAAAGTCAATTTGTGGAATTTCTTTCCTTCTTAATGCATTTGAGCCAATCAGTTGTGTTGTGACAAGGTGGGGGGTATACATAAGATAGCCCTATTTGGTAAAAGACCAAGTCCATATTATGACAAGAACAGCTCAAATAAGCAAAGAAAAATGACAATCCATCATTAATTTAAGACATGAAGGTCAGTCAATACGGAACATTTCAAGTGCAGTCACAAAAAACATCAAGCGCTATGATGAAACTGGCTATCATGAGGACCGCCACAGATATGGAAGACCCAGAGTTACCTCTGCTGCAGGGGATAAGTTCATTAGAGTTACCAGCCTCAGAAAATGCAGCCCAAATAAATTCTTCACAGAGTTCAAGTAACAGACACATCTCAACATCAACTCTTCATAGGAGACTGTGTGAATCAAGCCTTCATGGTCAAATTGCTGTAAAGAAACCACTACTAAAGGACACCAATAATAAGAAGAGACCTCCTTGTGCCAAGAAACACGAGCAATGAACATTAGACCGGTGGAAATTTGGAGTCCAAATTTGAGATTATTGGTTCCAATCGCCGTGTCTTTGTGAGACGTGGTGTGGGTGAACAGATGATCTTTGCATGTGTATTTCCCACCGTAAAGCTTGGAGGAGGAGGTGTTATGGTGTGGGGGGGCTTTGCTGGTGATGCTGTCTGTGATTTATTTAGAATTCAAGGCACACTTAACCAGCATGGCTACCACAGCATTCTGCAGCGATACGCCATCCCATCTGGTTTGGGCTTATTGGGACTATAATTTGTTTTTAAACAGGACAATGACCCAACACACCCCCAGGCTGTGTTAGGGCTATTTTACCAAGAAGGAGAGTGATGGAGTGCTGCATCAGATGACCTGGCCTCCACAATCCCCCGACCTCAACCAAATTGAGATGAATATAAAGAAAAACCCTTAAATGAGTAGGCGTTCTAAAACTTTTGACCTGTAGTGTATATGTCCCCCCTCACTTCTAAAACCAAAGTTGCACCCCTGGATATACAGTAAATATATATTTTTAAATCACTATGTTTTTGTATATGGGAAGTAGCCGACTAACTGTATTATTAGTCGTATGTATGAGATACGCATGGTACACATCGTCCAACTAAATGTTTACTTGCATTATGTCTGTAGTCTACATGTATAGCGCTGCAAACTGAGTTAAGACATAGTTCCTTTCACTGTGTTTTTGTACCAGGGTAGGGTAGTACTCCATTTGTGGTAAAATGAAGTCTGACAATCCATATTTTCTAGCACTGTGTGTGTGGAGTAAGAAAGACATAATTTAATTTCTCTTACTGGGTGTTGCATGATGTAAGGCTGGTGGGCCATCCAGGAAGGATTCTGTACCTGGCACATGAAAGGGTAGAGTTAACCTCATGCCACATTCTTCAAATTTACATAACATTTACATTTGAGTCATTTAGCACACGCTCTCATCCAAAGCGACAATCATCTTTTGATCGTTTAGATTTAATTAGCTCCAGGATAATGATGTGCCTACCTGGTAGGAGGTGACAGGAGACATGTAGGGAGACATGGCTTGCTGAGCCATCATCCTATTGGCCGTTAGAGTGTAGGGAGAGGCATAATAGCCGTTCTGCATAGCAGCTGAGGTGGGGTCGTAGGTGAGAGTCATCCCGCCCTGGTTGGACAAAACAGTACTGTCACACAAAACCAGATCCTTCTCATCTAACCGTCACATTAGCATCACAATACCAACCATTAAATCAGTACCGTGATCTGTAATGGGCTATGCAGTGGTTCCTAAACTGTGGGGCGTGCCCCCCCCCCCCCCCCCCCTGGGGTCGGCAGGGGGGGCACCGGTGGAATTGTGTAGAATTGCAGGAAATAAGCTTTAAACCTGCAAAATTCACTCCACCAACAAGAGGTAGAAAAAGTACACAATAGTCATACTTGAGTAGAAGTAAAGACACCTTCATAGAAAACGAATCAAGTAAAAGTGACCCAGTAAAATACTACTTGAGTAAAAGTCCAAAAGTATTTGGTTTTAAATATACTAGTATCAAAAGTAAATGTAATTGCTCAAATATACTTAAGTACAAAAGTAAAACTATAAATCAATTCAAATTCCATATATTAAGCAAACCGGACAGCACCCATTCATAGTTTCTGGATTGCTAGGGGCACACTCCAACACTCAAACGAAGCATGTGTGTTCATTGAGTCCGCCAGATCAGAGGCAGTAGGGATGACCAGGGATGTTCTCTTGATAAGTGCGTGAATTAGACCATTTTACTGTCAAACTAAGCATTGAAAATGTAATGAGTACTTTTGGGTGTCAGGGAAAATGTATGGAGTAAAAGTTGTCAAAAATAATAATAGTAAACTACATATACCCCAAAAAACTACTTAGGTAGTACTTTAAAAAAAAATTTACTTAAGTACTTTACACCACTGGTCATGAACAGTTATTGTGCCCATAGAAATAGACAAGATGCACGTGCAAAACCGCCGGGGGGGGGGGGCCCGAATGCTGGGAGGGGGGCCCGAGTGAAAAAGTTAATGAACCCATACACTAATGAACTGGTCTCTCAGGATAGGATTAACACTGGGCCCTGGGCAACTCAGTCAACACTAGACATGAGGTCATGCATTTACTCTTAAAATGGCCTTTATTAGTCTGGCAGGGAGAGAAAACGTGCAGTTGTGGGTCCTCCCACAGAAACATCCAGACAGATGGGACGGACAGAGAGGCACTTACTAGTCTGAGCTCTCCCTCTCGGGGCCATGTCCGACCGCTGGGGATGTAGGGACTGTGGCTGTGCCTCTTCCGCTGACCATCAGCAAACTTACACAGCAGTGGCTCAGAGGGAGCTGGAGAGGGGAAAAAACACATCATCCTCACCATCATCATTAGCAAATCCAAAAAGTGACCATCGCAGCCCAAAGCATGAGAGAGAATAAGAGAAAATAGGCCTTACCCGTAGTTCCAGGCGCCGTCTTGATAAACTTCCCATTGAAGTGGGCTATGACTGAGTTACACATCTCCTTGGACTCCATCCTGAGAATAGTAGACATAAGTCACACATGAATCAATGGGACCGAAATGAGAAAAAGTAGCAGGATTTGAACCCACAACCATTTGAGTTACCGACATGGTCCTCCGTCAAACTGTTACTGAGCATTGAGATGTTCTCACCTGGCGAAGCCGACGCCTCTGCTGGCCCCGCTGTAGTCTCTGAGGACGCGGGTGGAGATGACCTGTCCAAAAGGCCTCAGCAGCCCCTCCAGCTCCTGCTCGTCTACAGACACAGGCAGGTTGGAGATGTACAGGTTGGTGGGGTCCTGCTCCTGTTGCTGCTTAGAGAGAGGGACAGAGAAATGGATAGAGAGGCATTAGGATCATTTTCCTCCAAAGAATCTATGGTAATTTGGACACCAACTCGAAGGCAAATACATGAATATTTCACTCTGATTAAAATGATGCGTTGACACGATTTGAGTCTGTGATGATATCCAAGCCAGGATATCCAAGCCATAACAAAAAACACAACTGAACAGGAGTTAGGGTTGTGTGTTGCCTTAGTAACGGTCACGTCCGGGTCATGTGGGGTCTTCAGTCAACAACTCTGTAAATGCGTTATCAAGGACTTGAGTTTCTTTGGCCCTTCTCTTTTTCTATTTTCTACGCATCCTGTCCATAGACTTAACGACGGGTTCAGTTCTCCCATCTTTACCATTACGAGCTCAACAGCTAAGCAGTACAGTTATGCAGCTACCATACAGGCACACTGTGTTCTGCTGGCCTCGGCAGAAATACAGGAGCTAGCTAGACACAGGTCCCCTGAGAGAGAGAGCGAGAGAGAGAGCGAGCAAGAGAGAGAGCGAGAGAGCGAGCAAGAGAGAGCGAGCGAGAGAGAGAGACAGAAAGAGAGAGAGAGAGCGAGAGACAGCAGAAATTTGCTGACAGAGAGAAATATCTATGGAAAAGTGGAACCGGTGAAACTGGGAGAGGGAGGAGAGCAGTGGTGTTAAAGTACTTAAGTAAAAAAATACATTCCTTAAGAAAATACTGTACTTTTTAGTCCTTACATTTTTCTTGACACCCAAAAGTACTCGTTACATTTGGAATGCTTAGCAGGACAGGAAAATGGTCAAATTCACGCACTTGTCAACAAAACATCCCTGGTCATCCTTTCTGCCTCTGAACCTGGTGGACTCACTAAACACACATGCTTTGTTTGTAAATGATGTCTGAATGTCTGAGTGTGCCCCTACGGTTTTTTAAAACAAGAAAATGGTGCCGTCTGGTTTACTTAATATAAGGAATTTGAAATGACTTATACTTGTACTTTTGACACCTAGGTATATTTTAGCAATTACATTTACTTTCGATACTTAGGTATATTTTAGCAATTACATTTACTCCTGATACTTAAGTATATTTTAAACCAAATACGTTTAGACTAGTGACTTTTACTGGGTGACTTTTACTTTTACTTCAGTCATTTTCTATTAAGGTATCTTTACTTTTACTCAAGTATGACAATTTAGTACTTTTTCCACCACTGGAGAAGAGCAGCTGTTCAAATCATAGGTTGAAGCTGAAAAAAAGACCACCTTATTTCACCAAAGAACTATTCAAACCAATAAGCATAACATCATTATTGGACATGGAACGTTAGCATAACATGCTAACTCATAGCACAGCATAAAATGCTAACTGGGAGTATCCTAGCCCAGAGCACATTAATTAGTAGTTGCTGTGCTACGAGACAGACAGTCATAATATTTGCGTAACAGCAGAAAGCTGTCCGTCCTGTTCTGTGCGTGTGGACCGACTGTTTTTTGGCAGCGAGCGGGAGAGGGAAGGGAGGACATCTGGCTTAAGTAGAGAACGTGAATGGGGTCACCGCCTGAACAGCCAGCCAGTCAGCTGGGGTCATGTGACTGATTCTGCTGCTCTGCTTTACACACACAAATGCACGTACATGTACATTGCACACACACACACACACACACACACACACACACACACACACACACACACACACACACACACACACACACACACACACACACACACACACACACACACACACAGCACACACACACACAGTCTACTGCTCCATATAATCTGTCATTGTAATTTACAAAACAGAGACAGACCTAGGGGCCAATGTTGTTCTGCTACCAGAAGAACACAGGGTTCCTCTCACCTTAGCCATCTGGGCTTGTATGCCACTGGTCTTTAGGGCATGGACCGCCTTCTGGGCTGCTCCAGGGCTGTCAAAGTCCACAAATCCATACCCTGGAGTTGGAGGAGCACAGGAACAACCGTCATATACAGTACTACAACTTGATATTAGTTTGCTTTACATTACATTGCAAATGCATTTTCTTAGTAGCATACCAGTGTGTGATACTATCTGACAACCGTAAAATGTATAATTTGTTTCGATAAATTGGAGAAATGGAGATAAATATTAGAATATATGGTACTGACCTTTACATTTGTTAGTTGTTTTATCGAGGATAGCCTTTGCTGATACGATCTTGCCGTATCTATGAACACAAGAAGAATCAAATGTTAATAGGATGTTGCTCTCTTATCCTTTAATTGTATTGATTATCATTACAATATGCACACATTATTGTTTTAAAGGTCAAACTATATTTCAATCTACAGATCCTCTCTATTTGGTACAGTATGTGCTAAGAAGGCTCAAAGGGTAAAGCTGGTTGAAATGATGTCTATACAATTCAGTTTACAACCCAAATATGGTTGTAGTTACGTCATTTCTACCACTTTCGCAGTTTGGCTTGCTGGGGGGTTCATTTTGCCTTCAAATACATGAATTAGTTAAAAAGATACTGTATGCCCTATATCACAAACAGTGTCGATCTACTGCTAAACTTATATAACAAGGGCTGGGAGTCAGAACGCTAGGCTTGCACAAGAATGCATGACATCATCGCTGAAGAAAAAGGCAGCCATTTAAGTCGGGTGAGGCAACCGGGGTGTGAGGCTTGGAGGGAACATATCGAGCCGGATGACCACACAGCACACCATGTTATTTCAGTAGACTCATTTAAGAGAATCAACTCATCATTGTGTCTTTAACCACATTGTGTCTTTAACCGAATTAAACCCTCATACTAACTGACATACTAAAAGGCACTTCTGAATAATAATCGCAACAGACTAAAGACAAGAAGTTAATGCAATCCTTGCGAACACACATTGCAGTATTTACACAAGTAGCATACAAATGTATATATACATCTCTGAAAGCTTTGGGCACTGTAAAAATAACAAATTGACTCCCCACATAGGGACCTTGCTACATTCATCCAGTTGTCAGAATATGTCAAATATGTGTGGTGGGATGTAGATATATAAAGAGACAACAAACATTGCTCCAACAGCCGACATTATGTCAAAGAGCAGCCCGACGTTAGTCCAAAGAGAAAACAATAGATGCCTGGCATAGCCTAACTATTCGTTCATGTCAACACTCCATGTTAAGGTACCTGAAAAACAGCCCGTGTCATAAACCATGCTCAAATTCAGACGGAAATGCACGAGTTGAAATGATGCCAAGCCGTTTTGCGGAACTGGTATTTTAAGGACGTGCATCATACTTTGGTTGGTCTAAACGCTTAGCTAACATTAGCCTGGTTGCAATGAAAGGCTCTTTCGTTTCTGCTTTGTGCCGGTGAGCAGGCGAACACCGTTGGGAGCAAAACACAAGCAAACAACACGGCAACAGCGGCTGTTGCCCCTGGTAACATGGTTGAATGCTTCACTCCATATGCTTGTGGTCCAGCAGAGGCCAGAGGCGCACAGAGACAAACTCAACCAAACATGACGATTGCTGAATTCACCAATCCCAATACTGTTGAAAACAGTCACGTTCCCTAATCTCTCGTCTCTACAGATACAGTATCATGTAAACACAGTTGGTTAATCCTTGGTTCCCATGGTTTAGTTGATTGGAAGGGTTCTAGCTAGTGGCCTCTATGCTTGGTTCATGCGTGGTCCACATGAATATGGTATTGGCATATATAGCTGGAACAAGCTGTTCTAATTCATCATAATAACGTGTGTCAGTCAATCAGTGCTTGTGTAGACTTGTGTGTGTGTGTCTGCGTGTGTGTGTGTGTGTGCTTTCATGTTTATACATGTGATTGTGTGTGCGTGTGTGTGTGTGTGTGTGTGGGTGTGTGTGTGTGTGTGTGTGTGTGTGTGTGTGTGTGTGTGTGTGTGTGTGCTTTCATGTGTATACATGTGATTGTGTGTGTGTGTGTGTGTGTGTGTGTGTGTGTGTGTGTGTGTGTGTGTGTGTGTGTGTGTGTGTGTGTGTGTGTGTGTGTGTGTGTGTGTGTGTGTGTGTGTGTGTGTGTGTGCTTTCATGTGATTGTGTGTGTGTGTGTGTGTGTGTGTGTGTGTGTGTGTGTGTGTGTGTGTGTGTGTGTGTGTGTGTGTGTGTGTGTGTGTGTGTGTGTGTGTGTGTGTGTGTGTGTGTGTGTGTGTGTGTGTGTGTGTGCGTGTCTGTGTGTCTGTGTGAGAGTGCGCGCGTGTGATTTTATGTTTATACACATGTGTGTATGCGTGTGTGTGTGTGTGTGTGTGTGTGTGTGTGTGTGTGTGTGTGTGTGCGTGCGTGTGTGTGTGTGCTGAGCAGTACTCACGGCTGGCAGAGCTTGACTAGGTCCATGTCAGTGGTTGCTGGAGGCAGGCCACGGATGTACAGGTTCGTTTTGCTGAGCTGGTCCCATCCTGTGGTGCTGCTGTTGCTGCTGGTGCTCACCGTGCTGGGGCTGGCTGGAGCCATGGGGTACGACTGCAAGGAAGAGACAAGACACTGTCAGGTACACAGTAAATACACTGTCACTCTGTTGTCCTCCGTCAACCAGGAAAGAAATGGAAATCCGAGACGAGTTTCAACTCAGACACATTTGTAGTTACAGTGCCCTCCACTAATATAGGCACCCTATTTGAGCAAAACAGGCTGTAAAAAAATCTTAATTGTTTATCCTCTTGGTCTTTCATTGAATATTTTCAAAAAAGTCTAACTTTTAATTAAAGGAAAAATAATTGAAAGAAAAAATTAATTCTTAACATAAAACAAATATTTGTATAAAATGTATGTGTACCACAATTATTGGCACCCCTTCCTTCAATACTGTGTGTAACCTCCCTTTGCCAAGATAACAGCTCTGAGTCTTCTCCTATAATGTGTAATGAGGTTGGAGAACACATGGCAAGGGATCTGAGACCATTCCTCCATACAGAATCTCTCCAGATCCTTCATATTCCGAGGTCCACGCTTGTAGACTCTCCTCTTCAGCTCATCCCATAGGTTTTCTATGGGGTTTAGGCCAGGGGACTGGGGTGGCCATGGCAAAACCTTGATTCTGTGGTCAGTGAACAGTTTTTGTGTTGATGTGGAGGTGTGCTTTGGTTCATTGTCCTGCTGGAAGATCCAACCAAGGCCCAGTTTAAGCTTCCTAGCAGAGGCAGTCAGGTTTTGATTTAATATCTGCTGGTACTTCATGGAGTCCATGATACTATGTATCCTAACAAGTTGTCCGGGGCCTTTGGAAGAAAAACAGCCCCACACCATCAAAGATCCACCACCATACTTCACAGTGTGGATGAGGTACTTTTCTGCATGGCTATCTTTCTGTCTATACCAAACCCACCTCTGGTGTTTGTATCCAAAGAGCTCTATTTTGGTCTCATCTGACCATAGAACCCGGTCCCATTGAAAGTTCCAGTAACGTTTGGAAAACTGTAGGAGCTTGAGTTTGATGACAAAAAAGGCTTTTTTATTGCAACCCTCCCAAACAACTTGTGGTTACGTAGGTGGCGTCTGATCGTAGTTTTGGAGACTTTCTGACCCCTTCTTGGATAATTTTTGGCCACTCTAACCATCCTCCTCACTGTGTGTGGGGTCAATATAGACACACGTCCTCTTCCAGGACCATCGTTAACATCTCCTGTTGCTTTAAACTTCTTAACTATTGCCCTGATAGTGGAAATGGGAATTTTCAACCGTTGAGCTATTTTCTCCTAGCCATTTCCTGATTTGTGCAGCTCAATAACCTTTTGTCGCACATCATTACTGTATTCTCAGGTCTTTCCCATAGTGATGGATGACTGTGGGAACTTGGCTTGGGTGTCACCTCATATTTATACTCCAGTGAAACGGGAAGTCATGGCTTACCACTTAAGCATTCCTAATCACGCAGGTCAACTTAAAAACGTAAAATATGCATGGGAATATACTTCAGGTAGATCTTACTCAAGAATTTCTAGGGGTGCCAATAATTGAGGCAAACATGTTTTGGAGAAAAATATTTATTTCATTTACTTTTTTCAGCCATTTTACTTCAATTTTTGAATGAAAGACCAAGAGGATAAACAGCAAAGACATTTTTTTACAGCCCGTTTTGCTCATATTTACCAAGGGTGCCCATATAAGTGGAGGGCACTGTATATTTACACAGGAGAAACAAGAGGACATCAGCTACACACAATGTCACTGACTAAACACACACACCGGTAAGCAGACAAAAACACACACATATATGCACGCAGACAAAGACACACCCATACACAGACACACACACCCTCACATACACAGACACACAAACACACACAGAGACAAAGTGGTGTCCCTTGCCTACGGAAATATGAAACATGGCCTCCAGTGAGGCCTTTGTGCCACACCCAGAAAATACATCTGGGAATCTAGGAAATCCCCCCTCCCCAACAGAACACAACAACCTCAGCGGATTCCTGGACACGCAACAGTCTACAGTCATGTCAATTCCCGTCAGGAAATGTACACAGTACCACGATGTTCTTCATGCTTCTACTCAAGGTGAGACGCAGGTAGCTGATAAGACCCACGGCACACTGAGCACAGACTGTCAACACGGCTCAGCTATATACCTAGCTTCCCCTTCTTGACACGCAAGGCAAAACAGTGCACCCCCCCCCACCCCCAAGCTAGTCTATAATATAGCTGAATCAACCTAAGCTTATGACATGACAGGCTCGCGTGCCATTCTTAGCTGGTGACGTGAGATTGAGATTCTATTTCACACCGACTATAAACACATCCTGATGTGTTTTTTCGAGTACAGTGTATGCCATCTTATCAAGTCATTTCCCATCTGGTTTTGGACACCCCGCCCATGATGACGTTCTAATTTTGTATTGTGATATTATGTGTGAGTGCAGCAGGGAAATAAGAAGGATGTATGTGTGTGCATTATTTGACTCATGCCCTAATCAACTGACAAACCACCGTGAGTTACACACGATCACATATTGGGTCAATGCATATCATTGTAGCGCCAACACTAACGTGAGGGCATCCGTGGTGGAAAAAGTACCCAATTGTCATACTTGAGTAAAAGTAAAGACACCTTAATAGAAAATGACTCAAGTAAAAGTGAAAGTCACCCGGTAAAATACTACTTGAGTAAAATGTCTAAACGTATTTGGTTTAAAATATACTTAAGTATCAAAAGTAAATGTAATTGCTAAAATATACTTAAGTATCAAAAGTTCATGTAATTGCTAAATATATACTTAAGTGTCAAAAGTAAATAATTTCAAATTCTTTATATTAAGCAAACCAGACAGAACGATTGTTTTGTTTTAAATTGTACAGATAACCAGGGGCACACTCCAACATTTAGACATAATTTACAAACAAAGCATGTGTGTTTAGTGAGTCCGCCAGATCAGAGGCAGTAGGGATGACCAAGGATGTTCTCTTGATAAGTGCGTGAATGGACCATTTTCCTATCCTGCTAAGCATTCAAAATGTAACGAGTACTTATGGGTGTCAGGGAAAATGTATTGTGTAAAAAGTACATAATTTTCCTTAGGAATGTAGTGACGTAAAAGTAGTCAAAAATATAAATAGTAAAGTACAGATACCCCAAAAAACTACTTAAGTAGTACTTTAAAGTATTTTTACTTAAGTACTTTACACCACTGAAGGGCATATAGAAGTTGTCAGCACTAGACACGCTACACGGCCCTACTAGAACTGACAGTAGTGGTGAGTTTGTGTGATCTGTTGAGCTTGTGCATCAGCTATTCATCTGTGAAGAGTACACTTCTCCAGCGTGCCAGTGGCCATCGAAGGTGAGCATTTGCACACTGAAGTCGGTTACGACGCTAAACTGCATTCAGGTTAAGACCCTGATGAGGACGATGAGCATGCAGATGAGCTTCCATGAGATGGTTTCTTACAGTTTGTGCAGAAATTCTTCGTTTGTACAAACCCACAGTTTCGTCAGCTGTCCGGGTGGCTGGTCTCAAGTCGATCTCACAGGTGAAGAAGCCAGATGTGGAGGTCCTGGGCTGGCGTGGTTACACGTGGTCTGCGGTTGTGAGGCCGGTTGGACATACTGCCAAATTCTCGAAAACGACGTTGGAGGCGGCATATGGTAGAGAAATTACATTCAATTCTCTGGCAACAGCTCTGATGGACATTCCTGCAGTCAGCATGCCAATTGCACGCTCAGAGCTTGAGCCATTTTTAGCATGTTGTTGTGTGATGAAATTGCACATTTTAGAGTGGCCTTTTATTGTCCCCAGCACAAGGTGTAATGATCATGCTGTTTAATTTGCTTCTTGATGTGCCACACCTGTCAGATCGATGGATTATCTTTGCAAAGGAGAAATGCTCACTAACAGTGATGTTATACTTTTGAAAAAAATTATTTTTGTGTGTATGTAACATTTTGGGATCTTTTATTTCAGCTCATGATACATGGAACCAAAACTTTACATGTTGCGTTTATATTTTTGGTTCAGTGTTATATATATACACACACACACAATGCCGTGAAAAAGTATGTGCCCCCTTTCTGATTTTCTCTATTTTTGTATATTTTTTACACTGAATGTTATCATATCTTCAAAAAATATATATATTAGATAAAGGGAACCTGAGTTACAAATAACATTTTTTTATTTTTTTTATTTAATTAACAAAGTTACAGTATGCAACATCCAATTCCCCTCGTGTGAAAAAGTAATTGCCCCTTACACTGAATAACTGGTTGTGCCACCTTTAGCTGCAATGACTCCAACCAAACGCTTCCTGTAGTCGTTGATCAGTCTCTCACATCGCTGTGGAGGAATTCTGGCCCACTCTTGCATGCAGAACTGCTTTAAGTCAGGGATATTTATGTGTTTTCAAGCATGAACTCTTCGTTTCTAGTCCAGCCACAACATCTCAATTGGGATTAGTTTTGGACTATGATTAGGCCATTCCAAAACATCAAATGTGTTGCTATTTAACCATTGTCATGTAGACTCGATTATGTGTTTTGGATAATTGTCTTTCTGCATGACCCAGCTGCACTTCAGGTTCAGCTCGCAGACGGATGGCCTGACATTGTCCTGTAGAATTCTCCGATACAGAGAAGAATTCATGGTTCCTTCTATTAAGGCAAGTCGTCCAGGTCCTGAGGCAGCAAAGCGTCCCCAAACCATCACACTACCACCACCATGCTTGACCGTTGGTATGAGGTTCTTACTGTGGAATGCAGTGTTTGGTTTTCACCAGACATAATGGCACCCATGTCATCCAAAAAGTTAATTTAAGTTTGCCAAAAAGCACCTGGATGATCATCAAGACTCTCGGGAAGAATGTCCTATGGACAGATGAGTTAAAAGTCGAACTTTTTTGGACGACATGGGTCCCATGATGCCTGGTGAAAAGACTTTCAGCACTACTGTTCTTTCTAGAGTTTTGTAGCATGGAGTTTTTCCATTTCACCAAGCTCCAGAATGTCGGCAGTGGAATATAATGAGATGAATAGGGGTAGGAGTTTTTCCTCGTCACATGGTCAGGAACAACTCCTCACCCTGGTTCTATGCATTGCAGAATGCACTATAGGCTATGCTTATATTTTTCCTTATATGTGTGAATTGGAAATGTGTATTTGCATATCCTAACTCCCCCATTACTCACGGCAATTAAGGAGAAGTGCCTTGCTCGAGGGAACAATAACAGACTTGTCACATTTTCTGGTCGGGGATTCAAACTAGCAACCTTTCAGTTACTGAGCCAATGCGCTAACCGCTAGGCTACCTGCCGCTAGGCTATTTCCCTGGTGACATTCTTGCGTGGGGTGCTGTCTACACTCCTTCCATCACAGTTCCTTCCTAGTACTACAGTCTGGTCTGGTGTGTCAGTGGGAAACTACCACACATTCTCTGAGGCAAACCAGAGCCCTCCTCTGCAAGGCATTTCCTTCCTCTTACTCATTAAAATAGCTCCAACCCTGCAGAAGCCACTCTAGAAAAATCTAGAATGGCATGCAGCAGTCCAATTCAACTGTGAATTAAGAAAAAACATGTTCTGCCTTCCACCATTTGAATGCATATTTACCAAAACAAAATGGTGAGTGAACTAAATTACATTAAGATGGCCACCACATTGAATTAGGGCTAGGCCTACTGATATTGTTTAGGATGCAGATATCCAAACCTACCCACAGAATGCACACATAATCACCTCCATCTTGTGGACTAGAATCACTGACGAAGCAAAGAATAAAGAACCACTGCATAACTAATTCAGATAACCACCAGATGATTATGCCTATGGATATCTTTACGGGCGGAGATATACTAAGCCTACCGACAGGATCTACACACCATCACCTCCATCTTGTGGACTAGATGGTTGAATCAGCAGCCCGGTCTCATAGACTAGACGTAACATAGTACATCACTGGGGCCAAGCTTCCTGCCATCCAGGACCTATATATTAGACGGTGTCAAAGATTCCAGTCACCCAAGTCATAGACCGCATAGCAAGCGGTACCGGAGCGCCAAGTCTAGGTCCAAAAGGCTCCTTAACAGCTTCTACCCCCAAGCCATAAGACTGCTGAACAATTAATCAAATTGCCCCCCGGACTCTTTAGGCTAACTATTTTACCTTTATTTAACTAGGCAAGTCAGTTAAGAACAAATTCTTATTTTCAATGACGGCCTAGGAACAGTGGGTTAACTGCCTTGTTCAGGAGCAGAACGACAGATATTTACCTTGTCAGCTCAGGGATTCGATCTTCCAACCTTTCGGTTACTAGTCCAACGCTCTAACCACTAGGCTACCTGCCGCCCCAATTAGAGTTTTAGCAACAAGGAAATGGCACAACGATTTCTGCATCGGGCGAATAATGCAAACGTCTAGCAACCCAAAGGTTGCGTGTTCGGATTTCATCACGGACAACTTTAGCATTTTTAGCTAATTAGCAACAACTTACGACTTTTTAGCTACTTTGCAAATTGCAATATCATACGAATTGCAATTTGTAACATATTGTATGATTTGCAATTCGGAACATATCATACGAATTGTAATTTGTAACATATCATACGAAATGGATAATGGACATCCACAAATGAAAACATACCATACGAAACCGTAACATATCATACTAATTGGAGTGTCCCGGATTTACATTTACTATGTTACCTCTACCCCTGAGTCCAGGTTGGAATCGGTGGTGAACTACAGTGTGGAGTGGTAAAGAAGGACTGAAGTACCAACTCATTTACATGACAACCTGACTATTAGGCCTATTGGAATCATTCAGGGAGGATATAGCTACAAATCTCAATCACCTCCATCTTGTGGACTAGATGGCTGAATCAGGGGTGAACTACAACAGAGTAGTGGTATAGAACCACTGGATTACTGACTTGCCTAGTTAAATAAAGGTTGAATAAATCAAATAAATACAAATGTGTAGCTACACCTGAAAAGGCTCATTATAGATGCATGAACACCCATGTTCACTCCAGCACACTGACCCACATTAGGCAGAAGCTCAGCATGCCACTCACTAGAAGGCCTACTAGGGCAAACTAACTCAGGTGGTGAAGCAGGCCTATACAGAACATGTTCTATTCTAATACCAACAAGGTATCAAAGATGTAGTTGGCCTACATGGCTTCTGTCTGCATCAAAACTATTCTATATTATTCCGTTCTATTTCATTCCTATTCTATTCAATCCTACAAGGAATCGAACAAATGGGACATATGAACTACAATTTAAATGCCATACATTTGTGTGATCTGCGTGGCCTATTTTCATTAAAAACATGCTGGAGAAATAATGTATTTCCTGTCCAAGACTTGGGGATGTAGTGATAGAATATCGTAGGCCTACATTTGAAAAACTGGGGAAATAAAACGGGGTATGTTCAGTGTATAGGTGATTCTTCTTGTGAACATTATAGCAATGTTATGATAGCAGTAGTACTAACAAATGTTCAACATCTAAACCTGGGTTACCTGGACCATATGGAGGACCTCTCTCTCCCTCTGTCCTCCAGTAAAATAGTGCGTAATTCTATCATAAATCATATAGGCCTATCCCTTCATCAGTTACCTTCTGAATGAGCAATTCGATGCGTATCTGAATGTAAGTTTTTTAAATCCTATTTAGGGAATCAATCTATTTGGATGATAGTTGTTATAATCCATTAGGGCCTAATACAATAAAAGCTGCTAGATAGGCTATTCTGTAATGCTAATTCAAGGACAAAGCCGATACTATAAAATGGACACTAATTCACAGAACAGACTTGACCAAAATGTAGTGTAGCGCGCTACTAACAGTCACACTACATGACTTTGCAACCTGACTGTCGGTGAGCGGTGTTATAACATTGTAATAACGACTGTCGCTTCAAGTGACCGTGTTAACTGAGGTGATAAGACAGTGGGCCGTACGCGCACTCGAATTGGATGCGTTCAAGGGACTTATGGAACCGTTTTGGACCATCCCAGCCAGGGCTTTTTTGGCCTACCTGCTTCCGATATGTGCTCTTCAACGGGTTGGCAGTATTTGCAAAGATCATCCTGGATAGCCTATTCCAGTTATTCCGAGATAAAAAGCTTGTTTACTCCCAAAAAATGAAGCTACATGCAGACCCTTTTATTAGAATCCAGTGGGTTTATTTGGACAAAATCCGCATATCGACCGGTTTAGAAATAAACTCCGGTATTTCCGTTTTCGATCCTGATTCAAATTTCCTTGTCGCGTTGTCACATCTGTAGGCTACCTGGCATAGGCTACACTGCGTATGTTATATGGTTTAATCCCACCAAAGTGTCGTCCAACCCAGGCAGAAAACTCAGTTCAGTTCATTGATCTACGACGTCCTGCTGACCGCTCCTGAGTCCCGCCTTCCACAGACCAAACCATTGCGCATACACTAGAGGTACGTTTCAATATATAATCAAATAACTTTGCTATTGAGTACGGTTAGTATTACTATTCTGAATACAGAACACGTTTCAATGTTTGACAATCAACAGATAACCAGTCACTACCATGAAAGATACATGTAATACGCAAATTAATAGATGGTTTCAATTTGTCGTTCCCCATAAACTGCGTCTTGTTGACGCCCACACATACCATACATTCTTTACCCCCTCCCCCAACCCCTCCCTCCCCCTCCCAGAGCCCAATGGTTAAAGCGAGAGATGAGAATTGACAGGTCAGGATGTAAAGGATAGGCGGTTCTGTTAGATAAGCAAAATACTGTATCATGTCAATGGTTTGTGCCTCGCCAACATGAATAGTCAAGACAAGGCAGTGTCTGTGTTGTTTTTAAAAGGGACAGGGACAAAGATAGGAAGGATATAGCTTAGATATAGGGATCTATTATAGGCTATTTCCTCCAGCTCCTGTGATGATGTAGACCTAAGGACGGTGGGAGTAGAAACTAAATATAGACTGATCTATGATCAATTAAAAAGTACACTCTAAAAGTTCAATCTGTAATGGGAGGGTATATCCACATCAGATCTCACTGCGCTCAGACCATCTTGAATGATTTAGTAGGTTAGAGGAAACCATTACGAATGCACCTGATATTTATGAAGAATAAGCGTCTTTGCAGTGGAGGAAAAAGTGCCCAATTGTCATACTTGAGGGACCTTAATAGACTCAAGTAAAAGTCACCCAGTAAAATACTACTTGAGTAAATGTTAAAAGTATCTGGTTTTAAATATACTTAAGTATCAAACTAAAAGTAAACGCTATGAATCAGAAGGCCCAATTTTCTTGTATTTTTTTATTTACAGATAGCCAGGGGCACACTCCAACACTCCAACACTCAATTTACATATATATATATACACACGCATACATTGCCTTCAAAAATTATTCATACCCCTTTACTTTTTCCACATTTTGTTGTGTTACAGGCTGAATTTAAAATTGATTAAATACAGAGTTTTGTGTCACTGTCCTACACACAATACACCATAATGGCAAAGTGGAAATATATTTTTGGAAATTTTGACAGATTAATTCAAAACGAAAAGCTGAAATGTCTTCAGTCAATATGTCAGGGTTTCCCAAACTCAGTCCTCGGGACCTCAAAGGGTGCACGTTTTGGTTTTTGCCCTAGCACTACACAGCTGATTCAAATAATCAACTAATCATCAAGCTTTGATAATTGTTAAGGCAAAAAACTAAACATGCACCCCTTGAGGTCCCCAGGACTGAGTTTGGGAAATGCTGCAATAAGTATTCAAACCCTTTGTTATGGCAAGCCTAAATAAGTTCAGGACTAAACATTTGCTTAACAAGTAACATAATAAATTGCAGTTCAGTTCATGGACTCACTCTGTGTGCAATAATATAGTTTAACATGATTTGTGAATGACTACCTCGTCTGTGTACCCCACAAATACAGTCATTTGTAAGGTCCCTCAGTTGAGCAGTGCATTTCAAACAGATTCAACCACAAAGACCAGGGAGATGGGTAAAAAACAAAAAGCAGACAATGAACATCCCTTTGAGTATGTTGAAGTTATTAATTACACGTTGGATGGTGCAGCAATAGACCCAGTCACTACAAAGATACATGCGTCCTTCCTAACTCAGTTGCCGGAGAGAAAGGAAATCGCTCAGAGATTTCACCATGAGGCCAATGGAGACTTTAAAACAGTTACAGAGTTTAATTAATGGCTGTGATAGGGGAAGACTGATGGATCAACAACATTGTAGTTACTACACAATACTAACCTAATTGACAGAGTGAAAAGAAGGAAGCCTGTACAAAATACACATATTCCAAAACATGCATCCTGTTTGCAACAAGGCACTGAAGTCATACTGCAAAAAAATGTGGCAAAGCAATTCACTTTTTGTCCTGAATACAAAGTGTTATGTTTGGGTAAAATCCAATACAAAACATTACTGAGTACCACTCTCCATATTTTCAAGCATAGTGTTGGCTGCATCATGTTATGGGTATGCTTGTAATCGTTAACGACTGGGGAGTTTTTCAGGATAAAAAAGACACGGAATGGAGCAAAATCCTAGAGGAAAACCTGGTTCAGTCTGTTTTCCACCAGACACTGGGCGGTGAATTCACCTTTCAATAGGACAATAACCTAAAATAATCCATCCACCTGACAGGTGTGGCATATAGTATATATATATAATAAAACACTTTTTTGGGGGGGGATAGATCTGCTTTACTCTTGCAGATTGTGGCTTCTATCAATGTAATTGTCTGCATCATTTCCAATCCCCCATATATTTTTTGGTAAATATATATACTGTATATATGTGTGTGTGTGTGTTATTCATGGATTGTACATGTACTGTTGACCTTGTAAGGCCCTGCCAGTGGAAACCCCCCTCCTTTCCTAGTCCACCCCCTCAAACATAACAACAACAGTATCATGTGCCGCTTGGATTTCATTAGCAGCTGTCTTCTGATAGGAACCAGCCACTCGCTCAATCTGTGTTTCCTACTTTGTGTTGGTAGCAACGTTCCCTGTACCAGAATACTAGATCAACAATAGAGCTGACAAAGTGAAAGATTCTGATAGAACATACAATTTAGTACGTACGTAGTATCCAATGTAAATCCACACTACACAACAGTAGTAGTTCTTTAAACCTCTGCCTTTTTGGTGTGAATAGAATTCTGATTGGCACATTATGTTCTCTCTTCTAAGTCTCAGCAGCTAAATTGATTCACTAAGTTAACTTGAGTTTAGTTCACTTGAAGTAAATTATGTTTCTGTACTGTAAGGCAAGCAGTCAGTCATTGTACATCAGGGAAAGAGGAGAAGGAGTTCAACTA
Organism: Salvelinus fontinalis; assembly: GCF_029448725.1. Classification (NCBI taxonomy): domain Eukaryota; kingdom Metazoa; phylum Chordata; class Actinopteri; order Salmoniformes; family Salmonidae; genus Salvelinus; species Salvelinus fontinalis. Next base: position 14,039,842 of record NC_074705.1, read on the forward strand.
TATTCCATAACTCTTAATATTTTTTAAATCAAACCATCTCCGATCCATATTCCTAGTTAGAATGAGTTTGGATGTATCGAGGAAGAATTTCCTTCCTATCTTGTTTTTGTTGCCAATTATAATTCCTGAGATAGTTGGCCCAGGATCTCTGGAATGTGATCTGTAGATTTGGTCTGTCCATTCCTCAATCAGCAAAGCAAAGCAAACTCTCTTCCTTATGTTCTGACTTCCCACTTCCCAGTTCCCCCTAGACTTACCTGACAATACTGCAACTAAGTCCATGCATGTATGTTCTTAAAATGTTATTACAGTATTAGGATCATACAAAAGGAGAAGGTTACTGCAAAGCAACACGAGAACGCACATTCACTCACCCCGTTTTCTGTTTGAGAGGGGCTTTGCTGGCTTTTGGCCATTGATCTGGGGCTGTGAATCAGTGATATAGAGGAGGGGGGCTATACTCAAGTCAACGAAAGTAAACGACCACCTTTTAATTTGGTGAATTACGGTAACCCACATATTAAGTCAGAGAAGTGTTTTTGCACAAGAACTTACCTACCTATTTACCCACGACACTCCGGGTTTACCCACTGCTACATCTGGTGTGTATGACCATGGTGTGTAGGCAGGGTTGGGTGGGCTGGGGGCCTGGTGGGGTGTGGAGACGGTGGTAGGTCTGGTGGGTCTGGCGTCTGGCATAGCCAGCATTCTAGCTGCAGGAAAGAGGGGAGTTTGCATTACTCACATACCGTAGAGGACCGGGCTATTACACAACACTCACCGCAGAGAACACAGCTAAGGAAACGCTACGTCCGGTTGTAGACCTACCAGAGACAACGGAGCATTTTATTCATAGTATCAGAGCTTTTTACCAAGACGTTTGTCACAGGACAAAGGGAACAGACCAGTCCATGCAAAAAACTCAAGGACCTCTTAAGAGAAACTAAAAGATGATAGTGTGGTCAGGGAACAAACGTCAGTAGGAGGAAATAAATAGATTTAACTCAATTTACCTGAGCACATGAGGGTCAGCCGTCTTTAAACCATTAAAAATGAATATGAAAATGAATAACAGAAGAATGTCTCATTGTTGTAGCACTTAACTATGCAATAGAACACCAAACAGACATAGCCCATGTAACAAAGTTTGAAATGCATCACTGGTATATACAAATGTCTGTGTTTTTATTACCATCCATATAGACTACAGATTATGGTGGCCTGTTTGTTTCTCCTTTAGGAGGACTATAGCAGCTAGCCAGGCCCAAATCCATTTAGGACAGAGCTACTCAGAGGCTCTTACGGCATCAGATTTCCTGCTAGTTTCCTCTGCAGCCTGTGTTAGGGTTTCACGGTCAGATCGGGTTACAAAGCAGCCTCTACTAATGTGTCCAAGCAAGTGAAAGGTTCAATCTCATCTGGTTAAAGTGTAATCTACGGCTGCCACAATGAAGAATAAGGTTTTTATACTTAGTAGTTAAATCCTGCTTATCTATTGGTAGTTAACAATATCCATCAACAGCTCTTTGAGTTTGAATGTTACTTTGCTCTCATGTATAGCAAGAGATATTGAAATATCTACAGGCCATTTAGGTGCACATATTGATCGTTTGCCAACTATTCATCAATCAATCTCATTAATTCACTGACCCATATATGAAGAAGTAGTGCCATGGCATTGATGTTCTACGGTATGTAGAGCTTTCAGTCTTTTTAGGCTTCTCCGTCTATTGGTTAGGATATGGGACTGCACTGACTCAGTTCTGTGGTGGTGAGTCCTTCAAATGGAATGCTGAGAAATGCTTGGAAAATCCCACACAGATGTACGTACGTACACACGCACAGGCATCCCCACACATCAACAACATGCATGATAGTCTTTCGTGGTTGAGGGTTGAGGAGAAATTGTCTACTTCTCTTTTATCCTGCTCAAGAAAATGCTTAACCAGTTGTATAGCCTATTTGCATACCCTTCAAACAGACATACATACCCCACCAGACACGCAACTATGGGTCTCTTCACTGTACGCAAACCAAAAACAGATGTAATACGTCACTCAGTTATGTATAGAGTCATGTCATGGTGGAATGCTCTGCCACCAGAGGTTACTCAGTTATGTATAGAGTCATGTCATGGTGGAATGCTTTGCCACCAGAGGTTACTCAGTTATGTATAGAGTCATGTCATGGTGGAATGCTCTGCCACCAGAGGTTACTCAGTTATGTATAGAGTCATGTCATGGTGGAATGCTCTGCCACCAGAGGTTACTCAGTTATGTATAGAGTCATGTCATGGTGGAATGCTCTGCCACCAGAGGTTACTCAGTTATGTATAGAGTCATGTCATGGTGGAATGCTCTGCCACCAGAGGTTACTCAGTTATGTATAGAGTCATGTCATGGTGGAATGCTCTGCCACCAGAGGTTACTCAGTTATGTATAGAGTCATGTCATGGTGGAATGCTCTGCCACCAGAGGTTACTCAGTTATGTATAGAGTCATGTCATGGTGGAATGCTCTGCCACCAGAGGTTACTCAGTTATGTATAGAGTCATGTCATGGTGGAATGCTCTGCCACCAGAGGTTACTCAGTTATGTATAGAGTCATGTCATGGTGGAATGCTCTGCCACCAGAGGTTACTCAGTTATGTATAGAGTCATGTCATGGTGGAATGCTCTGCCACCAGAGGTTACTCAGTTATGTATAGAGCCATGTCATGGTGGAATGCTCTGCCACCAGAGGTTACTCAGTTATGTATAGAGCCATGTCATGGTGGAATGCTCTGCCACCAGAGGTTACTCAGTTATGTATAGAGCCATGTCATGGTGGAATGCTCTGCCACCAGAGGTTACTCAGGCAAAAGCATCACAGCTCCTCAGCTCTTTGTAAAGATGAAACGTAACTTTACTGTATGTAAGAATAGTAATATGTATATTTGAATAGTGTGTAATTAGTATTTTTGTTATCTCTTGGTGTCTTTCTATATACACTGAGTGTACAAAATATTAAGAACACCTTCCTAATATTGAGTTGTACCCCCTTTTGCCCTCAGAACAGCCTCCATTTGTCAGGGCAAACCAAAAACAGATGTAACTCTACACGCTATCGGAGTCGGTACAGCCACATGGTTTCTTCACGCATCGCGCCGACAGAGACAATAATCTCTCTGGTAAGAAGAAGGGCGGGGGGGTATGCCTTATGATTAACGAGATGTGGTGTGATCATAACATACAGGAACTCAAGTCCTTTTGCTCACCTGACCTAGAATTCCTTACAATCAAATGTCGACCGCATTATCTACCAAGAGAATTCTCTTCGATTATAATCACAGCCGTATATATCCCCCCCAAGCAGACACATCGATGGCCCTGAATGAACTTCATTGGACTCTATGTAAACTGGAAACCACATATATTCATTTTAGCTGGATTTTAACAAGGCTAATCTGAAAACAAGACTCCCTAAATTGTATCAGCATATCGAATGCGCTACCCGGACGGGAAAAATCCTGGACCATTGTTACTCTAACTTCCGCGCCGCATACAAAGCACCATTCGGAAAATCTGACCACGACTCTATTTTGCTACTCCCAGCCTATAGACAGAAACTAAAACAGGAAACGCCCGTGCTCAGGTCTGTTCAACGCTGGTCCGACCAATCTGATTCCACGCTTCAAGATTGCAGCGATCATGTGGACTGGGATATGTTCTGCATAGTGTCGGACAATAACATTGATGAATACGCTGATTCGGTGAGCGAGTTTATTAGCAAGTGCATCGGTGATGTTGTTCCCACAGCAACTATTAAAACCTTCCCCTACCAGAAACTGTGGATTGATGGCAGCATTCGTGCAAAACTGAAAGTGCGAACCACTGCTTTTAATCAGGGCAAGGCGACCGGAAACATGACCGAATACAAACAGTGTAGCTATTCCCTCCGCAAGGCAATCAAACAAGCTAAGCGTCAGTATAGAGACAAAGTAGAGTCGCAATTCAATGGCTCAGACATGAGAGGTATGTGGCAGGGTCTACAGTCAATCACAGACTACAAAAAGAAAACCAGCCCCGTCACGGACCACGATGTCCTGCTCCCAGACAAACTAAACAACTTCTTTGCTCGCTTTGAGGACAATACAGTGCCAACGACAAGATCGCTACCAAAACCTGCAGGCTCTCCTTCACCGCAGCCAACGTGAGTAAAGCATTTAAACGTGTTAACCCTCGCAAGGCTGCCGGCCCAGACAGCATCCCTAGCCGCGTCCTCAGAGCATGCGCAGACCAGCTGGCTGGTGTGTTTACGGACATATTCAATCAATCCTTACCCCAGTCTGCTGTTCCCGCATGCTTCAAGAGGGCCACCACTGTTCCAGTTCGCAAGAAAGCTAAGGTAACTGAGCTAAACGACTATCGCCCTGTAGCACTCACCTCCGTCATCATGAAGTGTTTTGAGAGACTAGTCAAGGATCATATCACCTCCACCCTACCTGACACCCTAGACCCACTCCAATTTGCTTACCGCCCCAGTAGGTCCACAGATGACGCAATCGCAATCACACTGCACACTGCCCTGACCCATCTGGACAAGAGGACTACCTATGTAAGAATGCTGTTCATCGACTACAGCTCAGCATTTAACACCATAGTACCCTCCAAACTTGTCTGGGTCTCGACCCTGGGTCTCGACCCCGCTCTGTGCAACAGGGTCCTGGACTTCCTGACGGGCCGCCCCCAGGTGGTGAGGGTAGGAAACAATCTCCACCCCGCTGATCCTCAACACTCGGGCCCCACAAGGCTGCGTTCTCAGCCCTCTCCTGTACTCCCTGTTCACCCATGACTGCGTGGCCATGCACGCCTCCAACTCATTCATCAAGTTTGCAGACGACACTACAGTGGTAGGCTTGAATACCAACAACGACGAGACGGCCTACAGGGAGGAGGTGAGGGCCCTCGGAGTGTGGTGTCAGGAAAATAACCTCACACTCAACATCAACAAAACAAAGGAGATGATCGTGGACTTCAGGAAACAGCAGAGGGAGCACCCTCCTATCCATATCGACGGGACAGTAGTGGAGAAGGTGGAAAGTTTTAAGTTCCTCAGGGTACACATCACGGACAAACTGAAATGGTCCACCCACACAGACAGGGTGGTGAAGAAGGCGCAACAGCGCCTCTTCAACCTCAGGAGGCTGAAGAAATTTGGCTTGTCACCAAAAACACTCAAAGTTTTACAGATCCACAATCGAGAGCATCCTGTCTGGCTGTATCACCGCCTGGTACGGCAACTGCTCCGCCCACAACCGTAAAGCTCTCCAGAGGGTAGTGAGGTCTGCACAACGCATCACCGGGGGCAAACTACCTGCTCTCCAGGACACCCACACCACCCGATGTCACAGGAAGGCCAAAAAGATCATCAAGGACAACAACCACCCGAGCCACTGCCTGTTCACCCCACTATCATCCAGAAGGCGAGGTCAGTACAGGTACATCAAAGCGGGGACCGAGAGACTGAAAAACAGCTTCTATCTCAAGGCCATCAGACTGTTAAATAGCCACCACTAACATTGAGTGGCTGCTGCCAACATATTGACTCAAATCTCTAGCCACTTTAATAATAAAAAATTGTATGTAATAAATGTATCACCAGTCACTTTAAACTATGCCACTTTATATAATGTTTACATACCCTACACTACTCATCTTATATGTATATACTGTACTCTATACCATCTACTGCATCTTGCCTATGCCGTTCGGTCATCGCTCATCCATATATATTTTTATGTACATATTCTTATTCATTCCTTTACACTTATGTGTATAAGGTAGTTGTTGTGAAATTGTTAGATTACTTGTTAGACATTACTGCATGGTCGGAACTAGAAGCACAAGCATTTCGCTACACTCGCATTAACATCTGCTAACCATGTGCATGTGACAAATAAAATGTTATTTGATTTCGAAAGCGTTCCACAGGGATGCTGGCCCATGGTTGACTCCAATGCTTCCCACAGTTGTGTTAAGTTGGCTGGATGTCCTTTGGGTGCTGGACCATGTATACACGGGAAACTGTTGTGTGAGGAAAAACCCAGTGTTGTAGTTCTTGACACAAAACGGTGCGCCCGGCACCTACTACCATACGCGGTTCAAAGGCACTTACCATGTTGTCTTATCCTTTCACCCTCTGAATAGCATATATACACAATCCACGTCTCAATGGTCTCAAGGCTTAAAAATCCTTCTTTAACCTGTCTCCTCCCCTTTATCTAGCGTGATCGAAGTGGATTTAACAAGTGACATCAATAAGGGATCATAGCTTTCACCTGGTCAGTTTATGTCATGGAAATATTAATTATTTGTATACTCAGTGTGTAACTCTTATTTTTGTACTTTGTATTTGTATGTTTTATGTGTAGCTGCTAAATGTGCAGTAGCTAATGGGGATCCTAATAAATGAAACTTAACTAAACCACACACCCACATTGTGGTGCAGAATATTGTTATATAAGCCATCCAGTTTCTGTTTCTTTCAATCACTGACACATTTTTCTGATGTACAGTAAGTGGTGTACAGAGGTGTAAAAAGTACCCAATTGTCATACTTGAGTAAAAGTAAAGATATCTTAATAGAAAATGACTCAAGTAAAAGTGAAAGTCACCCAGTAAAATACTACTTGAGTAAAAATCTACAAGTATTTGGTGGGAAAAATATACTTAAGTATCAAAAGTAAATGTAGTTGCAAAAAAATACAACAAGTATCAAAAGTAAAAGTATAAATCATTTCAAATCCCTTGTTTCAAGCAAACCAGATGGCACCATATTGTTTTTTTAAAAGATAGCCAGAGGCACTCTCCAACACCCAGACATCATTTACGAACAAAGCATTTGTGTTTAGTGAGTCAAAACTCTAAACTGATAACACTTGTAATGGCCCTTATTTTATGTTCAGAACCTTTGATTGAGCATTCATTGTGGGTTCACACATCTTTCACCCCTGAGTCATTCAAGCAACATCTACACGTTCTGTGAAATACCATCAGCATATTTTGTTTAGTCACCAAGACATCAGATAATGATAGGCTCGCCATTTGTTATTTTAACTACCATTTAATCCTATAGCAAAAAATACAAGATACAGATTTGAAAACTGTTATTTTTGAAGTGCTGAATAGAAAGAATAGTAGATGGTAAATATAATTTCCCCTACAGTACTTGACTATAACTTGACATGCACGTTTCAATCCAGTTTTACATGTTCATTATCCTTATACAGTACATATAAGGACAAATCATCAGAAATAGACGTATTGTAAAGCGGTTGGCTACTGAAAAAACGTAGCTCGGTGTTGTGTTTTGCCCCATGTAACAATGTACAAGATCACCTTTTCTACGTGACTTGTCAACTGGTACCGTATCGCCTGCCTCTCTGCTTGACAAAATTCACCAGCTAACAGTGTATCAAGGAAATTCAGATAACGAGTGGAATGTATTGTTATGTACAACCCAGGTATTTCAGCAGTGCATTGGATACTACACTAGAATTCCAAAATGGCAGCACATGAGAGCGACTCGTTCCACTTTATCCAATTGAAGCAGACTGGAGGATAATGTAGTATTTACAGCCACGTCCATATATGATTTAGTTTCACCTTCCAACATTAACTGATGTCAAATTGATACATTTGATGTAAAAATATAGAGATGTACAGTGTTCAGCAGCTATCAAACTATATACAGTGAGCTATGACGTTGAAGTGCAGACTGTCAGCTTAATTTGAGGGTATTTCCATCCATATCGGGTGAACGGTTTAGAAATTACAGCACTTTTTGTACATACTCCCCCCTCCTATTTTAGGGGACCAAAAGTATTTGGACAAATTCACTTCTATGTTTATTGAAGCAGTCAAAATGTAGTAATTGAATTCCATGCTACGTACGCCTCTTGGATGAGGGAACACAACACGCCGCTACATCTCAACTCCCCATGGAGGGAAAAAGTATGTGATCGTAGGTGCGGGGAAGGACGGAGGCAGAGAAAAATACACTTTACAGGTTATTTATTATTCCTTAAAACGGTCATGTGGGGAAAAGGGGCTGGACGGAACCAAAGAAAGTAAAAAGTAGAGTCCCTTCTCCTACCTTACCTGCCTTCCCACTTCTTACCTAACCTTTAGCACCAACTGGAGCACTAACCAAAATACAGGGGGTGATCCACCCAGGTTTTACCCACTGTGCATAGACAGATTCAATACTACGGATTATGTATGCCCGAAGGCCTCTTGCCTAAACACTCCCAAAGTACGGTTCCCTTCCCCCCCTGGGAACAAATGAAACAGAATAATTTACCGATACTTTAAGTGAACAATTTCAATAACCAAAAAACACTAAGTCCTATTGGCATACACATACCACTGAAGGAGCAGCTACAAAATCCTATCAACAAAACTTTCACTGACCAATAACCAACACAGTACATACAAAGAAGCTCTCCTCCCTGAAGGAACACTGTCTTTTATCAAGCTGGAGAAGGAGTTGGTAATTGAAGAGGCAGCTGTTTCCCCTGGCGAGAGGGAGGGGTCAGAGCGCCAATCAGCGATAGAGCCGAGCAATCAGCTGCTTTAGGATTCCAGGAAGCCATTTCCTGAAATACACACACATATGAACCCACAACACAGAAACTGGGGAAACGTAACACATAATTCCATAATTTTGTGATTAAAGGTGTGATCATTGAAGACATCTTTTACGACTTAATCAAATGAAATAATGGAAAGAAACAGTGTTTAGCAGGCATCAGGCCTGTCAGACCCCAGCAACTTCATTTTGTATGGGGATGCATTCATTCTTGTTTTGGACTTTCTGGATTATTTGTATATTGGTATTGCATTGTATTGCTATTGTATTACTGCACTGTAGGAGCTAGAAACACATAACACAAGCATTTCGCTGCATCTGCTGTAACATCTGCTAATCTGTTTACGCAACCAATATACTTTGATTTGAATTTATTTGTTTCATATATCTGATCTTGTCACTATCAGATTTCTTATTTGTTTACTGTGAAGTCAAATCAGAATAGTCATCATCAGAGTAGTACATCATAGTAGTATATATATATCATACTTTTTATGTTTCTACTTCACAGACATTTTCATTATGTAGTTCTCATAGTCTGCGGTAGACAAACCAGTTGACATGTAAAATCTATAGGTTACCAAACATTTAAGTGGTCATCAATTGAGACCAGTCAGATTAAATATTTTAACAAAATAGAAGAGAATAATATCAAAAGTATTGTGAGCATTGCATTGTAAAATGCAATTACTTTAAATGAAAATGTATTGCAATATGAAACATGTATTTCTAGATGAAACACTGATTAAGTCTGGTGAAAAAGTGACTGTATGATGTTGTGTGTTGCACTTAGTCAATTGAAAATGTGCTTAGAGTTTTGAAACAAACTGCCTTTTTGATGATCTGTTTTGAGTTTTTTTACTAAGAGTTGTGGAAATGTACCACATACTTGTGAAAATTGCACCAAAGCGATAAAAAAAATGGTATCATTAGAAAATGACAAGAAAATCATATCAAGTAAAGTGCATATTGCATTTTGAAAAGCAGATACTTACATTGAATATGTATCAAATAGAAAGAGTAATTTGGTGCAATGAATTTGTTTGTTTTACTCAGTAAATTTCACATGCGCTTAGACTTTTGAAACATTAGCCATTATTGAACAAAACTGTAACAGGAAAGCATCGTATGCTCCTTATATGGATACCACTTCCTGCCATACAGTGCATTGAGTTCAAGTGTCAAATTTCACCAGGAAAATACCTTTCATCCTTCTTCCCCTTTCTAGAGACAAGGCTGCTGTTCTTAGAAATGTAATTAACATAATACCATGGAAACAAAGTTCTTGGTAGTCAAAGACACGAACATGGAAATTGATGCCTAATACTGGGAATTATTATGGTTTACGCCATACTATTTGGTACAAAAAGTCTTATCACAATAAGTGAGTCATGGCGTGTGAGTAATACAATCTCAGGGTATAGGCTCATCTGAAACTCTGAAGGGGGGAAGCAGTGTCTCATTACGTCTGAAAAAAATCACAATAGGTATTGTTTACTATGGAATATAAATATAGAAATTACAGCTTTACGTCACATGTGGAGGTTATTAGTATATGTGCCTGAAAAACTCCCATTATGCTCACTGTGAAACGAAGCCAAGAGAGTCAGGGAGGATTTGGAACGATTTCACAATCTGTCACACACACGAAACCCATAACTACTATAGCATACACGGTCCTAGGCCTAGTTACATGGTCTATAACCTGAATGAATGTGTGCATCTATGTGAGAAATCAGCGTTTAAGGACTGTGTTGGATGCACATGTACCCAGGGAGACAGCAACCTTACCTTGGTCCAGGACCAGCTCTGTCTCTCTTGACCAGCTCTGTCCCTCAAATTCTAACCTTAAACCTAAACCTACTAGAAATAGCTTTTTTCCTTGTGGGGACTAACAAAATTTCCCCAGTTGGTCAAATGTGTCTTTGTTTAACCATTCTCGTAGAGACTTTGTGTCCCCACAAGTATAGTTAAACTCGTTCACATACGCATGCCCACAAGCACGTGCGCAGGAACACACACACACACACACACACACACACACACACACACACACACACACTTCTTCTCCCATCCCTCAGACAGAGAGTTCAGAGACCCCAAATGGAGGATGAGAGTTTCAGCACGACAGGGAGCCTGTTTCATTTTGTTGCAGGATGGGGAAGTAGGTTGAAGGTCAGAGTGGCTCTGTTTGAGCTGCGGGTTTTAGATGACCCCCCTGAAAGGGCCTGGTGCTCCTCGGGGGTTAATGAAATGTACTATGACAGATTGGAGGAAAACATGGAAACTGAACCTCTCTGGGGTTCAACAGGGGTTGGAGAAATCTGTGGTGGTCGGTGCTGTGGGTCCTATATCCTATATAGGAGTCCCTGTAGCACTTCTCTGGTGGACTATCATAAATAATCATGTGGTCTTTAGATATCTAAGACCAGACATGCATTTCTTCCTGAAATGTTCATGAAATCTCTTTTGTTCATTTTTGATCAATGCAATTGGGTGTGTTGATTGATGGAAGAAACATGAATGAAGCCCACATTCACATGTGTTACATGACTGACATCTACTGGTTAAGATGTACTTGTAATACATTTATTTAGAGCACGTAATCAACATTATAGTGTCGTGCTCAACAGTGTTGGGAAGTAGTGAACTAGATGTAGTTCAACTAGTAATTTAACTGTATTTTGTAGGAGCTTGGTGGTAGATGAACTCAATTCAAATCTAGGTTGTGTTTTTTTGCAGTGTAGAGGTGTAACTAAGTACTGGAACTACACACTACCTTTTGCAATAAAATAAAATATGGGTGAAGTACTGTAGGCAATCATTTATTTTCTTTTTTTGCAACAGACCTATCTAATTCTCACCTGAAACATAGTTTTCAAGTTTAATTGGCAAAATGATACATTCTGTTCATTTGACATAGTAATTCACATTTCCTGTTGCTGCATGATTCTTTTCCTGCTGTAGCGAACTGGCTCAGATTGAGATCCCACGTCTGTATGACCCCAAAGTGACCTTGCAATTTGCAGGCTACGACACTTCAGATTTACATCTGATAATTTATCACAAACTAGTTTGGATGTAGTGAACCGCTTTTTCAAAGTAACTTTTAACTATCACAGTGCCATCCGTTTTGTCACCAAAGCCCAATACACTACCCACCACTGCGACCTGTACGCTCTCGTTGGTTGGCCCTCGCTTCATACTTGTCGGACAAACCCACTGGCTACAGGTTATCTACAAGTCTCTGCTAGGTAAAGCCCCGCCTTATCTCAGCTCACTGGTCACTATAGCAGCACCCACTCGTAGCACGCACTCCAGCAGGTATATCTCACTGGTCACCCCCAAAGCCACCAGCTGTCAGAGCAGCTCACAGATCACTGCACCTGTACATAGCCCATCTGTAAACAGCCCATCTATCTACCTCATCCCCATACTGTATTTATTTATTTATCTTGCTCCTTTGCACCCCAGTATCTCTACTTGCACATTCATCTTCTGCACATCTACCATTCCAGTGTTTAATTGCTATATTGTAATTAATTCGCCACCGTGGCCTATTTATTGCCTTAACTCACTTATCTTACCTCATTTGCACTCACTGTATATAGACTTTTTGTTTTCTTTTTTCTACTGTATTATTGACTGTATGTTTTGTTTATTCCATGTGTAACTGTGTTGTTGTATGTGTCGAATTGCTATGCTTTATCTTGGCCAGGTCACAGTTGCAAATGAGAACTTGTTCTCAACTGGTCTACCTGTTTAAATAAAGGTGAAATAAGAAAAATAAAAAGGTAGCCCTTTCCTGCAGGCAAATCAGCTAGTGGACTCACGGGTGGAATGTTATTCATATTTTTCATAATTTCATAATTGTTCAACTTTTTTTTAATGGTGAAAATCCGGTGTTTCTATGTCAAACAGTTTTGTTATATTTCAGTCTTCTGTGATGTATATAAAGTGTAATATTGGGATGCAAACTCAAAATGTAACACATTTCAACTCAATATCTGACATGGTATATGGTTTTAAGCCCATAACCATGAGTGTGAGGTTTATACTTTTGTTTCAAAGTAGATTTGTTTAAGACTACCAAGAAATTAGATTTTCAGAGTAGCTTCCCCAACCCTGGTGCACAGTTAAAACATTAGAGGGAGACGTACACTGAGTGTCCAAAACAATAAGAACACCTTCCTAATATTGAGTTGCACCCCCCTTTGCCCCCAGAACAGCCTCAATTTGTCAGGGCATGGACTATACAAGGTATCAAAAGCATTCCACAGGGATGTTGGCCCATGTTCCCACAGTGCTTCCCACAGTTGTGTGAAGTTGGATGGATGTCCTTTGGGTGGTGGACCATTCTTGATACACATGTTGGGCGAGGAAAGTGTTGCAGTTCTTGATACAAACCGGTGCGCCTGGCACCTACTACCAATATATTGTCTTATCCATTCACCTTCTGAATGGCACATGTCATGACGTTGGCCTGTGGGTAAGGTTTATGACCACCCCATAAATACCTTTCTCCCTTCTCTCTCTTGACTCTACTGGAGGACTCTTGAATAGCCTTTGTTAAACATAGAGAGTCTGGGAACATCAAACGGTGGGGGGAAAGGAACCATATTTCGGTAATCCAACCAGTGGACAATATGCGTTGGTACTAAATGAATATGAATATGATGTCAGTTGGGTTGTCATCTGAGACATTATGACTGATGACAGGACAACATAAACTGTATCTGGGAAAGTCTACACATTCTAGTTATCAGATTCACATTGAATTGTTGTGCAATTTAAATGTTTAAATATGAAACTATTTGTGAAAAGATTAAATGTAATTTTAGCTTCCAAATGAGAGAATTGGGTTTTCATAAGGTTAGAACTCTGCTCAATCAGTGGCCCGCCCCTGTGAAGAGACATGGGTTATAAACTATGAAACACACCCTTCTCTCACTCCACTATATAAGCCCTTGACGAAAATGTAACCTCCTGTTCCGGGTACATTAGGGCGACGGTCCGATGTCAGAAGGATTTAGATAATAACTACAGAACGAAGCCAACCTCAGCGTGAGCGTTGGTTGCGAATGGTATGAACTTTGAACTCTTATTATCACTACAGAAGTGATACCTCCCTGCCGTTGAGTTAGCAGCGGCCTCTGTAAATGTGGGCTAGGAAAGGACGGACGACGACGTATCCAGTCTAACACACAACGACTATACTACAACGTATCCAGTTTACCACCAGAGACATTCTTCCGAGGACAGGAAGATCTCTGTTGGCCAACATCTACAACCAACCTACCGAAGCGCAGCTCAGAGTAAATATTTATTGCATTTTCCTTTTCCAAATGGGCGGTAATTTAGAATGCATAAGATACTGTATTTACAATAGCATGGCTTCTCCCTTTGTTCCTCAGTCTTCCCGCTCTTTCACTCAAACCCAACCCCCTTTCCTTTGTGTAACCAGCCGTCATGTCGGCTCTGTCCACCAGGGACGTTTTCTGTATGACATAATTTGCATTCTGTGTATATGTAATTCTGTGTGATTAGTTAGGTATTTAGTAAATAAATAATTAAACCCAATTTTGTATTGCTGATTCAACTTGTTAGCCAGGGTTCGTGAAGATAACCAAGAATTTACAACTTTCAGATGAGACTGAAAAAGGTGACGATTAATAATTGACTGCTATTGATGTAAAATATTACTAGGTCTTTAATAGTTTATTCGGAAGATAACAGTTCTTTAAACACTCTTCCGTGGTGCCCCGACTTTCTAGTTAATTACATTTACATGATTAGCTCAATCAGGTACTATTAACCCTTTCATGCGTGAGTTCCAAATATTTCTAACGGTCGCCCCAGCGTGAGTTTTTTTATGCACGTGATGTTAGAACGTTCTCTCCATTCCAGAATGTGATTGTTATGTAACAGTACATTTAACCTGCGCTGCCCTCAAACCAAAGCACGCAGCCTGTTTTATTTGTCAATTTAAAATTATTTTCTAACAAGTTTTTTATTTTCTAATAACAGTTTGAAATGATGTGTGTTTCGCCTTATTCATTCACATAAAAGTAGTCATTTTTACTTTTGCGGACCAATTAATTTTTGGGACATTTCTGACCCGGACAAAATTCCCCAAACACTTCTCAATTGTTTGTGCAGGACATTTACTCATCTGCCGTCCTGCATACACGTGTTCATATTTTCCACCTGTCGCCTGCATCGAAATCAAAGTTGTTTTCGTTACCAATAATACCTTTGGTAATGTGTGCGTTTCTATCAAAGTGCCTTAATACGTTATAATAGTTTCTGCATGTCGTGTTATGTCGTTTCTACTGTAACGTCATGTTTTTATGTACATTCCTTATAACCGCGGACAAGCGATGTAACGTTACTCATTTCATAACATTTATGGTGTTATACTCAATGCTTAGGTATCTAGCTACATTCTCCTATTAGCTCTGGAAAACAATGCTAATTTCGTCAGGGAAGTATTAGCATGTGTTGTATTTCGAAGCTACCCTGGCCTTATGACTCCCAAGTGGCACAGCGTCTCAGCGCTAGAAGCGTCACTACAGAGACCCATCTTCAAATCAAGACTGCGTTTCTATCAAAGTAAGTGCCTAATTACGTTATAATAGTTTCTGTGTCGTGTTATACCGTTTCTACCGTAGCTCACTGTGTATGGAGCATAATATATTTGTGTATATTCCGTATAACCGCGGACACGCTAGGTAACGTTACTCATGTTACTCACCTTTTATGGTGTTATATTCAATCGTGCTTATGTAGCTAGTTACATTATTCTATTAGCTTTGTAAAACAATGCTAAATGCGTCAGAAGTATTGGCATGTTGTATTTTGACGCTACCCTGGAGAAATATCTTATACCACTTGGTCGTTTTCTGAGTACATTCCACAAAGCTGTTTATCATGTCAGCCTTATCCACTGCCCCCATTTTGAGGTAATAGTCAAGCACGCAGTCTGGTTTGATGTTTCTCTGTCTGGTTTGTTTCTCTCTCCCGTCAGGTGGTCCACCTTCCCTGTGGCCAACATGGTTGCTGTATGGACAGTGGAGAGGACTTGGACGTCTCGTTTGTCATGCCACTTTACTGCCAGCTGTTAACATTTCTTATTTTGTATAACGGGTCATTTAGGATGGTAGTAGCGTTGATGAAATGCAGTCATAGCAGCAGAACTAGAAAGCAGTCTTTACTGTCACCAGGAATGTGTACATTTCACAAATTGTGGTTGTCCCCCACTCCTGGCTCTCTCTTCTCCTGTAGCTCCAAGGCATAGTGATTGGTCTCTACTATGTCTCCCACCAGCTCCTCTGTCAGAAACAACTTGAAGCACTCTGCCTCAGTTGGAAATGGCAAGGGGCGTTGCACTCCAGACTGGGACTCATCAACACAATCAGCAGGGCCAGGAGGGGTGAAATGGCTGGCAGCCTTCCAGCTACCACAGAACTCCTGTACTTCATCCACTGTCAGTCTGCCACCATCACCACCAGCATCTTCAAAGGGACCTGGGACTTCGTCAGTGGACAAGGGAAATTCAGATTCAGGGTTCTCAGTGGCTACAAGGTTGGGGGGCAGCTCCTCACTCAGTCAGAATCTGATTCCTGACTTTCATACTCTGACTCATTGTCAGAATTTTTAAAAAATCTCCATAATTTCCACATTTGTTTGTTGTCTCCTTTTGAAAGATTGCTAATGCTTCAGCTTAGCTCACTAGCTACATACATAAACAACAACACTGAATGGTTTACAGTGAGAGGGTACGTGGTTGACTGCCGGCACGCGCCACTTGTATCAATAAATCACTATCAGAAAATGTTTCGTGTGGCAATTATTTGTGTATTTACCGTTTTATTCACATGTTTTCAAATCTAGGTGACAAATCATGCATTCCGATTCTTGCACAGATTGTAATGGGCACATATGTGTGTAAAATACTTTTTTGAAGGTTATACTGATTATGATGAGCTAAGCTAATTCCAGCTGTGTAGCCATGTTTGTTGACATACAATGCATTCTGGGTTCACGTAATCGTCTGTTTGACCAAAGATGTTATAACAAAATGAGGTGAGTAAGAGTTCATAAATTCTTTGAGTACTTCCGGAAATGAATGGTGGGATGTGAACGATGGTAGATGACACACCCCTTCAACATGCATACTGTAACGACCCTGCTGTTTCATTACAATACTATAAACAGACCAAACTCATCTCGTCTTCTCTTCGGTTTCTGTGAGGAAAAATGCATGGCTGCGCGCTGAAACTAATCATCGGATTACTTTCGATTTCTATAAAGTTTTACCTAATTATTTCGATCAATGGTGAGAACACCCGTGATGTGATTAATTATACATAGTAATTGCTATTAGCTAATTCATATTGTAGTTTATGTCAGCCTAGAGTTAGAAAATATAACTGCTTGTTGGGTCAATCTTTCCTCAGTTAGCGCTAGGACTATTGTAGCCTACATTTTCCCGGTTAGGATGATTGTGTTATGCTATACTGTATATACTTCTGTGAATGTCTGAACATTGAATCCAAAAAATAAACTGCTCACATTCTGGACATAACTTTGTAAGGACTTTTTGTGTAAATAATTTCTGAAAAAAGTGTGGCCAACTCAAACCCTGATTGTTGCGTCATTCGAAACTGGCCGTTCTAAACGAGCGTTCTAAATGGGTGTTCTAATCACACAGGGTGTGATCGTACGCTTCAGGGACCACTGTAGAACGATCACACCCTGTGTGATGGTACGTGTGAAAGGGTTAATTACAGAGAAAGGATTTTATAGAATAGCATGTCATATCACTTACACGACACACACATACACAATCCACATCTCAATCGTTTCAAGGCTTAGAAATCCTTCTTTAACCTGTCTCCTCCCCTTCATCTACACTGATTGAAGTGGATTTAAAGGGACATCAATAAGGGATCATAGCTTTCACCTGGTTACACTGAATGTACAAAACAATATGAATATTATCCTCTTTTCATGATATAGACTGACCAGGTGAATCCAGGTGAAAGCTATGATCCCTTATTGATGTCACTTGTTAAATCCACTTCAATCAGTGTGGATGGGGGAGTAAATAAGGATTTTTAAGCCTTGAGATAATTGACACATGGATTGTGAATGTGTGCCATTCAGAGGGAGAATAGGCTAGATAAAATATTTAAGTGGCTTTGAACGGGGTATGGTAGTAGGTGTCCGGCGCACCGGTTTGAGTATGTCAAGAACTGCAACGCTGCTGGGTTTTTCAAGTTCAACAGTTCTTGTGTGTATCAAGAATGGTCCACCACCCAAAGAACATCCAGCCAACTTTACACAACTGGAAGAAGTATTGGAGTCAACACGGGCCAGCATCCCTGTGGAACACCTTCGACACCATGTAGAGTCCATGCCTCGATGAATTGAGGCTGTTCTGAGGGCAAAAGAGGGTGCAACTCAACATCAGCAAGGTGTTCCTAATGTTTTGTTCACTCAGTGTACAGTAGACCTACCAGGGACTTGCTCCCCCCCTGACGCAGCCTGACTGGAATGCATGCTGCCTGGAAGCGTTTGAGGGCTTTTGTTCCCATTCTGCTGTGTGTTTATTTTAGAGTGTGAGAGAACAGGGATCCTGTCGCCCGGCAACGTAAAGCACCACGGTGTCACCTGACGAGGGAGCGGGAGATGTAACAAAGGTGTACCCAGGTTAAAGGGACAAAATGGAGACATAGAACACTTAAACAGGGAAGAGAAGTATACTGAACAAAATTATGAACGTAACATGCAACAATTGAAACAATTTGACTGAGTTACAGTTCAGAAATGAATTAGGCCCTAATCTATAGATTTCACATGACTGGGCAGGGGCCCACCACCGTGGGAAAATGGCTCACCCACTGGGTAGCCAGGCCCAGCCAATCAGAATGAGTCTTTCCCCACAAAAGGGCTTTATTACAGACAGAAATACTCCTCAGTATTTACACCTTATGGAACAGCGGGACAGTGAAGAGACACACACACAGGCACAGACACACATACACATGATAAGACACACACTCTACACACATGTACACAGGGATTTTGTATTGTAGATATGTGGTAGTAGAGTAGTGGACTGAGGGCACACACTTAATGTGTTGTGAAAAGTGTTAGGAAATGTAATGTCATGTAATGCTTTTTATTGTATATAACTGCCTTAATGTTGCTGGACCCCAGGAAGAATAGCTGCTGCCCTGGCAACAGCTAATGGGGGATCCTCAATAAATACAAATACAAATAGTATGGTAAACGAACATCTAACAGTGGTATAGAAAAAATCATGCTACTCTCTGTAACGTTTGGAATAGCAAAAATCGATTCAACCATCTCAATAAAAGTAGGATGTTTCACATAGCATCAGTCCAAAGGCCTTTAAAAGGGAGATAAGCCTACTTGGTGATGGCCATCTGTGCTTATGTCCTGTCCCTATGGCCTGGCCTTCCAACCAAAATCAGGATAATAACTGGAAGGACGATCAGATCGTCTTGATCCAGCAGTCCATGCACTTTCTCTGGCTCAGTCCAGGCTTTCTCTGGCCCAGCCCATGCACTTTCTCTGGCCCAGTCCATCTCCTTTGTTCTGCTACTTGATGGTTTGAAGTGTCAAACAAGTTCCAAACAAGTTCAAATAACCAATACAGTGGAAACATCTACACATTTGGAATGAAAACTAGCCCATCATTCTGTTCTGAGGTCATCTTAACAAAGCACACAGAGATCATAAACATGGTCTTGCCCTGCTCTGCTTCTCATTCATATTAGTCTCCATCTGCTGGTCTTCATGCTGGTCTTTAAACACCACCAGCATCAGACCCAGCAGCACCCGGCCGTATATAGTGCTGGGACGCACAGAGCAGAGGACGATAGAGAGAGAGACAGGAATGGAAGAGGAGGAGAGTAGAAAGAAAACAAAGGACGAAGCACAGGTCTTTGTTTATATGCCTTGTCAGAGAGAGTGATGGGGGGGAGGGGGAGAGAGAGAGAGAGAGAGAGAGAGAGAGAGATAGGGGGGAGGGAGAGAGAGAGAGAGAGAGAGATAGGGGGGAGAGAGAGAGAGAGATAGGGGGGAGGGAGAGAGAGAGAGATAGGGGGAGGGAGAGAGAGAGATAGGGGGAGGGAGAGAGAGAGAGAGAGATGGGGGGGAGGGGGAGAGAGAGAGCGATAGGGGGGAGGGAGAGAGAGAGAGAAAGAGAGAGAGAGATAGGGGGTTGGAAGACGAGGAGGAGAGTTGAAAGAAAGGAAGGGGAAAGGGAGGTAGCACTTTGCTCTTTGTTTACATTTACACTGTATCTCTGCAAAGTGTTGAGGAAGCCCAGAGAGACTGCTCTGCTTGGGTCTCTGCTTGGGTCTGTTGCACTGTGAACACAGTGTTCAGTCTGGTAGATCTACAGTTGAAGTCGGAAGTTTACATACACCTTAGCCAAATGCATTTAAACTCAGTTTTTCACAATTCCTGACATTTAATCCTAGTAAAAATTCCTTGTCTTCGGTCAGTTAGGATCACCACTTTATTTTAAGAAGGTGAAATGTCAGAATAATAGTAGAGAGAATTGTTTATTTCAGCTTTTATTTCTTTCATCACGTTCCCAGCAGGTCAGAAGTTTACATACACTCAATTAGTATTCGGTAGCATTGCCTTTAAATTGTTTAACTTGGGTCAAACGTTTCTGGTAGCCTTCCACAAGCTTCCCACAATAAGTTGGATGAATTTTGGCCCATTTCTCCTGATGTAACGGAGTCAGGTTTGTAGGCGTCCTTGCTCACACACGCTTTTTCAGTTCCGCCCACAAATTTTGTATAGGATTGAGGTCTGGGCTTTGTGATGGACACTCAAATACCTTGACTTTGTTGTCCTTAAGCCATTTTGCCGCAACTTTGGAAGTATGCTTGGGGTCATTGTCCATTTGGAAGACCCATTTGCGATCAAGCTTTAACTTCCTGACTGATGTGTTGAGATGTTGCTTCAATAAATCCACATCATTTTCCTACCTCATGATGCCATCTATTTTGTGAAGTGCACCAGTCCCTCCTGCAGCAAAGCACCCCCACAACATGATGCTGCCACCCCGTGCTTCACGGTTGGGATGGTATTCTTCGGCTTGCAAGCATCCCCCTTTTTCCTCAAAACATAACGATGGTCATTATGGCAAAACAGTTCTATTTTTGTTTCATCAGACCAGATAACATTTCTCCAAAAAGTACGATCTTTGTCCCCATGTGCAGTTGCAAACCGTAGTCTGGCTTTTTTATGGCGGTTTTGGAGCAGTGGCTTCTTCCTTGCTGAGTGGCCTTTCAGGTTATGTCGATATAGGACTCGTTTTACTGTGGATATAGATACTTTTGTACCTGTTTCCTCCAGCATCTTCACAAGGTCCTTTGCTGTTGTTCTAGGATTGATTTGCACTTTTCGCACCAAAGTACGTTCATCTCTAGGAGACAAACGGACTAGCCAAAACTATAGTTTGTTAACAAGAAATGTGTGGAGTGGTTGAAAAACGAGTTTTAATGACTCCAACCTAAGTGTATGTAAACTTCCGACTTCAACTGTAGCTATAGCTCTGACACCACCAGGCCTGGGTAGGGGAGGAGCCATCACTGCACACCTCACTCACTCATTGGGCCCAACAGTGATGGCCTCTGGGGTAGGTTTTTGTGTCTATGTGATACTACTGGTGAATGAATGAATGACAAATTAATTAATTATATTTAATTTTCGTGTCAAATCGCCAATTGGCAACCCATCTCTTATGGGATTAATTGACAAATAAACAAACATTACAATAATTCACTGTGATAATTCAGTGATAATTCTATAGTGGTATAGTACCACTCCGCTCTCTAGGTAGATAGTGGCTTATCACACTCAGCCCCTAGGAACAATGTGACCCTCAAGGGCTAAACCCAAAGCGTCTTACATAAGTAGGATTGTATGTCTTCTGACTTCACCAATACATACAATTCTCAATAAAAGTCATTCGAGTCTGGGGTAATCTGAGAGGATGAGGTCTCCTGAGAAATGTATTTTTTCCTCTCATCCCATCATGGCATCCATAGTCCATACGATGTCCTTAGAAAGTTAAAGCCCCCTTCCGTCAGCCAGTGAGAGCTGTGACAGATGTTTACGATGATATCATCATTAATGGCACCCTTTTGTTTAGGCCACGCTTTGCTTAGGAACGATGATGGCTCTCTTGCTCTTTTCTTGGAGGAGAGAGGGCAGGCCAGGCACATACCTCTCTCCCCTTTGGGATTCTTTTCCTTTTTAAGGCAGGTTGGCCTAACCTCCCCCACTGAGAAGAACACACTGCCTAACCATGTGTGGATGATGCAGCATTTAAACCCATCTTTAAATTGTTCTGTCATGAAGTCAGTGAAGCCAGGTCTTCCCTGCGGAAGCACTTCAAATGATGTATGGTGTACTAATATGATGTATTGTGTACTACATGCTGTCAATGAATGACTATGCTTTCGTATTTAGCTATCCAGTAAACCTTTAATATAATGTTCTGAAGAACATGAGTCATTGGAGCATGTCTGAGTCAACCAATCAGCTCCATCAAACTACAACAGACAGAGCAACAATACAACAAATGATACTCTACAAACCCATTTAGAAATGAAGGAGCAAAAGAGTGGCATTGATATCATCCTAGCTTTGCTTTGAGTGTTGTAGTATAGAACCCTTCCTAACCCACGGGTAAGGGTTGAACCGGGGTGTGGACATGAAGCTAGGGTTAGGGTTGTAGTTGAGGCTAAGGTTAGGGTTGAACCGGGGTGTGGACATGAAGCTAGGGTTAGGGTTGTAGTTGAGGCTAAGGTTAGGGTTGAACCGGGGTGTGGACATGAAGCTAGGGTTAGGGTTGTAGTTGAGGCTAAGGTTAGGGTTGAACCGGGGTGTGGACATGAAGCTAGGGTTAGGGTTGTAGTTGAGGCTAAGGTTAGGGTTGAACCAGGGTGTGGACATGAAGCTAGGGTTAGGGTTGTAGTTGAGGCTAAGGTTAGGGTTGAACCGGGGTGTGGACATGAAGCTGTCCAATTGCTGAGCTGAGGTCTAGCTGGCCATTGTGAGCTCAGTCATGCTGCTGTGACGGTCATGGTGGACACAGCCTCCCAGAACCCTCTCCTCTCACTCTGGAACACAATCTGAACCAAATACCAGACCCCACACCAGGACCCGTGACAGCCCATTCTGGAGAGGGAGGAAGGGGGGGATGAGAGACGGAGAGATAGAGACACAGACAGAGAAGGGAAGAGAGGGGTAGAGACGGAAAGAGGGGAGGGTATATAGAGGATTTGAGGGAGGGGATATGAGGGGGTAGGTACTACAAATAGCCAGAGTGAGTCCTGTGTGTCCCTCAGTCAGCCTCCCTGCTCCAGTCCACTCCAGCAGCCATCCCAGACCCTTCTCCTGTTCCAACCCAGACCCCTTTCCTGCTCCAGCCCAGAACATTCTCCTGCTTCAGCCCAGACCCTTCTGCACTCCACCATGAGCTCCTACCGCTCTTCTGCTCAGTCGGCCCAGTCTGGCTCCTCCTCCTACCGCCGCACCTTTGGCGCAGGGTACAGCCCTGCCATGTCCCATTCCCTCTACAGCAGCCGGGGCTCAGGCGGGGGGCTCGGACATGGTGGCTCCGGCCACATCTCCTCCCGGGTCTACGAAGTCACCAAGACTTCCGCCTCGCCCTCTTACTCCGGCTACCGCACCTCGTCTCACTTCGGCGGACCTGTGATGTCATCGACCGCACACGGTTCGCGGTCCTATGCAGGGATGGGGGAGACGCTGGACTTCAGCCTGGCCGACGCGCTGAACCAGGAGTTCCTCCACACGCGCACCAACGAGAAGGTCGAGCTGCAGCACCTGAACGACCGCTTCGCCAGCTACATCGAGAAAGTTCGCTTCCTGGAGCAGCAGAACGCTACATTGGTGGTGGAGATTGAGAGGCTGCGGGGGCGTGAACCCACACGCATCGCCGACCTGTACGAAGAGGAGATGAGGGACCTGCGTCGCCAGGTGGAGGCCTTGACCAATCAGAGGAGCCGCGTCGAGGTGGAGAGGGACAACCTGGGCGAAGACTTGGACAAACTCAAACTCAGGTAGGAAAGAGGGGGCGGAGGGAGAAAGAGAAGCGAGGAGCAGGGTGAGGGGGGAGAGGAAGAGAAGGAGGTAGGAGGAGAAGGAGGAAGAGTAGGGTAGAAATATGGTAACTAGAAGTTACTGTAAAACTGCTGATGTAAATAGGACTTTATAAATACATTTGATTGATTGATTAATTGCTCAGTAAGACTGCAGGGGTGTAGTTTCTGATTGGTGGATAAGTGGATGAAGGAGAGGATCATGGGTAAGATTAGAGAGAGGTGAACTCTAGAAGTGAAGATCCTAGTATAATGTAAGCGTGACATTTCCGCCACCAAAACCAGCACTGATATCACGGCTGGTTCATGCATACAGTCCCCTGGGATTTCAGTCAGCGCCTCTCAATTAGCTGTTGGGGGTTAGCTGGCTTGTTTGTTGTGGTCACAGCAAGTATTTTTAAACTTGGTCCCATCACTCACTACAAGTGGACTGATTGTGAGGTGCTGTTGAAAAAGTTGTGTATTTGGATTCTTACTGTAAGTAAAATAGGAAGTGTTTCTGCTTCAGGTTTTTCAAGCGTGTGATAGTCTTACGGCCGTTTGCGTAGCTGCGAGATCAGCATGCCTCCTCTGCCGTTGAAGTGTCGGCCTAGATGACATATTAAATACGCAGTGTACGTGTGGCTTGAGTGACAGCACAGAATCTTCCATGATTCTCATTCAACCCGTGAAATAGGAGAGAAGCACTAGTGATTAATAAAGACTGGCGAAGAAAGAAAGATGCACACAAGTGCAGAGTGGGATAGTCTTGTTCCAACTCCAGTGGACCTTAATTAAGTCAACAAGATCCATCCTCCACCCCTGAAGGACTAGACCCAGCCTCCTTCTGAAGGACTAGACCCAGCCTCCTTCTCACATTAGGGTATGGTCTAAGCCTCTAGCCCTTACAGAGGCAGGTCCTTACCGTCACTTACTGGCGCCACGGTCCGACTCTATAAAAGGCCAGGAATGAAAACATCTGTATTCAGACAGATATAAGCCAGATCTCTCTATCTGTCAGTATGGCCTCCTGACGTCTAGAGCTGGTATTCAAAATGAGGACCTGGGATTGGATTAAGACCACATTTGCACATTAGATCCACACAGCAGTCTTAACGTCCCTTTCAAACAATTCCTGGGTGACAAATCACTTGTTATTAGACAGGTGACTTGCCTAGTTAAAGAAAGGTTCAATCAAAATGTTTGATAAAAGGTGCGGACATGTAAAAGACACAATTGTGATCGGGTCTCACTCCATCTCTTTGGTCAACTGTGTATCCAGACTGCAGGAAGAGATCCTTCAGAGGGAGGACGCAGAGAACAACCTGGCTGCTTTCAGAGCTGTGAGTTGAACACTATTAATCAACACAGATTATGAATATGATAACATTATCATGTCTCACTACTAGTATTTTCCCTGCTTTTAATCTGAATGTAGGCTGGATAGTCGTTTGAATTGCCACACAGCTGGCCCCCGACGTCAGTCAGTTCAACGTCAAGTTTTCTTTTGAGTTGTCAGCTAATGTGAATTTAACTTTAAATCAACAACAACAACAAAATCACCATACCATTGGATTTAGGTTAAAAGTTGGGTGAAAAAAAGACGAAATGCCCCTTAGTTTTCCACGTTGATTCAACGTCATCACACTGCATTTTGGGGGTTGAAATGACGTGGGAAAAATGTTGATTCAATCAGTTTTTGTCCAGTCAGATGTCTGTTGAATGAATCTAATCTAACGTCTGTCTGTTTTAGGATGTTGATGCTGCCACTCTGGCCCGTCTAGACTTGGAGAGACGCATCGAGACGCTACAGGAGGAGATCGCCTTCCTCAAGAAGATTCACGAGGAGGTACGTTACTCATGTATTTTAATGTGCTATGTGTTGCTACAGTTGGTCTGTCTGTCTGTCTGGCTATCTGTCACTGTATCTAGTCATTGGTCATTCCATCTGTCTGTCTCTCTGTGGTAGGAATGAACGAAGACACACACACACAGACACACAAACACTATTTGTGTGTGTGTGTGTATGCTTCATAACAGACAATGGAGAAGAGAAAGCTGTAGAAACCTTAACCTATTGACCTCTCCCACTCTCTCTCATTCTCCAACTATCTCTCCTCCTCCTCCTTCTCCTCCTCTGCTTTCTTCCACTTTAAACCTATTGACCCTCCCCCCACCTCACCTCACCCCTCCCTCCCTCTCCCCACCTCCCCACCTCACTTGCAGGAGATCCGTGAGATGCAGTCCCAGATGCAGGAGACCCAGGTGCAGATCCAGATGGACATGTCCAAGCCGGACCTGACAGCTGCCCTCAGGGACATCAGGGCTCAGTACGAGGGCATCGCCGCCAAGAACATCTCAGAGGCAGAGGAGTGGTACAAGTCTAAGGTGATGGGGGGGAGAGAGAGGGGGGAGATAGATAGAGAACGAGAGACGGAGAGAGAGCGGGGAGAGAGAGAGATAGAGAACAAGAGTGAGAGAAAGAGAGAGAGAGGGATATAGAACGAGAGAGAAAGAGAGAGAGAGAGGGAGAGATATAGAACGAGAAAGAAAGAGATCAGATCAGTCAAATTCTTCAATTTACTAGAAAATGTCTCTGGCACTCTGGGGGGTGCAGTTATTGATGTCAGACAAAGTGATGTTCTTCCTGTTGACCTCTGACCCCTGCTGACCTATAGGTGACAGACCTGAACCAGGCGGTGAACAAGAACAATGAGGCTCTGAAGGAGGCCAAGATGGAGACCATGGAGTTCAGACACCAGCTCCAGTCCTACACCTGTGAGATTGACTCACTTAAAGGCACCGTAAGTATCTGTCTGAATACTATTCTCCTCTTCTAATGACGCCCTTTATTCCTCCCCATATCCTTCTGTACTGTCATAATTCATACTACTACGCTTTCATTCCTCTCCTTCTCATTTTCTTCATTTTTTCCCCTTCCCTGGTCTGCAAGTTCACTTCCAAGAAACATGTCAATCTCTTTCTCTAATTTCTCTCCACCTCCCTCACGCCCTCTCTTCTCCCCCCTAACCCCCCTCTCCCTCCCTGCAGAACGAGTCTCTGATGAGGCAGATGAGAGAGATGGAGGAGCGCCACGGGCGGGAGGCAGGCGGGTTCCAGGACACCATCTCCCGTCTGGAGGCTGAGATCGCCAACATGAAGGATGAGATGGCCAGGCACCTGAGAGAGTACCAGGACCTGCTCAATGTCAAGATGGCCCTGGACGTAGAGATAGCAACCTACAGGAAACTGCTGGAGGGAGAGGAGAGCAGGTATGAGGAGGGAGAAGAGGAGAGGAGAGAGAGAAAGGAGGAGGAGGAGAGCAGGTTAAATGGGGGAGGAGGAGTGTGGGTAGGTGACAAAGAAGCAGGAGGAGGGAGGCAGGAGATAGAGAAGCAGGGGAAGGAGAGAGGAAGGGATAGAGGAGGGCATGGGAGATGGAGAGAGAGGAGGGCAGGAGAGATAGAGGAGGACAGGAGAGAGGGGGAAGAAAGAGAAGACAACAGCAGGGGGCTGAAAGAATAGAGTGAGGAGAAAGGAGGAGAGGGTTGAGGACAGAGAGGTGATGAATTATCTTGTATGACGATGGTATTTGGTATCACTGCTAAAAACTAACATCCCCCTTTTCTCGCCGTCTGTAGGATTTCCCTGCCCATACAGAACTATTCCACCATGACTTTCCGTGGTAAGAACAACACACACGCGCCCATGCACACACACGCTCTATTTTGTCAAACGCTGCTGCAAAATATGATGAGTTACAGCATCGTGCCATAAGAGGGCACAATTGATACAAGTAGCTACATCTTTTGCAGTGCGGTTTACCTCGCCGTAAATCAAAAGTGACAGGGTTGAACTTCAAATGATTCTCACTTGACCCCTCACTGCTGACGCATAAACAGAACGATTCATTGATAGATTTTAAGGGGTGACGCGAAATTAAGAAGGTGAACAGAGATGTTCAAAAAAGGTGAGAGATGAGATGTAAAAGAAGAGTATTAATTCCACGGTTGTCTGTCTGGACAGAAACGAGCCCAGAGCATCATCACCGCGTTGCTGAGTCACACTCAAAGAAAAGTGTCCTTATCAAGACCATTGAGACCCGTGACGGAGAGGTAACACACACACACACAAGCACACACACCCTGACATAAAGATACCCCTCTGTTTGTAGAGTGAACCAGAGATAGCTCACAAACACACCCACAGACTTGTTTTTGCACTGACTTGTATTTGAGAGAATATCTCAAATTCCTCTCCCCTCGCTGACAACAATATAATCCACCGAAGGTTTTCCTTCCACCTGAGTCAAGTTCTCACAAGCCATACTTACCTACCAACACACATTGCAACTTTACTTCACACCTGTATCGTTCCCAATAGTATAATAGGCTTGTTATTTCACTTCTAATACACACCAACACTGCTTTCTCCTCCTCACGTTACAGTAAATGTCTCATTTGTCTCCCCCTATAGGTGGTCTCTGAGTCAACACAGCACCAGCAGGATATCATGTAACAGACAGCAGCAGAGAAGATGAAGACTGAGGGAAGACAACGACTAAATAAAAACAAAAAGGACTTTAACAACTCACCCTGGTGACTCTTAGTTGTTCTTATTTCAAAGACTTTAAGTCTTTAAAGACACAAAGGTCATTCACTCAAGTGAAATAGTCAAAAGGCTGGGTGACTTCAAGTACGAGCCGACCTGTTTGTCATTTCCTACTACAGCTATGTGCACCGTTTGCCTTTATTTATTACTATATATGATACTGTACGTTCTATCACAAGGCTGACGTTAGTATGAGGAGGGTTCTCAATGGACAGAGAGACAGAGGAGAGGGGTGAGAAGGGAGAGATGTGTTAGGGAAAAGGAGAGGGGGGGGGGTGAAACAGGTGAGAAGGGGAGACAAAATGAAAGATGGAAAGGGGGAACATGGAATGAGAGTGAGGCTGACAATCGCTTATGCTGTTCTGAATGGTGGGCCTACAGGTTGGTTAACAAATACAACAAACAGCGACACACGGTCACCGGTCTGCCAGTCTCTGTACCTGTCTATCATGTTCTCTGTGCGTGCGTGCGTGTTGAATTAACAGCCAAAGACATTGTAGAATCACTTTGTTTATCATATACAGGCCCATAAAAACACATGCTTTAATAATAATAATAGTATTAATAATTGTATTTGTAATAAGAAGCATGGAATATCACCGGCCTACATTTATGAGGCTGCACTCTTGAAGTCAAAAGATGTCAATAATATAATGTCAATAAATGACCTGATAAATAAATCTACATACAGTACTTCAGAAAGGACACGTTATTGGGGCGGCAGGTAGCCTAGTGGTTAGAGCGTTGGACTAGTAACCGAAAGGTTGCTGGATCGAATCCCCGAGCTGACAAGGTTAAAATCTGTTATTCTGCCACTGAACAAGGTGTTTAACCCACTGTAAGCTGTCATTGTAAATAAGAATTTGTTCTTAACTGACTTGCCTAGTTAAATAAAAGGTTAATTTCATATAAATAAAATCAAATATCCTAAAATAAATCTATAAGAAAAAATAAACAATCAAATACAGATAAATGGTAAAAATAGAGTGTTGTTTATGTACAAAACAGAAGATCAGAAGAATACACACTAGTGGGGAGTTTCACATCTGTTTGTGCTGTATGGACAACTCTGTAATAGCCTGGTCCAAGATCTGTTTGTGCTACCATGCCAACTCATTGTCATGGCAAGGAGTTGAAACGATGGATTAAACAAGACTGGCACTCAGGCTAATTTGCTAACACTTCCTATGAATATGCTCTTCATAATGTAAAATAAGCGCATAATAAGTGCTCATGAATATCAATTTAATCTCTATGCATTATAGTGCATTATACATAGCTCATAAGGCATTATACATGTGCTTATAATGCATTATTAAGAAGCTATTCATGAGAAGTGTTTAACGAACTCTGCACGTGGTTGTTAGATGTGGGGTGACCAGACTAGAGGGGATAGGAACCACTGTCCGGTGAGGTGAGGAGGACAAAGCCACGGGAGACAGATAAGAGAGGGGGACAGGAACAGGAAGGAACCACTGAGTCATGCAGCCAGGTAGGTTTCCCCTGGAAGATTCTGGGAAAGGAACTTGGATTCTCATACCCTGTCCCGACCCACAGCCCAATGGGGAAATAAAAATAATAACATCACGCCTGTATTATATTATCACATGTTGTGTTTCACACTCACAGTCCCTTTCACAGTCTGAGTCAAAGACAACAATAAACCATAGATGTCATGTCATTTACTGATACACGATAGACAGAATGTTATGAACCATATTGAAAAGCCAACGCACATTATGTAGGGGTCTATCTATATGTAGGCGATCCTCTGTGACCTGAACGGTCCTCTCTGTAGAGTGGATGGGGAGTGGTCAATACTCTCGTTGTATTGGTCGATCATTTATTCTGACCCCTTTCTGTTTTGAACTCTTTATTGACCTCTTGCTGACCCTGTGCTGACTTCCTGTAGGGTTCCTTTTGATAGAGCCCAGAGGAGGTTAGACCAATCACCATCCACTTTTTCCTTGCTTGATCCCTGATTGGGTCACTGTTGCTCCTCTGCTAGACATAAGCCTATTCTCATTCCTATCGCAACAACTTTGTTGTCTGTCACTATAATAATATAGCATGTTATCATATAGTCTCTCACATCTCTCAGTCAGTGACCACTGCCAATAACCCCTATCCCACTGCTGAGTGGTACAGTCCAAGTAAGGGCAGTCACAAGGCACCCATAAATCAAACGGATCTCCCAACTTCATTTAAAGAAGGGGGAGTTCAAACTGCTTTCCAAAGAAGGATATCGTTCAGCACCAAGAATGCATAATGCTTCCTCTTAAAAAGACACGTATTCTTCTTCCCAGGAGGTGATCTGTTGTCGGGCTGGCATGGCACAGAGCAGGGGGGTTTATTACTAGTCAGTTCTCATCAGAAGGTCCCAACTCCATAGAAGGATGAAACCATAGAAATGCAGTACAAAAGGAACTGCCTGTTGACGACAGAGAATGATTTGAGGAATGAAGACTGCCGAGTAGTAGACAGACTTTAAGTTGAATCTTTCAAAATCCTGAAGAGAGAGGATTGTATTCCGGTGTCCGTGGTAAAACGATGCGTCGTTTGAAACCTGAGCCATGCTTCTTTAAACTGTGTCCTGATGGAGACTGGCTGGAGGCTGGATGGAGAGAGAAGCCTCGGGTAACATCTATCCATCCAGTTAGAGGCCCTGTATTTCTCTCTCTTTTCACCAGATCCAGTTCCACTGCAGTGTGTGTGGATGTGTGTACAGTATTTTCATGCATGTGGCTGGTGTGTGTGTGAAACAGAAAAAGGAGTTTAGGCCTTTACTGTTCACATACTCTGATTGGCTCCAGCATTGTGGTGGGGCAGTGGTCAGACCTATACTGCAATACAGGCCTTTGGGGGTGTGGTCACACCATTTAGGGGTGTGGTCAGATCCATACTGCAGCACAGGTGGGTTGTGGGTATGGTCACACCTTTTGGGGGTGTGATGTGGCTGCCAGATCATTGGGGGTGTGGTTGGACCAGTGGTTGGGGGAGTGTTCAGACTCGTAGTAACGGGCCTGCAGCTGCAGTGAGGGGCGTGGTGGAGCCACAGTCATAGTCCACATCCACATTGGTGTGAGCCCCTCCTCCCCCCATCAGTCTGCCCCCTCCAGGATACGGTCTGGCCTCCACCTGCCTGTCCCGGAAACTCTGGATGTAACTCTGTAGAGAGAGAGAGAGAGAGAGAGAGAGAGAGAGAGAGAGAGAGAGAGAGAGAGAGAGAGAAAGGGAGAGAGAGAAAGAGAGAGAGAGAGAAAGAGAAAGAGAGAGATTAATATTGCATGTTAGATCAGTGATGAGAGATAAAGTGAGAGAGACCGCAAGAGAGAGGAAAAGAGAGACAACATTTTTTGATGAATGACGATGAAGACTGAGTAAGAAGAGATGAGGAGAAGGGACAGTGGAAGCGAAAGACAACGAGAGAGAGAGAGAGAAAGAGACAGGGAGTACACTTGTACACTCACAGGCGATAGGACGTCCCCGTCAAATCGTCGTATAGGGTTGGGTTTCCTGCGATAGGCGGGCTCGGGGTGCAGGGGTTTGGGAGGGTGAGAGCTGTGGGTGGAGTCTCTCTGTTGCTTATTCCTCCTCTTCTTGATGCGGTCCCTCCGCTCCTCCTTTTGACGGATACGCATCAGCTGGACCCGCCGCTGCTGACGACTGATTATCACTGAGAGAGGGAGATGGAAGACGGGGTTCAGATACACACACATACACACACACACACACTCAAAGAACACACATACACACGCAACGACATTGCGCAGCTAGCAACAGATGTTTTAAAACAGGCACAAGAACGACCCAACACGCCCTTTGACAGTTGCCCTGCTCCACATGATTGTGTTCTGATTTTGGTCATCTTTTTATTTAGACTAGACAAGCAGAGCCAGGCACCATCTGGCAGCCAGGGAGTTCACCCAGCAATAATCTGCTTCTCTCTCTCTCTCTCTCTTCCCCTAAAGCTACCTGCTCTTTGTCTCTCCCCCTCCCTCTCTTTTTCTCTTTGTTTCTCACTCTTATTCTCATCTTTGTTTACATTCGGGCGGCAGGTAGCCTAGTGGTTGGAGCGTTCGGCCAGTAACCGAAAGGTTGCTGGATAGAATCCCCGAGCTAACAAGGTAAAAATCTGTCGTTCTGCCCCTGAGCAAGGCAGTTAACCCACTGTTCCCCGGGCGCCGAAGACATGGATGTCGATTAAGGCAGCACCTCTCTGATTCAGAGGGGTTGGGTTAAATGCGGAAGACGTATTTCAGTTGAATAACTGACTAGGTATCCCCCTTTCCTTTCAAGCACCTCTCTCTCTCGCATATAAATAGCTCTGTCAGTCTCAAAATAAAAAGTCCACAAACTTCAGCATTGACGTCACTGTAACCCCTCCAGCCCCAGATCTCAGACTCACCCTTGGTGTGGGAGTATCCCTCTGCTGTCACCTTCCACTGTATTAGCACCCCCAGGAGCGTCAGAGCAGGCCACACCCCCAGCACCACCCAGGTGATCCAGCAGACGGGCCTCACTCTGGGCGCCGCTTTCACCCTCTCATACAGGTACAGCACCAAGGCAAACAGCTCCACAAAGTAGTCCAGCGCCACGGTGATCACCGCCGCCCCGAACACGGCCGTGGACACGGTGGTGAAGAAACGCTGCCATTGGAGGGTGAGAACGGCGAACAGCATGCCCAGGCCGAGCAGCACCCCCAGGGGGACCCAGACCGACCGCGGGGGGCTGTTCGACAGCTCCTCCATGCCCACCAGGGTAGCCACAGCCACCAAGAGGCCCAGGAGGAGACCCACCATGAAGAGACCCACGGAGCGAACCAGCATGGTGACCAGGCCGCAGAGGGTGCCGATGCCCAGGCCGATGCCCACAGAGGCCTCAACACTGAGCTGGGTGTCTAGGACGTGCTCCTTATAACACAACATGAAGATGACGATGGAGCCGAACATCAGGCCCGTCAGGAACATCACCGCTTTGAAACAACGGTACCCTGAGGAGAGAGAGAGACAGGGAGTTTGTCTTGAGCATAGAGATCCACTATAGTGGTGCTCTATTTAATTCTGCGGTCTTGAAATTGTCTTGTTTGACCATCTCTGTTATATGTTTACCGTGGCAATGTACATAAATGTACCAAGTCAATAGTTTATTCAATTAAATTGGATTCAGAATGCGAGAGACACATTTTCATCTGAGAGAAAGAGAGAGAGAAAGAGAAAGAGAGAGAGAAAGAGAAAAAGAGAGAGAGAGAGAGAAAGAGAGAGAAAAAGAGAGAGAGAGAGAGAGAGAGAAAGAAAGAGAGAGAGAGAGAGAGAGAGAGAGAGAGAGAAAGAGAAAGAGAGAGAGAGAGAGAGAGAGAGAGAGAGAGAGAGAGAGAGAGAGAGAGAATTGAGATGATTATCCTATGCATGCCCCCGGAGCGGCTAAATTCTCCAGAATATCAGCTCAGTGTTGCTTACATAATCTCATCACTGTGCTTCACCTTTAATAACTGTTAATCATAGTGTCAGAGAGGTTCTGCTGCTGTGACAGATGCACATTACCATTGAGACTAGTGAATCACGCCTCAGTGTTTCCAAGGAGGAAGGAGCTATGGCCTAACAACCGCTACAAAGAATCCCTTTTTGCTCACCGAAGAAGCAGTAGATGATGCCGAAGAGGCAACACATGGAGCACACGATGGAGGGCACCACTTTGTACCGCCGGCCCGTCTCCTCGCAGCCGTCCAACCGCTCAGGGTTAAGGTCCTGAGGGGGCGGGGCCAGTTTGAGCGCCAGCGTTTGCAGCGTGGACGTCATGGAGACCAGAGAGTGATGGAGTGATGGAGAAAGTGAGAACGAGAGATGGAGGGATTGGGGTTTTCAGGAGAGGGAGGAGTAGGGCAGGGAAGATCAGGGAGCATTTCCCATCCACAAGAATCCACCTGTAGAGAGAGAGAGAGAGAGAGAGAGAGAGTGAAAGAGAGATTGAAAGAGAGAGTGAAAGAAAGAGCGCAAGAGTGAAAGAGAGAGAGAGCGAGAGAGAGCGAGCGAAAGAGAGTGAAAGAGAGAGAAGGTCAACGTTAGACATGTTTGCATTTACAATAGCTGTTGCAAAAATCTCCACCCACACACACACACACACACACACACACACACACACACACACACACACACACACACACACACACACACACACACACACACACACACACACACACACACACAGGTGTGTAAGTAGAGCAGTGATCAAAAGTTACAGGGGACAGACTCCGTCGTGTTTGGATCAGGCATTTCAGTATGAATACCATCTCTCAACATGTTGGAACAAACATCAAAGACACAGTCGGATTGCTCTACACGCGTGTTCTTCTATTTGAACAGTGACGGACTCTCTCCCACACAAAGACACTGACATATGCTTCGCTAAAGCTCTCACCCAACGACCTCGTTCCCCTCATTCCCACTCCTCCTCCTTTGTTCTCTCTCTCCCCGTCTCGGTCTCTCCAGCCTTCCGTGCGAGGAGGTTTCTGGGTCAGATGTTGGGTTACATAAGGAGCCCAGTGTGTGTTAGTGAGCTACTCTGACTCTCACTGGAGCTGTTGCTGGTGAGATATTCATGAGCTCCATATTGTTCCCAGTATGCATCACTTTACCTCCCCGATGCCTCGCTGTCGCTCATCCTCACCTGAACATCACCCCACCCCTTCTTGCGTCGCTCTCTCTCTCTCTTGCTCTCTCCTTCCTTCCTTTCTTCTCTCTCTCCTCCCCTTTCTCTCTCCTTCATTCCTTTCCTCTCTCTCCTACCCTTTCTCTGTCCTTCCTTCCTTTCCCCTCTCTCTCCTCCCCTTTCTCTTTCCTTCCTTCCTTTCTCTCTCTCCCTCCTTCCTTTCCTCTCTCTCCTCCCCTTTCTCTCGCCTTCCTTTCTTTCCTCTCTCTCTCCTCCCCTTCTGTCTCCTTTTCTCTCCCTTTCCCATGGCAGGTTTTATTATTCCTCTCCCAGAAGGTGTGGCTCTGACAGCTATGGGGTTACTGCAAACAGGTTTCACACCATTTAACATCATAGAAGTGAAGGTGCTGCTTGGGTAGAAAGTATTAGCATGTCAGCATTTACCAAGGCCTCTGCATATGCATAAACCAGAAAGCCAGGTGTGTGTGTGTTTCTCTGTGTGGCTCAGTGCCCGTGTCAGGCCTGATCAATGGCCCAGCATGAAACGGTGTGTCTGAAGTGATGCATCATCCACCTGAAGGGAGAGGTTGTGAGGGAGAGTAAACACATTGATATGAATGAACTGAAGCTGTACTAGAGGACGGTAAAGGCTGTATCCTAAAGAGACCTGAGGAGTAATGGAGAGCTCAGAGGAGAACCTAGTGAAAACCTGATCCCTGGCTGACTCTACAGTATCAACTGGGATTCATGAAATCCTCCCTGAGGTATGGATTAAAAATAGAATTGGGTTGGAGGCCTTCTCTTTTGCACTACGCCAACATGTACTGCGCTAAAACAGGATTGGACAGGGCTCTATGTATGGGGTAGGTGTATACCTACATGATTAGCTAATACGTTATAGCATTAAGAAACATGTCCAGTAGGATTGCTAATTTAGATAGAAGTGGACAAGGGACAATAGGATTTTCTGTCTTCTTCTGACACTGACTAAATCCTTCCAAACCCATAAATCACATCTAGCCCCTAGAGGCTCTCCTCTCATCCAAACATGTTATAATAATAATCATCTTTCCGTGAGGATTACTCCATCTCTGCTGAAACACCCGAGAGCGGAATGGAGCGCCACTAAGCTGTTCTAGAAGCAGATCCAGGGTTAGAATAGAGAGTTTCTATGTTCACAAGAGTTCATCTGTTGAAAAACACAGTTCAGTTGAACACAAGCTTGGCAATCTTTCACAATAACAACTTCCCACTTCCTGTCTGTTGTCATGACGACAAGAGGATGTTTGGATTCCGAGCATGTCCTGGTCCAAGTTGCTTGTCTGACCAATGGAAGAGCTGCCTAAACCACCATAGCAACAGTCAGAGAGCCAATCAGTGCCCGTCTGGCTGTTCCTCTGTTGGTAAGTATTTCCCTCCTCTCCTGGTTCACAGCTTTCAGCTCTCTCCCTTTGGCAAGTCACCCCTCATGTCAGATGTAAGCAATGACTCAAGATACAGAACACACACAGTGGCCTTGCTGGTTTCTTTTGCCTCACATTCAGCTAGTTGTGACAAAAGACTAGAGTGCGTGTGAATGTGTGAGCCCAAATCACACGGGGAGATGTCCGTCAACGGCGTGAAAGTGGTGTGTGAGAGAAGCGAGCGTCAATTCACAAACACTGCGTAGCGTATGCTAACGTAATTGTCATGAAAACCCATTATAAATAGGTATTTTTGTTATGTTCGATGTGTAGGCTAGCCCCTGTGAGTTATTGTTGTGAATCAACTTATTTGTCCTACGGAGCCACCTGGGCTAAACAGTTGTTATGCTAGCTCACGAACGTGAGGAGAGTTGTAGCTTGTAAACCCGAGCCGTTTATAAAGAACTAGCCAAGTCTCGTTCTTTCTACATAGCAGTATTCTCTCTTGAAATCCGAGTTCCTCAAGTTATGCCTAGCTATGATCGATATCAACACAGGTAGGCTGCAAATATTTCACTGATATTGATCAACCTTAGCTTTCGGGCCTACATATACATGTTTGGTCTACTTAGCACAGGGAAGATCATAACAATTTCTCTTAATTATTTTTCTACAAACGACCCACTCCATCCTTAGACCAAATTTGATTAATTTGAACCAAGGCACTTACTAACCATATACTTTGGTTGAACTTTATTAATCAAATCGGCTGTAAGCTACAACCGTGATAGCCTAACGGTACTGCCAAGAAATGACACTGACAACATGATATATATCATTCTAATGTGACGCAGTTGACGCCCGCGGCTCGTCTGCTCTCTCATTCCCTCACATGCATTCTCATTCCAGCGTGAGCGTTAAAAACAAATCACTTCTCGTGTGATTTGGTCTTTACAGTGTTTGAGCGGGCAGATCCAAGGACAGAGGGAGGAAGGCACAGAACAGAAAAAGACAATGAGGGGGTGGGAAGGGACAAGTGGTGTGAGAGATAAAATGTCAACACTAGAGGCTGGTGTGAAAGTGTGGACTAGTAGAATAGCGTTAGATCCTAAATTTAGTCCCAGACATTTTAAGATCCATATGGCGCGTCTATACACTGGTGATTATCTGGACAGGGTGGAAACTGCAAACACACTCATTAAATGGCTTTCCACGTCACATCTTTTTAGAACAGAATCAATCTAGTAACTGGTGTTTTTCCTGGTCAGGTCACAGGTTCAGGACAAACTCAGGATCTAAGAATATCATATGATAGAGGGCAAAGTGGTGTGGATGATACCATGGTATATACTGTAGGTGCTGTGAAGTGTAGCGGGCTATCCTGTGAGATGGGTGGAGTCTGTCCGTTGGCCAGCGACATCATGTTCTAGTCTAGCAGACATCCAGCTGTGTTATTCCCCAACGGGCCTGTGTGTGTTTGTACGGTCTATGACTTCCCCTTGGCCAGTGGGGCAACCATAGCAGACAGCTGTACTTGCTGACATCATCTCATCTGACAGATGCTCAAATCTACTCAGCCATGTGTTAACAGACAGCGTTAATATAGCTGCTATGACGCCCCTTTATATGGTGTCTGCTGGTGTGGACAATGGTTGGGACAAATTAGAGACTTCACTGAATGGACAGTGGGCTTTATAGGTCAACCTTAGGAATAGGAAAACGACAATAGCATATGTGGAAAAAAGGCATGTTTACAACATGATACTGTACCCGCCTCCCACTTCTACTCTCACATGAATGAATGTTCAAAAGGCCCTATATAAAAACATGTTGAGGCATTTCTTACTCCTACTCCACAGGACATTTCTAAGTTACCCCAAACTTTTGAATGGCAGTGTACATATACACACACATACAAACACATACACACCCAGCTGGAACTCTCCTTCTGGTCAAACCTGCTCCCTCTCTCTCGCTCTCAATTCAGTTCAATTCAAAGGGCTTCATTGGCATGGAAAGCCAATATGAGGGTTTGTGCTCAGGCTAGAATCACCTCCAGACTGAGGGTTTGTGCTCTCCCTCTCTCTCTCTCCCTCTACTCATTCCAGGGTTTTACTTTATTTTTTACTATTTTCTACATTGTAGAATAATACTGAAGACATCAAAACTATGAAATAACACACATGGAATCATGTAGTAACAAAAAAAAAAGTGTTAAACAAATCAAAATGCATTTTAGATTTTAGATTCTTCAAAGTAGCCAACCTTTGCCTTGATGACAGCTTTGCACACACTTGGCATTCTCTCAACCAGCTTCATGAGGTAGTCACCTGGAATGAATTTCAATTAACATGTGTGCCTTTTTTGAAAGTTAATTTGTGGAATTTCTTTCCTTCTTAATGCGTTTGAGCCAATCAGTTGTGTTGTGACAAAGTAGGGGTGGTATACAGAAGATAGGTATTCCAAGCAAAAACCAGACATACAGTCGCAAAAAACGTCAAGCTCTATGATGAAACTGGCTCTCATGTGGACCGCCACAGGAAAGGAAGAGCCAGAGTTACCTCTGCTGCAGAGGATAAGTTCATTTAGAGTTACCAGCCTCAGAAATTGCAGCCCAAATAAATGCTTCACAGAGTTCAAGTAACAGACACATCTCAACATTAACTATTCAGAGGAGACTGTGTGAATCAGGAGTTCATGGTTGAATTGCTGCAAAGAAACCACTACTAAAGGACACCAATAAGAAGAAGAGACTTGCTTGGGCCAAGAAACACAAGCAATAGACATTAGACCAGTGGAAATCTGTGCTTTGGCCTGATGAGTCCAAATGTAGACATTTGGTTCCAACTGCCTTGTTTTTGTGAGACGCAGAGTAGGTGAACGGATGATCTCCGCATGTGTAGTTCCCACCGTGAAGCATGGAGGAGGAGGTGTGATGGTGTGGGGGTGCTTTGCTGGTGACACTGTCTAATTTATTTAGAATTCAAGGCACGCTTAACCAGCATAGACACAGCATTCTGCAGTGATACGCCATCCCATCTGGTTTGCGGTTAGTGGGACTATCATTTGTTTTTCAACAGGACAATGACCCAACACACCTCCAGACTGTGTTAGGGCTATTTTACCAAGACGGAGAGTGATGTAGTGCTGCATCAGATGACCTGGCCTCCACAATCACCCGACCTCAACCCAATTGAGATGGTTTGGGATGAGTTGGACCACAGAGTGAAGGAAAAGCAGCCAACAAGTGCTCAGCATATGTGGGAACCCCTTCAAGATGGTTGGAAAAGCATTCCAGGTGAAGCTGGGTGACAGAATGCCAAGAGTGTGCAAAGTTGTCATCAAGGCAAAGGGTGGCTACTTTGAAGAATCTAAAATATATTTTCATTTGTTTAATACTTTTTTGGTATTTTTTTTGGTATTACATCTACAATGTAGAAAATAGTAAAATTAAAGAAAAACCCTGGTTTGTGTAGGTGTGTCCAAACTTTTTACTGGTACTGTATATATATGTGTGTGTGTGTGTGTGTACAGAGGGATGACAGTGAAAGGAGTGGTCATTTCTGATTGATTCTAGTGGGGTGGGGAAGAGAGGGGAAAGAGGGGCTAGGAGGGACAGGAAGCCATGGCTTTAGTCAGCCCCAGATCATCTTGCTGAGCGCCTCAGCTCTTAGCAACATGGAGATGAATATGTTTGACTGTATGTGTGTGTGTGTCTGCAATGCTGATAAGCCTCATTAACGAACAGGACCAATCTCTATAGTACTCTCTGAGAGAGTTGCTCTTAGCTGACATATCATAGTTATGTGTGGCACCACAGTGTAGTGACTGACTGTATGTTTAGGATGGAAATGTCAGTGCTTCTGTAGAAATGTCATCAAAGCCTTCAAGGAGAGGGCTGACTAACTATGTGGCTGAGTATTCTAACAAAGTCTTCCGTCAGTCTCATTTAGATACACCATTCAGTACTGATCATTGTTGTATGTGGGTGACTATATTTCTGCGTCTGCGCCACAGTCGTCGTGACTGACGCCTAGCCAAAGCGTGTACCAAATAAGTAGCCCAGTGAATGACTGGAGACACAGTCAGGAACCCCACACACACACACAGCCCACTCAAGCCTCTTCCTGCAAGCTGTTGTCGTGCTACAGCCTGGCAGTGCCGTCTGGAGGTGATGTAACCAAAGAATTAACCATGCTGACTGGTGACTACCCACAACCCACCATACAGGAACTGGACCCGCTCCAGTCTCCACAAACACACAATCAGCAAGTCATCGGTTGCATCCCAAATGGCACTCTATTCCCTATGTACTGCACTACTTTTGACATGAGCCAAGTGCACTAAATAGGGAATATAGTGTACGCACACATAGTAGAATACTCATCCTCCTACGGCTCCACAGAGACCTTTGATATATGTTTAAGGACAGTATGTACCTTGGTGTATGAGTGTGTGAGTATGTGTGTGTGTGTGTGTGTGGCTGCCTCCATTACTCCATTAGCAGATTGCACTAACCTATTTAGTCATCGCCGTGCTCTTCTCAATACAAACAAATGTGTCACTACAGATGCCAGTCTGTTTCTCAGCTCCCCTCTCGCTCTCTCTCTGTCCCTCTTGGTTTTTCTTTCCTCTGTGTCACAGTGACACAGAGAAGAACACCAGTGGACATGTGCAGGGACGTCACCTTGTATGATCATCCCACTGTAGTGAGTGGGAATCAGCAATAACACGTGTGATACCCAGCACAGGCTTGGCTTCCAATGCAAACCTTTATTTAACTAGGCAAGTCAGTTAAGAACAAATTATCATTTACAATGACGACCAAACCCGGACGTCGCTGGGCCAATTGTGCGCCGCCCTATGTGATACAGGCTGGATTTGAACCAGGGACTGTAGTGACGCCTCTTGCACTGAGTTGCAGTGCCTTAGAGCGCTGCGCCACTCGGGAGCCATATAGCATAACTCTCATATGTACGACTACACATACAATCTTGAAACTATGAAAGATGTATCTGACAACTGGTAGGTTCTTATTTTTCAGAGTAAATAACTCACGGACACTAGAGAAGCTGAACCAAGTTGAAATCTTCCAAAAGGGTCGACACAGCTGTATTCAGACAAAGCCATGTTCCCACCACTACCAGTATATATACTCTAGAGGTCGAACCGATTAAAATCGGCATGGCCAATTAATTAGGGCCGATTTCAAGTTTTGATAACAATCGGTAATCGGCATTTTTGGATGCCGATTATGACCGATTACATTGCATTCCACGAGGAAACGGCGTGGCAAGCTGACCACCTGTTACGCGAGTGCAGCAAGGAGCCAAGGTAAGTTGCTAGCTAGCATTAAACTTATCTTATAAAAAACAATCAATCTTCACATAATCACCAGTTAACTACACATGGTTGATGATATTACTAGGTTAACTAGCTTGTTCTGCATTGCATATAATCAATGCGGTGCCTATTAATTTATCATCGAATCACAGCCTACTTCGCCAAACGGGTGATGATTTAACAAAGGCGCATTTGCGAAAAAAGCACAATCGTTGCACGAATGTACCTAACCATAAACATCTTTTGCCTTTCTTAAAATCAATAGACAGAAGTATATATTTTTAAACCTGCATATTTAGTTTTATATATAAATAAAAAAATATATATATATATATATAAATAAAGAAAATCGGCCGATTAATCGGTATCGGCTTTTTCTGGTCCCCCAATAATCGGTATCGGTATGGAAAAATCATAATCGGTCGACCTTTAATATACTCCAATGTAGGCACTCCTCCTTCTCTCCAATCCTCACATCTTATGGTTCCACAGGAAGAGGGTAATAGGATAGTAAACCATAATTTCTCCCATCGGGGGATCTGACCTGACCTCAACCCCTCCTTCGCCTAATCCACAGGTAGCAATCCTGTGACTTCTTCCACCCAACAAATTCCAATTCCTCTGTCTTTATACAGAGAACCATTCACGTTTGACATTAAAAGCCAGTCTCTTTCACTCCTTTATATACTATGCTTCTGATCTATCATGTCTTTAGTATCTCAATGTTCAAAGTTTACCCCGAATCCAACACAGCATACCTTTGTCGCATTTCTCAATCCCAAAGGGATATGTTGAAGAAGAACATGGGGTGAGAGCAGGAAGTGAATTACATGAATGAGACCTGAGACTACACAGAAGAAAGGTAAGAAAGGGTGAATAAGAGCAGTATAAAGAAAGAAAGCAAGACGAAAGATAGGCCAGATCTGCCAATGGGCTCCCCATTCCCCAGTGTTTGCTTACGTAACCACTTCATAATGCATTACTCACTGTGTCACTGTGTTACTGCTGCTGTGGGCTTTAGTCTGTCGCTGCTACTAAATGTCTTTATAGACTTCATCAGATGTTTTCCCACTGTGTTACTGCTGCTCTGGGCTTCTGGTCTGTCGCTGCTACTAAATGTCTTCATAGTGTTCCCCAGATGTTTCCCCACTGTGTTACTGCTGCTCTGGGCTTCTGGTCTGTCGCTGCTACTAAATGTCTTCATAGTGTTCCCCAGATGTTTTCCCACTGTGTTACTGCTGCTCTGGGCTTCTGGTCTGTCGCTGCTACTAAATGTCTTCATAGTGTTCCCCAGATGTTTCCCAACTGT
The DNA here is from genome assembly GCF_029448725.1 of Salvelinus fontinalis. Taxonomy (NCBI): domain Eukaryota; kingdom Metazoa; phylum Chordata; class Actinopteri; order Salmoniformes; family Salmonidae; genus Salvelinus; species Salvelinus fontinalis. Next base: position 14,082,945 of record NC_074705.1, read on the forward strand.
GTTACTGCTGCTCTGGGCTTCTGGTCTGTCGCTGCTACTAAATGTCTTCATAGTGTTCCCCAGATGTTTTCCCACTGTGTTACTGCTGCTCTGGGCTTCTGGTCTGTCGCTGCTACTAAATGTCTTCATAGTGTTCCCCAGATGTTTCCCAACTGTGTTACTGCTGCTCTGGGCTTCTGGTCTGTCGCTGCTACTAAATGTCTTCATAGTGTTCCCCAGATGTTCTCTCACTGTTTTGGAGCTAGGAGGACAATTAGTGTGCTTTCTTAAAAAATACAATGAAGCAAGCGCACCCATTTTTTTCAGGAAATATACATTTTCAAGTTGTATTTATTCTATTGGGTGTAATTCTTTTTTCATGTCCAACCCCACAGTCACACAGATACAAAATGGTGGCTGTGTTGCCAGTCCCTTTCCTTTTTTGTTTCTTATCTCCTCCATCATCTACTTCATAATCAGTTGTCTGATCAAGCAAGATTGCATCATTCCATTCTCTCTTTCTCTCAGTTCCTCCCGTCTTCCTTCCCCTATCGCTTGTTGCAGATATCTTTGGGTTCGCCAGTCTTATCTCGTGTTCTCTCCCCAATTGAATTTCAAGAACATAACCAAAAGAAACACCTAGTGCAGAAACAAGGTTGTTTTGCCCACTTTGTACAAAATAATAAAATGCAGTACTACAGGATATTTCTTAACGTAGCTCTTTATTAGCTAGCTATAACTGGCATGTTCACATATCGCCAACCAGGATCAAAACTGATCATGACGTAACCATCTGGGTGGTCTTAACCAATCATAGCGCAGTATGATATGGCGGTAAAATGCATCCAATTATAATTCCGTATGTTTACACATATGAATATTACATCCCCCTTCTTTTAAAACAAAAGAAAAATGTTTACATATTCTAAGCGTTTCTTTTGAAAACATGCTCTGCAGTTTGAACTCAAGGTAAGTAACCATTTATATTGCATACTACACCAACTGAATCAACATAGACTCTGAAACAATGATCCAACATACTGTTACTTTTCGAACAAGGGATTCTCAGCAACTCAGCTTTCACAGTAGAAATACATCTTAACATTTCAAACAAATACAATACCAAAGCATTTCAAGTGAACTTTCAATAACAAGTTTACAGTCTGGAACTCTTTTAGGGCAGCGATCCGCCTACACCCGTTGACATTTCACAGGTCTAGGACAGCTCCGGGCTTGACCTCTCCCCCTGACCTTGTGTGATATGATGCTGAGCATGCTTCTGTGTCAGTCAACAGTTCTTGTGGTGTTGCAGGTAAGTATGGTGTATGTTGTGCTGTGTGTGTGTTTAGTCCATCACGTTCTCTTTCAGGGGAACAGTTCATCTCATCAGTGTGTTGTTCTTTTGTGTTCAGTAGGTGACGATGATTGCGGCGGTACACCGCTCCTTCTGCGGTGCGGACGTGATATGAACGTTCAGTGTCAGCTGGCTGGATGACGACTGCTGGCTTCCAGAGGCCATGCTCCTGGATTCAAACTGACTCTCCGTCGATCAGTGGTGGCAGTGGTCTAGCTGACCTGTCGTAGTATCGCTTTTGTTGTTGTTGTCTCTGTGCACGTTTTTCATGCATTTCCTTGTAGCTGACGACCTCAGGTTGTAGCTGCTGGTTGGTGCTGGGAAGGATTGAGCGAAGTCTGCGGCTCATCAACAGCTGGGCTGGTGATTTGAAGTTGTCAACTGGAGTGTTGCGGTATTCAAGGAGACTAAGGTAGGGGTCTCTCTTGTCTGCTTTTGCTTTATCCATGAGTGATTTGGCAATCTGCACAGATTTTTCAGCAAGGCCATTACTTTGAGGGTAATGCGGGATTGTGGTGATATGTGTGAACTCCCATGCTTTTGTGAAGGATTCAAACTCATTTGATTTGTAACAGGGCCCATTGTCAGATATTAAAGTCTCTACAATGCCATGCCTGGCAAAGGCTGCTTTCAGCTTGTGTATCACAGCTGCAGATGTGGTGCTGTGAAGCTTGTCGAGTTCGAAGTATCTGCTGTAGTAGTCCACTGTTACGATGTAGTCCTCGTCGTTCTAGGTAAACAGATCGGTTGCCACGACCTGCCAGGGTCGGTCTGGGATACAGTGAGGTAACATTTGCTCTTTGGTGTTTGAGGGGCGTCGTTCAAGACATATGGCGCATTTACCAACAACGTCCTCTATTTGTTTGCACATTCCGGGCCAAAACAAAATGTCCCGTGCTCTCTGTTTGCACTTTTCCATGCCCATGTGTCCAGCATGGATCTTTGTCAAAATCTCTTCTCTGAGACTGGTAGGAATAATGATTTTATCTTCTTTGAAAATTATTCCGTTGATCTGTGATAGTACATCACGATGGTTCCAGAATTCTGAGACGCTCTGAGGGCATTTTCTCCTCTACTCAGGCCATCCATCCTGTATGACTTTCCTCAGCTGTGCGAGTTGCGAGTCCTTTTCTGTTTCTGCTTGGATCTCCTTCAGTTTTGTGTCACTAACTGGTAAGTTGCTGTACACAGTGTGCACTTGCATGTCCATGCCTTCACTGAGGCTGCTGTCCTTATAGGTAAGAAACTTCCTGGAGAGCCTGTCTGCGACAGGGATGTCTTTGCCTGGACGGTGAGTGATTGTGAAGTCGTATTTTTGTAGTTGAAGGATCATTCTCTGTAGCCTTGGCGGGGCTGCGGCTAGTGGTTTCCTCATAATTGACTCAAGGGGCTTGTGTTCGGATTCCACAATGACTTGTCGTCCATATATGTACTGATGGAAACGTTTACATCCGAACAGAATGGCGTAGAGCTCCTTTTCGATTTGAGCGTAGTTGATTTCACAGTCTGTGAGATTTGGAAGCGTAGCCAATGGGCTTTCCTTCTTGCAGTAGCACTGCACCTAGTCCATACTTCGACGCGTCCACTTGGAGTCTGAGCTCTTTGTCGGGGTCGTAGTAGGCAAGGATTGGTCCTGGTTCTCTCGTGATCAAGTCTTTCACATTCTGGAAAGCAATGTCGTGTTGCTTGTCCCAGAGAAACTCACTGGACTGCTTTAGCAGTTGACGCAGGGGTGCATTAGCATTGGAGAGGCTGGCTGCGAACTTGGCTAAGTAGTTGACCATGCCAAGCACTGTTTCCAGCTCTGCACTGTTCTTTGGTGGCTCCATTTCTTTTATAGTTGAGATCTTCTGTGGATCTGGCTTGATTCCAGTCGCTGTGAGAAGATGTCCGAAGTAGCTGACCTCTAGTGCCGACTGTGCTCTTCTCGGGGTTGAGCCGGACTCCTCTCTCGCGGGACCTCTGCAGCATCGCGCGGAGGTTTCAGTCGTGCTCCTCTTTGGTTCGACCATAGACAAGAATGTCTTCCACAATTGCCACAACTCCGTCGAGGCCTTCGTACACTTCGTCGCTCTTTCGCTGAAACTCATCTTGGGCTGAGATAATCCCAAAAGGCAGGCGACGGAACCTGTAGCGTCCAAACGGTGTGTTGAATGTTGTGAGCTTGATAGCCCAGTAGCCTGATCTAGCGTCCATGACACTGAAGTAGTGTGCTCCCGCTAGCTTGTGTGTGATGCCATCTAGCGTCGGTAAAGGATAATGGGGGCGTTTGATAGCCTTGTTCAAGTCTCTTGGGTCGAGACATACTCGGAGCTTGCCTGTGCGTGATTTCTCCACCACCACTAACGCATTTACCCAGTCAGTCGGTTCTGTAACCTTAGTGACTATGTCAGATTGCTCCATGCTCTCCAACTCTTTCTTCAGACGGGCACGGAGAGCAAGGGGAATCTTTCTCGGTGGGTAGACCACAGGGATTGCGTCTGGGTCAAGGTGAATGGTACATTCTCCTGGGAATAATCCTATTCCTGTAAAAACATCAGCAAACTCCTCCAGTACATTGTCTGTCTCTACTGGTGCTGTCACTGATAAAACTAGCTTGATGAGGTCCATGTCTAAACATGCTTTAACCTAAGACCTAGCACTGCAGGGGCTCTAGTGTCAACAACGTAAAAGTCCAACATCATGTCACTTTCCTTGTATTTGCATTTGAAAGTGTATGTGCGTTTTACTGGGAGCTGTTCAGCACCATAACCAGTCAGTCTGCGGGTGGTGGGCTGTAGCTCGCACTCAGATGTCAAGCTGCAGTACTTATTCAGAGGAATAATGTTTACTTGTGCACCAGTGTCTAGTTTGAACTTTAGCTCTGTGCCTTGTGTTCCTATCTCAATGTCAGCAGAGGCTTGCTCTGTCTCTGATATTTGACTTGTCTGTGTCACTGAATCAATAAACAGTTCATCAGCGTTTGACTCTTTGATTGACATTTCATCTTCACTCACTGTGTGTACTGTTTTTCCACGGTAAGCTCTGCACACTTTTGCAAAGTGATTCCATTTGCCACATTTAGTACACTGTTTGCCTTTAGCTGGGCAATTTCCTTGTTCGCCATGCACTTTGTATCCACAATATCCACATGTTTTGAGTCTGTGTCGCTCTGTTTTGGAGTTGTGTCTCTCTCCGTTCTAAAACGCGCTCTCTGTGCACCGGAGGTGTGCTTTGATGTCAGCCTGACTGCGTGCACTGCTTGTTCACGTGATGCCGCGCGAAATGGTTTTCATCTGAGCCAGTGCTAGCTCGTGAGATCTGGCTATGTCGATAGCTTTGTCCAGCGTTACCTCAGACCCAACATTCAAAAGTTCTCTCTCACTCGCGGTGAGTGTATTCCAAATACAATACGGTCCCTGACCATCTCATCCTTGTTTGCATAATCACAGTCTTTCACAAGCAGACGCAGCTCTGTCACAAACTGTTCAAAAGACTCGCTAGCTCCCTGTACTTTCTCATGGAATTTGTACCTAGCGAAAATCGTATTGGTCTTCGGCACAACATATGCTTCAGAACGATCGTAGTATGTTTTAGGTACCTTTGATTCAGCCTCGGTAAGTGTCCATCTGTTGTAAATATCTCTCCCTTTTTCACCGATCCAGGAGTAGGTAGGTGCACTTTTCCTCTTCTCCTCTGTCCTTCAGAGGACCCGTGAACATTAGCTCCACATGCTGTTTGAACTTACGCCATGCATCGGGTAAGTTTGTAGACTCCCAGTCCATTCGAGGTGAAGGAACTCCAGATAAATCCATCTTTTAAGACCTTTTACTCTGACACCTTGCCTTGTTTTGCACGCTTTGTACAAAATAATAAAATGCAGTACTACAGGATATTTCTTAACGTAGGTATTTATTAGCCAGCTATAACGGGCATGTTCACATATCGCCAACCAGGATCAACTGCCCATGACCTAACCATTTGGGTGGTCTTAACCAATCATAGCACAGTATGATATGGCGGTAAAATGCATCCAATTATAATTCAGTATGTTTACACATATGAATATTACAGTTATGTAGAACGATTTGAAATCAATGTAGCCCGGCTGGTCCCAGATCTGTTTCTGCTCTCTTGCCAAGTCTTTATGGAATTGTTATGCCAAACATGTTTGGCTTGACAACGACAGCAAAAGGAGTTGGCAAGAGCGCAGAAACAGATCTGGGACCAGCCAGGCTAGGATGAAAGTATGATGCCCTCGTAACTGAAGGAAGCCCTGTGAACTACTGTGAGAATTCCGTGAGGTGTGTGACAGACTGAGCTCACGCGGTCACAGACTTATATCACACAGTCCTATCAGAGCCACTTTCCGATGAACTATAACTCGTGGAATGGACACGCGGGTTTGGCGCGATAACAGTGGCAGTTATCAATCAATATAGCTGTTCATTTCAACCCTTAACCTCTAAAGCTGCCTCGCATGTCGATCAATATCCATCACTGATGTGTGACTGGCTGTGGCCGCTGTGGAAACATGACAGGCTGTGTCACCGTGGTAACTAGGACAACTGTGGTGGCAGGCAGATCATCGGTGTGTATGTCAACAGACTCACGTGTTTCCCCACACAGTCCCGTTGAGAGCCAGGCTGCTGTGTTGGGGCACCATAGGGACAATGAGAAACCCTTGAGGGGGGCGATAGATAGCGATTCAACTAAATGTCAAATCCTACCAAAGAGAGGAGACAGAGTGTTAGACTTGGCCGCTACAGGCTAATTGTTGGCCTGTTATTTGTCCTCTACCCCCTCTGGTTCTGGTTGTGATACTAGGGCCCAGGCAGAGCTTCTTCGTGGAGGCCCAGGCAGAGTGGTGTGGACCTGGGCAGACGAGGATGTGTTCAAAAGTTTCTCTCACTCGCAGTGAGTATATTCCAAATACAATACGGTCCCTGACCTGCATTCTAGCTGTTTGGGGTTTTAGGCTGGGTCTCTGTACAGCACTTCGAGATATTAGCTGATGTACGAAGGGCTATATAAAATAAACTTGATTGTCTGGCCTGGGGATCACCTGGTTAGACAGTCGGTGGCACATAATGGGCAAATAAAAATGATCTTACTTCGGTAAATCCTGCCTGGTATAGCAGATAATGGCCTAGTGACAGCAACGGTCACGTAAACCCAGTTGGCGCTCATCAATGGATCAGCTAGCCCATCAGACTGGATGGACTAGAAATCTCTTCATTCTGCCCATAAAAGGGGGTGGTGGTGATGGTGGGGTGGATCCGGGGGCAGATAGAGAGAGAACGATGGGTTTATCTATGAGAGCTTTGTGTGTCAGCGGACATGGCCATGAATGTTACCAATTGTTTCCCCCAGCAGACTGCGGAGGCTGCAGCTCCTACACTCTCTCTGGGATGGAGTTCCTTTGGAGTCGTTAATGAACTGAACAGACCACTTAACGCATCTCTCAAAAGAGACCCAGGCAGTCTAGTGGGAATCTAAGGGAGTCGAATTCCTTCTGTGTGTGGACCTAGAGGTGACTTGCAGTGGTTTATTACACATACAAAGAGTCTCTCTCTACTGACTCTTCTAATATAATTGAATTGATTCACCTGTATTTATTCACTATAACAAATGATTGAGATCCAGAAACAAAGGATAGACCTTAAGCAGTTGTAAAACTAAATCCAGCGTATTACGGTTTATGCTTTTCATACTTACGATTCAGTTAGTCCCAGTCTGTGTCAGTCTGATCTGGTGTTAATCTTGGTGTGTGTGTATGTGTTCTGCACGTAGACAGATAATGAGATTGGGACCTGCTATCTGTATCTGTAGCCAGGAGGAAGGACAGCAGAGGACTGGATTAATTCTATTACAATCCATCTCATTCACACTCCTCGTGCACACACGATTCACCTCAATTCACATCCCTTTCCCTTATTCACTCTCTCCATCTCTCTCTGTATCCCACAACTGTTATATGGCATCTTCTGCCATCATTCCTTCATACATGTACATCCCATTCCCCATCTCTCTCTACTCTTCTTCCCCCATGTCCCCGCTTCTTTGAGTGTGAACGCTGTTATTAGTCTTGACTTAGCGTTGTCATTGTTACATAACTGGGACAGATGACTAACAAAAGGCTCGGTCTCCTCCTGCAGTATAGGCCCCTCAGTGTTCACAACCCCCCCCCCCCCCCCCCCCCACTCCCACTGAACCCCTACACACTCTCTCCCTGTACACCCTGAGGAAGGAGTTCGATAATATCCCAAAACATCCCACTCTTGATCATTCAGGAACTGTATCTTGCTGCATAATGATTCACCTCCTCTCTTCTCACCACCTACTCATCCCTCTATACTCTCAAATGTTTCCTTTCCTTGTCTCTTTTTTCATTTTTCTTCGCAATGATCCAAATGAATGATTGAATGATTTGTTCCTCGAATTCGGAGGCGATGATGGGAAGGGAATGAGAGGAAGTCGTGCACTTAAACTACTGGCAGCCTGACACTTAGCCATCATTCAACCACACATAGCAGGCAATCAAGATATCTCAAGATATCTCTCTCTCCCTCTCTGAATTAAGTTATTTCATTTAACGCAACGTTAAATGCAAAAAAATATCTCAGCAGCTCATCAAGACATGGGATTAGACGCATAACTGTTTAACCATCATCATAATCCAAGGGATTAAAGCATCATAGTTACGCTCATCTCCATAATTAAAACAAATTCCATAATCTACATAAATCTGTGTACAAAAAAATGGTCACCCACATGTAAACAAAGGATTTCAGAATGTACAACAAAACACCTGTCTGATAAGCAATACAACATTCCTGTGTGTGTGTGTGTGTGTGTTGAGGAAGGACTTTTGCTTTGCAGTTCCTTAATTCAGGCTGCACGGTCATATGACCCCCGTCCATGACCCCTGACCTCTAAACTAGCACTGTCAAATAACAACACAGCAACGACCTCTGTCATGAGTCAATCAATAGTCTTCATGAACTCCCTCATCAATGGAGCTATCATGCAATTCAATCAACAGTGATAAATTAATGGGATAAATCAATGACTTGTTTTTGCTGTTAAAACAACAATGCTTCCATTGGTCGTTATGACAACACATGACAGTTAGGATGCCAATAAAGGGTCACGATGAGGACAGAGACAAGTAGATGGTCACTCAGCCACAGTGTTCCTATGTAGGTCTATTAACATTGACTGGTGCTGCCTGGCCTTTTCTGAGAAGAGGTTGGAACAGGACAGGTCAGAGGTCAGGATAATGGAGTGGAATCTAGGTGGTTCAGCTTTCCAATTGGATCAGTGTCAGGGCATGGCTGTTCCACTGCTGCCATGTAAATCAAATGGGCAACATGCTGCTTTATCTCCACCACTGACAAACACCATGTACGCACGCGCACACACACACACACCTTTCAGTGTGCGTGAGAAAGAAAACATGTCCGTGTGTTATCAAAGCCTGCGATTTCTCTGGAAGGCAGATGTTTACACTAGGAGACAGAATCTACACTAAACATGAGAAATATGGAGAGACATAGAGAGAGCGAGATCGGAAGAAAGAGCGAGAAATATGAAAAGAGAGAGACACAGACGCCAGATTGTTGTCGACAAGGCTCAAGATGTTGTCTGTTTGTTTTTCCCTCTAGGATCATTCAAACCAGTGTGCACCACCAACAGGCCAAGGAAACCCTTACGGCATGAATGCTGTGAGGGTTGACAGATTGACTGCCTCACTAGAACAATAACACACAGACAGCCATACAGTGATATCCTGTCTGTTAGGCGACAGAGCAGGTAGTATTATCTTCAATGTGTTTACCCTGTGACTCAATGACAACTGAATGCTTTCTTTCCACAACACACCAGTGAGACCTAAAGACTTAGTTCCCCGAGGTAATAGCCTAGGCTTTAGCTCAGTGGGCTAACCCACAGCATTGAGGTGCCCCGACCTGGCCTGAAACCCAGTCAGTCACACACACCTACACATCTATTTAGACTGGCTGTATGGCGGTGGCATTTCCCTGGGGTGCACTTTATAATACATGATCCTATGTTGCCTACCCAAAGCGTCTACACCACATTTGTATTGTAATGTAACGGACATTGACCCCGTGATAGAAGCACCATTGACTGTAATGGAATCTTTGCACACATTGCGCTTTGTGGACGTCATGGACATAGCTTTGCAAGGCAGAAATTAAATGATGTCATTGATGCTATTGTGCCGTCGGACCTAATTGATTAGATGTAAACAACAATTCTGTAGGATCAAATAATGCAACGGCAACTGTCATTTGACATTAGCGCCCGAACCCTAGCGAACCAATGGTCATCGTAGCTAGGCCTGTGGAAAATGGTTCTGCCTGGGATGCCCGAGGCATGGAATGTCCAGTCGAATGGTTCCTATAATGAACAAACAAAGAGGCGAACCGTCGGCGTCAACTCACCATCACAAAGCCTCAGCATCCTAAGAAGCACTGCCCCAGCCATTCTCTCCGCATCTTGCCCCAAAACGACTCATCCGAATCGTTCAGCATCCCTCTTTTTGAGGCGCGACGGATGTTTCTAGCTACTCCAGGTAATCCAACGTAGCCAGACACAAGACAACTGTAGCCTAATTCAAAAATATACAGTGACTAGTCTACATGATAGAACATACACTATCTATGTATAGCATCATTTTAGAGCTGTATCCTACATCTTCATCCAATCCACATTCGAGGCTTTGCAGAGTGCCGACGAAAATAATATGAGCGTCCAGGGTGTAGAGGAGACGTATCGCATCAGCAGGCTCAATAGGCTCATGACGGGGCATACCATTCTAGGGAAAAGTGCAGGGCTGGCTGGATGAGGATAAGAGAGCTCTAGGACAAAATATGGAGGACAGTGGTCCCGACCCATGTGAGATGTTCTGCATCGAATTTTTAAAAACTATTCAACATCAAATAAACATAAATATTTAACAAAATACATCCAGTGTTCTGAGTTGCCCTAAGTGGCTGTGGTCCGATAGGCTACTTGATAAATATGTCTAGGCTGGCTATTGGCCTATAATATAGCCCACATGTGAGATGTAAAATGTGGGCCTAATCATCCATAAATCTGCTGATAGCATTGGTGGCTATGTGACATGTACTGTAAAAAAAATGGCTTCAACTAGTTACAAGTAAATGAGTTAGGTTCTCAATTGAAACATTTTTTTTTGCATTTGTTGAAACCAAATATATGACTCAACGCCAACTGTTATATTTGATTATTAACAAACCTATATTTCAAGTTGCAACCTACTGTTTTTATTTTAACCCTCAACTGACTTTTCCTCGTTGGTTAAACCTAATAAATAACACAAATACAAACGAATATTTAACGTAAATATAACCCATCTTTCAATCTTTGTATGGACCACAGAGTTTCCAGCACTTGTTAAATGCTAATGTAGGACATAAAAAACTATGTGGGCACACAAGTTCACATTTCATAAAGACTTTTAATGAAGTAAAAGGTTGATGGCCAATACCCTAGACAAATATATAAGGTGTATTAGCAACTAATGATATTATATTAGAATGCCCTTCACACACACACACTCTGTGATACATTTCTCCTTAACACCAATGTGCATTTATTACAGGGCAGATTAATCTATATGTATTAGCTTCATAGTAAAGGTCAACAGAGCAAAGGCCCCAGTTATACACCTCCGAATAACCTGGTATGAATCAGGTTTGATTTCAGGGCATAGCCACAGGAAATGCAGCACCCCATGACAAATCTGCATTAAAAAAAGAATAAAAAAATAGATGTTTTTGAAAATATAATTTCTTCACAAAAGTAGTGCACCGGGCCTTTACTAGTCCTGTATTAGCAGACCGATATAGCCGTCTATAGCACGAACAAAAGTTATTTTTCAGCATCCCCTCCCCCCACCCAAACTACTACTGCGGCTATGTTTAAGGGGATCTAGGGGACTGGAGGTTACCACATCACAACACCCTCCTGTCAATCCCTTTCTATAACTCCCTGGCACCCTCCTCAGGCTCGGGGTAGGAAGCGCAGGTTGATGGGTTTGGACGGGATAAGCAGTGTTCTAGTCTTGGGCTCTGTGGTCGGGGCCCCATCCTCTGGCTGGATCTCATAATGCTGCATCAGCTGTCGAGGGGGGACAAGAATTCAAGTTCAAGGGTTTAGTGTTAATGAGCCACCTGGTTGTCTGACGTCTCTCTAGCCAGATAATCAGTTTACAACCATAACATTAAGTCTCTATAACGTCCCATGGCAACTGGGATAGTAAAAGCAGAATATGGCCCCACTCATAAAAATGGGGTTCGTCACACCTGTTGTAAGTTCCCACACACTCTTAGATTGCTTCTGGGGATTTACCATTAGCGAATCACCACAGATGATGGACGAAATCCAACAACAATCACCTCCAACAGTCTGTGGTAACATCATTTTGGCACTGATGGCTTTTTATTACTCAACACTTCCTTGGAAATCCCAATTAAATACTTGTCTTACTCACCCTGGAGAGGGCAAAGTACATCTCTAGCTCTGCCACTCTCTTGCCCACACAGGCTCTCACGCCCACCCCGAAGGGTATAGAGCTGTAGGGGTGGTGTTGGTACGACTCTGGATCCCCTCTCAGCCAACGCTCAGGCCTGAAACACTCTGCATCCACAAACTCCCCCTCGTCATGACTGGCAGCATAGTGACACAGATGGAACTGGGTCTGAGAGAGGGGAATAGGAAGTAGTAGACAGACAGGAAGTAGAGCGACTGACAGAATTTCATGGAAATTACAACTCATCCTTTGGGGAAGGAAATAGAGATTTTTTAAGTATTGACAAAGGTGAAAGAGAGAGATGTTGATATGTTTCTCTTCATCGCCTGCCCCTACCTTCTTTGGGAACCAGTAGTTGTCCACAACAACGTCATTGTCTACGGTTAGACGGCCATTCCCTGGAACTACAGGGTACATCCTGCAGAGAGAACAGCTTCAGCAACATGGGGAGCCTCTGTAGGAATGCCTTATATAAACCTTTGTGTGGCTAGGAATGTTCAGTATACCAGACCTGCCAACCCTTTAGAGTACCAGAAGCGCGCGGCAAATTGGAGATTCAACTCGCAAATTTAGTGCAAAGGCATTTTAGAAGCATTGCCTTTATTGCTAATACCGGACACTCATTATTTTTTTCATCGCACAGTCTTCTAAACTCCCCACTCCATTTAGTGATTATACTTTTGTAATGCTTTTTGTGACGTGGATCATAATCACAGTCTATCAGGTTGCGTGATCCTCGTCATGTTACGTGGAAAACACAACTAATGGGACGCAGAATTAAATGTATATCACACTCCAGTTACTGCGACCAGTTAGTTTTCGTATTTGCATTTAATTTCTTTCACTAGCAGATGCGAGTGAACTGCTGGCACTTTAGAGCCCACTGAATATCCATCTTATGTTCACTAACGTTAGCTTTAAACAATCAGTGTTAACCTTCCCACAACACACGGAGCTGAAAAGGGATTTGTCCATGTGTTTACGTACAGCTGACAGTCAGGAAACTCAGCATCACAACAAACAGGAGGGGCAGACACGGGGCAGCTACGTCCAATAATTATGTATTCATCTCCATGTCCGTTGACACAAACTCTGTACATGTCTGTGTGTTGCAGCTTGAGAATTGGGATGTCAGTGGATTTATTTTGATTAAAATGTAAAAAAATCAGGCCCTATTCATTACCTGCGTACACGGACAGAGAATTGCGTAGTTGGTATGCAAAATGCGTGCATGTTGGCTGGTCTGGTCGCATTGGTAATTGGTAAAGTTTTGATACACCTAAATACCGGAGAGTTGGCAATGGCAGGTTGTGATTCTGACCTAGATGGTGTTATTGAGCATTTGAATCATTCGAAAATCAAGGACACACAGGATAAATGGCTATGACCATATAGGAAGAGGTGGAGGGGGCCCATTTCCTTCTATAAGCCTGTCATCCAGGACCTCTATACCAGGCGGTGTCAAAGGAAGGCCCTAAAAATTGTCAAAAGACTCCAGCCACCCAAGTCATCAACTGTTCTCTCTGCTACCGCACAGCAAACGGTACCGGAGAGCTAAGTCTGGGAGCAAAAGGCTCCTGAACAGCTTCTAGCCCCAAGCCATAAGACTGCTAAATAGTTCACCATATAGCTACCTGGACTATCTGCATTGACCCTTTTTGACACATACTTACTCTAACACATACACACACTCACCCACAAATAAGATGTACACACAGGCACACATTTGCCACACACACACACACATCACATACGCTATTGCTTCCGTCTTATCTATCCTGTTGCCTGGTCACTTTACCCCTACCGATATGTACATCTCTACCTCATACCCCTGCACATTGACTCAGTATTGGTACCCCGTGTACATAGCCAAGTAAATATTACTCATTGTGTATATATATTCCTCGTGTTACAATGTTTTTTATTTATTATTACTAAAACATATATATTGTATTCTGCATTGTTGGGAAGGGCCGTAAGCATTTCACAGTTAGTTTACACCTATTCTTTACGAAGCATGTGACAATTCAAATTTGAACACACCATTCAGGTTATATAAGGACATTTCTGCCCCCACCCTCCCTCCTTACATAAACTGTCCAAAAAGCATGCCCCATGCCTCCACCTTGACTCTCTGCATTCCGGATGAAATGGCAACATGTTATCTCACTTATCAGTCATCATCAGTATAATTAGGGGGAAAAAAAGCAAGCACACAGGCAGACATACTCTTTGACCAGGCATGCTCAAAACAAGAGGCCAGTTGCAGGTCGCCGTGTGTGTGTGTGTGCATGTGCGTGTGTTCACCTCAGAACCTGCGTGTGTATACGTGTACATGCATCCGTGCCTACGTGCGTGTGTGTGTTCACCTCAGAGTCTCCTTGATGACAGCCTTCAGGTAGGGCATCCTGCTCAGGTCCTCTGATCTGGGCTGCAGTCTTCCGGGACACACAGACATAATCTCACGGTACAGCCTGTCCTGAGACGCAGCGTCGCGAGCCAACTGGTACAATGCCCACGACAAGGTGTTGGACGTCTGAGGCGAAAGGAGAAGGACGATAGAAAGAAAGAGGGGTTTACTTAAAGTGAAGTGATATGATATATACTGAACAAAAATCTGAACGCAACATGTAAAGTGTTGGTCCCATGTTTCATGAGTTGAAATAAAAGATGCCATAAATTGTCCATACTCACAAAAAGCTTATTTCTCTCAAATGTTGTGCACAAATTTGTTTAAATCCCTAGTGAGCATTTCTCCTTTGCCAAGATAATTCATCCACCTGACCGGTGTGGCATATCAAGAAGCTGATTAAACAACACGGTCATTACACAGGTGCACCTTGTGCTGGGGACAATAAAAGTCTGTTATAAAATGTGCAGTTTTGTCACACTACAATGCCACAGATGTCTCAAGTTTTGAAGGAGCGTGCAATTGGTATGCTGACTGCAGGAATGTCCACCAGAACTGTTGCCAGAGAATTGAATGTTCATTACTCTACCATAAGTGGTTTGATGATGTCAACGTTGTAAACAGAGTGCCCCATGGTGGCGGTGGGGTTATGGTATAAGCTGGCATAAGCTACGGACAACGAACACAACTGCATTTTAGCAATGGCAATTTGAATGCACAGAGATAGAGTGATGAGATCCTGAGGCCCACTGTCGTGCCATTCATCCGCTGCCATCACCTCATGTTTCAGCATGATAATGCACTGCCCCATGTTGCAAGGATCTGTACACAATTCCTGGAAGCTGAACATGTCCCAGTTCTTCCATGGCTTGCTTACTCACACCATTCACCCATTGAGCATGTTTGGGCTAATCTAAATCGACGTGTACGACAGCGTGTTCCAGTTAACGTCCATAACCAGCTACTTAGCACAGCAATTGAAGAGGAGTCAGATAACATTCCACAGCCTGATCAACTCTATGTGAAAGAGATGTGTCGCGCTGCATGAGGCAAATGGTGGTCACGCCAGATACTGACTGGTATCTGGCTTGACCACCTCCGAAACACGACCCTACCAAGCTGCACTGCTTCTTGACACACTGCTCGCTTAACCGCACCAATGTGTCGGAGGAAACACTGTACAACTGGCAACCGTGTCAGAGTACGTGCGCCCAGCCAGCCACAGGAGTTGCTAGAGCGCGATGGGACAAGGACATTCTGGCTGGTCAAACCCTCCCCTAACCCGGACGACGCTGGGACAATTATGCGTCGCCGGCTGCGTCACAGTCCGGGATCGAACCCAGATCTGTAGTGACGCCTCAAGCACTGCAGTGCCTTAGACCGCTGCGCCACTCGGGAGGCCCTACTTTTTCTTTTAAGGTATCTGTGAACAACAGATGCATATCTGTATTCCCAGTCATGTGAAATCCATAGATTCGGGCTTAATTAATTAATTAAATTTATTTAGTTATATGAACTGTAACTCTGTAATATCTTTAAAATTGTTGCATTTTAGATTTTTGTTCAGTATACTTTATCGTCCCTGAGGGGAAATTTGACTAGGACAATTAAAGTGCTGATGTTTCAAAAAAAAAAAATATGATTCAAAGTTGAGGGAGTGGTGGAGGCTGTATCAGAGACAAGTTATCAGTGATCATAAACATTTATTGATCATAAAAGCAGCAGAGGAAATTACTTTGGAGATCCCAGACAGCAGCAAGTGATGCTTGACAGAAACAAGACCAGACTGCACCAGGGAATGCAGCCAGGCAGGTCATGCAGTGTTTGCATGGTTATTGTGTATCTGTCTGTGGTTATGTGAGTGCATTTTGTACCCTCTAAAATAAATACAAAGTTACACCGCAAATACGTATATATGACTAAAGCAAATGGTTTCAGTGTTTATGGCCTGGGGAGAATTGTGTAATCTTAAAGCCAAAATACACCTCCACCCTACAAAAGCCTCCGACTCCATCACTTCCCCCATTCCCTAAGACATGTCCAGTAGGCACAAAACAGAAGAAAACATTTTGAAATGTAGAGGAAATAATATACATTTGCCAATGAGAAATTCACATGTTCGTTTTCCATTTCAAAAGGTTTGTTTACGGTGTACCCTACTGAACGTGACCCTGCTGTTATGTATGGCACCACCCTCCTCTCTGTATGACCTCCCATAACCCTCTCCTCTCACCGTGTCCACTCCGCCCAGCAACAGCTCTGTGATGCTGATGTACACCTCTCCCAGGGTCAGTTTATCACAGGACAGCAGGTAGGTGAGATACATCCCCTCCACCTGCTTCCCAGCCAGCACCTGGGCATCCATCTGCGCCAACTTATGGTCAATGAGATGCTGAGCTGAGGGTTTATGTAGAAATCATTGAACACACACATTCATGTAGGGAACGCACACAAACACACACAAAATGAGTCTCAATACTGAACATAGCTCAACAGTTAGTCTCCCTAGGCAGAGGGGTTGCCTCCCACATTAACAAAGTTCCCACATAGGTCTGCGATTTATGACACTTCTCAACGGTGCTTAGCGGCTGACAGTGGCTGACGTGCAAGTGACATGGGCAAGCTATTGTGCAATAGAAATAATAACTGTACACTTACATTGTGGAGGTGGAACCTACCATGTCTACTTTCCACCGACACATTGAAGTCCGCTTGTCGCTCAATAGAAGGAGCCCCTGACATTATTTACAAACATACCTACAGCCACCAGGTCGTCCCAGGCTTGGATAAATCGTTTCCAGAAGGGCAGGACGTTGCGTGTCCAGAGCGGGAGGAAGAGGACGGTCTCAGACAGGGTTAGCATGTCGTTGGCTGCAGCGATGAACTTCAGCGTGTCCTTAGGGATCTCCTCCTGCAGACAACCCAGCCGCGTCTCAAACAGGATGGAAGAGATCCCTGCAGGGACGGAGAGAACACAGTGAACAATGAGGACTACACAGAGCTGGTGGGGATTCTAGGTATCCGAGATGCCATCTCCTGCCGTTGTGCCCCTGAGCAAGGCACTTTACCTAAGCTGCTGAGTGTGGCAGACTCTGGCTTCCAACCCCACTGTGTGTGTGTGTTTCTGAAGGGGTTAAAATCATAAAAAATACTGAATAAACCAATGATATCACACCTTCAAAGCCAAACTTGTAGAGCTCTGTGGCGAGGTCTGGTACGGTGGTGTGGTCCTGACTGCGGAGGCGGAGCCTCTCAATACGCTGTAGCAGGTCCCCTACCACCTGGTGGATGACAGGCGCGTACGCAGATACCTCCGCTAGCTTCAGCATCTTGGGATTCAGGACACTACGGATACGGTCCCACTGTGGGCCTTTACTGTAGGAGAGGAGAGGAGGGGACAGGAGACAGACAGTGAATCTACAGTAGTTATTCAGAATAAAGGGGTGGAGGTATATCTACAGGTAACGGCCAAAATAAAGGAAAAACTTAAGTAAATGAAGGATACAAAGTATATTAAAAGCAGCTGCTTCCACATAGGTGTGGTTCCTGAGTTAAGTAAGCAATGAACATCTCAGATCTCAACCCAATTGAACACTTATGGAAGATTATAGAGCAGCACCTGAGACGGCGGTTTCCACCACCATCAACAAAACACCAAATGATTACATTTCTCATGGAATAATGGTGTCAAATCCCTCCAATAGAGTTCCAGACACTTGTAGAATCTATGCCAAGGCGCATTCAAGCTTTTCTGGCGACTAGTGGTGGCCCAATGCCCCGTTAAGACGCTATGTTGGCGTTTCCTTTATTTTGGCAGTTACCTGTAGGTTAGATTGATAATGTTGGAGGTGGAGGTACTACTGAAACAAGTTTACCTGTACGAGTTAGGGTTTGCTCAAACCAGACCAACATTGCTTTTACCCAAGGCAATGATTTATTACCAATAACTGTCATAGTGTATCTTTGAAGCATAGTGTGTAAGCAATGTTCCCTCTAAGCTGCGTACCTCCTCCAGGATGCCGCGCAGAAGAAATGCCATGCAGAGACGCAAGAGATTGAACTTCACTGAGTTCGCCGTATTAGTTTGCACTATATAGATAACTTTTTTTCTGTGATCTAATTAAAATTATAAACTGGGAGGTTCAAGCCCTGAATGCTGATTGGCTGACAGCCGTGGTATATCAGACCGTATATAATTACAGTGGTAACCAGTTTATAATAGCAATAAGGCACCTCAGGGGTTTGTGGTATATGGCCAATATACCATGGCTAAAGGCTGTATCCAGGCACTCTGTGTTGTGCCCAAGAACAGCCTTTAGCCGTGGTATATTGGCCATATACCACAGCCCCTCATGCCTTACTGCTTAACTACATCAGGTCCTTTTAAATGCAACAAAACAAATCTAACTTTGCAAGATTGAGTCTGTGATTTAGTTGTAGGGAGAGCCAGTGTGCAGCAGAGTATAATTCTTTTGGTGGGGTTAGCCCATGAGCGGTCTTTCAATCACCCGCGAGTGAATGCGCTTTTCAGCTCAGTTCAGAGCACGCATGTGCACATTTGTTGATATTCTTTGCTAGTTAGCGAGTTATCTGCCCGGTTATTGATCATTATAAACTGACTGGTTCGAGCCCTGAATTCTGATTGGCTGACAGGCGTGGTATATCAGACCGTATACCATGAGTATGATAAAACATTTATTTTTACTGCTCTAATTACGTTGGTAACCAGTTTATAATAGCAGTAAGGCACCTCAGAGGTTGTGGTATATGGCCAATATACCACGACTAAAGGCTGTATCCAGGCACTCCACGTTGTGTCGTGAAAAATAACATCCCTTAGCCGTGGTATATTGGCCATATACCACAACCCCCGAGGTGCCTTATTGCTTAAATATAGGTCAGCAGTGGGGAGTTACTGCTTCCTACAAGAGCACAAAACGTGTAGGCCACATTTCAATCTCTCTTTGAAAAGCTAATCAGCTTAAAAGCTTACATCTTAATTAAAGGGGCAGTGTTGTATTTTGAGACACGCTTGCATATCCTACATTGTCTAAGTCTCTGTATGGTAATAATAATAATAAATTGTATTTTGTAAAGTGGTTTCTTGCATCATACAATACAATGTACTGTCACCCTGGTGTCACAGACCAAGTAAAACATTATTAATATCAAGCGTTTCATAATGTAAAAACGTTATTAAACATTTAATGCAATATAGGCCTGCATTGAACATCACATATATGTTACTGTAGGCTATATCACAGAAATCAAAAGCTATTTCCATGTGAAAATATTATGGGATTTGCGCCATTGGTTTTGTTGGTAGGCCTACATTATGCTCAAATTGCCACAATCGCCTATTAGCTACTGTCTAAAACTGTAATGGCACAGCCGCAGTGTTTACTGTAAACATGTGCCGGAAGTTGCACAGAATTCTCACAACATTAAAGTTTCCGCTCACGAGCAAATATTTCCTCAGTGCCCCCAAAAATTAGGGAACAGTGGGTGTAAGTAAGTATTATCCATTCCCTTTCCTACACCAAATCTAGGAGTAGTCCTTGATGTGGTTCATCGGCCACTCACTCCACATGGAGTCCATAGGCCTGTCCCCTCATATCGCGGTACTCTTTCCAGTGTGGCAGCTCTGTCCGGACCGGGTAGCGGCCCTCCTGACGGATCACCTGGGATATAAGCTCTGGAGACGCCACGTTCACCACATCAAACGGGCCGAACCGCGAGCGCCAGATGGGCCCGTACAGTTTCTTGTGCTCAACCTGGGTTGGGGGAAAAGAGAAGATATTTGATTCTGGAAATGTACACAAAGATGTTGGAAATGCACAGTGAGACAGTCCTATATAATTATATTTAATATGAATTAATGATTCACAAAATATACACCGAGTATACAAAACATTAGGAACACCTGCTCTTTCCATGACAGACTGATCAGATAAGTCCAGGTGAAAACTATGATCCCTTATTGATGTTACCTGTTAAATCCACTTCGATCAGTGTAGATGAAGGGAAGATGACAAGTTAAAAACAGATTTTTAAGCCTTGAGACATATGTATGTGTGCCATTCAGAGGGTGAATGGGCAAGACAAAAGACTTAAGCGCCTTTGAACGGGGTATTGTAGTAGGTGCCAGTTGCACTGGTTTGAGTGTGTCAAGAACTGCAACGCTGCTGTGTTTTTCACTCTCAACAGTTTCCTGTGTGTATCAAGAATGGTCCACCACCCAAAGGACATCCAGCCAACTTGACCTATCTGTGGGAATCATTGGAGTCAACGTGGGCCAGCATCCCCGTGGAATGCTTTTGACACCTTGTAGTCCATGCCCTGACAAATTGAGGCTGTTCTGAGGGGAAAAGGGGGTGGACGCAATATTAGGAAGGTGCTCTTAATGTTTTGTACACAGTGTATATTTATTTAAAATAACAGTATATAAACTACGTATTAACCTAATTAGTCAAACCCTGAATCCAGGTGCATAACTTTGGGGGTCATGATCCCTTTGGGGGTCAATATCAGAGCCAATTTGACCTCCTAAATAATACGTTATGATACATTTGATGGATGTGAAATGATTTAACCACCTTAGGTACTGGCTTTCTACACAGTACTACTAAATTCCAAATGTTATGACTGGATCACCCCTGGTAAATTCATAAGTACAAATAAGAATTATAGAAAATGATATTTTTCAAATTGAGAAAGTTTCTATTGCGAAGTGACATCTCGCATGTGAGCCCTATTTCTCAAAATGACTGATAATTTGTGGCATTGTGGGAGGAAAGCACTCATGTTAATACAACCTAATAATCACCCTGAGAATACTTCCAGAACCACCTTAATCTTTTATTTCAATTAAGAAAATCTACAAATAAATTGGCCTACCCTAGTCTATATTGATATACATACAGGTACAGTTGAAGTCGGCGGTTTACATACACTTAGGTTGGAGTCATTAAAACTCATTTTTCAACCACTCTGCAAATTTCTTGTTAACAAACTATAGTTTTGGAAAGTACTACGAAGTACTACAAAGTACCAGGAACGAGATTAGAACCTCGGGACCTAACTGAACGATAATTTATAGCGAATGTTCTGGCTAAGGGATACTCCTTTCTCAAGAAAAATTATTTCTTTGTGAACAGTTCCTAAGATATGTGGTTCGTCATGTAAGTTGAGAGGGGTGTATCTTGAGAGGGGTGTTGAGAGGGGTGTATCACAGCATCATGTTGTGGGGGTGCTTTGCTGCAGGAGGGACTGGTGCACTTCACAAAATAGATGGCATCATGAGGGAGGAAAATTGTGGATATATTGAAGCAACATCTCAAGACATCAGTCAGGAAGTGAAAGCTTGGTCGCAAATGGGTCTTCCAAATGGACAATGACCCCAAGCATACTTCCAAAGTTGTGGCAAAATGGCTTAAGGACAACACAGTCAAGGTATTGGAGTGGCCATCACAAAGCCCTGACCTCAATCCTATGGGAAATGTGTGGGCAGAACTGAAAAAGCGTGTGCGAGCAAGGAGGCCTAGAAACCTGACTCAGTTACACCAGCTCTGTCAGGAGGAATGGGCCACAATTCACCCAATTTATTGTGTGAAGCTTGTGGAAGGCTACCCAAAACGTTTCACCCAAGTTAAACAATTTAAAGGCAATGCTACCAAATACTAATTGAGTGTATGTAAACTTCTGACCCACTGGGAATGTGATGAAAGGAATAAAAGCTGAAATAAATCATTTTCTCTACTATTATTCTGACATTTCACATTCTGAAAATAAAGTGGTGATCCTAACTGACCTAAGACAGGGAATTTTTACTAGGATTAAATGTCAGGAATTGTGAAAAACTGTGTTTAAATGTATTTGGCTAAGGTGTATGTAAACTTCTAACTTCAACTGTACATGTGACATTGCACAGCAGTAAACTTGTCTATTTCACCATTGTTATTTTCTTCTTGATTTCAATAGGTAAGGGAAACCAGGTACTGGTGTTTATGTACTGTTTTTTGATTGAGTAAAAGGTATTCTTATACCATATTTTTGTGCAACAATAGTATACATTCATTCAATTGGCGGAGGTGAGACTGAAAAAGAGAGCACTGGTTGAGAGAGTGCTGCAGTTCTCAATTGTGATCATGGTCACAGCTCTATTGAAAACGTATCATTCTACACATTTAATGTCCGTTTCATTGTGGACTTTTCCCTGAAATTAGATGTTGGCCTACCTGCATCTAGCTCAGCAAACCATGTCAAAATTGAATTGTAATTATAAACCCAGATTTTAGTCAGTAGCCTATGCCTATTGAAATAAATCAATCTCGCAAATAGGCCATTTATAACGGTTTGTAGTCTTAACATCTGCCACAAAATAACGGCAGACCATGTACCACATGAATGACCAAAAACATAATTATGTTCTAATTACGTTGGTCACCAGTTTATAGAAATTAGGCACCTCGGGGGTTTGTGGTACATACCACACCTCGGGCATTATTGTTTAATCATAGCAGTCGTCAAATCAAGTTACATCGGCATCATTTGAGGGAAAATGATCTGGATAGTTCAATAAGAGCGATTTAGCTCTTCTCTTGCAACATTCTTAAACTCACTTTAATTATAATTGTGATGGAAAATCGAATTTAGCTTCTTAGTCTACGTCGTTAAAAATGACGTCGATATAATTTATTTCGCTCCATAACGTGCACTCACTACACGTACGCAGCTAGCCATACTTGGATGAAAGAGTAGAAGAAATTAAGCGAGGCACTGTGGGATTAATTTTTACCTGCATCGCATGGCTCTTATCTGCATATCCCTTCACGAACAGCCAATACACCGTCGTGGCCAAACTAGGACCATGTAGATCGTCTATTGTTTTGCACTTCTTCGGAGTTGTTTCTATCGTTGTCTGCAATTTTTGTCCTAAGTGTCTGCTGACTCCGGACATGAACCTCCGTTCACCAGACACAAAGTCGTCCAGCGCCACTGACAGTTTCTGGCCGTGGTAAACTGTGAGTCGGAGCGGCCTGGTCACCGCCGCAGGGCTACACATGTTGAGTGGAGCACATAAAAGTTAATTCTACCATCTGTGGCTTTTTAGTACAGTTTGCCCTGCAGCACATTGGGACTCGCCCATAAATTTCACATTTCAACGTCACATGCACAAGTACAGTGAAATGCCTTTCTTGCGAACTCAAAACCCAACAATGCAGTTGTCAATAACTATGTAATACTAAAAATAACGTTAAATCAAAACACGAGATATAAAAACAAGAACACGATAAAGCAAGCATACTACAATATATACAGGATCAGTTCCAGTGCCATATTTAAAAATGTGCAGGGATACTGGATCTATAGAGGTAGATATGAATAGGGGTAAGGTGACTAGCCATCAGGATATATAATAAACAGAGTAGCAGCAGGGTATATGATGATGTGATGTGGGTGTGTTTAGAGTCCGTATAAATGTATGTGCATATGTGTTTGTGAGCAAATTATGGAGTGAGTGTTTGTGTGCAGTAGTGTGTAAGGCCCTGTAAGTGTGCAGAGACAACTCAACTCAGTCTGTGTAGCCATTTAGTTAGCGGTCTTATGACATGGGAATAGAAGCTGTTCAGGAGCCTGTTGGTGTCAGACTTTATGCACTGGTACTGCTTGCCGTGCAGAAGCAGAGAGAACAAATAGTCTATGGCTTGGGTGGTTGGAGTCTTGAATGATTTTCCGGGCCTGATATAGAGTTCCTGGATGGCAGGGAGCATGGCCCGTGTGATGTACTAGGCTGTCCGCACCACCCTCTGTAGCACCATGGCCGGTGCTATTGGCATACCAAGCAGTGATGCAGCTAGTCAAGATGCTCTCAATGTTACAGCTGTAAAACTTTGAGGATTTGAGTGTCCATGACAGATCTTCTCAACCTTCTGAGGGGAAAGAGGCGCTGACGTGCCTCCTTCGCGACTGTGCGCGGACCATTTTAAGTTGACACTGAGGAACTTGAAGCTTTTGACCCACTCCACTGCAGTTCCGTCGATGTGGATGGGAGCGTGCTCATCCCCCCTCCGTGTCCTGTAGTCCGCGATCAGCTTCTTGGTCTTACTGACATTGAGGGAGAAGTTGCTCCGGCCCCTCACTGCCAGGTCTCTGACCTCATCCTTGTAGGCCGTCTCATTGTCGCCAGTGATCAGGCTTACCCCCGTCGTGTCGCAAACTTGGTGTTAGTCGTGGGTGAACAGGGAGTACAGGAGGGGACTAAGCACATACCTCTGTGTGGCCCCTTGTGTTGAGGGTCAGCAAGGCAGAGGTGATGTTGCCTACCCTCACCACCTGGGGTCAGCCCATCATGAAGTCCAGGATCCAGTTGCAGAGGGAGGTGTTCAGTCTCAGGGTCCTAAGCTTGGTGACGAGCTTAGACGGACAATGGTGCTGAACGCAGAGCTGTAGTCAATGAACAGCATTCTCACCATAGGTATTGGTCTTATCTAGGTGGCTCAGGGCATTGTGAGACTCACAGACCTTTGTGGCGGATGAATCCGAATTAGTTAGATAAATAAGATGTTTTATTTACATAATATGCTTATGTGAGATACTTGTCATTAGAATGTATCCTTTTGGACTATAGTGTTGGCAGTTGCACTTTTCCCTGAGCTGGGGCTCAGTCACTTGGAGCCCAGAGAGGGGAGAGGTCAGGCTTGTCTTTCACATGTCCCTGGTGCTATGCAGAATATCAGAAAGGGAAGAGGACAGGATGGAACATTGTCTTCATCTGTGAATGTATCTGTTAAACCATGTGAAGGGATGGCGTGATTAAGGGGGAACCAATTACTTGTCTCTACAATGTCTGTGCGCAAGTCACTCCCCTCAGTGAGCTTGTCCAGGAGTGGGGTCAAGAGGGGGTTTACTTGAGATGGGAGTATCTAGAGTTGACAATTGATATATGCCATTGGATGAGTTGGTGTTTTTGTACTATGAAGTACCAGGAACGAGATTAGAACCTCCTCTTAGAGACCAAACTGAACGATAATTTATAGCGAATGCTATCTGGCTATGGGATACTCCTCTCTCAAGTAAAAGTCTTTCTTTGTGAACTGTTCTTTGTGGTTTGTCATGTAAGTTGAGAGGGGTATATCTTGGCTATAAAATATCTTTGTATTCTACTGTAGAGACTCTTGGGATTCATTATAGACACTGAATTGATCTGAGAGTCAAAGGGCTATTGTAAAGCTCACATTATTAAAGATGAAGTTTAAGTATAACTGACTGGTGTGTGGTTTGTAACTCTCCTCATTTGGTAATACAGGAAATTGCCACAACACCCGTCACTAAATGTGTTTCACAAACTCGGTCCCACATTTTGTTTTTTGCCCTAGCACTACACAGCAGATTCAAATAATCAAAGCTTAAAGGAGTTAATTATTTGAATCAGCTGTGTAGTGCTAGGGCAAAAAAAAAAAAACATGCACCCCCTGAGGTCCCCAGGAGTTTGGGAAACACTGCTAATAGCTCATACACTTCACATGGAGCCAAGAAATCACAAGACAACAATAGTTTGATAAATTACAGTGCAAATTATCAAGTTTCACGGTTGTCCATTAGCAGAAAAACTGCTTATACTTGTCTGTCAACAACATGCGTGTCCTAAAAGGCTCGCATGATGCAATCAGACCTGTAGTAGGCCTGTCACTGCCTTTACAAAATAATATATTGTGCTCACAAATCACAATACAAGTTAAATACATTTGTTTGGTAAAAAAATGAAAAGTAAATCTTAGAAAAACAGGTGAAATAAATATATTTTATTATTTTCATTGTCATCATAATTATTAACACATCAAAGTGCCAACAGACTGACAGTCTCCCAACCCTTTTCCATCAAGATGTCTCCTCTCTTCAGCATTCATTTAGAGGAGTCAATAGGCCTTAGCCTGGTCCCAGATCTATTCTTGTTTACTCCATTGCTGTCATTTGACAAGCCAAACAATGAGTGACATGGGATTAGCATGATGGCACAAACAGACTGGCACTCAGGCTAAAACCAATGGGCCTCCCACCACCATTGTACCTCTCTCAGGATCCAACCATGCATAAAATCTTCCATTTAAAAATAAAAAATATATATTAAAAAAATTATGCATACCACTGATATACAGTTCTGATATAAACAGGCTTATTGGTCACAAACCAAATGGAATTATAAACATGGCTTCTTTTACAATACACAGAAAACAAATGTGAGGGATATAAGTGTAATCTTTCTTTTTAAAAAAGGGGCACATTTTTCAAATGTATACATTTGTACATTTTTTTTTTCTTCAACTATATTTTTTTACAGTCCGAATGCGCAAGGCATTTTGGGCACCCCCAGTGTCCTTTGAGCACAAATTGCAGTACACACAGTCAAGCACACACACACACACACGCGATTGAAATGCTTACAGCACCCTGGAGTGGTAGCAGTTGCTTATAAAAGCACATTTTGGACCATATTGGTATAGTTTGTCTGTATCTTGTTGCTTTTCAAGAAGAAGCAGGGGAATATCATATGTATTTCAGTTCACTGCCTATTACTTTAAGTCTTTCCCGAATCCCAAACCCACCTGTCCAATCCTCTCAGATCTACACAAGTAAAGAGCAGGGGCCAGGGATTGACTGGTTTGAGATTCAGGCCTCGTCTACCATTCACTACTATCACTAACTAACAGTCCCTCTGAGTGGGGATGTGAAATTAAACCAAATGGAGGACAGCCACCCAGTCGGTGTTCAGTTTGAATAGACTTCTCATTTCAACAGGGGAGTGTTAATCCATAATGGTGAATGAGGCCACCTGGTGGCGAGAATGAAACATTACATTCCTGACTAAGATCCTTGTGCAACACAACCAGACATTCACATACAACACGCACACACATCCGCTCACACCCACATACACAGAAGCAAAAGTATTACAATCAGTGTAAAAAATCTGAAGTCTTAAAAAATGTGCAAAAAAGGTCATCGCTAACAGAAACAACACAAGACAGTCTATGCTCAACAGAGTAGAAGTCCGTCATCCAATGAGTAACCTTGAAGAAGCGAGCGGTAGAGAACGCATTATGTACCAGTTTTAAATAGTGCATATGGCGTCATTATTTATGTTGACAGTTGATCTCAGCGAGTCCCAGTGCCAATGGAAATGTTCTGTTTCATTTTTACAGGCAATGCAGGAGGATAAGGAAGGGGTCTAACTTCTTGGGGACCAGCTTAGCTGATGATAACACGCACGGTCGCTATTTTGCTTCTCAGACTAAAAGCAAACCGAGTCCAGAACAGTTGAGTCAATGACAATTATTTTTCTTAACCAGCTTAACAAGCACTCCTTCAGCGGGCGAGAGAGACCGGATTTAGTACCTATGGTTGAGGGGGAGTTAATGCCTAGGTGATAGGAGAAATGCTCAATCATATTTCAGGCTAGTTGATCAGTAGGTTTCCTGAACTCCTCACACAAAAGAGCTTGTGTTTCCATACCGTGAGTACATAGGTACCATAGGGGTTAGCTTACAGGCAATGACAACACCACCCCCTGGAGTCAAATAGACAGCCACTTCCATCACTAATTTAAAAAAAGAATGACATCGTCATCCAACACCTATCCTACTGCATCTAGAAAATAAAGGTAAAATATATGACATTCACTGTGCCAAGCAGCACAAAACAGTTAGCACTGCTGTGATTTTAGATAAGTCTACTTGTTAGTAATGTTGAGGTGTGGCTGAGTACAGCACTGAAACCAGGGATTGAGTATTCTCATGCAAACAATTTCAGGTACTCGAGTACAAGCACAAAACAGGGCTGCTGGCGGAACCATCTTGCGGTATGCTATCGATTGCTTCAATTCCTGTTTTTTTACGATATATTTTCAGTGCACTTGACACACTCCAAACAATAAAACACATATTAGAGTTTGAAATGTTGTCATTTGAACCTGCTAAATAGTTGCATTTGCAAATTTCCAATGCAAATCTAGAATTGAGTACTCGAGCCCGCCCCCAACTGAAACATAGTGAAAACTGCTCTGGTGTGTGTGCGCATGCTAAAGGAGTGTTTGAGAGGAGCAGTGTGTGAGACATGACACAGCATATACTACTACAACATACCAGTACTTTATTTCGCAAGGCATTGTAGGGCAAGAGGGCATAATAGTACCAGATGGTGTCCAACACTGTGGAGTATAACTGAGTATTCACCAGTACTGTCGAGTATTGATATTGGCATAATTGCAGAGCTTTTTGCTGAGTACTGTTCAGTGCAGTAGTATCTTAGTCAAGATGTAAACTGGCTATCATAGAGAGTGCTTCAGCACAAAGCAGTACCTGATAACATACAGTATGCCTACAACTGAGTAACAAGCATCCTAATTGGCTAGCGGTTCTCCACTCTTCCTGTTTTAAAACGCCATAATGTACCTTTGACCAATCAACTAAGGCCTGCCTAAACTTTAGGCAATCAACTGGCCTCATAGTACCACACGGCCAATCACAGAGTTCAGATACATTTCTGTTAAGAACTGAAGCACCAAACCCATTATGATGAGCACTCTAGGTTTCTGCTTTGGTGTGTCTCGATTGTATCTGATCTGGGGTCAGTAAGAGACCTATGACCCCTGGTGAAGAGAAGGCAGAGAACATGTGCCAACAACACTTGGATATGATCCGAACCGTAAATAGGCTGGTACTCGTCTGATGCATACTGAAAACGTTTCAACTACGGTACACATGTTCCTACACGGCTAAAAAAAAAGGCACACGGCAAAGAACAAAAGGCTGGGAGGGGATTTGACAACAGACCCTGACAGACAGGCGACCTGACTGACACAGCAGACAAGACAGGCGGACACTCATAATTGTCGCGGGACAGACTGAAGTAAAGCGAGCGATCCTAGCAACAAAAGCATTTTTTCAGCATCGAGAGAATGTCTACAGTATAAGTAAGAAGAATCGTTGAGTCCTGGGTGTTCTACTGTGAATGTGCAAGTGAGGGGGGAGCAACGTAGGCAGCAGTGTGACAGGAAGCGGGTGGAGGGGGGGGGGGGGGGGGGGGGGGGGGTTCTCCTCACCCGGTGTTCTGTTTGTGGATTCGATAGCAGCGTGCTATGGGTTTTCAGCTGTACATTCTGGGTCGAGTCAGGACCACACTAGGGGTGCGTTCAGCAGGACACAACGTTGTGCAACGCTCAGATCGATATAGCATGTAGAACAAACCTTCCTCTAAGACATGTAGAATAAGGAACCGTTTCGGCTCCAGTCATGCCACTTCTATCTGCAATGTGTTCCACAACGCTTGCCTACTAAACGTGGCCCAGATTATCATGATCGTCACCTCAAATCTCCACTAAGGTCCAGATCAGAAACACCGACGTTGACTCAGTGAGCTAAGTGCGGAGTGACTGAGTCCCACTCCACAATCAAAAGCAGGAGATATTAATCATAAAAACATTTTCAAAGAAGGTTATTTTGTCATCTTGGTTGAGCAACTTACCCTATTTCTGAAATTAAGGTGCAACTTTTTCTCTAAATGAGTTCTATCATTCATTCCTGCTTGCCAGTCTCCTAAAAACAGAGACGCGGGAGTTGTAGTCCCCACCGCTACCCAATCACCAGATGGATACCTCCCACCAAGTCCTCTCTGGTCCAATGGGAGCTTTCTGTCTGGAGCTGGGAGGGTGGAGTCAGAGGCAGCGAATCATCTAAGGACATCTCTGGCAGTTCAGGGGTCAGAGGTCAGGGGGAAGGGGCTAGTGAACAAAGATGTGCCTCAGAAGGTCGTCGGCCGAGGGCCTCAGCTTGGTCTCCACGAAGATGCGCTTGAGGAAGTCGCGGCCATGGTCGGAGACGTGGGCAGGCAGCGAGGGGTTGGTGGGCTGGGTGGCGATCTTAAAGATGGCCGCCATTGCCTCGAACTCGGCCCAGGGGGGCCGCTGGGTCAGCATCTCTACCACCGTACAACCCACACTCCTGGAGAGGACACCACTGACATTAGCCAACAGCATCACTCATCATCAACAGTTGACATGACATCCCACCGGAGGAGGCTGGTGGGAGGAGCTATAGGAGGACAGGCTCATTGGAATGTCTGGAATGGAATCAATGGAATGGTACCAAACATATTGATACACCGCTCCATTAATTCCATTCCAGACATTAAAATGAGCTCGTCCTCCTATAGCTCCTCCCACCAGCCTCCACAGCATCCCACTCAACACATCAAGATCGTTATTGGTTCTCATCTCACCAAGATTTACATGACAAAAAAAGGAGACCCTTTTTCTCAGTGGCTGTTACACTCGTATACTTTCTGACCACTAATTTAAAGAGACTTCATTGAAAATCATATGAAACCTCTTAAAGGTGCAGTTCTGTTATGATATTTCCACACTATGAGGTCAAAATAACAGTCTGAAATTGTACAAATTCTAATGAGCTTTTGGTGTAAGAGCTGTTTGAAAAAAATGCCTGTAATTTCAGCCTGTTCAGGTGGGATGGTACTTTTGGCCCACATGACAATGGGATCTGATTATAATAGACCAATGACTGGTCATCTGGGTAAGGAGGTGGGCTCTATCTAGGCCATCCTATTAGCCAATCAGGGGTGTGTATACAAATATCTTCAAATGTGTGTTCCCTAACGCCCACACGATCAGACAGAGCAAGGGCGAAGGGACGCTCAGGGAAATACATTATAAAAACATTTATGAGTTATTTTCATTAACTTTTAGCCATACAGTGATTTTTTATTTATTTTTTAAATACAAAGACTGCATGTGGGCTTTAAGTCTCAGCCCGTAGTTTGAAAGAGGAGACAAGGAGGTGGAAACTATTTTGCTGGTAAGTCTGCCTTTGTAATAATCAGTCTTACCAGATATCAGCCTTCCTGCCATAGCCCTCTCCACTGATCACCTCTGGGCTCATCCAGTAGGGAGTACCAGTCACTGACTTGATCCCTGTTCCTGACAGACAGATGGTCTGTAGCCGCCTGCTCGCCCCAAAGTCCCCCAGCTTCACGTTTCCCACAGAGTCCCGCAAAATGTTGGCCCCTGGAAACAGAGGGAAGGACAGGGTTCAATTCCCATGGGGGGACCAGGATGAATATGTATGAACTTTCCAATTTGTAAGTCGCTCTGGATAAGAGCGTCTGCTAAATGACTTAAATGTAATGTAATGTAAATGACAGGAAGAGGTAAGGAGGTGGTGTAGGTACATTCTCTCATAAGAAACTACATTACCCAGAAGGCACTGCTTGAGTTACAGCAATGTCCCCCTCAATACCCATCAACATTCTGTCATAAGCACTACATGAACCAGAACATGGGCCCAGAACGCTGAGTCATGATAATGGTCCTTCCTATCGGAATCAGCAACATTTTACTCCAATATTCCATCCATTTATCCCCCTCTCCTTCCATACCTTTGATGTCTCTGTGGACGATCATGTTGCTGTGGAGGTAGGACACTCCCTCCAGGATCTGATGGGTGTACCGACGCGTCACGTTTTCCGTCAAGGCCCCGTACGACTTCAGCTGGTCTTTGATGGAGCCCTGGGTACAGAGGGTGACCATATGGGAGTTAAAGCAACCGGCGGGTCCGTTCCAGGTCATCCGTGAAACTTCACTGAAACAAATACAACCTGGAACGCAGCCTACATCGCCACACTGGTGGACGGAGACAGGTTTGAGTTGGTCTAAGTCCAGTTAATCAACCGTATACACAAACACACACTTACCCCGGGCATGTACTCCATAAAGATGGACAGAGTTCTCTCGTTGGAGTCTCGTAGACAGCCGTAGTACTGGACGATCCGTTCATGGCACAAGTTCTTCAGTAACTGGATCTCACACTCCAGGGCACTTACCTCCTGCAGATAGACAAGATATGTTGAGTACACAGTGTACACAACTCTCGACCACACACAATCTCTGTTCCACTCACCTTGCTGGTCTCGGGACTCTCTGGGTCAAACTGGACCTGTTTAACAGCCAACTCTCTGCCAGTGTCTGCATCGTAGCACAGGAAGACCCGGCCAAACGCACCCTGACCCAGCAGCTTACCTAACCGCCAGTTCGTAGGGGCACGTGGAGCTGGACAGACATGGGGGAAATCAATCAGGTCATTTGTGTGCGTTTCTAAGATATACGCTGGTTGCAAAGTGCTTAGCAGCTACCTGGCCAGACCAGCTATCCTTCCACCTGAACATTCTGCCATCCTTCCATCTGAACATTCTGCCATCCTTTCACCACCAAAGTATTCTTCTCTCCATTCTCAATCTCTCCTTTCCCTCCCACCCCTCCCTATTATCTCCCTCCAGCCAGCACTACTCACAGCGGCTGGGTGGGCTGATGTCCATAACGGAGAGGGTGGGGTTGGGCTCGATGTCGCTGCCCCTGCGTCTGCGGCCCCCGGGCTCCTCCAGGTCTGGGGTGAATATGCTGCTGCCACTGCTGGTGCTGGGAGACTGCTCTGTGGGGCTGAAACTGACCGGGGAATGGAAACCGTGGACCTGGGTCCGCCGCGCTCGAGGGAACGTCTTACGCCCTGCAGGGGAGGATGGGAGAGGGAGAATGAAGGTAAACAACAATCGTTTTCTGTGATACTCTAAAATAAAGAATCAGACTCTGGACACCTGGATTTAAGGTTGAATTGAATATGACTTTTGTTTTAGAGAGGGTCTGCTTTTGTTTGTTCCCTCACCATCACTGTAGTCCTGAAGGCCAAAGGAAATGTGGTATCGCCGTGGGTAAGTGCCCCCTTTCCCCGACTTCTCAAACACTGGGATATCATACTCTGGGTAAACTTGGTGGTTGTCTGGGTAGCTCTGTGCCCGGGGCATACGTGACTTAGGATAGTTATCACTGCAAGGAAATACAGGAGGAATATATGCTTTAAAAACAGTTCGATTCAGAAGATGAAGTGTTGAAGGTTACCACAACGCATGCTGGCTATGTGGTTCTTAGCTGGATGTTCACGACTCACCTGTCCAGTGGGCTGTCCAGTGAGGGACAACTCCCCGATGCAGAGTTCTCTGGACTGCTCATTGACAGAGGGTCCAGCATCTAGAACGGAGAGATTGAGTTTGTGAGAGATTGAGTTTGTCTCTGCTGTCATTTGTCATACTCTGAACATGTTAATAAAAAATGTCATAACAGTGGTAATGAAGGACAGTTACGAGTAGGCAAGAGTGTTGCGACTAGGCCTTAGTATGACTTTTCCTAATCTGGGCCCCTGTCTCCATCTTTCCCCAGTCTCGGAGGTGAGGTCATGGAGATAGATGACTCATCTTTGTATCTGTGCCAATATGAGGTCTGTGGGAGCATGGGCATCGCCATTGAGGCCATCTCCATTTTAAAGTAGTCCATTTTCTTCTTTTGTGTATAAAAAAAGAAGAAGAGTGAAGCTAATATTTGTGATTTACCACCACCTGCAGTGCTGGAGTCCTGGACAAAATCGTGTGTCACTCATTTATTACAGCCCCTAGATGGCAGTGATGTAGCTTAAAAGCCATTTACAAACCATAGGCAACCCAATTTGAAGACGACCACGCTCTGATTGGCTGATCGCTCCCAACCCATAGGAATCCCCAAACAGTTGACTACTTTAAAATTGGTGGAAGCCCTAAATGGCAATGTCAATGCTAAAACGGGTTAGATGGATAGAGAGTCCTCTATCCATCTCTATAAGTGAGGTTACCTGGTCCATGCTTTCTGGAATGAACTCTCCCTCGCTGTTAATGCTGGTGAAGGAGCCATTTCTGGCCACCTGCTGGAGGGCATCGGGAATATAGCCTGGAGGGGGAGAGCTGCGGTCCCCGGAGTGAGACCCTGGATCAAAGAGAATTACATACATTTCTAGCTGAAGACTTACTACCAGACTGGTGGTGAAAGACAATGTGTTTTGGATGTGTCTAATGTCATGAAGCAAATGGATTTGGAGAAAGAAAGAAATGGAAAGTATTTACTAGAAGGACAATTTTGCAGATGAATTAATGAATTACACACACACAGATATAGTTGTCATTGAAAACACCAGAGTTGATGACCCACCTATCAAAGCCAGCATGCTTTTATTGTCTGTGGCCCTGAAGCGGGTGTTGTCCAGGTCTTCGTGTGGGGGCAGCAGGTCCATGCTGGACGTGGAGGTCTGAGAGGAGGAATTAAACACCATCCATATCAAAACAGCTTTACTAGACAACCTTTTCCTTTACAGAATAAAACAATGCTGTCATGTCAGCTTAAACAAAAGTCTTAAGATGATTCATTCAAGTAAATACTCCAGGAAGTGTGCTGAGCATAGTGAGCTGTTGATGGCTCAATCAGCCAGTACAGTAGTATGCTATGGATTGTGTGCGATTCCCTACAGTCACTGTGCTGTGATATGATCTGGGCCCGTATCCACAAAGCATCTCAGAGTAGAACTAATGATCTAAGATCTGTCCACGTAATCTTATTCATTATTATCTAAAAGGCTAAACTGATCCTAGATCAGCACTCCAACTCTGTGATGCTTTGTGAATATGGGCCGTGAACTGTCTGGTCCTTACCTGAGAGGAGGCCTGGAGCACCAGGAGGATCTTCAGGCTCTTCATGTGGACGCTGCGATCCAGCAGCTCCACGGCCTTGTCCAGGTCATCCTGAGTGGTCAGAGGAATCACCAGCTGGGAGGGAGGAGGGGAGAGAACCACAGAGAGGGGAAACAGACAGATTGGATTAGAAAAAGAGGAAGAAATGAGAGCAAAACGGCAGGAAGAGAAGGAAGTGAAAGAGAAAAGAAAGGTATTGGTAGTTTCTCTCAGAACAATTCATTATCTCGCGCACACATGCTAAGGATTGGCTTTTGGTGCTTATTTGACTGCCAGAAACCAACACTGTGACTAGGGGCTGGGCTATATGGCCCAAATATCATATCACGGTATTTACAAAATATTGGACGGTATTTTATGTTATGAATAATAAGTTCTACATTTGCTTTATGACCCTAGTGTGGCAACACATACATCCTAAGAGATTTCAATGTGTCTTTCTCCAATCTGATGTTTTTATAGTGTTCAATTCAACCAAAAAAGTAATATCCTGCATTTTAATCCATTTCTGTATTTCTTGCACTCATTTGAGATCTCCACACTGTCACGTAGGGCTGCACAATATGGGCAAACAATCTAGGCTTTATTTTTAACCAAATGTTGCAAAACAAAAAACATTTCTCATAAGAAACTAGCTCCCTGGTATAAAGAAAATACCCGAGCTCTGAAGCACCTTCCAGAAAATTGGAATGGAAATGGCGCCACACCAAACTGGAAGTCTTCCGACTAGCTTGGAAAGACAGTACCGAAGAGCCCTTACTGCTGCTCGATCAGCCTATTTTGACAACTTAATTGAGGAAAACAAGAACAATCCAAAATGTATTTTTGATACTGTCGCAAAGCTAACTAAAAAGCAGCATTCCCCAAGTGAGGATGGCTTTCACTTCAGCAGTGATAAATTCCTGAACTTCTTTGAGGAAAAGATCATGATCATTAGAAAGCAAATTACGGACTCCTCTTTAAATCTGCGTATTCCTCCAAAGCTCAGTTGTCCTGAGTCTGCACAACTCTGCCAGGACCTAGGATCAAGGGAGACACCCAAGTTTTTTAATACTCTATCTCCTGACACATTGATGAAAATAATCATGGCCTCTAAACCTTCAAGCTGCATACTGGACCCTAATCCAACTAAACTACTGAAAGAGCTGCTTCCTGTGCTTGACCCTCCTATGTTGAACATAATAAACAGCTCCCTATCCACTAGATGTGTACCAAACTCACTAAAAGTGGCAGTAATAAAGCCTCTCTTGAAAAAGCCAAACCTTGACCCAGAAAATATAAAAAATTATCAGCCTATATCGAATCTCCCATTCCTATCAACATTTTTAGAAAAAACTGTTGCGCAGCAACTCACTGCCTTCCTGAAGACAATGTATACAAAACGCTTCAGTCTGGTTTTAGATCCCATCACAGCACTGAGACTGCACTTGTGAAGGTGGTAAATTACCCTTTAATGGCGTCAGACCGAGGCTCTGTAACTGTCCTCGTGCTCCTAGACCTACGTGCTGCTTTTGATACCATCGATCACCACATTCTTTTGGAGAGGTTAGAAACCCAAATTGGTCTACACGGACCAGTTCTGGCCTGGTCTCTGTGGATGGTTTGTCCTCTGACAAAACATGGGTAAATGTCGGTATTCCTCAAGGCTCCGTTTTAGTACCACTATTGTTTTCACTATATATTTTACCTCTTGGTGATGTCATTCAGAAACATAATGTTAACTTTCACTGCTATGCGGACGACACACAGCTGTACATTTCGATGAAACATGGTGAAGCCCCAAAATTGCCCTACCTGGAAGGATGTGTTTCAGACATAAGGAAGTGGATGATGGCAAATGTTCTACTTTTAAACCCGTACAAAACAGAGATGCTAGTTCTAGGTCCCAAGAAACAATGAGATCTTCTGTTGAATCTGACAATTAATCTTGATGGTTGTACAGTCGTCTCAAATAAAACTGAAGGACCACGGCGTTACTCTGGACCCTGATCTCTCTTTTGAAGAACATATCAAGACTGTTTCAAGGACAGCTTTTTTCCATCTACGTAACATTGCAAAAATCTGAAACTTTCTGTCCAAAAATGATGCAGAAAAATGTATCCATGCTTTTGTCACTTCTAGAGTACTGCAATGCTCTACTTTCCGGCTACCCGGATAAAGCACTAAAACTTCAGTTAGTGCTAAATACGGCTGCTAGAATCCTGACTAGAACCAAAAAATTTGATCATATTACTCCAGTGCTAGCCTCCCTACACTGGCTTCCTGTTAAGGCAAGGGCTGATTTCAAGGTTTTACTGCTAACCTACAAAGCATTACATGGGCTTGCTCCTACCCATCTTTCTGATTTGCTCCTGCCGTAATATACCTACAAGTACGCTACGGTCACAAGACGCAGGCCTCCTTACTGTCCCTAGAATTTGTAAGCAAACAGCTGGAGGCAGGGCTTTCTCCTATAGAGCTCCATTTTTATGGAATGGTCTGCCTACCCATGTGAGAGACGCAGACTCGGTCTCAACCTTTAAGTCTTTATTGAAGACTCATCTCTTCAGTAGGTCCTACGATTGAGTGTAGTCTGGCCCAGGAGTGTGAAGGCGAACGGAAAGGCACTGGAGCAACGAACCACCCTTGCTGTCTCTGCCCGGCCGGTTCCCCACTCTCCACTGGGATTCTCTGCCTCTAACCCTATTACAGGGACTGAGTCACTGGCTTACTGGTGCTCTTCCATGCCGTCCCTAGGAGGGGTGCGTCACTGACGTGATCTTCCTGTCCGGGTTGGCCCCCGCCCCCCTCCTGGGTTGTGCCATGGGGGAGATCTTCGTGGGCTATACTCAACCTTGTCTCAGGATGGTAAGTTGCTGGTTGAAGAGATCCCTCTAGTGGTGTGGGGGCTATGCTTTGGCAGTGGGTGGGGTTATATCCTGCCTGTTTGGCCCTGTCCGGCGGTTACGTCGGACGGGCCAGTGTCTCCTGACCCCTCCTGTCTCGATGCGTCGTTTATGTGTCGGGGGGCTAGGGTCAGTCTGTTATATCTGGAGTATTTATCCGGTGGCCTGTGGTTATTTAAGTCTCTCTTGCTCTCCCTGAGGCCAAGGACCATGCTTCAGGACTGACCTGTTGCACCCTCTACAACCACTGTGATTATTATTATTTTACCCTGCTGGTCATCTATGAACATTTGAACATCTTTGCCATGTTCAATGGACGTTACACACGGCATATCACAAACCAAATATTCAAATACCGTTATAGAAGGTCAAGTTGAAACCCAAAGTCTGTACATCAATCTGTACATCAGTCTGTACATCAATACCGGTCTATTGTAAAATATGGTATACAGCCCACCCCACTGTGACTAGGTGATGATGTTATCGTGATATGTACCTCATTGTTGGTGTAATGCAGGTCCATGGCCTGACCGAAGGCCACTTTGGCTTTGTTACCCAGGTCATCAAGCCTGACTGGGCGAAAGAACTGCAAGATCCTCTTCTCCCC
Source organism: Salvelinus fontinalis (assembly GCF_029448725.1). Lineage (NCBI taxonomy): Eukaryota > Metazoa > Chordata > Actinopteri > Salmoniformes > Salmonidae > Salvelinus > Salvelinus fontinalis. Next base: position 14,121,354 of record NC_074705.1, read on the forward strand.
TTTGTACTCAAACTTCACTCGCACATTGTTCTGTATAAACACACACACTGAGAGATCAGCATTCATGAGAGGAAAGAGGATGAGGAAGAGAAATGCCATTTATTGTATTGAGACTATTCGCTGATGAGTGTCAAGTGGACAGACCTGATTTTTGGGTGAAGAGGCCTTGGGTTTGCCCAGGTCAGATAGGGTCATGGCAGGGCGGCTAGAGCGGTGCAGTTCGGCCAGGTCCTGCATTATAGAGTTCAGCGCCTCCTGTTCGTCTGTTTGGGGCAGATAGAAAGCTCAGAACAGAAAACACAGAATAGAAGCCATAGTACAGAGAGTATTGCAAAGCATTCCCAGGGCACCTTAGATGATCAGATATGGCCTAATGTCATGACAGTTCAGATGTATTACAACTGCGTCTAAGTGTTGGGAGGAAGTGTGAGGGAGGATGTACACATACTCATCTTGACACGTTGATTCACCCAGGAGTCCAGGATAGAGGATTCTCCCATCAAAGGGGTTCCTTTCTCCTGTAAAATCTGAGTATTGCACACCAACAGAATTAGTCACTCACTAGCAAGCGGATTCAACCAAGAATCATACTGCATTGCTAGCTAAATATAGTTTACATTGGGTCGTGCCATTTAATTTCATTCACTTTTTGACCGCGTCACCTTTTTCATTTGAATGAAACACATACACACACACATATATATACACACACACAGTGGGGCAAAAAAGTATTTTGTCAGCCACCAATTGCGCAAGTTCTCCTACTTAAAAAGATGAGAGGCCTGTAATTTTCATCATAGGTACACTTCAACTATGACAGACAAAATGAGAAGGAAAAAAATCCAGAAAATCACATTGTAGGATTTTTAATGAATTTATTTGCAAATTATGGTGGAAAATAAGTATTTGGTCACCTACAAACAAGGAAGATTTCTGGCTCTCACAGACCTGTAATTTCTTCTTTAAGAGGCTCCTCTGTCCTCCACTCGTTACCTGTATTAATGGCACCTGTTTGAACTTGTCATCAGTATAAAAGACACCTGTCCACAACCTCAAACAGTCACACTCCAAACTCCACTATGGCCAAGACCAAAGAGCTGTCAAAGGACACCAGAAACAAAATTGTAGACCTGCACCAGGCTGGGAAGACTGAATCTGCAATAGTTGAGCAGCTTGGTTTGAAGAAATCAACTGTGGGAGCAATTATTAGGAAATGGAAGACATACAAGACCACTGATAATCTCCCTCGATCTGGGGCTCCACGCAAGATCTCACTCCGTGGGGTCAAAATGATCACAAGAACGGTGAGCAAAAATCCCAGAACCACACGGCGGGACCTAGTGAATGACCTGCAGAGAGCTGGGACCAAAGTAACAAAGCCTACCATCAGTAACACACTACGCCGCCAGGGACTCAAATCCTGCAGTGCCAGACGTGTCCCCCTGCTTAAGCCAGTACATGTCCAGGCCCGTCTGAAGTTTGCTAGAGAGCATTTGCATGATCCAGAAGAAGATTGGGAGAATGTCATATGGTCAGATGAAACCAAAATATAACTTTTTGGTAAAAACTCAACTCGTTGTGTTTGGAGGACAAATAATGCTGAGTTGCATCCAAAGAACACCATACTCACTGTGAAGCATGGGGGTGGAAACATCATGCTTTGGGGCTGTTTTTCTGCAAAGGGACCAGGACGACTGATCCGTGTAAAATAAAGAATGAATGGGGCCATGTATTGTGAGATTGAGTGAAAACCTCCTTCCATCAGCAAGGGCATTGAAGATGAAACGTGGCTGGGTCTTTCAGCATGACAATGATCCCAAACACACCGCCCGGGCAACGAAGGAGTGGCTTCGTAAGAAGCATTTCAAGGTCCTGGAGTGGCCTAGCCAGTCTCCAGATCTCAACCCCATAGAAAATCTTTGGAGGGAGTTGAAAGTCCGTGTTGCCCAGCAACAGCCCCAAAACATCACTGCTCTAGAGGAGATCTGCATGGAGGAATGGGCCAAAATACCAGCAACAGTGTGTGAAAACCTTGTGAAGACTTACAGAAAACGTTTGACCTCTATCATTGCCAACAAAGGGTATATAACAAAGTATTGAGATAAACTTTTGTTATTGACCAAATACTTATTTTCCACCATAATTTGCAAATAAATTCATTAAAAATCCTACAATGTGATTTTCTGGATTTTTTTTTCTAATTTTGTCTGTCATAGTTGAAGTATGATGAAAATTACAGGCCTCTCTCATCTTTTTAAGTGGGAGAACTTGCACAATTTGGTGGCTGACTAAATACTTTTTTGCCCCACTGTATATCTATGATTGACATGACACCCACACTGTATTCAAGAGTATGCTGTGTAACAATTGGTACCCCTCTCATATACCGAACAAAAACATAAAACGCAACATGTAAAGTGTTGGTTACATGTTTCATGAACTGAAATAAAAGATCCCAGAACTGTTCCATTCACACAAAAAACATTTCTCTCAAATGTTGTGCACAAATTTGTTTACATCCTTGTTAGTGAGCATTTCTCCTTTGCCAAGATAATCCATCCACCTGACAAGTGTGGCATATCAAGCAGTTGTCACAACACAATGCCACAGATTTCTCAAGATTTGAAGGAGCGTGCAATTGGCATGCTAACTGCAGGAATGTCAACCATAAGCTGCCTCTCCAATGTCATTTTAGAGAATTTGGCAGTACGTCCGACCAGCCTCACAACTGCACACCATGTGTAATCACGCCAGCCCAGGACCTCCACATCCAGCTTCTTCAACTGCGGGATCGTCTGAGACCGGCCATCGGGACTTGCTGATGTAACTGGGAAGTATCTGTCTAATTCTGATTGGGTGGGCCTGGCTAACAAGTGGGTGGACCTATCTTAAAAAAAAAGAAATGGGCCTCAGGATCTCGTAGCGATATTTTTGTGCATTCAAATTGCCAATCGATCATTTACAATTGTGTTCGTTGTTCGTAGCTTATGCCTGCCCATACCATAACCCCACCATGTTGACATCAGCAAACCACTCACCCACACGACACCATACACATGGTCTGAGGTTGTGAGGCCGGTTGGACATACTGACAAATCTCTAAATCAATGTTGGAGGCGGCTTATGGTAGAGAAATTAACATTACATTTTCTGCCAACAAATGTTGAATAAAATTATATTTGATCCTTCAGCTGGTCAAAATTTGAGACAAAATATCCACACAACAGTATTATTAAACAGACATCAAAATGTGAGTCTGTGTGTGTGGCAATCAAAATGTGTTTGCTTATGACCGAAGGCACGTGCACAAGATGGAAGTACATGCACGCATTCATAATAACAGGTCTTTACATGGTTTTGCATGTGGCAGGTTATAGAAAATTATACTTCAGTAAGTTAGGTAAACAATACTTTACCTTTGATATTTTAACTAAAATGTTGAGCAGTTGAAGGACCAACCGCACAGACAACCGGTAATGTTCAAATATAATTTTATTCAACATTCTGGCTTGTAAGGAAAATATCCACAATTTTGCTGTACTTTGTTTCAGACTGTATACCAATAATTGGTATCAAAGTCTGATTTATTAGGCAATGTAGGGTGGGGTATGTGCAATTCCACGATAACAGTGTGACAGAGACTTTTTCACATTAAAATGTCAAACAAAAAAGAATAATTGCAAAGCTAAACAAACCATAGAACTTAATGCACAATGACTACTTTCAATTTCCACTTAACATTTTACAAAAACACATTTACTTGAAGAACAGTGCAGGTGTAAACTTTGGTAACAGAATGACAGTTTGTGCCATCATTCTGTTACTAAACTTTGCATCTGCACTGTTCTTTAAGTGAATGTGTTTCTGTAAAATGTTAAGTAGAAATTGTTAAAAGTAGTTAACGTCAGTCGTTTCTGAGTCTGACAAATCTGAGTCTGTGTCACTGTTACCTTGTAGTTGCCCGTGTGCAAAATTGGTTCAATTTGAGCACCCCTCTACCTACTAAATGTTTTAGCTTTCTGACCACCTCTACCATTGGCAAATATTTAAAGTGTCATTCAAACCAAATGGGGTGCGGTCAAAAAGTGATTGAAATCAAATGGAACAAACCCATACGAGGCTGTCGTTCAAGGTAGTTAGCAATACAAGCTTATCAAGCTATAACATTCGGATCTATGCCTATGGTCATTATCTCTCTAAACACTTCGATCCAAATCAACATGAGACACCCTAATTTGCTAGCTTGCCCAGCTAACTAGTCGGTTCATGACAGAAGTTGACAGCTAGCTAACGTGTTAGTTGGTTATCGACGTAGACATGCATCTGTGCTAGCAAACTGATATTAACTGATTACAATCAACAATTTGCAAACGATGGCTAACATTGCCTGACAGGGAAGTTGTCGAGCTAGCTGGTTAACGTTAGCTAGCTAATATTTTCCTCGATTAACTTGCTTACTACCGGTACGTAGCTAGTTAGGTACGTGACGTGGGCCACACACATCGTGCAAATCAATTCGTCAAGTACTTTCTTTCTGTAAATTGTAACGGTTAACTAAAATGTTTCTAATTTACCTGGGTGGATTCTGTAGCTTCACTTCCTCATCCACAGGGCCAGCGACAAGAGCCCCGGCCCCGCGGATAACGGTCTTTGAGAAAGCAGAAGTTTAGAGTCCGCTTCGAACTTTACTTGAGTCCAAGGCCCCGAGTTTCAGGCCAAGATATCACTAACGCTTGTATTGTGCAAGATGTTCTTCGACGTGAAAACTGACAATAGCGATGTTCACAAATTAAAACAAGCATTTGATTATCTATCCGTTGACGAGAACTTAATCCACACTTATGTCTGATTTATAAAGCTAGCTACATGAAAACGGTTCTACCAACACAGCTCAGCTGCAATCTTCCCCCAATAATAACAGCAAGCCTAGTTGGAAGAGTCCAACCACAACACAAGTTTGTTGATGTCAGAGAAATGTGTGTGTGCATCTTGTTTCGTCATCAAAATATGTGGTCGTTCGATTTGGCTGTCAGATTAATAACACAGACAGAAGGGGTAACCTAGAAAAAGAAAAATAGTTATAAATATATTTGTTAATAACTTGCACTCCTAGTCCTGCACTTCATAGTTAAAATATTCATACAATAATTATAGAAATCTCACATTATTCCGTTTTGATTCATAATAGGTCAGAATGCATTGCTATGCACCTCCAATGTCAATCTTCCAACGTGTTTGCAATTTAACCCTGGCATTCACACTTGGGCAATACAATTTAGCTACAGTACATAAATCATGTGAAATGTGTATGATTTTGTGTGTAATTGTTTTTACTCCAACATTTCAAATTCCAGGTTGCTTCTTTAGTGCCACTAAGTCTCCTGCTGGTGAATAGTTAGTGATGCAATGGCCAAAGCACAAAATTATAAGGACTTTTATTTAGAAAAACAAACTATTCACTTCTGTGGAAGAGGTATGATTAAGAGGATGAGTGGGGTCATACGAGATCGGGAACGCCCTGTGCTGAAAAGTGGGTAGACTGTTGCAATGAGAGACATGGAGAAGGCAGAGATGTTAGCTCAGACATTTGTGAAGGTGCACCGCTCAAATAATCTAACGGAAGAGGGACAGCGTTGGAAAGAGAGGGTCAGAGGAGAAAAGGATGAGATGTGTTACATCATGGGAAAATAATTGGACCTTTACAATAAGGTGTGGCAGGACGGAATACGGAAACTAGGGAAAGACCCTATTAATCCATCAAGTTATAGACCGATAGCGTTGACATCTCATGTCTGTAAACTTACGGAAAGGAGGATAACAGAAAGGCTGACGTACTTCCTGGAGAGCAGAGGCCTAATGTCATCAGATTCAGGAAAGGCAGGGGAACGATGCATCCTGTACTGGGTCTAGTCAGTCATATGGAAGGCACAGGCAAATAAGGAGGTGGTGGTAGCCGTTTTCTTTGATTCAGAGAAGGCCTATGATATGATGGGGAAGGGGGGCCTGCGTATCAAACTGGATAGCATGGGGGTTGGAGGAAGGGTTTTTAACTGGATAAAGGACTTCCTTTTTGGACAATCAATACAAGTGAGAGTGGGGAGCTGTATGTCAGAAAGCTATGAGGTAGATAATGGTACCACCCAGGGAAGTGTGATTAGTCTTTTGTTGTTCTCCATTATGATTGATGAATTATTCTCCAGGTGAGATCAGATATTGGGAGGTGATTGTTTGCGGATGACCAGGCGCTGTGGAAGAGAGGAAGAAAAATTCCCCATACAGCCGAGAGAGTTCAAGAAGCAATCAGAGAAGTTGAGCAGTGGTCCCTCGGGTGGGGCTTCAAGTTCTCAGTTGAGAAAACACAGACTGGGTTTCCTACTAGAAGGAATATTCAGGAGGAAATATACCTGAAGCTCTACAGGAGGAAGGTGGAGACGGTGGAGGTGTTTAGGTTCCTGAAGGTCTGATTTGACACTCGAATGACATGGGCGGAACATATTAACACAGTAGTTATCAAAGGAAATAAAATACTGAATGTGATGCGTTGTCTGTCAGGAACGGAGTGGGGGGGGTCAGATAGAATGGTGTTAAAAACGTCATATATAGCACTATCAAGGTCATCACTGGACTATGGTAGTGTAGCATATGGATCAGCAGCTCTGACATCTTTAAAAAAGCTAGGCGTAATCCAGGCTCAAGCTCTAAGAATATGTTGTGGAGCAGTGAGGACCTCTCCCGGTGGCAGCCACGTTGCTCGTTGCTCGCATTTCGCTACACACGTAATAACATCTGCTAAATATGTGTATGTGACCAATAACATTTGATTTGATTTGATTTGAGAGATGCCATTAAAGTTGAGAAGATAATAACTACCCATGGCATATTGGGTAAATCTTCAGGGACATAAAGTCACACATCCTGGAAGAAAAGGTGGCCCGCGAGTCCTGGGAGCATAAACGAGATCTGAATGCAAGTTTTTGGTGGTTAGGTAAAGGCATGGTGAGAGAGGTGGGACTGTTTGTATGCTGTCTTGGAAATACTGTATTCACTGATGGATCTAAGGACCCTAAAACAGGGAGGACAGGTGCAGCTTTTAGTGTTCCTGAGTTTCAGGTGGCAGTGACGAAAAGAGCATTGGGCCATTTATCCGTATACGCAATGGAGTCGCTGGCTATGCTCTTGGCTACAGAGTGGGTGGAGGAGGTGAGGCCAGACAGGATAGTCAACTGCTCTGACTCGTGCAGCACTGATGAGCTTCATTTCTGTCACAAAGCAGACAAGATGTATTGTATGAGATTGTGCAGTGCCTGTTGAGGGTGAGACAGATGGGGGTATTTGTGAGGTTCCTCTGGGTACCAGCTCATGTGGGAGTAGAGGGGAATGAGGAGGTGGATGTTCTCACCAAGCAGGCTCTCAAACATCCTAATGTTGATATGGACATGTCAATCAGTAAAGCAGAAGCTACGTGTTAATAAGAACAATGGTTAAAAACAAATGGAAAGCAATGTGGAACAGGGAGGGAAAAGGAAGAAACCTGTATAAGATCCAGGTAAATGGTGGGGTCAGAGATGTTCTCAGGTTGAGAAGAGGGGAGGAAAGTGTAATCACAAAGCTGAGACTGGAACACACAAGGCTTGAACATTGAAACTGGTAGGAAAACATCAAACTGGGAGATGTAAACACAGTCAGGAAAACATGGAGACAGTGGAACACATGCTATTTCAGTGCCAGCAACATGGGAGGGAAAGGGAGTATTTAGATTTAAGGGGTAATGGTGTTGAAGAGCCAAGCTTAAATTAACTGTTAAGAAAATCTTCAGAGGATGTAGTGTTTAATTATGTACTTAGTTTCCTTAATTAAGGAGACGATGAATAATGGGTAAGATTGAGCCCTTCCCTATCTCTGCTCCAGTAATCCAGTCCAGTTGGGGGCGGTAATGCACCTTAGAGTTGGTTCCCAGCCGCCATATAAAAACCACAGGCGGAAGACGAACCAGAACTATTCACTTTCCGGGTCAGTTTATTAATGGTACCTGCTTCTCAAAACAGCAAGAATCCCGAGGCTGTGTTTAAAATTTGAACTAAACCTTTTGTGAAATAAAATAAACATCACAAGAAAAATACCATGTCAGACACGGTAGGGGTACGGTTTAACTAACGTCTTGCTTGTCTGAATTGGTTGAAGAGACAGAATAATGGTTGAGCAATGCTAACTAGCAAGCTACGTGATCCGCTATGTGGGCCGAGAAGAGTAGTGTTTGCTAACACAAGCAATATACTGTAGGTAACGTTAGCTAGATCGAAAATAGTGCCACTGACTATGCACGAACGGTATAACATTAGGTTTTACTTTTACAAGATTGTAACTAGTTATGTCACCTGGTTCTCCATTTTGGATCTACTACGTACCGATTCAACTTATTCTGTTTGGCAACCATGGAGTGATTCGTGACATGTTGACAGTGCAATAGGCTGGCTGACTATGTTGATGTAATGTGGTATGTACATGTCAATGGGACACTTATTACAGGAGTCAAAAGTTGTTAATTTCTGTATATTCCAGGAGACAAAACCCTCAAGTGGAGATGGAGGTGAGAAGAAGGATGGAGAGTACATTAAACTGAAGGTGATCGGTCAGGTAAGATAATATGAAGTGTGGATGCTTCTCAGACAGGAGAGTTCGCTTCCTTGCCTCTTTTCCTTTCCTATACGTGCTAATATAGCCAGCAGCATACCACCCTGCATACCACTGCTTGCTTGCTTCTGAAGCTAAGCAGGGTTGGTCCTGGTCAGGCCCTGGATGGGAGACCAGATGCTGCTGGAAGTGGTGTTGGAGGGCCAGTAGGAGGCACTCTTTCCTCTGGTCTAAAAAATATCCCAATGCCCCAGGGCAGTGATTGGGGACACTACCCTGTGTAGGGTGCTGTCTTTCGGATGGGACGTTAAACGGGTGTCCTGACTCTCTGAGGTCATTAAAGATCCCATGGCACTTATCGTAAGAGTAGGGGTGTTAACCCCGGTGTCCTGGCTAAATTCCCAATCTGGCCCTCAAACCATTTTTTTTTTTTTTTTTTTACCTTTATTTAACTAGGCAAGTCAGTTAAGAACAAATTCTTATTTTCAATGACGGCCTAGGAACAGTGGGTTAACTGCCTGTTCAGGGGCAGAACGACAGATTTGTACCTTGTCAGCTCGGGGATTTGAACTTGCAACCTTCCGGTTACTAGTCCAACACTCTAACCACTAGGCTACGCTGCCGCCATCATGGTCACCTAATAATCCCCAGTTTACAATTGGCTCATTCATCCCCCTCCTCTCCCCTGTAACTACTCCCCAGGTCGTTGCTGCAAATGAGAACGTGTTCTCAGTCAACTTACCTGGTAAAATAACGGTAAAATAAAAATAAAATAAATAAATAAAATATGAAAGGAAAAAGTCTGTCCCTCTCTCCTCCGCCCTCTCTTCGAAACCGATAAGTGGTCAAGGAGAGTGTCAATTCGTTTGTAGGCAAATAGAAGAGGGTCCTCCCTCCCTCCCCCTTCCTTGATAACCTCCCTTTGGTAAGTAAGCACAAGCAAATATTTTTATAACTAGCTCATTGTTCTTTCTGTGGCACAAGTGTATCCTACCTGAGTCCTAAGGACACGTTTTGAAATTTGCCACACCCCCTTTGAATCAGCTGTTTTCTCGAAGGAGGAAAAGCATGCAAACATTTAAACCATATGCTACTCATCCTTTTATCTATAAAAATGTATATCACAACTAGCTAAATTAATTTTTATCACTTTATACATTTATTTTGGGATGCCACCCTGTAAACGTCATTTGCCTGATGACACACCATTGGAGGAGTCTAATTTCATACTAGTGCATTTCTGTCCACTTTCCATCTCCTCGGTTACCTTTGACCTTTTTCAAAAGGAGGACGGAGAAGAGAGGATGCAGCAGTTGAGTAAAACCAATTGAGAAAAGGCCATATCCTGGACTAAAAAGCATTTTTAAATGGGAATTCTCCATTGATCTTGCTATTTAGTCCTAGACTAGTCTGGGAAAGCACCCCTAGAAGCCTGGCACACGACTAAGTTTTGTTCACCAGTTAGGCAAAAAAAAAAAAGCCTAATTCTATCTTTACTTTCAGGACAACAGCGAAATTCACTTCAAAGTGAAGATGACAACACATCTAAAGAAGCTAAAGGAATCTTACAGTCAAAGACAGGTAGAGTTATGAAGCCAAACGATTGGCCCATCTCATTTTGACAATGTGGGTCATAACTTCAGAATGAATGTCGTCATGTTCCCAGTATCTGACGCAACCATGTGTGAATCCTTCCTGCAGGGTGTACCAATGAACACCCTGAGGTTTCTTTTTGAAGGACAGAGAATCTCAGACAACCAAACCCCCAAAGAGGTACCCAACCCATCCCTCTTCCCTTGTATCATCCATACAGCCACTAGCCTGGGTGCCAGGCTGTTTCTCTTTGCAAACCCTAATGGAATTACCATTCCAAACATGAGCAGACTGGCACCCAGGTTATACAACCACCACTGTCTCTTAAAATAAACATTTTCTTATTTATTAGATTTTTTTAGGTGACATTTCAATTTGTTTTCTGTGAACCTTGAACATGCTTGCAGATAAACTTTCCCCTGCATCTTTGTCTGACTTTCTCTCCCTCCCCAGCTTGGAATGGAAGATGAAGATGTCATTGAAGTGTATCAGGAACAGACCGGTGGACTTTAGAATGATTAGACTTGCTATATTTTTTTTCTCATTTTGAATTTTGTATGTATTTTGCTTTTGTGCTTCGCGCCATCTGGATCGCACACTCTATTGGGGCTTCCATGTGCGAGGGCACAAAGAACGACTGTGTTAGAATGGGTAGACGATCTGTTCTTTCTCGTTTTAAAACGCCTCGCACAATCATTTCTTCTCCCTCCTTTACAATGCAGGTAACATTGTAGTGCAGACAGCGTCATAGCTGAATGTCCCCTATTGAGAGATGGCACGCACACAATGACTGGTTTTCTCTAGACTCTGCTACACATGCCTCTTTCGCACCTAAAGTTGGAATATGCCACCTCTGAATGCTAAAGCATTGTTTTGAATCTGTTTAACAATCGCAGTTTCCTACCACTGATTGATATGGTCTAATGATATTTAAAATGTTTTTATGATCATGATGTATATTTTTGCATCCAGTATTTGTGTGTAATAACTGTCTGTCCGTGGTCAGGGTTCCCCAACTGGCAGGCCGAATTTGGCCCGCGGGTGATTTTATTTGCCCGCGGGCCAAAAACAATATTTTTAATTGTTGGACATAAGACTGTAAAAACACCAGCGAACCTGCTACAAGTGATTTTAATTTTGGATATCTGTTTCAAAGAGAGAGATGTGATCATATACACATGTAAGCAAGGCTTGAAATTATGTTTTAGTCAAATATATCTGTTTGGGCTTCTTGGTGTCAATTTGCAGTCTCCAAATTATTCGTAATTATGTTCTGGCACCCTGACCACCCTTTCAAGAAAAAAAATCAGCCCGTGGCTGAATCTAGTTGATGATGCCTTTCCTAGGTGTTCTTTTTATTTCTATTTGAATTATGTTCAGATCATTTCAAGGGGTTAAAGTTTCTGTTTAATCTCTGGCCTCTTCTTGGATTTAAATGTTTCTTGTTTGTCTCTTTTTTTAATCAAGGTAATCTTGCTGTATTGAACCACAACAGTAGCCACACATAGTAATGTCAATGCAACAAATGACTCCTTATGGAGGCTTTGATCCGGATGGTTTGAAGCAGATCATTTCTTTTCTTTTTTTGAATAAAATGTTTAACAAAAACAGGACTGATAGTTTCCAACTTTGACACGTGTATACCATTGCAGACCAAACAAGGATGTACTGAATTAGGACTGCAGGTTGGATTCCTGTCCACCAGAGGGAGCTCTCGTCATGTTTATGACAGAGTGACTGAGTATTTATTTAACATCTCACATTCCATGATACATTATGAAAACAACTTTGGCCATGTACATAGTCACATGCAGAGGGTATTTACCGCGCTGCCTATCCTCCATTCAAGGCCTTGGACAATATAAAAGCAAAATTATAGTCTTAAAATAACTGTCCAGTGTGGGGTTGGTTGTGATAAAAGTTTTTTTAATGTTGGTTGGAAATGTCACTTTTACTCCAATATGTAGCAGTGATGCTTCTCAATGCGATTTTTAATATGTTTACTCACAATTATCTTACCTGGAAAAGGCAAGTGTGGAACTGTAGAGAGGGCGGTTCCTCATGAGTACATCACCGCGCTGCAGACGGAGCGAATATTTATTTGTAAAGCGTTCGATTTCATGGAGGCCCAGGGAAGGGAGGATGGCGTGGAGTTTGAAGGGGGGAAAGGAAGAGGTGGGGGAAGAGTGGAGGTTGAGGGAGGGGGGAGTAGTCATTGACCAGTGACAGGGTAAGAGAAACAGCAGAGAGAGTGGAGAAAGAGAGCGACTTAGGGTCAGGTCAGTAAACTGTGTATATATCAGGCCCTGGGTTAAGACTGCCTGGAGGAGATCTGGTTTCTAAGCCTGGGATACCTCACAGTGGCAAAACACTACCAGATGTGGGCCAGCCAGGAGACAGGGGGAGGGGGTGGTGTGTGTGAACTCACGATATGAAGAGAGAACATGTCTCAATGCTATATACCAACTCAGTTACACATACAGCCTTTTGCTTTTGCCATTGTGCTCGCAGAACACTGAAAGTTGCTCAAATGTGTGGATCCTGACCCACCCAACCCTGACCAGTTACATCACCTTATAGAAATGTGAAACACAGCAAGATATGGCCTATAATTAGCTCAATGTTTTGTCAGGTTAACGTGCAAAAAGTCCATACTTTTTCAATCAGACTACGTTGACTGCAGGCATCTGTCCTTGATTGGACTGCAATATCATTTTGGTCTTTGCAACAGTTTTAGAGCAAATAAGATCTTTCCCCCAAATATTTATATTGTTCAACAAAATCATGTCTGCTTGTTGAATTAAGTACTCTTCTTTCCGTTGCACGAGTGCAACAGTAATACGGTACAATGCACGTTCAGGTCATTACCGTAGGCCTACTGACACTCCAGTTGAACACAACACGTAATAGATACAGAACAGATAACACAAAATATTGCCTAAAAAATAATATTCTGTTACACTCCTCCCTGTCTAGGACACACAACCAAAACAAAAGGGGGAGAGGTGAACTCAAAACAAGAGAAGACAAAAGGGAGATCTCACATTTCAGCAGGAAAGGAGCAGATCCGCTTAAGGCTGTGTGTTGATTTCCTGTCCGTAAGCTTTAGGGGCAAATCCCCCTTGAACTCATCATGCTAGTTCTTTTTCGACAGAAATGCCATCTTTATCAATGGCTCTGATATATTGACCTGACACCATTGGAGAGATACTATTCCACAGCCAAGCAGAGTGTGTAGAAGTTAGACCTGGAGGATAGAACAGGAGACAACCAGAGAAACTAAATAGCAACATGCTGTATAAGCATGTCCACACTACAGACGGTCTTATAGGGAGGATTGTGCAAGCAGATGTTAAAAGTAATTGAGGACGTTAGGTGTGGAATTGTTGATATTCCAAACAATGTTAAAACAGATACTCTATCTCTAGGCCTTCATTTAGAGTATAACCTTCATTTTAGGAAGTCGTCACAATCTCGCTGGTTTTACATTGCCTCGTTCAAGGATCTGTTTTAGACTGTCAAAACGTATGCTTAAAAACATCCAAAACCAACACCAATGACGTTCAAGTGACCGCAGGTTAAAAACGCCGTCATTTTATTCTGTGAAACTGTACAGATACAAGCCATATTGCATTAGGAAACAGCAAGTAGAAACAGCAAGATTATAATTCGTATAAATACATATGTTCTTTTGAAAAAGAGTGAATATTTACAAAATGTGGCCTGTAACGTGGCAATTTAATAGCGACAACTTACAGCTAGACTACATCCCAAATGGCACCCTATTCCCTATGTAGTTCACTACTTTTGATCATGTCCCCTAGGACTCTGGTCAAAAGCAGTGCACTATATAGGGAATAGGGTGCCATTTGGAACAAAACAACTACACACAAGCATAATACAACTAAAAATAAAACGGTGTGTTAGACATTTCTCTCTGTGCCAAGATGAATGTTCTCAGATGTCTGCAAGTTAGTGTAAAAGTAACATCAGCCACACGGAACAAAAACAGGTACATCAATTTAAAAGTACAGAAGCAAGGAACGAAATGCACATACTCCAAAAACCTTTGTAATTCCTTGCAAAACTTAACAGACATTGGTCTTGTCAGACATTAGCCCTGTATCCCTTGTTTCTCCTTGGATGAGAAACTCACTACATAATACAAAACAGTTGAAAACACATTGAAATGCCATGGCAAAACAGACGTTCTTTGTTGCTGCTGTTATGTCACTGGGTGGCACATTGTGGTTTAAAAGTCATGTTTAAATGAGATTATAGAATGTTTTAAAATGTTATGGGGGTTACTGAAAAGTTCAAACCCCTCAAATAATGAACAAATGTTCAGTCAATGGCTCACAAGGTTGTCAGGAGGGACATTCTCAAAGTACTTTTTTCAGAGTTCAAATGTCCAATAGGAGATGGGATGGGATATGCTCAGTCGGTTTCATCAAAAATATTTTTTTAAACACATAACTCCTCCACATTAACCTTCTATAAAGTTCATACGGTCGTCTCTCCTTGGTTGCGGTTACTGAGCCGTTTGTAAAACCTGCACCAACTCTGTAATGTTTTCCCCGACCAGATCCAGAACCCGGACGTGATGCCCACGATCATAGTCATCAGGTACTTGATCATGAACACCGTGAAGTCTGGGGTCATCGGGGCAAAGTTGTTGGCCGGGCACGGCACCGCGAAGCGCTTACACGTTTGCATGTGCCAGGTCTTCTCCCATTGGTCGCGGAAGGCCTGCTCGTAGAAGTAACAGGCGATGACGATGGTGGCGGGGACGGTGTACAGGACGCTGAACACGCCGATTCTCACCATCAGCTTCTCTAGTTTCTCCGTCTTGGTGCCGTCGTGCTTCATGATGGTTCTGATGCGGAACAGAGACACAAACCCGGCCAGGAGGAACGAGGTTCCGATGAAGAGGTAGACGAACAGAGGGGCCAGGACGAACCCTCGTAACGAATCCACGCTGTAGATGCCAACGTAGCACACCCCTGTGAGAAGGTCCCCATCCACTTGCCCCATGGCCAGGATAGTGATGGTTTTGACAGCCGGTACCGCCCAAGCCGCTAGGTGGAAGTATTGAGAGTTGGCTTCAATGGCCTCGTGACCCCATTTCATACCAGCAGACAGGAACCAGGTGAGGGACAGGATGACCCACCATATGGAGCTAGCCATGCCAAAAAAGTAGAGGATCATGAAGAGGATGGTGCAGCCCTCTTTCTTGGTGCCCTGGGCCACTGTCTTGTAACCGTCCTCTTTAAACTTGTCTATGCAGACCACTTTATCCTCCAGGAAGAAGCCTGCTGTATAGGCCACCGCCACCATGAAGTAGCAGCCTGAGAGGAAGATGATGGGCCTCTCCGGGTAGCGAAACCTCCTCATGTCTACCAAGTATGTGAGCACAGTGAACAGTGTACTCACACAACACAAGATAGACCAGATACCCACCCAGAGTTTGCCGAATTTCAGTTCCTCCTCGCGGAAATACATTAATCCGTTGGGCTTGGTGGACTCGCATGGGGCACCACAATCTTTCACCCCCAGGAATTTGTAGTTGAGGTAGGTTGGGACCTGAAGTTGTAGGGGACAGGAGAAGGGCTGGGCAGCAGGGCGACCGATGTTTGGGGGTAGGGTCATGAGCTCAGGCAGGTTGGGAGTGGGGTCCGAGGTAGGGATATCCGTGTCTGATGTGTTTTGACCCACACAGATCTCCCCAGCGCCGTGGACGGGGAAGTTCTCACAACGGAGTCTCTCTGGCCATTGAAACCCGAACTTGTTCATGAGCGCCTCGCAGCCCTGGCGTGCGCGCTCGCACAGTGATCGGCATGGGGGGATGGCCTGTTCTAGAACTGTGCACACCGGTGCGTACATGGAACACAAGAAAAACTTAAGGTCCATGGAACACTGGACCTTCACGAGCGGGTAAAACTGATGGACCTCCAGCCCCGCATCCTCCTGGCTTGTGTGTCCCAACAGATTCGGCATGATGGTTTGATTATAGGCAATGTCCGTGCAGAGAGGGATGGAAATTTGCTGACAAAAACCGTGTTCTGGTATAGAAATTCCTTTCTCGCCATGATACTGACCGGTGCACGGCTCCAGCATTAGGCTAACAATCATCAGCGCGCACCCCGTTATCCAAATCCACTCACAGGTTCTCCTTACCGCCATGATAGCAGCCCCTGTGTTCAGAACAAAAAAAAGTGTCTAAGAATATTACCCCGGAGCTGCAAAAAACCCAAATCAATTTCAGTCCACAAAAGGTTGAAATGTCCTCTCTTCTCCCGTCTATATAAAAAGGGAGAGGAGCCTAAAGTTAAAACAAAGTTAAATGCTTGAAAAATGCCCTCGGTCGCTCTCCCCACATTCCTTATTCCAGTGTTCACAGAACTCTCCAAGAAAATGGAGGATTGCTGGTGAGGGATTTATTTATTCCAATCAAACCACTGAAAACCTGTGAAATTACAATAGTGTAGGTTTTTTTGCAGTTCGTTTCCTTACTGACCTGGTTCTTCGTATTGAAAACAAACGTATGACTTGAAAATGGAATGCGTTGACTAATTTCTTCCAGATTCCCACAAATCTTCTTTACATCACATTATAGGTTGAAGCAAAATTGAAGTCTGCAAAACCTCATGGTTTTCCATCTCGCCTTACAACTCAGCCAATGTTCAACTCGAGGCGCATTGGTAGGCTATGCACTACGATTAACCCGGCTCAAAGTCTGTAGTAAAAGACAAATCTCTTCAAAAAGTATACTACTCGTCAAACTATTTCTTCCCACAACGCTAAGACTGTGATCTGCCTTCTAGAGAAACTTGCAAGATTGATTCCCCACACACTACAGAGTTTGATCGGTTTCTTGGTGCCCACACATGCGTATTTTCAGGGGCGCCTTGAAACCACACTTTCTCCACCAATTGAACGATTTGTTTTCTCTCCCATCTCGTCATTGATTGGAGTGAAGTGAAAAGGGTGGAGTTTTATGCTATCTTCAGCGATACAGTGGACGAGCTTTTTTTTAACCTGATTTGTTTCTCAATTAAAATATAAAAATGTTTTAGAATATAATTTTTTTTATATTCTATGTTGGGAGCGGGCTATAGATAATTTAGGAGACATTCAAATATTACAAGTTGAAAAATAACATTAGACCACCTATCCTACTCTTTACAGCTTCTTAGACCTACATGAAGTAATTTATGTTATTTTGCATGCCCTATATCTCGTTCTGTTTGTCAGGAAAGTGTCCAGGGTTAAACTCGTAAGCCAGGCCTCTGACAAAGTAGAGCAATAATTGTAATATTTATGGTATTGTTTATTTCAGAGTGGAGCCCAAAGTTTCTGGTAAATCATCTTGGTATGTGGACTGCGAAAACTGTTAGGCAGCCAAGAACATTTTACTCATGACTTGAATCTCCATTAAGTATGTTTTAGAATTTTGCCCATGGCTCATTCATCAAATATAATTTTAAGTCGTTTGTTTGTTGAGTTTTCGAAAACAAACATGTCCTTATAATGTCATTCTTGGTGGATGTCAGGTCGTTTTTTTGGAGGGTGTTAGAGATGGCCTTGCATCCACTGATAGAGTCAAGCTAATGGACTGCTATTGTTGTAATGACCGACGCTGGAGATGAGAAGCAGGTACGGGGAGTCAACATTAATCCAGGAACAGACAGGTAACAAAACAGGAATAGCATCAGCACACGGGTAAACAACGACAAACGACAAATAATGCAGAAGCCGGGAACAGAGCGGGGAACCAGACAGATATAGGGGAGGCAATGACAGAGGTGAATGAATCCACGTGAGTCCAATGATCGCTGATGCGCGTGATGGGGGAAGGCAGGTGTGTGTAATGATGGTGGCAGGAGTGCGTAATGCTGGGGAGCCTGGCGCCTTTGAGCGCCGGGGAGCGGGAGCAGGCGTGACAATTGTACCCTATTGTATGGTAATGTATTAATGTTTATACCATTTTTTGCCTCTCCTTGTTCCTAAACATTCTTCATCTTTTCCTATTGATTGGATATCTTCACACCCACAATAGTGATTATCATGAGATGGCAGCACATAGCCTATATGATGTATCATTTATGTAGTTACATAGTAGTAGTCTATACTCTTAGAAAAAAGGGTTTCAAAAGGGTTCTTCAGCTGTCTCCATAGGAGAACCCTTTTTGTTTCCAGCTAGAACTCTTTTGGGTTCCCTATAACCCTAAAGGTTTCCACCTGGAACCGAAAGGGTTCTACATGGAACTAAAAAGGGTTCTTCAAAGGGTTCTCCGATGGGAACATCCAAAGAACCAGTTTAAGTTCTAGATAGCAAAAAAAATCTAAGAGTGTGGGTATTGATTTTTCCTACTTTCCTACATGGTTTTCATGAAGCTTGCTGTTTTGTAATGTGTATGTGATATAATGACTGTTTGTTTTCTGTAGAGATGGTGGTCCACAGAGTTGGGAGAGCTTATAGGAAGGAAATGCCTTGATGTTTCCCATCCAGCATATGGATTTGCTGTTGCTCTCTCTCTCTCTCTTTCTTTCTCCTACATTCTGTTTTTCAATCAAGGCTCCCAGAGCAGAGAAAGCCATACCGTACTACCCCTCCCCTCCCCTCCTCCCTCCATTCCCCTCAGAGAGACCAGCAGAACATAACCCCCGGGGTCCGCAAGTACAGCTATGTATTTATACCATCCCTCTGAATCTATGCAGCAAACCATATGGGAATGTTTTTGACTCAGGGCTGAAAGCAAGCTGCGTTGAAAAAGAGAGAGCTCTGTGTGTGTGTGTGTGTGTGTGTGTGTGTGCGTGCGTGCGTGCGTGCGTGTGTGTTCGTGTGTGTGTGTGTGTGTGTGTGTGTGTGTGTGTGTGTGTGTGTGTGTGTGTGTGTGTGTGTGTGTGTGTGTGTGTGTGTGTGTGTGTGTGTGGGCGGACATGTGTGTGTGTTTATACCTCAACTGTCACTGCAGTTTCTCAATGGGCCCTAGTAGCCTGAAGACTACCACTGTTCCCTCTCCTATAGGAACACATTATAGACCTTAATCCCAATCTCCATCTGTTATGAATGACTATACAGATACAGTCTTTGTAATCTGTTGTGAATGACTATACAGATACAGTCTTTGGGACCTGCATAAAACACCGTATCTAGGGACACACGCATGCTGATTCACGCAGTGGAAGGTCAATCTAATTGGGTTTTATTCACCAGATAATCTAATGCTGTGTGTCCTTATAATGATATCTAACTGCTACACCACTATTCCCTATATAGTGCACTACTTTTGACCAGGGCATATTTGTGATGCAGACTCCAGGTCTGGGTGATGGGTGTCTTCAGAAAGCTCTGTTTTTGCCCCACTTTACTGGCAACATTGTGTTATACTTAACACTATGCTGTGGCTGTTACAGAACCTAAGTAGGTGGCCTCTCCTTTTTGCCATCCTCTGTCTGTTGATTATTACCAGGGAGTGAGAATGAATATCTCGCTGCTAAATCTTCAAACATTGATGGGAAATGTTGGTGAGAGTGCCTTTGTCTCTATGCTGGGGTGGCAGGTAGCCTAGTGGTTAGAGTGTTGGACAAGTAACTGAAAGGTTGCAAGATCAAATCCCTGCGCTGACAAGGTAAAAATCTGTCGTTCTGCCCCTGAACAAGGCAGTTAACCCACTGTTCCTAGGCCATCATTGAAAATAAGAATTTGTTCTTAACTGACTTGCCTAGTTAAATAAAGATAAATTAAATATATATATATATATATATATATATATATATATTTCACCTTTATTTAACCAGGTAGGCCAGTTGAGAAAAAGTTCTCATTTACCACTGCGACCTGGCCAGGATAAAGCAAAGCAGTGCGACACAAACAACATAGAGTTACACATGGGATAAACAAACGTAGTCAATAACACAATAGAAAAATCTAGATACAGTGTGTGCAAATGTAGTAAGATTAGGGAAGTAACGCAATAAATAAGCCATAGTGGCGAAATAATTACAATTTAGCAATTTAACACTGGAGTGATAGATGTGCAGAAGGTGAATGTACAAGTAAAGATACCGGGGTGCAAAGGAGCAACAAATAATAATAAATACAGTATGGGGATTAGGCGGTTGGGTGGGCTATTTACAGATGGGCTGTGTACAGGTGCAATGATCGGTAAGCTGCTCTGACAGCTGATGCTTCAAGTTAGTGAGGGAGATATAGGACTCCAGCTACAGTGATTTTTGCAATTCGTTCCAGTCATTGGCAGCAGAGAACTGGAAGGAAAGGCGGCCAAAGGAGGAGTTGGCTTTGAGGATGACCAGTGAAATATACCTGCTGGAGCGCGTGCTACGGGTGGGTGCTGCTATGGTGATCAGTGAGCTGAGATAAGGCGGAGCTTTATCCAGCAAAGACTTATAGACGACCTGGAGCCAGTGGGTCTGGCGACGAATATGTAGCAAGGGCCAACCAACGAGAGCATACAGGTCGCAGTGGTGGGTAGTATATGAGGCTTTGGTGACAAAATGGATGGCACTGTGATAGACTGCATACAATTTGCTGAGTAGAGTGTTGGAGGAGATTTTGTAAATGACATCACTAAAATCGAGGATTGGTAGGATAGTCAGTTTTACGAGGGTATATTTGGCAGCACGAGTGAAGGATGCTTTGTTGCGAAATAGGAAGCAGATTCTAGATTTAATTTTGGATTAGAGATGCTTAATATGAGTCTGGAAGTGTTTGTTAACACAGTGTCCAAAGAAGGGACAGAAGTATACAGAATGGTGTCGTCTGCGTAGAGGTGGACTAGAGAATCACCAGCAGCAAGAGCGACATCATTGATGTATACAGAGAAAAGAGTCAGCCCTTGAATTGAACCCTGTGGCACCCCCATGTAGACTGCCAGAGGTCCAGGACAACAGGCCCTCCAATTTGACACACAGAACTCTATCTGAGAAGTAGTTGGTAAACCAGGCAAGGCAGTCATTTGAGAAACGAAGGCTGTTGAGTCTGCCGATTAGAATGCAGTGATTGACAGAGTCGAAAGCCTTGGCCAGATCGACGAAGACAGTGGCACAGTATTGTCTTTTATCGATGGCAGTTATGACATCGTTTAGGACCTTGAGCGTGGCTGAGGTGCACCCATGACCCGTTCGGAAACCAGATTGCATAGCGGAGAAGGTACGGTGGGATTCGAAATGGTCTGTGATCAGTTTGTTAACTTGGCTTTCAAAGACTTTAGAAAGGCAGGGTAGGATATATAGGTCTGTAACAGTTTGGGTCTAGAGTGTCTCCCCCTTTGAAGAGGAGGATGACCGCAGCAGCTTTCCAGTCTTTAGGGATCTCAGACGATACGAAAGAGAGGTTGAACAGGCTAGTAATAGGGGTTGCAACAATTGCGGCAGACACTTTTTAGAAAGAGAGGGTCCAGATTGTCTAGCCCAGCTAGGGGTCCAGATTTTTCAGCTCTTTCAGAACATCAGCTATCTGGATTTGGGTGAAGGAGAAATGGGGAGGCTTGGGCAAATTGCTGTGGGGGGTGCAGAGCTATTGACCGGGGTAGGGGTAGCATGGTGGAAAGCATGGCCAGACGTAGAAAAAGGCTTATTGAAATTCTCGATTATCGAAGATTTATCGGTGGTGACAGTGTTTCCTAGCCTCAGTGCAGTGGGCAGCTAGGAAGAGGTGCTCTTATTCTCCATCTATTGAACAATGTAGAGTATGCCAGAGCTTGCCAATAGTTTCTCTTGTGCACTGTTCAAGCAGTATATTTTAATTCCAACCAGCTCATTCAACCACAACAATACGTACACTACTGGTCAAACGTTTTAGAACACCTACACATTCAAGGGTTTTTCTTTATTTTTTACTATTTTCTACATTGTAGAATAATAGTGAAGACAACAAAACGATGAAATAACACATAGGGTATCATGTAGTAACCAAAAAAAGTGTTAAACAAATCAAAATATATATTTTTTTTGAGATTCTTCAAATAGCCACACTTTGCCTTGACGACAGCTTTCCACACTCTTGGCATTCTCTCAACCAGCTTCATGAGGTAGTCACCTGGAATGCATTTCAATTAACAGGTGTGCCTTCTTAAAATCGAATTTGTGGAATTTCTTTCCTTCTTAATGCGTTTGAGCCAATCAGTTGTGTTGTGGCAAGCTAGGGGTGGTATACAGCCCTATTTGGTAAAAGACCAAGTCCGTATTATGGCAAGAACAGCTCAAATAAGCAAAGAGAAATAACAGTCCATTACTTTAAGACATGAAGTTCAGTCAAAATGGAACATTTCAAGAACTTTGAACGTTTCTTCATATGCAGTAGCAAAAGCCATCAAGCGCTATGATGAAACTGGCTCTCATGAGGACCGCCACAGCAATTGAAGACCCAGAGTTACCTCTGCTGTGAATCAGGCCGTGAATCAGGCCTTCATGGTCAAATTAATGCAAAGAAACCACTACTAAAGGACACCAATAATAAGAAGAGACTTGCTTGGACCAAGAAACACAAGTAATGGACTTTAGACCGGTGGAAATTTGTCCTTTTGTCTGGAGTCCAAATTGGAGATTTTTGGTTCCAACCACTGTGTCTTCGTGAGATGCGTGTTGGTGAACAGATGATCTCTGCATGTGTATTTCCCACTGTAAAGCATGGAGGAGGAGGTGTTGTGGTGTGGGGGTGCTTGCTGGTGACACTGTCTGTGATTTATTTAGAATTCAAGGCACACTTACCCAGCATGGTAGCCACAGCGATACGCCATCCCATCTGGTTTGCGCTTAGTGGGACTATCATTTGTTTTTTAACAGGATAATGAGCCAACACACCTCTAGGCTGTGCAATGAATATTTTACCAAGAAGGAGAGTGATGGGGTACTGCATCAGAGAACCTGGCCTCCACAATCCCCCGACCTCAACCAAAATGAGATAGTTTGGAATGAGTCGGACCGTAGAGTGAAGGAAAAGCAGCCAACAAGCTCAGCATATGTGGGAACTCCTTCAAGACTGTTGGAAAAGCATTCCAGGTGAAGCTGGTTGAGAGAATGCCAAGAGTATGCAAAGCTGTCATCGAGGCAAAGGGTGGCTATTTGTTTAACACTTTTCTAGTTAATACATGATTCCATATGTGTTATTTCATAGTTTTGACATCTTCACTATTATTCTACAATGTAGAAAATAGTAAATAGAAATGAAAACCCTTGAATGTGTAGGTGTTCTAAAACTTTT
Organism: Salvelinus fontinalis; assembly: GCF_029448725.1. Taxonomy (NCBI): domain Eukaryota; kingdom Metazoa; phylum Chordata; class Actinopteri; order Salmoniformes; family Salmonidae; genus Salvelinus; species Salvelinus fontinalis. The sequence continues at coordinate 14,144,806 of NC_074705.1, forward strand.
GACCGGTAGTCTAGTTATGAAAAAAGTCAACTGAAAAAGAGATCTGATGAAATGGAGAGATTAAGTTTAGCTGAACTGAAGAACTGATGACACTAACTGAAGTTTCACAGAGAGGAGACTTCGTTAAGGAAGTATGCAACACTATCTGCACTTCAAACCATGCAGGGTTCCATCACAGCAAGATATCTGCGCAAATCTAACCCATCAATCAATTAATCATGTCTTAGAGCTCATCATCAATGACTGATGCTGTTCGGTTATTGATTAATTTACAGTATTCCATGAATTAAAAACCTTTCCCGGCCTACCTCTAGAGTGTGTTTTAAAAAATAGATCATAGTTAGAGTATAGCAGCAGCACGCTCGCGTTCTCCGTGTAAATTTGGAGACGGAGAGAGGTGAGTATACTCCACGCTGAGCTCCCAACATCAATCATACAGAGCCTAGAGGGTCAAACAGGGAATGGCCATTTGAAGTCATTCCATTTTGCTCTGTTTTTTTGGTTGATTCTTTTCAGTGTGTCAAATAGTTATCTTTTTGCTTTCTCATAATTTGGGTCTAATTGTGTCGCTGTTGTAAGGGCTGTCTCTCTCCTCATCCTCGGACGAGGAGAGGAGAGAAGGATCATCAGACCAAAATGCAGCAGTAGGGAAATAGGCCATCTCTTTATTTGGAAAAAACTATGATGGCAACACGAAAAAACAAAACACTTTCAAAAATACAAAACAAGAAAACGACGTTGACGAAACCTGAACATAAATTTACATAACTAAACGTAAACTCACGGACAGGAAACAGACGACATCAAAATAAACGGACAGCCAAACAGTCCCGTATGGTACATACATTCGACGACACAGGAGACAATCACCCACAAACAAACAGTGAGAACACCCTACCTAAATATGACTCTTAATTAGAGGAGAACGCAAAACACCTGCCTCTAATTAAGAGCCATACCAGGCAACCAAAACCAACATAGAAACAGATAACATAGACTGCCCACCCAAAACACATGCCCTGACCTAAACACATACAAAAACAACATAAAACAGGTCAGGACCGTTACAGAACCCCCCCCCTCAAGGTGTGAACGCCGGGCGCACCAGCACAAAGTCCAGGGGAGGGTCTGGGTGGGCAGTTGACCACGGTGGTGGCTCAGGCTCTGGACGCTGTCCCCACACCACCATAGTCACTCCCCGCTTCTGTCTACCCCTCCTAATGACCACCCTAAAACTAACATCCCCTAAAATAACGGCCAGCACCGGGAGAAGGGGCAGCACCGGGACAAGGGGCAGCACCGGGACAAGGGGCAGCACCGGGACAAGGGGCAGCACCGGGACAAGGGGCAGCACCGGGACAAGGGGCAGCACCGGGATAAGGGGCAGCACCGGGATAAGGGGCAGCACCGGGATAAGGGGCAGCACCGGGATAAGGGGCAGCACCGGGACAAGGGGCAGCACCGGGACAAGGGGCAGCACCGGGACAAGGGGCAGCACCGGGACAAGGGGCAGCACCGGGACAAGGGGCAGCACCGGGACAAGGGGCAGCACCGGGACAAGGGGCAGCACCGGTACAAGGGGCAGCACCGGGACAAGGGGCAACACCGGGACAAGGGGCAACACCGGGACAAGGGGCAGGTCCCGGCTGATATACTCAGGCAGATCCTGACTGAACAGCTCTCGACGCTCATGGCTGGCTGACGGCTCTCGACGCTCATGGCGGGCTGACGGCTCTCGAACGCTCATGGCGGGCTGACGGCTCTCGACGCTCATGGCGGGCTGACGGCTCTCGACGCTCATGGCGGGCTGACGGCTCTCGACGCTCATGGCGGGCTGACGGCTCTCGACGCTCATGGCGGGCTGACGGCTCTCGACGCTCATGGCGGGCTGACGGCTCTCGACGCTCATGGCGGGCTGACGGCTCTCGACGCTCATGGCGGGCTGACGGCTCTCGACGCTCATGGCGGGCTGACGGCTCTCGACGCTCATGGCGGGCTGACGGCTCTCGACGCTCATGGCGGGCTGACGGCTCTCGACGCTCATGGCGGGCTGACGGCTCTCGACGCTCATGGCGGGCTGACGGCTCTCGACGCTCATGGCGGGCTGACGGCTCTCGACGCTCATGGCTCTCTGACGGCTCTGGCTGCTCATGGCTCGCTGGCGGCTCTGGCAGATCCTGTCTGGTTGGCGGCTCTGGCAGATCCTGTCTGGCGGGCGGCTCTGGCGGATCCTGTCTGGCGGGCGGCTCTGGCGGCTCCTGTCTGGCGGGCGGCTCTGGCGGCTCCTGTCTGGCGGGCGGCTCTAGCGGCTCCTGTCTGGCGGGCGGCTCTAGCGGCTCCTGTCTGGCGGGCGGCTCTAGCGGCTCCTGTCTGGCGGACGGCTCTAGCGGCTCCTGTCTGGCGGACGGCTCTAGCGGCTCCTGTCTGGCGGACGGCTCTGTAGGCTCATGGCAGACGGGCGGCTTTGCAGGCTCATGGCAGACGGGCGGCTTTGCAGGCTCATGGCAGACGGATGGCTCAGACGGCGCTGGGGAGACGGATGGCTCAGATGGCGCTGGGGAGACGGATGGCTCAGATGGCGCTGAGGAGACGGATGGCTCTGGCCGGATACGGCGCACTGTAGACCTGGTGCGTGGTGCCGGAACTGGAGGCACCGGGCTAAGGATAAGCACCTTCCTACTAGTGCGGGGAGCAGGGACAGGGCACACTGTACTCTCAAAGCCCACTCTATACCTGATGCGAGGTACCGGCACTGGTGACACCGGGCTGAGGACAAGCACATCAGGATTAGTAGGGGGAGAAGATACAGTGTGTACAGGGCTCTGGAGACGCACAGGAGGCTTTGTGCGTGGTGCCGGAACTGGAGGCACCGAACTGGATACACGCACTACAGAGAGAGTGCGTGGAGGAGGAACTGGGCTCAGGAGACGCACTGGTAGCCTAGTGCGTAGTATAGGCACTGTAGGTACTAGGCTGGGGCGGGGAGGTGGCGCCGGAAATACCGGACCGTGGAGGCGTACTGGCACTCTTGAGCATTGAGCCTGCCCAACCTTACCTGGTTGAATGCTCCCGGTCGCCCGACCAGTGCGGGGAGGTGGAATAACCCGCACCGGCCTATGTAGACGAACCGGGGAAACCATGCGTAAGGCAGGTGCCATGTATGCCGGCCCGAGGAGACGCACTGGAGACCAGATGCGTTGAGCCGGCCTCATGACACCTGGCTCAATGCCCAATCTAGCCCTGCCAGTGCGGGGAGGTGGAATAACCCGCACTGGCCTATGCACTCGTACAGGAGACACCGTGCGCTCTACTGCGTAACACGGCGCCTGCCCGTACTCCCGCTCTCCACGGTAAGCCTGGGAAGTGGGCGCAGGTCTCCTACCTGCCCTTGGCCCACTACCTCTTAGCCCCCCCCAAGAAATTTTTGGGTGTTACTTACGGGCTTTTTGGGCTTCCGTGCCAGACGCGTTCCCTCATAACTCCGGTTCCTCTCTCCGGTAGCCTCTGCTCTCCTCAGTGCCTCCAACTGCTCCCATGGGAGGCGATCCCTACCAGCCAGGATCTCCTCCCATGTGTAGACACCTTTTCCGTCCAAGATATCGTCCCAAGTCCATTGCTCCTTCTTTTCCTGTCCCTTACTCCGTTGAGTTCTCCCTTGCCGCTTGGTCCTAGCGTGGTGGGTGATTCTGTAAGGGCTGTCTCTCTCCTCATCCTCGGACGAGGAGAGGAGAGAAGGATCATCAGACCAAAATGCAGCAGTAGGGAAATAGGCCATCTCTTTATTTGGAAAAAACTATGATGGCAACACGAAAAAACAAAACACTTTCAAAAATACAAAACAAGAAAACGACGTTGACTAAAACCTGAACATAAATTTACATAACTAAACGTAAACTCACGGACAGGAAACAGACGACATCAAAATAAACGGACAGCCAAACAGTCCCGTATGGTACATACATTCGACGACACAGGAGACAATCACCCACAAACAAACAGTGAGAACACCCTACCTAAATATGACTCTTAATTAGAGGAGAACGCAAAACACCTGCCTCTAATTAAGAGCCATACCAGGCAACCAAAACCAACATAGAAACAGATAACATAGACTGCCCACCCAAAACACATGCCCTGACCTAAACACATACAAAAAACAACATAAAACAGGTCAGGACCGTTACAGCTGTCCTGGGGCTTTCTCTCTCTTTCTCTCCCCCTTTCTCTCTCTCTCTCTCTCTCGCTCTCTCTCCCCCTCTCTCTCTCTCTCTCTCTCTCTCTCGCTCTCTCTCTCTCGCTCTCTCTCTCCCCCCCTTTCTCTCTCATCTCTCTGACTCTTTCTTTTTGCCTCTCTTTCTCTTTCTCTCTACCAGTTACATTTTCTTGCCTTTGCTTCTCTCAGTTTTCTCTCAGCCCTTGAGTGGCGCTGAAGTCAAAATTGTCAGTAATTGTTCAAATAGGTTAAGCATAGCATACCTCCTGAGATCAAAGCTTCAGTGGGGCAGCTATGTACGGTATAAGACACTGACTAGTGTCCAGTGGTCCTGATAGATGTATCTGAACTGCATACAGAGTACTGCACGGAGTTGGGTCACCAAGGGTTCAACTGAAGGAGCAGCTTGGAGCTTGGAGTTGGCAGTTGTTCAGGAGGAGGATGACTCCCTAATGTCTCATACATAAGACAGCTATGTGTCTGACTCTGACCCACTGAAAGAGATCTGTGAAACAGTCCCTTCCTATTCAAATTGATGGTCTTCATGGCACAGTATGTTATATTGTTATCACAATGAGGCACACTAGAGAACATTTGACCTTGATTTGCTCACAAATTCCATTGCTCTTTGACTGATAATTCACTTCCCGCCTGTGTCATAGCACAATCATTGACACTCTGGCCTAAATATTATATTCCTCTATTAGACTTCCCTATGCAAATGCTACCGAGGGTCCGCTGTGGGGGGAGAGTATCTCTGCTTCTCCTTGTGGGAGGATGGGGGTTAGGTACTCAACTCTGGCTTTAATTAGTGAATTAAGACAACACCCTATCCTCCCTCTCTTCCCACTCTTCCCTCTCTTCTTTCACCGGTGGCAGGGCTCTTCTCAGATCCAACCTGTGGCCAGGGGGAATCTGGGGTAAGTTCATGGAAGGTTCAAGGGGTCACACTTTTCCCTCACTCTACTGATAACCTGGTCAGGGCTCTTGAATGGACATCTGGAATGTTTTGAACAAATGTTGCCTCCTCCTCCTGCTTTATTTATCTAACTCATGACACGTCCACAAATACTGCTTTGTATGCAGCTGAAAAATCCCACATGGGATGGGACATTTTTTCATGGGGTGTCATGCATCAGTCTTTATATTGTGATTCACTTATAGCACTCCTCTCTCTCTCTCAATTAAATTCATCAGGGTTTTATTGGATTGGGGAGGTTTCAAAAAGATAAAGACATTGTGTTGTGTTATGAATAGTAGGGGAAGATAAATAAACAGACAAAATATTGGTGGTATTTACATTGTTGTTCGTGCTCCACTGGTTATCCTTTTCTCATGGCAACGGGGCCACAAATCTTGCTGCTGTGATGGCACACTGCGGTGTTTCGCCTAACAGATATGGGAGTTTATCAATGTCTGATTTGTTTTCAAATTATTTGTGGGTCTGTGTGATCTGTGGGAAATATGTGTCTTTAATGTGGTCATACATTTGTCAGGAGGTTAGGAAGTGCAGCTCAGTTTCCACATAATTTTGTGGGCAGTGTGCACATAGCCTGTCTTCTCTCGTTAGCCAGGTCTGCCATTGGCAGCCTCCCTTAAAAGCAAAGCTATGCTCTGTACATAGTCAAGGATTTTGGGTCAGTCATACTGGTCAGTTATTCTGCCACTGTGATTTCTCTGTTTGGGGACAGATAGCGTTCAAATTTGCTCCGTTTTTTTGTTAATTATTTTCAGTGTGTCAAATTATTATATTTGAGCTCTCTCATAATTTGTTTCTATTTAATTGTGTTGCTGTATTGGGGTTTTCCCTCTCCCCCTCTCTCTCTATCTCACCCTCTCTCTCTCTGTCTCTCTCTCTCCCTCTCTCTCTCTCTCACCCTCTCTCTCTCTCTCCAGGCTCTCTCTCTTCCTCTCCCTCTCTCTCTCTCTCTCTCACACACCCTCTCTATCTCTCCCTCTCTCTCGCTCTATCCCACCCTCTCTCTCTCTAGTTCTCTTTATCCTCTCGCTCTTTCTCTTTCTCTCCAGTTGTTTTCTTAACTCAAGAGGCCAGCTGTCGGCAGGACACGTCTGACCCTGGATATCTCACAACCCTGCCGTTGTTTCACCGCTGGAGATGTGCGGGGAACGTAAACATACCATGCCACTAACCCAAACACACCACACTGCAAAGGACCTTTTTAGGCAAAACATTGTGGAAGGCTCTGCAGCATCAAGTGCATGGAGGCAGCAGGCTGGTGTGGATCTGTCGACCTCTCTCTCTCTCTCTCTCTCTCTCTCAATCTCTCCCTCAATTATTATCTCTAGCTTTCCCTCCCTCTCTCCTTCTGTTTCTCTCTCAATTTCTCTCTCTCTTTTTCTCTAGTTTACACATGTCAGCATACAATACAAGCATACACGCATACATTCAAACATATACAGTGACAAAACCATAAACACCTACCTACATGCTTCATCGGACTGGTTAGTAGAGTATTGGTAGTGATGAATTGATTGAGTTGAGAATGTAGAAGAGAGTGGTGGGTTCAGTGCAGCTGGATCAAATCCCTCTACAGTGTACAGAGCCCCTGCAGTACAGGGGCAAGGGTGTACATCTCCTTCCCAAAACACCGGGTTGCATCCCAAATAGCACCCTATTCCCTATATTGTGCACTACTTTTGACCAGAGCACTATGGGTCCTGCTCAAATGTAGTAGACTAAATAAGGAAATGGGTGGCATTTGGGACCCACTCGGGAACAACCAGGGGCCCGGGAAAAAGTGGTGATGACAGAATGATTTATTACTTACAGATATGAGGCATGGCTGCTCCATGCACGAACCCCATTTACACACACACACACACACACACACACACACACACACACACACACACACACACACACGCACGCACACACACACACACACACACACACACACACACACACACACACAATGCTCCATGCACGAACCCCATTTACACACACACACACAATGCTCCATGCACGAATCCCATTTACACACACACACACACACACCACATTCACACAATGCTCCATGCACGAACCCCATTTACACACACACACCACATTCACACAATGCCCCATGCACGAACCCCATTTACACACACACACACCACATTCACACAATGCTCCATGCACGAACCCCATTTACAAACACACACCACATTCACACAATGCCCCATGCACGAACCCCATTTACACACACACACCACATTCACACAATGCCCCATGCACGAACCCCATTTACACACACAATGCTCCATGCACTATCCCCATTTATAAAATAAAATTAAAAAACGCTGAAAGAATGAGTGATATTTCCGCCTGGAAATGTAAGTGGGTGTGAGGTGCAGAGTGCGGGGAGAGGGTGGGTATGACTGGATGTCTTACAATCCTTGTGTAAACTAAGTGGTATGTTAGGCAGCCATCTTGGACTCATCACAACAAAATGAAGAGAGAAACCCCCACTAAGGTTCTTGAGCTTGGCTCTGTTAAAACTAGCTGTGCCTCAGGTCTGGATGGAGGATTTTATAAACATAGGGTCGCTTGAGACAGCTGAGGATTTAAGCTTACATTAACCTGGGTTGATAGATTGTGTGTCTGTGTTAAATGTGTGTTGTCCAGCTCATACTGTGATGTACTGTACAGTATGTCTGTGGGATAACGCCTGTGAACATCAATTCAGCGCACCCCACGGGTTTAGCAACAAGGTGGTGTGTGTGTGTGTCCATGCACACGTGTACAGTATGTGTACATACATGTGAAACATACTAGTAGAAGAAACCGCAAGAGAGCGCTAAAACATGTTATAAGGGCGATGGAGTGACAAGGATAGAGAACAGGGATTAAATGACTGAATGGGCGATGGGCGGGGGGAGGAAGAGGAGGTGTAGGGAGGGTGCTAAGGGGGGTCAGTCTCCAGAGAGGAGTCTTGCGATTACTTACTCGCCACTCTCAGTGTGGAAGATAAAAGCGAATGAAAAAACATGTATATTCCGAGGCAGCACCAGCACCCACCCATGGCTCATGTTTCATTTATCCAGCTCCCTTCCCTCCCTAACACACACACACTGACAGGCACAAATGAACACACACACACACCTACGGGCACACACACACACATGTATTTATACGTATGCACACACACATTGATAACATTCACCATTTACATTTTTGTTTTATTCACAAATCCATGGCCATGTAGGATCAGCCTGTTACTAGTCAGCCATAGTGACAGATACTATTTCAACTTAACAAATTAGTGCTTCTCTTACTCCAACAAACTGGACCCCTGTAACCTGCGATCCTCCTGCCAGTAAGAATATCTCTCCTTCTCATTCACTCTTTCACTCTCTCTCTCTCCCTTCCTTCCATCTTTTCATCTCCCCACTCAATTATCCTCCCATCATCCGAATTCCAGAGAAAGTAGTGTTGAGAAAAACCAGGCCTCTCCTCTCCAACAGATCTTTCTCTATCTCTCTATCCCTCTCTCTACCTCTCCCTCTCTCTCACTTTCTCTCTCTTTCACCCTCGTTCTCTCTCAGTGTATCCATCTCCTCTTCTCCTCCCTCTGATACACATACACACACACTGGAGGGCATCGGGCCTATGCTATTGCCCACCTCAGAGATACCATAACCTCACAGATTACATAGGATCTGTATAGATGCTATATTTAAGCAATAAGGCCAGAGGTGGTATGGTATATGGCCAATATACCACGGCTAAGGGCTGTTAGGCACGACGCAACGTGGACTGGCTGGACACAGCCCTCAGCCGTGGTATATTGGTGATATACCACAACCCCCTGAGGTGCCTTATTGCTATTATAAACTGGTTACCAACGTAATTATATACAGTCTGATATACCACGGCTGTCAGCCAATCAGCATTCAGGGCTCGAACCACCCAGTTTATAATGGCCATTATACAACGGGTGGGTACAATCTTGAATGCTAATTGGTTAAAACCGCATTCCAGCCTGTGTCTATTCCGCAAGTTACCACGGTTAAATCTATGCATTAAAATACCTATTTACTCTGTTTCATTTTACTGCACAATCCACTGTGTCATCAGCCCAGCCAGGCAATTTATAAACTTAATCTGCACTATAAAAAGCATCTACACATTATCTCTTTTCTTTTAGGCTAACATTTCATTTTCAAGATTGGAGATTTATATAAACCTTGCTTTCTGTCTCTCTGACATTTGCAACATTGTTTCAATATTCAAATTCGGTCTCCAGCTGTCGTATAGTAATGAACGTGTCGCGAATCAGGATGAGACAGACAGACAGTCGAAATCATGAATCAGCATCATTTTTATGGATATATACAAATAACTATCAATAGAAAACAGGTCAAACTAAACGAAATGCAGCTAGTTTGCAGTCTTTACAGCTTCCGTTTTGTAAGGTTCTGCTTTTCTTTTCTTAGTCAACCTTGCGTTCTTTTTCTTTGTGTTCTTGAACGTAGCCCTGTCTTTCATTTTTGTTCATTGATTTAATCTGCGTTCGTTTCTCACCTGGTCTCATCAGCTCCCTTTTTAGTTCAGTTCTTTCTGTTTGTATGGTTGTGAGGTATTGTTTGTTTTTGACTGCCTACCTATGTTTGACCATTGCCTGCCTGCGACCACGATTCCTGCCTTCTGTGAAGGCTTAATAAACAACTGCCGCGCTCTGCGCTGGAATCTACACTTTTTTTCTCCCTGAGTATCCATTACAAGTTTGAAGCGATTGTGTTTGCTGTGTTGTTGGCTAGCTTCTCTGAACAAGTGGCCTGACGAGAGAGCACATTTTCTATACCAGGCGAAATTGTGCATCATTAGATCATTGTTATGGATGTACCCAAATAAATGTCACTAGAAAACAGCTTAAACAAACGCAAATGCAGCTACTACGCTGTTATTCTGGATGCACTGTTTGACGTGACTGTACATTAGCCGTAGTTGGCTAGCTAGCAAGGAAGGGATAAGAACATTGCCAGCCAATATGGCAATGGAACATTTAGAACCGACAACTGGTTCGCGTCCATATATACAGAACAAAAAGACTTAACGACTGGGTCGCGTCTCTGTCAACCAACCAGACTATCTTGTGGAAGGATGAAATAGTATGAATAAATTAATAATAACATTGTTTTAATTAAAATATGTAAATCATTATTTGAATATGTTGGCAACCCGTTAAATATAAAAGTGATAATGCCCTCGAAGCCGGTGTTTAGAGTATATATTGTCACAGTTTGCCAATATAACAACACCATGCCAATATATATTCCAAACACCGGTTTCTCAGGCGTTATCACTTAATTATAAACTGGGGGGTTTGAGCCCTTAATGCTGATTGGCTGACAGCCGGGGTATATCAGACCATATACCACACGTATGACACAACATTTATTTTTACTTCTCTAATTACCTTGGTATCAAGTTTATAATAGCAATAAGGCACCTCAGGGGTCTGTCATATATTACTAACTTACCACGGCTAAGGGCTGTATCCAGGCACTTCTTGTTGCGTCATGCTTAAGAACAGCCGTTAACCGTGGTATATTGGCCATATACAACACCCCCTCATGCCTTCTTGCTTAAATATACCACACCTAAGGGTGGTTTATTTGCATGACGCAAAGCGGAGTGCCTCGATACAGCACTTAGCAGTGGTTTGTTGGCCATATATCACAAACCCACTAGGTGCCTTATTGCTATTATATATTGAATATAACAGCAAACAAGTTGTGTCATACCCGTGGTATATTGTTTAATATACACATGGCTGGAATGCTGTTTCAGAACCCAGGACCGAAACTACCCGGTTTATAATAGTCATTTAATGGGAGTTGTAGGCTCCCTTTGCTGGATCACATATCAGACTGGGATGTATGCTATCCATTGTCTCTCTGATTCATTTGCCAGATGTGAGAGCGAAGGGCCCCTGAGCCACAAAGGTCTTTCATAGCTAATATTCCTATAATGATAGCCAGAGATGAGCCAACATAAAGATCCCAGAGATAAACCAACATGAAGATCCCAGATAGATTATAGCTTTCAGAAATGTCAGGATATTAAATACACATCCAGAAGACTTGTGTAACTCAGGACTGATACAGCATCCTATGTGAAATCAGAAACTCAGTGACCACTTAGCTACCTTAGCTTTTGGTAGAGATCCTGGAAAAGTCAACAAGCGTCTCTTTGGATTTGCTAGTGCAATGCAGTGATCCAGAGGTCTCCTATAACCAGAGAAGGATTTACCTATGGCAGAAGTGGATATATACCCACGGACTGGTTTCCCAGCACAGCAGCTCTATCGTCCAGCTGTGTCGGTGTGGCTGAGCTGATAATGTGTTTTCCTGCTGTTCCACAGGTCTTGCTTTGTCACTTGATACCGTTGACCGCCCCAGACAGATGGATGAAGTGAAAGAACGAGTCAACCTTTATCTCCTCTTTAGCCCTTTCCCTCGTCCCCTTGATGCCCGCTCTGTGAAGGTTCCCAGGGGACTGTTTCGGGAGGAGAGGTTAGATATGGGAGAGTTGCACTTCAGAGGAAACAGCACTAAGTCTCAAATCTGATAACCACCACTTCAAACAACCACTTAAAGTCAGAGCTTTGTCTTTAAAAAATGGGTTTATCCACTGATATGAACCATATTATAACTGGCTTAAACATGGCTTCTGAATGATCAGTGTCACGTGTGATTTGGATGATCCCCTAGAATCTAGATCTCTATTTTCTGATACATTTACCCACTTTATTCACCCCCACCATTGCTACAAGGCTGTAGCAGTGACATGGTCGTATTCCGATAATCACCCTAATAAGGAGTTACTTGCTTGCTGGTAATTATACATCCAGTTGTCATTAGGGTGGAAAGGGTGTATCTGATTGTGGCCCTCTGATGTCATCTGACTGGACTGTTGTAATACAGACCATGGTGTAGTGGATATGGAATGTAGTGTTTACAGAATCAACTGCTGTCACAGACAATGTGTGAGGCACTTGGCCCTATCTGAGAAGCTGATGCAACTAGCTGAAATACAGCCAGTAGATTGTGACACTGACATGACATCACAGGAGTTCAATTACCAAAGATAATATTATCAAAGACAACACCCTGCGACACGATCACAGATCAGTCAATCTCATAATGACTTATACGATCACAGAGGGGACTTTTTTCTTCTGGCTTTTTTCATCATTGATCTCTGATTTTATAAGATCAACAAATATGGAGAAAGTTCTGCTTTCAATCCACACATTGGCTCCATTAACCTTTACATATTGAAGAATTTAACAGAGTGCCTCGTGGGCGACAAGAGTGACAACACCCCCAGCTACAAACATCCACCCAACACCCTCTCTAGACTTTCTCAGAGAGCACCTTTTATTCCATGAAGTCTTTGAAATAAAATAAAAGATATTGTGTAAAAAGGGCAGGAAGGGTACTGGGGATTCCTGCACTGTTGATGGTATGTTAAAGAGCACATGATATTAACATCCCATTACCATCCCATTCACACACATTAACATGACAAGCTGCCTGAAGGGGGGCCCAGTGCACCCTGGGATACCCCGGACAATAGAGCTCCTCCCACAGGTCAGTCACAGGGAGGAGGAGAGAAAAGAAGAGAGGTGAAGAAAAAAAAGAAGAGAGAGAAGAGAGAAAGAGGGAGAAAGAAGTAGGGCTGGTGTAAGGGAAAAGGGTAGAGCAGGACAAAGAGAAAGTGTAGAATAGGCAGGGGATACAAAAAAGAGGAGTTTGAGTGGGCGGACTAACTTGAGGGAGAGACGCAGACTGAAAAGTGGTCTGAAAGGCATCTAGAGCTATAGGACCCTGAGATTGTGTTATATAAACTACGGTTCTACGGAGAAAGTTGCCAACTGGTCAAACTGTGTATGCATTCACGTGTACTGTTTACACACAACCTCAAATGACAGATAATCTTTACTTGATTTCAAGAGTTGCTAATACAACTAGTATTGCTAATATCTCTTGAATGAAATGTATGTAATGAATTAGTAATAGTAATAAGGACACCGGAAAGTGTTTCATGTAAATGATGGAGATTTTAATTCTATTTTTCCTCTGTTCAGTCTTCCACTTATCCTACTGACTCATCTTACACAAACAAATCTCAGTCTTCCACAACACCACAAGTGTTCCCAAATTCATCAATATTTATCAGTCAACACCCTCTCCTACTGAAGTTTAGATTCGGGCAAATTTTGTAGCCAACCCCTGTCCTCTCTCACTCGCTCTCTCTCTCCGCCTCCTCTCTCGTTCCCCCCTCTGTTTTCTTTGTTGATGTTTGCCCCGAGGCCCTGGCCACAGTTCATACACGACAAAACACTTCTAGATTTTTGCATCATTTGCTAACCCGCAGAGGTCATTGGGGGTCAAAGGGTCATGGGTAGAGGCTTTGACTGAATAGTGCAGTGGCCATTTTGGGGGGAGAGCAGAGCAGACCTTTTCTCTTTCTTCTCTCTTTCTTCTCTGTTCTCCTCCGTCTTCTGAAATCGGAGATGTGTCCTCCCTTCTTAATAAATCTTTGTCACTTCCTCAGTTGAACAGGGTTCATGTTCCAACTGAATTCAGGCCTTGGTTTTTACTTCTTCCATCCCTATTCTTTTTCAATTTGGTGCCTTGGTGTACCGGTATGCATTTTCTATTGGGAGGGAGTTAGTCCTTGGGAGGTAACACATTCAAATAATTCCTATCTGAAACAAATGTGTGCCTAGACTGCTTATCAGTGTGTGGCTGCCATGTATGTTTCTACGACTCCTGGAGGCACAGTCTCGTCCTGTGTGAGTGAGTGGGTTAAGCTCTAAGTAGAGAGGGAACACGAAGAGGCTTCCTGACGCCTGATCACTCGCAGTGTGAGTCTAATCATGGCACTGAGACACCCCTGTGTGAGAAGGCAGAGAGCAGAGCAACACACTCAGCACACCAAGAGAGAGAGAGAGATGCCAGAGGAGGAGAGGGAGAGGAAGGGGCAGGAATTAGATAAGTGGTTAGAGTTTTAGAGAGGGAGGGAGGAAATGAGAATCCATTTTAACGTTTCAGAAGCCATTGCAAAATAATCTGTGCATCGCTCTATGTTTAACTGTAACCCATATTGCTATGGGGCAGTTTCAGGACCCTCCTAAACCTCTCCCTGTCTGTCTGTCTGTCTTGTGGATGGACAGAGGAATGTGCCAGGGAGCCCTGAGTGCAGCCAATCACAGTCTAAGGAGACGCAACGCGCCATTAGGCAAAACACATGAGCTGTCCTCCCAGGAATAGCCCTGGGTTCATTACTAGCTGCCCCCTCTTCCCCTCTTCCCCACTCCCCTCTTCCCCCGCTCCCCTCTCCCTCTCTCCCCTCTCCCTCCCACAGGCACAGAGGGGTAGAGGCTTGGGGCTCAAAGGGGTAGAACAACCTAAACATAGACCTCTGGCTGGGGGAGGAGAGAGGGGTGTGGGGGTGTGGAGGAAGTTCAAACGGCCAATTGTTTCTATACGAGCAACTTGACCACATGGTCTTTAGTGGCATGATAAAGCTCAGTGGGTGTAGAGGACGTGTCCGGTCGGAGTCAACTAACTTAAACACTGCTGTAAATCTCTGCACTGCACTGTCACGGTGATGATGAGTGCACGCATCTGTGGCGATGAGTACTCGTCTTTAGTTGGGGTTAGAAATAGAGAGAGAAGAGCACATGACAGCAGCTAACAATGCCATCCTATTGGCATAGGATGTGGCTAACAACTGTTCCCAAGTCACTAGTAGGCACACAGACACAGAACATGCTTATATAAAACATACTGCAGTGACATTTATTTGGTGTGAAAGTCACACAGGGATGTGATTCCCTTGAGAGAAAAAAATATGACTGGCTCATTCCTTTACTAATGAGATTACCATACCCTCCATCACTACCTTCATGGTGGAGGTGGAGAAAGATGTCTGGAGGATGAGACAGGGCCGATTGCAGGGTGTTGGGCCTCTGAGCTGCAGGGGTTGGGATACCCCAGCAAGACTCAGAGAAGACAGAGATGGGATTAGAGATGGGATTAGAGATTAGGGCAGAAGACACACAGAGATACTGCCAGGCAGGTTTCAATAAAGATATCATCTGTGCATGGCATCTTTGGTTGATCTCGCTCTCTCTTTTTTCTGACAGGCAGTCAGGCAGACACACATAACTTCCCCTGTTCTTACCAGAGGTTGCATTCTAAACGGTGTGCTCCATGTCAGCGTGATTGAGCAAAGTGATTTCAGAGACTCACTCGAGGCACCTCACTGTGGCTGTGAAAGGCTTTGAACAGCTTGATCTCTGGAGCAGTAAGGGCTCTATTCAATCTGTATTGCTGAGGCGTGAGAAATACACTAGAAATGTAAGGGTCGTTTCCTATTGAGCCGACATCTGCAGCGTTTACCGTGAATGCAGTCTCCGCTAACACGGGAACGTTGCCTTCAAATTTCAATCAAGCTGGAACGCTGAATTTCGAATTGAATAGAGCTCTAAATTAATACTCAACAAACCCTGGAATTCAACAGTTCACACAAGAAAGGCCTAATGGAATTAAACCCTTTAAACGGCAAAGCTTTGACTCCAGACCTTCTTATTTAGTCAGCTTGACAGGCAGATCAAGGCTTTGCTCCTGTGTTATGGCAACACGTGCTGGGTATAGAAACAGTAGGTTCAACTGCCGGTCACAGGAGAGGGAGAGCGGGAGAGGGAGAGAGGGAGATAGAGAGAGAGATAGAGGTGTGTGAGAGAGAGCGAGATGTGTGTGTGTGTGTGAGAGAGAGAGAGAGAGAGAGAGAGAGAGAGAGAGAGAGAGAGAGGCTTCCCCCTCCCTCTCTACAATCCTTCCTCTCTACATCCCTCTCTCCCTTCCTCCATCACTGTCTCCCTCCCCCCTCCTTCCATCCCTCCCTCTATCCCTCCCTCTAGCCCTCTCTCCCAGGGAGCTATTGTGGATCCCCAGGACAATGGGAGGTTCTTCCTGCTCCACTGAGAGAGAAGAGAAGAGTAGTCTGCTGGAACGGGATGCCATGGCGTTTACAGCCCTGGGGTCATAAATACCTCGACTGTGTCAGCATCAGCCTAGTGTGTGTTCAGTTATCTTTTTGAATTTAACCTTTACTTAACTACGGAATGTCAGTTAAGAACTAATTATTATTTACAATGACGGCCTACCCCGGCCAAACCCTAACCCGGCCAACTGTGTGCCGTCCTATGGGACTCCCAATCACGGCCGGTTGTGATACAGAATGGAATCAAACCTGGGTCTGTAGTGACGCCTCTAGCACTGAGATGCAGTGCCTTAGACCGCTGCGCCACTCGGGATGGGACATCACGCCCAGAGCATACACATATACAGTTGAAGTTGGAAGTTTACATACACCTTAGCCAAATACATTTAAACATTTAAACATTCCCATGTAAAAATGTTCACAATTCCTGACATTTAATCCTAGTAAAAATTCCCTGTTTTAGGTCAATTAGGATCACAACTTTATTTTAAGAATGTGACATGTCAGAATAATAGTAGAGAGAATGACTTATTTCAGCTTTTATTTCTTTCATCACATTCCCAGTGGGTCAGAAGTTTGCATACACTCAATTAGTATTTGGTAGCATTGCCTTTAAATTGTTTAACTTGGGTCAAACGTTTCAGGTAGCCTTCCACAAGCTTCACACAATAAGTTGGGTGAATTTTGGCCCATTCCTCCTGACAAAGCTGATGTAACTGAGTCAGGTTTGTAGACCTCCTTGCTCGCACATGCTTTTTCAGTTCTGCCACAAATTTTCTATAGGATTGAGGTCAGGGCTTTGTGATGACCACTCCAAAACCTTGACTTTGTTGTCCTTAAGCCATTTTGTCACAACTTTGGAAGTATGCTTGTGGTCAGACCCATTTGCGACCAAGCTTTAACTTCTTGACTGATGTCTTTGGATGTTGCTTCAATATATCCACATCAATATATCCACATTTTCCTTCCTCATGATGTCATATATTTTGTGAAGTGCACCAGTCCCTCCTGCAGCAAAGCACCCCCACAACATGATGCAGCCACACCCGGGCTTCACGGTTGGGATGGTGTTCTTCGGCTTGCCCCTTTTTCCTCCAAACATAATGATGGTCATTATGGCCAACCAGTTCTATTTTTGTTTCATCAGACCAGAGGACATCTCGAAAAAGTATGATCTATGTCCGTACGTGCAGTCTGGCTTTTTTTATGTTGGTTTTGGAGCAGTGGCTTCTTCCTTGCTGAGCGGCCATTCAGGTTATGTCGATATAGGACTAATTTTACTGTGGATATAGATACCTTTGTACCTGTTGCCTCCAGCATCTTCACAAGGTCCTTTGCTGTTGTTCTGGGATTGATTTGCACTTTTCGCACCAAAGTACGTTCATCTCTAGGAGACAGAACGCGTGTCCTTCCTGAGTGGTGTGACGGCTGCGTGGTCCCATGGTGTTTATACTTGCGTACTATTGTTTGTACAGATGAACGTGGTATCTTCAGGCATTTGGAAAATGCTCCCAAGGATGAACCAGACCTGTGGAGGTCCACAATTTTTTTCTGAAGTCTTGGCTGATTTCTTTTGATTTTCCCATGATGTCAATCAAAGAGGTACTGAGCTTGATGGTAGACCTTGAAAATCATCCACAGGTACACCTCCAATTGACTCAAATGATGTCAATTAGCCTACCAGAAGCTTCTAAAGCCATGACATTTTCTGGAATTTTCCAAGCTGTTTAAAGGCACAGTCAACTTAGTGTATGTAATTCCACCGGAATTGTGGAATCTGGAATCTGGAATCTGTCTGTAAACAATTGTTGGAAAAATTACTTGTGTCATGCACAAAGTAGATGTCCTAACTGACTTGCCAAAACTATAGTTTGTTAACGAGAAATTTGTGGAGTGGTTGAAAAATGGCTTTTAATGACTCCAACCTAAGTGTATGTAAACTTCTGACTTCAACTGTATTTACTTGAATGTACAATGCCGTGGGATATGCGTCTACAGCAACCATGGTAAAATCCTCAGGATTATCATTAACAGCAGACTCGTATATTTCCTCAGTGAAAACAATTGTCACGATCGTGTTGACGTGAATGAGAGGACCAAGGCGCAACATGATATGAATACATCTTCTTTAATTACAACGACGAAGATGAACACGAAACACTTAAACAACACTAACAAAAACAACAAACGATCGTGAAACTTCAAACGTAAGTGCACACACAAACTACTTACGTCGACATATACATATACAATGACCCACAAACAGCTAAATCCTATGGCAGCCTTAAATATGGCTCCCAATTAGAGACAACCGAAATCAGCTGTCTCTAATTGAGAACCCATTCCGGCCACCATAGACTTTCCTAGAAAACTACACCCAACATAGACACAGCTAAACACATACACTCAACACAAAACCATAAACTACAACCAACACCCCCTCTACCATATAATACCCCAAAATACACACATACCCCATGTCACACCCTGACCTAACTAAAATAATAAATAAAACAAATAATACTAAGGCCAGGGCGTGACATAACCCCCCCCTTAAGGTGCGAACTCCGGACGCACCAGCACATAGTCTAGGGGAGGGTCTGGGTGGGCTTCCTTCCACGGCGGCGGCTCCGGCACTGGTCGTGGTCCCCACCCCACCATAGTCATAAGGGGCAGCACCGGGATAAAGGGCAGCACCAGGATAAGGGGCAGCACCAGGATAAGGGGCAGCACCAGGATAAGGGGCAGCACCAGGATAATGGGCAGATCCTGGCTGGATGACGGCTCCGGCGGATCCTGGTTGGACGGCTCATGGCTGGCTGACAGATCTGGCTGCTCATGGCTAGCTGACGGATCCGGCTTCTCATGGCTGGCAGACGGATCTGGACGCTCATGGCTGGCTGGCGGCTCTGGCAGATCCTGTCTGGTTGGCGGCTCTGGCAGATCCTGTCTGGTTGGCGGCTCTGGCAGATCCTGTCTGGTTGGCGGCTCTGGCAGATCCTGTCTGGTTGGCGGCTCTGGCAGATCCTGTCTGGTTGGCGGCTCTGGCAGATCCTGTCTGGTTGGCGGCTCTGGCAGATCCTGTCTGGTTGGCGGCTCTGGCAGATCCTGTCTGGTTGGCGGCTCTGGCAGATCCTGTCTGGTTGGCGGCTCTGGCAGATCCTGTCTGGTTGGCGGCTCTGGCAGATCCTGTCTGGTTGGTGGCTCTGGCAGATCCTGACTGACGAATGGCTCTAGCGGCTCCTGACTGACTAATGGCTCTGGCGGGTCGGGACAGATGGGCGGCTCTAATGGCTCTGGACAGACGGATGGCTCAGACGGCACTGGGCAGACGGATGGCTCAGATGGCGCTGGGGAGACGGATGGCTCAGACTGCGCTGGGGAGACGGATGGCTCAGACGGCGCTGGGGAGACGGATGGTTCTGGCCGGATGAGGCGCACTGTAGGCCTGGTGCGTGGTGCCGGAACTGGAGGCACCGGGCTAAAGGCACGCACTTTCAGGCTAGTGCGGGGAGAAGGAACAGGGCATACTGGACCCTGGGGACGCACATTAGGCCTAGTGCGTGGGGCCGGAACTGGTGGTACCGGACTGGGGACACGCATCTCAGGGCTAGTGCGGGGAGCAGCAACAGGATGCACAGGACTCTGGAGACGCACAGGAGGCTTAGTGCGTGGTGCCGGAATTGGTGGTACCGGGCTGGAGACACGCACCATAGGACGAGTGCGTGGAGGAGGAACAGGGCTCTGGAGACACACTGGAAGCCTGTTACGTGGTGTAGGCACTGGTGGAACTGAACTGGGGCGGGGAGGTGGCGCCGGAAATACCGGACCGTGCAGGCGTATTGGCTCCCTTGAGCATTGAGCCTGACCAACCTTACCTGGTTGAATGCTCCCCGTTGCCCGACCAGTGCGGGGAGGTGGAATAACCCGCACCGGGCTATGTAGGCGAACCGGGGACACCATGCGTAAGGCTGGTGCCATGTAAACCGGCCCGAGGAGACGCACTGGTGGCCAGATATGTAGGGCCGGCTTCATGACATCCGGCTCAATACTCAATCTAGCCCTGCCAGTGCGGGGAGGTGGAATAACCCGCACCGGGCTATGCACACGTACAGGAGACACCGTGCGCTCTACTGCGTAACACGGTGTCTGCCCGTACTCTCGCTCTCCACGGTAATTACAGGGAGTAGGCCAGGTTTCCTACCTGACTTCGCCACTCTCCCTTTAAGCCCCCCCCCCCCCCAAGAAATTTTTGGGGTTTTCCCACAGGCTTCCTACCGCTTCGTCGTGCTGCCTCCATTCGCCGGTATCCCTCCTCGCACTGCGCCAGAGAATCCCAGGCGGGCTCCGGCACTCTCCCTGGGTTGATCGCCCACCTGTCGATCTCCTCCCACGTAGTGTAGCCCAGATCCTTTGTAGGTTCCTTTTCCTGCCTCCTAGCTAGCTCCTCATATCGCCGCCTCTCTGCTTTCGCTGCCTCCAGCTCAGCTTTGGGGCGGTTATATTCTCCTGGTACCTCCCGGTCTAAAATTTCCTCCCATGTCCATGAATCCTTGCATTGCTCCTGTTGCCGCTGGTCATGTTGCTTGGTCGTATATAGGTGGGTCATTCTGTCACGATCGTGTTGACGTGAATGAGAGGACCAAGGCGCAACATGATATGAATACATCTTCTTTAATTATAACGACGAAGATGATCACGAAACACTTAAACCACACTAACAAAAACAACAAACGATCGTGAAACTTCAAACGCAAGTGCACACACAGACTACTTACATCGACATAGACATATACAATGACCCACAAACAGCTAAAGCCTATGGCAGCCTTAAATATGGCTCCCAATTAGAGACAACCGAAATCAGCTGTCTCTAATTGAGAACCCATTCCGGCCACCATAGACTTTCCTAGAAAACTACACCCAACATAGACACAGCTAAACACATACACTCAACACAAAACCATAAACTACAACCAACACCCCCTCTACCATATAATACCCCAAAATACACACATACCCCATGTCACACCCTGACCTAACTAAAATAATAAATAAAACAAATAATACTAAGGCCAGGGCGTGACAACAATGTACAGAGCAACTTTCAAATTGCCTTTTTACCAAATTACCTTACGACAGACTACATATTCACCCTGCACACCCTAATTGGACAAACAAACCAAAACAAAGGCAAAGTCTTCTCATGCTTTGTTGATTTCAAAAAAGCTTTCGACTCAATTTGGCATGGGGTCTGCTATACAAAGGGATGGAAAGTGGTGTTGGGGGAAAAACAAACAACATTATAAAATCCATGTACACAAACAAAAAGTGTGCGGTTAAAATTGGCAAAAAACAAACACATTTCTTTCCACAGGGCAGTGGGGTGAGACAGGGATGCAGCTTAAGCCCCACCTTCTTCAACATACATATCAACGAATTGAACAGTCTGCAGCACCAGGCCTCACCATACTATAATCTGAAGTCAAATGTCCACTGTTTGTTGATGATCTGGTGCTTCTGTCCCTGACCAAGGAGGGCCTACAGCAGCACCTAGATCTTCTGCACAGATTCTGCCAGACCTGAGCCCTGACAGTAATCTCAGTAAGACCAAAATAATGGTGTTCCAAAAAAGGTCCAGCTGCCAGGACCACAAATACAAATGACATCTAGACACAGTTGCCCTAGAGCACACAAAAAACTATACATACCTCGGCCTAAACATCAGCGCCACAGGTAACTTCCACTAAGCTGTGAACGAGCTGAGAGAAAAGGCAAGTATGGCCTTCTATGCCATCAAAAGGAACATAAATTTGACATACCAATTAGGATCTGGCTAAAAATATTTGAATCAGTTGTGGAACCCATTGCCCTTTATGGTTGTGAGGTCTGGGGTCCGCTCACAAACCAATAATTCACAAAATGGGACAACCACCAAATTGAGACTCTGCAGCAGAATTCTGCAAAAATATCCTCACTGTACAACGTAAAACACCAAATAATGCTTGCAGAGCAGAATTAGGCCGACACCTGCTAATTATCAAAATCCAGAAAAGAGCCGTTTAAATTACAAGCACATAAAAGGAAGCGAGAAGGTTAGGGAGGTAGCCTTGAGAACAAGGCTACCTAAATTCTATCAACATATTGATTGCAGCACCAGCGCGGGCAATATACTGTACCATTGCTACTCTAACTTCCGCGATGCATACAAGGCCCTCCCTTCAGTAAATCCGACCATGACGCCATCTTGCTTCTACTGCCCTATAGGCAGAAACTCAAACAGGATGTACCCATGACTAGAACCATTCAATGCTGGTCTGACCAATCGGAATCATCGCGGACTGGGAAATGTTCCAGGCAGCCTCAGAGAATAACATCAATCTATATGCTGACTGTGAGTGCGTTTATAAGGAAGTGCATTGGAGATGTTGTACCCACTGTGACTATCAAAACATACCCTAACCAAAAACCATGGATGGATGGCGGCATTCGCGCAAAACTGAAAGCGCAAACCACCGCATTTAACTATGGAAAGAGGACTGGGAATATGGCCGAATATAAACAGTGTAGTTATTCCCTCAGCAAGGCAATCAAACAAGCGAAATGCCGGTACATGGACAAAGTGGAGTCGGAATTCAATGGCTCAGACACAAGACATAGGTGGCAGGGTCTACAGGCAATTACGAACTACAAAAAGAAAACCAGCCACGTCACGGACACTGACGTCTTGCTTCCAGACAAACTAAACACCTTCTTCGCCCGCTTTGAGGATAATACAGTGTCACCGACGCGGCCCACTACCAAGGACTGTGCTCCCCCCTCTCCTTCTCCGTGGCCAGTGTGAGTAAGACATTTAAACGTGTTAATCCTAATAAGGCTGCCGGCCCAGACGGCATCCCTAGCCGCGTCCTCAGAGCAAGCGCAGACCAGCTGGCTGGTGTGTTTACGGACATATTCAAACACTCCCTATCCCAGTCTGCTGTTCCCACATGCTTCAGGATGGCCACCATTGTTCCTGTACCAAAGAAGGCAATGATAACTGAACTAAATGACTATCGCCCCGTAGCACTCACTTCTGTCATCATGAAGTGCTTTGAGAGACTAGTCAAGGATCATATCACCTCCACCTTACCTGCCACCCTAGACCCACTTCAGTTTGCGTACCGCCCAACAGGTCCACAGACGATGCAATCGCCATCGCACTGCACACTGCCCTATCCCATCTGGACAAGAGGAATACCTATGTAAGAATGCTGTTCATCGACTACAGTTCAGCATTCAACACCATAGTACCCTCCAAGCTCCACAAGACCCCACAAGGGCTAAACAGCAATCACTAACTCAGAGAGGCTGCTGCCTACATAGAGACTCAAATCATTGGCCACTTTAATAAATGGATCACTAGTCACTTTAAACAATGCAACTTTAATAATGTTTACATATCAAACATTACTCATCTCATATGCATATACTGTATCTTATACCATATATTGCACCTTGCCTATGCTGCTCAGCCATCGCTCATCCATATATTTATATATACATATTCTTATTCCATCCATTTAGATTTGTGTGTTTTAGGTAGTTGTTGGGGAATTGTTAAACAAATCCCTTTTTGATAAACTCCCATATCTATTGAGTCAAATGCCACAATGTGCAGCAAGATTTGTTGCCACAAGAAAAGGGCAACCAATGAAGAACAAATACCATTGTAAATACAACCCATATGTATGTTTATTTATTATCCCTTTTGTACTTCATCTATTTGCACGTTGTTATAACACTGTACATAGCCATAATATGACATTTGAAATGTCTCTAATCCTTTGGAACTTTTGTGAGTGTAATGTTTAACGTAATTTTGGGGTTTATTTCACTTCTGTTTATTATTTATTTCACTTGCTTTGTGAATGTAAACATATGTAAATGTAAATATGTTACCCATGCCAATAAAGCCCTTGAATTGAATTGAGAGAACGAAAGAAAGAGAAAGCAACATTGATAGCAATGTTCTCACTCCTGGCTCAGACACCTGTGCTGATATAAAACCCAGCTGGCATAGTAGCCTTCCGTGGCCTGAGGTCTGACACTATATGGATGGACCATATTGCCCTGCCTCAGTTGCTTTCAGCCCCATAGGCTAAGGATAGCACTAGCAATGTCCCAAATGGCAAAGTAGTGCACTAAAAAGGATATAGAGAGCAATTTGGGACTTACTCACTTTCTGTCTGCTGAGAACAATCATAACCAGTCCCAAAGAGGAGACAGGGAAACCGTGAATCTCTCTAAATGATCAGCTAATATCCCTGGCATTCTAAAGAGAAGGCTGCTGCTCCACTTGGACAGACAAGGCCAGCAGGTTTTCTACCAGTTTAATCAAAATCAGTCTCCAAAAACTCATTCAACTCCGCGTTGGAAAATGAGTAGCCATCTTCTTATTTATAACATGTCTGTGTGGTCTCGCTCTCTTTCGTCTCTATTTCTCTCTGTCTCTTTCTCTGGCGTCTCCACAGAGTCCTGTTTATCTAGTTGTGTTTATTTACTGTCTCTCAGTCAGATGATACTGACATCTGTTGCTGTGGGGGCTCCTCGTGGCTAGTGTGTTGTGTGTGTGTGTTTATGTGTGTGTGTGTGTGTGTGTGTGTGTGTCTGTGTGTTCTCGCATGAGGGGAGGACCAACACCAGGCCTAGGCTAGAGTTTTGTTCTTCTCTGGAGGTGTTATGCTAATGGTGGAGGGGGGGTGAGAAGCTGCGGGGAAGGGTGGTGGTGCGTGGGGGTGGTCACACACACACACACACACACACACACACACACACACACACACACACACACACACACACACACACACACACACACACACACACACACACACACACTGGTGGGGAATGCGATTCCTTTGGTCCCCCTTCTCAAAGTACTCCTCCCCCTTCGGCTCCCATCTGCTGTGACAGAGGTAGACGTTGAGTGTGAATGACAAACACAGCCAAACATCCACAGCCATCCGGCCGTTCATTCTAGCTCTGTGAGAGAAAACGAGAGAGTGAATGAGTGACACCATCCCCCCCGTGCCACCTCTCCTCTATCCGTCTCCAGAAAGCCCAGTAAATGTGCCATAAACAGGGAATCATTTTAAAGATTTTACTAAATAATATCTTACCCTGGCTCAAATTTGAATCAGGTACTTGGTGTTGTGCCTGGCACCATTCCCTGCCCCCTCGCTATCTCTTAAATGGATAGAGAGAAAACAATAGACATTTCCCTAGACAATTGAATTAAGCCCTTATCAGGCCATGGGATCTCTATGCCAAAGAGAACACTGTTTACATGCTAATGTAAGGTAGAGCCCCAGAGCTCCAGTCCCTGCAGGTGTGCATCACAAAACACTGAGGCCTCCTGTTCGTATAATAGCCCGTTTCCTCTGAGATAATGTTTTGAATAGGATTAAAATAATGAGGTATGCTTTGTGCTTTCAATGGCTCAATTTGACACCTGCTGTCATTGGATCCTCCTTAGGGACAGATCGACATTTACTCAGGGGGAGGGTTGGTCCAAAAGGGGGCTCAAGAGTGGCGCAGCGGTCTAAGGCACTGCGTCTCAGTGCTAGAGGCGTCACTACAGACACTCTGGATCGATTCCAGGCTGTATCACAACCGGCCGTGATTGGGAGTCCCATAGGGCTGTGGACAATTGGCCCAGCACCGGTCGGGTTTGGCCGGGGTAGGCCGTCATTGTAAATAAGATTTTTTTCTGATTTGTTCTGAATTATCTGATTTGCCTAGTTAAATAAAGGTTTTTAAAAAAAGTTTAAAAAGGGAGGGTTGTCAAACGTTTTATTTTTGCTTTGGGAAGGGTTGGGTGTTTTTTTTACTGGGCACAGTTTTTTACTGGGCACAGAATGTTTTACATTCGTTCTTCTGCTCGTACTTTCCTTATAAATAATGGTTAGACTTACTTTTGATATTACCCTAATAAAGTTTAGAAACGTTTGTGAAGGTTTGGTATGGTGTGGCTATTATTAAGCTTTAGCTGCTGCAGGTCTATGATATGAAGGCAATGCGCCCCGGCGCTCCAACTGACTCAACATTTGAACCTGAGGTGAGGAAGTCTGTTTCAGGCCTACCAGACTTACTCCTATTATCTAACAATATAATTCTTTTCTTTTAAAGACACGTAAATGTGTCTCATTTGGCCAATATCCCTCGTTTATTAGTGGAGCAGGCTGCGCCAGGTCGGATCTGAATGCATATGGATACCCGTAAAATTTCTCAAATGTCAACTAAATTAAAATCTTCCCTGTCGTGTTGTCCAGCGCCAACTTTATCTAAAGGAAACTCTGAAATGGCATATTATTATTTAGATTTTTGAATATTCACATGAAAATCTGTCGCCAGTTGGATGGAAACCTAGCTATAGACCCCTTAAAGACTCTGGCAAGTGCGCTAGGCCAGTGTCACTTTGATTTTTGCCTGCACGTCATGGTTTACCAGCAGCTCCAAACATCTAAAGAATAAGCTTCCAGCCAAACAAGCTTGTAAGAAATGTACTCAAACTCCCCTTTCATACTCATCTGGAGGTTGAGAATGTTTTTGTCTCTATCTCTGTAATGTATGTGTATTGATGTTAAAAAAAATAGGGACCACAAAGGAAATAAGTCCCCGACTTTATTGTGCAATTCTGGTCACTTTTAAAAATCTTTGTGTACATATGTATTTTTTTAACTGAGAAATCAAATCAATCAATCAATACAAACTGTGCAGCGGCCAATTGATGAATGGAAAGAGACATCTGTTACAAAACACCAAAAAGTTTAATGACATTTGGAGATTGTCAAGCCAAGCCTTTGATTCTGGGCAAGTCTACAACGTAGGGAGGGATGTATTTTCTGTTTGTCGAGATTGACATAGTCTTTTCATTGTGGTGTTGATAACACAAACCATGATATTGAAGTGCCCAAAGTTGTTATGTTTTGATTATTGGTCTCGTGGTGTATTGGCACAGAAACATATTGGTTGAAAATTAGTTTGATATATTTTATATATTTATAAATATGGTATCAAAATGTTGAAAATCGGATTTCACCCTCGCTGATCATTGCTCTGATCGTAATGTAATAGGTAGAGAGATTGCGCTCGTCTGTGGTGGTCGGCGAACACTCAATCTTCTGGCTCGTAGCCCTGCGTGGCATTGACTGTGCCACAAAGCATGCTGAAGTGGCAAAGTCGACATCCACATTTATAAACACAGAGTCGTTACAATTAGTGTTATTTTTGTAAACATTATTTGGAGTTAATTCTATGGGGGGAGGGGGGGGGGGGTTGTTCAGTTTATTTGACAGTACAAGGAGAGGGTCATGTGAAAATATTTTTAATGTTGGGGCTGGGGATGGATTTTTTTAGGACACCTTGAGTTGGAATTATTGTAAAGGATCCTAATTATTATCACACAGCACTCAGTTAGGCAACACTTTACAATAAGGTAAGCTTTGTAATGGGTTTATTATATTGCAATGAGCACACCTGACGTTATCATTGTAAGACTTTAGTGTGCTTTCTAAAAGGCACCCTATTGTCCACTTCTTTTGACGCTATGGGCTCTGGTCAAAATGTGTGCACTACATAGGGTACAGGGTGCAATTTCAGACGCAACCATGGTCTTCTTTCATCAGGGAAACAGAGTGCAAAATGGAAGAGCGACTCCTGCCTTGAGTTTCCTTCCATTCTCTGACAGCGTTTGTAAGGAAACGCTCCATCTCCTCTATCTCCTTTGTCTGTGTCTGTAAAAACGCTTGTCTTCTCCAGCGCCTTCCTTTCCTGCCTTTCCTGTCCTCCCTGGATATCTCATACCGCACTCTGCTTCTCTACCTCCCTCATACTGCGCTCTCTGTCTCTCTGCAGATCTGATCTCACATTTTTACGCCTCCTGGAATTCCTAAAAACATTTCTGCTCTCTCCCCCCCCCACCCCACCCCAATCCCTTCCCACCACTCTGCCTCCAGTTGTGTAACACTCTGTGTGATTTTATGGACATCTGGCAGGGATGGAAGATAGGCATGTCTCCTTCTGGGAAAAAAAAATAGACGACCAGCTTGTGTAATACAAGCTAAACTACTCAGTTACAACTGATGCATGATAAATACACAAAGACAATAATTAATCCAAATATTGTCATAGCAATCATCATTTCAATTGGATTGAGAAAGAGTTAATATAATGGAAGAGAGGTGGCTGTAAAGACGAAGCAATATGAGAAAATAGACAAGACAGCGATTGAGTGGGAGGCAGGGCATAAGCCAGGGAGAGACCATTTATCTAATCCCCAGTGGTTGATAGCTGGCAAGGCGGAGTGGAGGAACAGGACGTGGTGCTGGGGGGAGTCTGTCCCTGTGGAGAGGGGGTCAGTGTGGATGCTGTGAGGGCTTGACATCGCTGTGAGGGGTTGAGCCGGTTGACCACGCTTTGGGACCAGACCTCCGCTCCCAGACCCAGAGCATATGGTCCCTCTCACCGCTGCCCACAGGACCGTTCACACACACGCCTGGAAGTCACATGTGCTAAGCAAGCAACTGTTACTGAGTGAGGCAGCCAGGGTTCAAGTTCACCATCCCAGGCCCTTCCTCTATGGTTCTCCGGGTTGGTATTGCTTTAGCCTGACTGGTTGGATCCGGTCTAGTGCTGTGTGAGTGTGGAGGTCCCCAATGCCTAGTGACACCTCAGCCAGCGGGCGACTCAAACGGGCCAAATGTGAAGGTGTTTGAGTAGGGAAGTTGAAGTGTTGGACACCTAGGAATACTCATAGGATGTTTGTCAGGGGGGAAGATGGTGTTTGGGCATGGATCATCCCATTACATTGTCTGGCCTTCAAAGGAGGCTAAGGGTGTGAGATGGATTAGCGGCTGTTGAATGTAGGAAGCAGCTGCCAATCATCAGTTAGGGACATGTCAGTTAATGGCGGCTCAATAAGCATAGTAAATCACATTAGATCAACATTAGTTTGTTAGACTAGGTTTATGTTACATAGTAACACATACATCCCCCATTCTGGAGAACAGCTTGTTTGAATAGGAGTCTTACCGCACGGTCACGGTTGGCTGTTTGATTCTCTGTCTTTGTTTAAGTTTTAGGAACATTTTGTCTTTATCGGCTGTAAACTGATCGAGAGATGGCTCAGAAATACTATAGGCTCCATGGCACAGAGAGATGACAAGCTAGCTAGGTGTCATGTGCCCAAGTGGTGGTTTGGCACCTTAGTCCCCTGTGCTTGTCACACCTCCCGGTGAACTGGCAAAGCAACACTTCCATTTGGATAAGTTTCTGCTCAAATAAACACAATAAATCCTCTCCATCTGTGTGAGTGTGTGTGTGTGTGTGTGTGTGTGTGTGTGTGTGTGTGTGTGTGTGTGTGTGTGAACTTCTCAATAAAACTGTCAGCATAACACCCACCTGTGTACCAGTGCGGTCTCAGGGGGATGACATGCACAGCGTGTAGTGTCCCCTAGTGGACAACAGATACAGTGCTCTCAGATGCCTGTTGGGAACAACTTCATTCAGGGTAAACCCTCGCTCGGGGGGGTGAAGTTCCCCTAAGTACAGATGTAGGATTAGCTCCCCCTCCCCCAATCCTAACCATAACCATTAGTGGTGAAAATGCAATACTGACCCAAGATCAGCATCTAGGCCCTAAGGGCAACTTCACCCTACTCCTTAACCCTCAGACTAGGGAGTTAACGCAGGATATGTGAGACTGGAACTCTTGCTTCTCACAGAGACTCTGGAAGTAAACATAACATTGCCCCATATTTCTACTCTTTTCCTCTCCCCTTGCTCTCCGTTTCTCCCTCTGCGGTGACCTGGTGTCTATTCATTAAGTACGAAACCTAATACTGTACATGAGAGCCAGCCAGTGGGGATAGTGTTGTGTAATAATGTGAAATGACATTATGACAGAAGAGGAAGTCAGAGTTGTTCATCACCTGGACATGTCTTATTTTACAAGGTTACGCACCTTTTAGCACACCCCTCCATGCACGCACACACACACCTTTCTCTCTGCCCTCTCGCTATCTATATCTCACACACACATTCCATCTTATACCAGCCCAGTCCTGTGTCTTCAGTTTGTTTTACAGTATACTAGAGTTAAAACATGGGGTAGTGGTAGATTACATACCAGCTGAGGCCCTGCAGCAGCCAGTCTTCAGGAGGTCCAGACTTGCAGTCTTAGAGGAGAGATGGTCAGTGTGATGATAATGGATGGAGTCTGTACGACTGGAGGAGCTGATCACTTCACAAAACAACATGTTGCCATGCTACAAAAGTCTGTATAAGTTCATGAGAGAAAGGGGGAGGATGACAGGAAGGACGAAATCCATTTACAACAATATACACTACATGACCAAAAAGCTTGTCCGACATCTCATTCCAAAATCATGTTCATTAATATGGAGTTGGTCCCCCCTTTGCTGCCATAACAGCCTCCACTCTTCTGGGAAGGCTTCCACTAGATGTTGGAACATTGTTGCAGGGACTTGCTTCCATTCAGCCACAAGAGCATTAGTGAGGTCGGGAACTGATGTTGGGCGATTAGGCCTGGCACGCAGTCGGCGTTCCAATTAATCCCAAATGTGTTCGATGGGGTTGAGGTCTGGGCTCTGTGCAGGCCAGTCAAGTTCTTCCAGACTGATCTCGACAAACCATTTCTGTATGGACCTCGCTTTGTGCACGGGGGCATTGTCATGCTGAAACAGAAACAGGAAAGTGCCTTCCCCAAACTGTTGCCACAAAGTTGGAAGCACAAAATTGCCTAGAATGTCATTGTATGCTGTATGTAGCGTGAGGATTTCCCTTCACTGGAACTAAGAAGCTTAGCCCGAACCATGGAAAACAGCCCCAGACCATTATTACTCCTCCACCAAACTTTACAGTTGGCACTATGCAAATCCAGATTTGTCCGTCGGACTGCCAAATGGTGAAGCGTGATTCATCACTCCAGAGAACGCATTTCCACTGATCCAGGGTCCAATGGCGGCGAATTTTACACCACTCCAGCCGACACTTGGCATTGCGCATGGTGATCTTAGGCTTGTGTGTGGCTGCTCTGCCATGGAAACCATTTCATGAAGCTCCCAACGAACAGTTCTTGAGCTGGTTGGTAGTGAGTGCTGCAACCGAGGACAGACGGCGGTCCCATTCTGTGAGCTCGTGTGGCCAACCACAGAGTTGTTGTTGCTCCTAGACGATTCCACTTCACAATAACAGCACTTACAGTTGACCGGAGCAGCTCTAGCAGGGCAGAAATGTAACAAACTGACTTGTTGGAAGGGTGGCATCCTATGACGGTTCCACGTTGAAAGTCACTGAGCTCTTCAGTAAGGCCATTCTACTGCCAATGTTTGTCTATGAAGATTGCATGGCGGTGTGCTCAATTTTATACACCTGTCAGCAACGGGTGTGGCTGAAATAGCAGAATCCACTCATTTGAAGGGGTGTCCACATACTTTTGTTTATGTAGTGTAGCTTGTAAGAGAAGACAACAAATGAAATATGATATGTAGACCTGCAGGCAGTTCTATATGTATATATCAGAAAATAACACACAATCCCATTACTGCAACATTTATTGACTCACACACTCCTTCACTCATTCTCACGAAAACACACACACGCACATTTAAAAAGCAAGCTGCACCCAAGTATAGTACAATTGAAGAGTGGACATCACAAGATTGCCGAATGAAAAATACGCTATATGGGGTGTTAATGAGGAAGCTCCATGGTACAATGCAACATTAATTACAGTGTACACACAACCGTCACAGTCATTCTGTTGCAGGGATACCCACCTGCATGCTGTGCAAAAAAACAATCATGGTCCACAAGGACCTGATTTAACATAAGAGGTATATAATATATGCATGTTTTGGCAGTACGAAATAAAAAACTCATCTGCAAAACTAACTCATCGTCATCATTGAATCTCAGTGTACATTTAGGAGGATGCAGAGAGAGCATAGTGAGTCCAAGAAGACGCTCTGAGAAGGAGAGGGATGAGGAGGAAGAGGAGGAAGAGGTAAACCAGCCGAGGAGGAGGAGGAAGCAGGAGGAGGAAGCAAGAGGAGGAAGCAGGAGGAGGTGGTTTAGCAGGAGGAAGGTGTTAAGGAGTTCTGAGCTTCCTGACAGTTCTCTTAGACGTTGCGGAGCTTTCCGTTGCCACCAACAACAGACATCGGGTCTCAGATATAGAGTATATACAGTACTTCTGACGTCATCTAATATGTGATATACCAGGTAACATTCAACCCCTCCCTCTTCTCTCCTGTCTTCTTACAACATGGGAACTCTGACTGAGGAATGCTGGGTGGGAGTCAAGAGCAGAGGTTGATGGAGGACGCTGGTGGTGTAGGTAAGTGTTGTGTGTGTGAAGCCTCATGCCTCTCCATCTTGATCAGATGGTGGTCTAGCCTGCAGGCAGGGCTGGGGCACCTGGGGGTAGGGGCCAAGCCCAGGGAGGGTAGAGGTCCATTATCACCAGCACTTAGCCAAGGGAACCATCTGGGACGGTCTGATCCGTCGACTGGGACTGAAGATATCCTTCACCTCGGTCTCCAGCCTCACTCCGGGGACCTTGAAGACTGATACAGCTGTGAGAGCGGAGGAGGTAGAGGGGGTAGAGAGAGAGACAGATACAGAGGGAGAGAGAGAGAGAGAGAGAGAGAGAGAGAGAGAGAGACAGGCAACTTTTTCGGCTTCACATCGTTATAAAGTCAGGTGAAAAAGTTACTCGGCCACTTCACCAACCGCAACAAAAAGATAAACATCTCCCACACTGACTCCTAGAGAAGCCTCATAGGGCAGTTGGTCTGACAGATACCGATCATGGCAGCTTAGAACCCAAACACCACCACGCCCCCCTTTCAGACTTACTGGCTACTAGCTGGGACGCGATCAAAGTTGGGTGTGGTCACAGTCCAGCTAGAGCCCCACCCCTAACAACTACAATGACTTCTCTTCTCAACACTTGCTGCTGCTCGCCACTGCTCCAGTTATATTGTGACACATTGTGTGAAGGTAAAAGGGCTACTCATTACTACTAGTCTGCTTCTAGGCCTTCTCACTTCTGCCCTGCCGAGACATGGCATCATTAAAATACGTTTGTTCATCCTGGAGAGAACATTCTCTCCCCACGCTCTTTCACTTCTTAGTCGCTCTCTTTCTCTCAGTTGCCGCTCTCGCTCCGTATTCTCCTTCTCCGCTCTGTTCATTGATGTCTCTCCCCTACTGCCTCTTCTCTCTGTCTGGGATGCTATGCGGAGTAGTAGCAGTAATGATGGCTCATTATCGAAAGAGCAGAGTGTGTGTCTTTGTGTCTGTGTGTGTGTGTGTGTGTGTGTGTGTGTGTGTGTGTGTGTGTGTGTGTGTGTGTGTGTGTGTGTGTGTGTGTGTGTGTGTGTGTGTGGACGTGTTTAACTATACTTGTGGGGATAGTATACTGGGGACATTTTGCTGGTCCCCCACAAGGTCAAATGCTATTTCTAGGGGGTTTGGGGTTAAGGTTAAAATTATTATTAGAATTAGGGTTAGGAGTGTCAAGACGTTGGCAGGAGCTAGGGTTAGGGTTAGGAGTAAGGGTTAGGTTTAGCGTTAGGAGCTAGGGTTAGGGTTAGGAGCTAGGGTTAGGGTTAGGAGTAAGGGTTAGGTTTAGCGTTAGGAGCTAGGGTTAGGAGTGTCAAGACGTTGGCAGGAGCTAGGGTTAGGGTTAGGAGTAAGGGTTAAGTTTAGGTTTAGCGTTAGGATCTAGGGTTAGGGTTAGGAGCTAGGGTTAGGGTTAGTAGCTAGGGTTAGGGATAGGAGCTAGAGTTAGGGCTAGGGTTAGGGTTAGGAGTTTGGGTTAGGGTTAGGAGCTAGGGTTAGGCGTAAGGGTTAGGTTTAGGGTTAAGGTTAGGTTTTTGAGTTAGAGTACGGGTTAGGGGTTAAGGAAAATAGGATTTTGAATGGGACTGAATTGCATGTCCTCACAAGGTTAGCTGCACAAGACTGTGTGTGTGTGTGTGTGTGTGTGTGTGTGTGTGTGTGTGTGTGTGTGTGTGTGTGTGTGTGTGTGTGCTCCTGGGCGTGCATCTGCCAGCATGTGTGTGTAGGACACATTCAGCGGGAAGCCTACTGCTCGACCATATCAGACACTGTATCCAATTGGGCTTTGTTCCTATCTAATACATTCCTCCATTTCACTAATATCTATCCTAGTACTCCCTGTACTCTT
This sequence comes from Salvelinus fontinalis, assembly GCF_029448725.1. Lineage (NCBI taxonomy): Eukaryota > Metazoa > Chordata > Actinopteri > Salmoniformes > Salmonidae > Salvelinus > Salvelinus fontinalis. Next base: position 14,179,297 of record NC_074705.1, read on the forward strand.
CTTCTGTTCACTGAATATTATTTCTATGGCCTTGAAAAACACATCTATGTTTAAACCAAACCAGGCAGACTGTCAGCGCGATAGACAGACAGGTGGAGAGAGACTTCAAATGCAACTTTGCTTACTTATACATGCATTTTCCTGATATATATATATTTAGCCACCCGAGAGCTGTGGAGACAGTCTGATCTTTTCAAAGGAACCATCTGTGCTCACAGTAGGAAGCTCGTGTCTTTAATCATGCGTCGGATGGGTAGACTGTTTAAGTGACAAACTGCACTGGAGTTTATTGCAACGGAGTGCCAATCTTTCTCACTGGGAGGGAAAAACAGAGAATATTGATGGGGGGAATCAGAGGAGAGAAATATATGCACATGAATACGCACGCACACGTACAAGCACATGCTTAATCTCCCACATGTGTACACACACACACACACAGACAGACAAACACACACACACACACACCACATTACGCATCACGTGACTGTTGTTGCGGTGACAAAACACACATTCTTATTGCATAGATAGATTGATATGTTATGGGTTTTACTGAGGTGTAGTGACACACACCCACACATACACTCACTGTCTCGTAGCTGCATGATGGGGGGCGGTAGCGTGTTGAAATAGGGGTGCTGCAGTGCATCCTGGGCCGAGATGCGGTCTCGTGGGATGGTCATCAGAATCTGCTGGGCCAGGTCCTCTGTCTTATAGGGCAACTGGGACAGTCTGAGGGGGGAGCAGAGGGGACTATAAGAGATACACACACACACACACACACACACACACACACACTGACGGACAACCCCCAATAGATACACATACTTTATGTAAATTATTTTACATCCATAGCTATTAGTCATAAAACAACAACCCAGCTACACTTCTCAGGCATTTACATTAATTCAAGTCAATTTTCCCTACTGGCGTGCATAGCTCGCGCTTTGTGTGCCTCCTCGCTGTCCTACCGAAGCAACTTTTATTTCACAATGTAATTATCTGCTATTTCTGTGTGTGTTTTTCTGACAGTGTCCATGTATTTGGAGAAAAGAGTGTTTGGTCCCAACAGGGGGTCTAGTTAATTAAATCCATGGCTAGAACAAGAGAGAGAGGGGGAGATGGGCGGGGGAGAGGGGATGGGCGGGGGAGGAGATGGGCGGAGGGGGAGAGATGGACTCCCATTCATCCATCTTGAAAAGACCTGCATTAAAAATCACACCATAACTCCCCTGAGTCTCGCTCAAACACCCGTCTCTCTCTCTCTCTCTCTCTCCCCCCCCCCCCTCTCTCTCGTGCTGTGCAGCAGGACTGACTTTGTTGATGACCATGAGGATTCTCTCTTTCTTATCTCCCGTTCTCTCTCTCTCTGTCTCTCCCTTATTCACTGTCTCTCATTTAAATCCATTAGATCCATATTCTTAGTAATGTGTTTCCCTATTGCAGTGTGATTTTTTTCAGACTAGACTGCATTAATGTGTTATAGACTGTTGAGTGGGTCTCATATTTGTTATGACAGCGAGTCAGAGACTACTCCAGACATCCTCTCTCTCCCATAACCCGACTGTGTGTGTGTGTGTGTGTGTGTGTGTGTGCCCGTGTGTGTGTGTCTGGCCCCCCTGTGGGCTGGTACAGGAGCAGAGCTGTGTTGGGTCAGATGTCATCATGTTGGGAGGAAGGGGGAGAAAGGGGGAGGTAGGCGGGAGGAGGGGGGAGACGCGCCTGGCCAGACAAAGAATCTCCTGTTACCACAGGGCTAACTGCCCACCTCTGGACCACCCTCACCTCCCCCTCCCCAGCCGGAGGCAATGGAATGGGCAAACACACACGGCCGTCCAAAACGGAGTAGTTCCATACCCTACACTATGTACACATGTATCCAAACTCTACCTTTACAGTAACTTATATACTGGAGCGAATGTTCACATTTGCAGGTTGCTGAGATAACTTGTGCATGTTTGTATAATGTAACTAATCTGCAAGACATATTAAAACACATTCACATAGTTCTGACAGAACACTGAGCAAACTGATTTCACCGCACCTTTTCCAAACATTCCTGAATTGCTGGGGCTCACATGGTTGAAACCATTCTGTAGGAAGAGAACAGCACAAGCAGGTTAGTTAGGAAATGTTTGGCCTGCAACTATGGCTGCAAAGGCAGGCAAGATGGAACAGTCAGCCCACAGGACACTAAAAAACAAATATCTGTGTAAACTTACGGTGAAGTAGGCCTTGTTCTCTTTGATGATTAATGCTACAGCTATGGTATCCTGGCGGCCAGACTAAGTGAAACATGCTTTGGCACTACTGATCGCAATTTGTGGTTTCTGGGCCCTGGCGTAGAGTTTTAACGGTTGGATAGCCGGTGCTTTGGACAGCCCCGATGCTCCATGATGAATTAATAGTCAACCGTGGAGATTAAACTGTTTGAAAATAAAAACACATTTTTTGAAACAGAAATGTATGTGCTCAGTCTCTCCTGCAGGGCGCAACGGAGCATAAACAAACACACATTTTTAGACAGGCATTCTCTATAGTACGGGCTAGCTATCACTTTCCCCTGGCCAGTCAGGTCACTGAAGGAATATTTTCCCAATATTTTCCCTCTTCCCTTCTTGGCCTCTCCCTCTTCTGTGCTGGCCACCCGCTCTGCCCTGCTGAATGCTGCCCAGGCCTTTATCTATTGGTCCATTCAGCTCCCACATCTGGAGAGGCCCAGCGGTGCCAGCAGCAGTCAGGGGGCCAGGTAGGGAGCTAGCCAGGAGGGAGAGAGGGGGAGAGGAGGAGATACCTAGGGTCATGCCCACACAAGGACATCCAACATGGGTGTCCTAAAACACCACAGTAACGTGCATGTGCACACGCACGCACGCCTGCACCCGCTCCCACACACACACACACCTTCCCCCCGCCCCCACACTGCTGTTTTCCCCCTATGTCAGCTCGTTCTCTACCCCAAACACAGCAGATTGGTACAATATGTTTGAGTCTATAGCTGTCAGACACAGAGGTTCTAAGTCCAGCCATCCTTCATGCCCAGATTGCCCCCCCCCCACCCCCCCACACAGACAAGGCAGAGAAAGCTGTCTGGCTCACCCTCTTGCCTGTGTGTGTGTGTGTGTGTGTGTGTGTGTGTGTGTGTGTGTGTGTGTGTGTGTGTGTGTGTGTGTGTGTGTGTGTGTGTGTGTGTGTGTGTGTGTGTGTGTGTGTGTGTGTGTGTGTGTGTGTGTGTGTGTGTGTGCGCGGAGTTGGTGCTTGCACACTGCTCTAACGCTCCATGGGCTTTCATACTGCTCAGCTAAAAACCGCTCCGGGCTCACAGGGAGAAAAAAGAAGCCACACCAAATTAGCTCCATTCATTAAAATCCCATTTTAACCAACACCCATCTATTTGTGTGACGACCTGGACCAACCAATTGTTTTTTAAGTATTAAAACCAAACCAAGTATTTGAATAAACATGGAAAGGTGAATGTAAGAATGTCATATTAAACAGCATATAAACACTATAAATAGGTCAGAAGCCAGACAGGAAGCCTAAGAGGGAACAAAAATGAATTATTTTGCCTATATTATTTCAATGATTTCAAGGCTATAGCCTACAAAGAAATACATTGTGAAGCATTTGTGAGTGCGACACAATAGGCTGGTAGGGACATAAAGTGCTCAGCATTTAAACAACATTTTGTTGTAGTAAATCATTATAGTCTATAAATTGTGCATATAGGCTGCGACTTCGAATGAAATACAAATTAAACAAAAAATGAAAACCTTTTTAGAAACATGAGTTTGGCCAGTCTGTGGTTTCAGGCGATGGTGCCTGGAGAGCCGGTCAGCAGCGGGAGAAAATCCTCTCCACAATCGCAGAACAATTGGGGATGCTAAACACCCTTTTGGCCATTCGTGCCAGGTTGGGCAGAGATGACGAGTTGTGTTTTTTTTCTTCTATTGGTAGGCTTAAAGGTTTTTTAAGGCAAAATTACAAAATGAAAACGGAAAGCTCCTTGAACGTGGGAATATAACAGGCCTATTGGGCCAAAATCAATTATGGCCTATTGTATAGATAATAGAACGAAAATGAACAAAACGTTTAAGTTCATAAATACTTTGCTACAATGACACACTTAGTTATCTACCCACCTATTTCCTTTCTTTTAGCATGTGCATATAGCATGCTTTTGGGATACGTGTCTTTTCAGATTCCACAATGATTCTAAATCCTCGTACTTCCTCTCTTGCTCTTGGAAATCCTCTTTGTAAGTCACCTTGATTTAGCACCTGTGTGTTTTATCAGTTTCTTTATGAAAATATTGAGGGAACTCCGTGACAGTAGCCATAGCATGGGGCAATAGCAGCACACAAGTAGACTACAAACGCATGCAGAGGCGGGCGTTCCCTGAGCTCGTAAAGTGAGCGCTACGGGAGCGAAATTGGAGCGGGCGAGAAGACCGACGCTCCAGCCTTTGAGAATCTCGCTCCACACTCCAGTCAAATTGGGCACGCTCCGCTCCAGCTCCACTCTGCTCACATATTCCAGTGTGTACAAGCATCTGCCTGTCTTGTCTGTCTTCTCATCTCCCAACCTCACCGCTCTGTTTGCGTTACACATATTTTATACAGAACGTTCTCTTCTATACTGCCAGACCTTTCTACTAGCCCATCTTATCACCCCCAACCAATGTCAGAGCCCTTATTGAACTACATGGGGCAGCGCAGACAGGACCCACTGTGTAGTTTGGAGATTAATCTATGCATTTATTCAGCATTTATGAATCTTATGTTTATTTATTAATGTTTGCTGAGGAACTTTAAGACTTTAACAGTCGGAGGTTTTGAATTCCTATGGGTCTAGTAGGGGAGGAATTAGCAGAGCCAGAGAGTAACCCATATTTTCTGCAGCTGCAGCGCAACACACGCATGCACACACGCACGCACACACACACACACACACACACACACACACACACTCTTGTATAACTAACCTTGTGGGGACACAAATTTCAGTCCTTCAAAATGCTATTTTCCCTAACCCCTAACCCCAAAATCTAACCTTAGTCCTAGCTCCTAACTCTAACACTAATTCTAACCTTAACCCTAAACCCCCTAGGAATAGCATTTTAACTTGTGGGGACTAACAAAATGTCCCCAGTTGGTCAAATGTTTGTTTGCTTACTATACTTGTGTGGTATAGTATAGTATATTTTCTGCAACTGCAGCGCAACACACACACACACACACACACACACACACACACACACACACACACACACACACACACACACACACACACACACACACACACACACACACACACACACACACACACACACACACACACACACACACACACAGTCAGCTGTGAAATATGTCACCCTCGAATTCCCTTTGTAGCCCATTACTGGAAGAGTGGGAAGACAGGCTGACTCAGGTTCAACTCAGCATGACGTTTCAATCTCAGGGATGGATGGAAGAGTATAAAAGACTGACAAGCACACACAGCTGGGTATGGTGTCGTTGAGCATGGTTTACAAGGTGAAAGTGAGAGATCAGCATAGGCGAGTCAGAGGAGTAGAGCTCTGTCCAAACCCACACAGTCTGGAGGTCCATTTGAAGGTCTTCCTCGTTCCTGTCATCATTCTCTCTCAGACCAAAGAGTTAACTCCCACACATAGCCTTCACACTGACTCCTCTCGCAGGTGTGTTTGTCGGCCACACATGCATCTCAACTCTCTTGAACCACAGTGCTTTAGAAAGAGCTAAAGTACTCTCTTCCCACCGCCGTCTTAAATGCCACGAGTCTGGAAAGCAAAAGTAGTACCATAGACAAATAGACCCACAGTCCCATACAACCACAATAAAAATGTATCTCATTGACTTCTGCTGCCCCCTAGTGGTTAGGGATTAGCCACACAGCAAACCACGAGTCTAGTCTGCTGTGGTTTATGTCAAGCTTTATTAAGTGTGTAGATTAGAATGTAGATTACCCAAACTAATCCCTCCCTGACCCTTCTCTGATCCAATGGGAATGACTGTATTTTCTCAGCAGCACATAGATTGGATTATTGTAATGGTCATGAGGGAGGAGGAGGATGAAAGGAATGAAGAAGTTCTGACCTGGTCTGAAGTTGGGCAGCTCGTTCACTCCTGGCCACGTCTCCTCAGTCGGGACCCCTACGACCTGCAGACAGACAGAAAGGGTCCAGAGTGAGCCATCAACCGTCATCTCTACTAGTTTTTATGGATCTACACTCTTGTAAAAAAGGCTTCCAAAGGGGTTCTTCGTCTGTCCCCATAGGAAAACCCCTTTTTGGTTCCAGGTAGAACTCTTTTGGATTCCAGGTAGAACCCTTTTGGGTTCCATGAAGAACCCGCCGTAGAAAGGTTCTTCCTGGAACCAAAAAGTGTTCTTCAAAGGGTTTTCCTATGTGGACAGCCGAAGAACCCGTTAAGGTTCTAGATAGCACATTTTCCCCCAAGAGTGTAGAGAGGGTGATGCCATTGAAAAGAGTGAAAGGGGATCCTACTCACAGCCCATATTTTCTGCAGCTGCTCAAAGACGTCTGCCACCCCTGGAAAGGCTGGCGACCCCTGGAGCATCTCAATGAAGATGCAACCAGCTCCCCTGGAAGACAACACAGGATTGAGAGAGTCATTTAATAATCAGTGAAAAGAGAGAGAAGGACGGGACATCATTCTTCAGTACCTCATAATCGGCACAATAAGTGAACTAATTTGGTAAAAACTAAGGGTAGGTTTTGTATCCTAAGAAATCTATTCATAGAGGGCAAAACATAGCGTAGAAAAAGAGGATGAATTCAAAAATGTATCCTTGGTAAAATATTAAAACACGAATGCAAATACCTAGGTTATGGCCAACACATTTGATCATTGCTTTTAAATTACTACCCTGTTGCTACATTTCTCTTTGTATTCAAAGTCCGTAAACAACATGTGGTCCCAATCTCTCCTATTTGGAAAGGTCAAATAGAAACCTGCCCAGATATCATTAACATTAATGCACAGGACGGTTTATACCAACGCTTATGCTATTCATTAGTACAAAATTCCTTTAACTCCGGGGGGAAATAATATTTTGCTTAGGAGAGCAACTCTAAACGTTTGTTTTTCAGTATGGCACCAAAACATCGTTAGACGAAGGCCAAGAGGTTAAACTCTTCTGAACACGCAACATTCTCTGAGCCAACCTGAGGTAACTCACTCTGTAGGAGAGTACTAATGGCAACACTAATGACAGCTACTCTAACACCACCACTGATGCCGCCTTCAAAACAGCTGGGAACTGGGAACTAGGAAATCTCCGACTTCAGTGCGTTCAAGACAACTGGGAACTCGGGGAAAAAACCCCAGCTCCGACTAGGGAAAATCTTTTTGAACGGTCATCCAACCCGGAACTCCAAGTCGGAAACTCAAGCATCTTTCTAGAGCTCTGACTTTCCAACCTGAAGATCACCGACGTCATGATTTGACCACGTTTTTTCCCCGAGCTCCCAGTTGTCTAGATAACACCATGACACAGTGGTCTAAGTAGTTATGTCATCTCTAGAACAGTGTGGTCCAGTGGTATTCTGGTGCTATTCTGGTTCAGTGCTGGTGGGTTCAGATCTGGCTGCCCAGTGGGAAAAAGCTGACTGAAATGACGTTATTGCAATCTTGCCTGCAGGGTGGTTGGTTATGGAGGATGTTCAGACCCTGTCCAGATATGTCCAGTCCACTCACCAGATGTCCAGAGCAGTGGAGTAATCAGTGGAACCCAGGAGAACATCAGGAGGCCGGTACCACAGAGTCACCACCTCAGACGAATAGGTCTGGCACGGGATGGACTTGGACCGGGCCAGCCCTAGTGAATACAGACGGATCCATATAGTTATAACATGAATACAATACCACATATAACATAGACATAACACCACCTGTATACAGACCAAATAACACATTAGAAAGAGAGTTATTAACAGAGTTCTACCATGTGGAGCTAACGTTACATGTGTGGGTTAGGTTAGGGACTGTACCTGACTTTTAAGCCACCATAGGCTTCTTCAGAGTTGGACAATGGACTAGCAGGAACTTCAGAGGGTGTGGAGGGGTTGGCTAGGGTTAGGGTTGTGGGTTAGGGTTGAACTGGGATCTGGACATGAAGCTAGGATTAGGGTTGTGATTCAGACTAGGATTAGGGTTGAACCGGAATGTGGACATGAAGCTAGGGTTTGGGTTTACCGAAGTCAGCCAGTTTGAGCTCCCCCAGGTAGCTGATGAGCAGGTTCTGGGGTTTGAGGTCCCGGTGCAGGATCCTCCGACCGTGGATGTAGGACAGACCCCGCAGCAGCTGGAACATGAAGATCTGATGGGCACACAGACAGACAGACACACAGACAGACATGCAGGAAGAGTATGGTCAATGGTGAACAATTCAAACAATTGAAAGAGCAGAGGACAGATTTTAGGGTGAGAGGGAAAAGGTATGGTATTTGTTGAGGTTCTGTTTATCGAAATATTGAACTTACCCTGGCATTGTAGGAATGCAGGCCCCCTGGGTGCTGCTTCATATACTCAGCCAAGTCTGTTTGTACATACTCAAAGACAAATGTGAGTGCCTCTTTGGTGTGGATGATGTCATGGAGCAGGACAATGTTGGCGTGTTTCAGGCCTTTTAGGAGGGAAGCTGGACAGACAGACACAGAGCTAATACCAATTCACTTTGTTCACAGTGGAAATGGAATATGATAAGCACGTGCAATTCTCCTAAACATGCTAAAGCTAACATGACTTCACTTCAGCTCCTCTCCCGGGGGTTCTCTGAGACATAGAAGTATCAATCCTGTTCTGCATGTACAGTATGTGCCTCCTGGAAAAGCTCTCACCCTCTCGGATGGCAGTGAATGGCACGCCTTCTTCAGTCTTCATACGGATCACCTTCAAGGCCACCAGGTGCCCGTTTATCCTGAGGGCAGAGGAGAGGAGAGTAACAGAGAGAGTGAACTCCCCGCAGCTCAGTTATGGTGAGAAGATACAGGCAAATATAGTAATACAGGCAAATACAGTCATCTATTATAATTTATAACGGAGAGATACAATTCATGACCTCAGTAAATGTCAATGAAAAACTCAAACGAACCTCACCTTCCATTTCTGCATTGCTGCCAACCAATCAAATCACATCTCCTACCCGACCGAAAAACTCTTTATCTTAGTGCAGCTGTGGCTTTTGGCAGCTCTCTGCCTGGTCTTCTGGAGTCTGACTTTATGAGTTAATAAAGCTCTCTGCCTGGTCTTCTGGAGTCTGACTTTATGAGTTAATAAAGCTCTCTGCCTGGTCTTCTGGAGTCTGACTTTATGAGTTAATAAAGCTCTCTGCCTGGTCTTCTGGAGTCTGACTTTATGAGTTAATAAAGCTCTCTGCCTGGTCTTCTGGAGTCTGACTTTATGAGTTAATAAAGCTCTCTGCCTGGTCTTCTGGAGTCTGACTTTATGTGTTAATAAAGCTCTCTGCCTGGTCTTCTGGAGTCTGACTTTATGAGTTAATAAAGCTCTCTGCCTGGTCTTCTGGAGTCTGACTTTATGAGTTAATAAAGCTCTCTGCCTGGTCTTCTGGAGTCTGACTTTATGTGTTAATAAAGCTCTCTGCCTGGTCTTCTGGAGTCTGACTTTATGAGTTAATAAAGCTCTCTGCCTGGTCTTCTGGAGTCTGACTTTATGAGTTAATAAAGCTCTCTGCCTGGTCTTCTGGAGTCTGACTTTATGAGTTAATAAAGCTCTCTGCCTGGTCTTCTGGAGTCTGACTTTATGAGTTAATAAAGCTCTCTGCCTGGTCTTCTGGAGTCTGACTTTATGTGTTAATAAAGCTCTCTTTCCTGAACACTAGCATAACGTCACCAAAGATTTATATAACTAAAGCAAGACAGACCACAGCCTGTCGTTTTAAATGGGAACAAATTAGTCATAGTGGGCGGAGCAAGGAGGTGGGCAGAGCCAAGCACAAGCTAACAAGATCATATTGTCACGTTCTAGCATACATTTGCATATTTCCGTTAGGAAACGCCTACTGTGTGAAGTGGGCGTGTGCAATAACTAAATAACTCAATTCTCCTTCTAAACAATGCAGTTTTTTATAACTTCGGCAAAGGGTAAAGTCTACAAAACTTAGTCCACTCTATTCGTAACAGATTATACTTTTGGGAACCATAAACTGTATTGAGATCAAATGTTTAATCGATGAGAACATTTGCAGAATGTCGGCCAAAATCCATCTCGTTCCATCTTCTCCCACTGCTGGCCAGTGGGCTTCCTCTCACTACCATATTTGGTAGTGAGTGGAAACGCCAAGCGGATGCTTCACATCTATACATCCGGTGAAATATCTGTTCTATCTGTGACGTAACCTCTGGCAGCCTCGGCTGTGTGCTGTTTGACCGTATGAAGTGAAAGCACTGTGAAAGGATTTATATGCTCTGTGCTCGTTAGCGTAGAACCGTCCAATAGATCTTCACAAAAAAACCTTGTCCTTCGTCAAACGAACAGCACAGGGGACAAATAGGGCCACTCAAATCAATACCAGCTGACATAGCGGTTTAGTTTGTAGGGATAATGTAAAAGATGGGTCATATACGAACGACTACATTGACCTATTGGATGTAATCAGGGTGGGTGATGTAATTATTGAGCTGTTCATCAGTGTTGAGTTGTGGTAATGTCTGGCTTATAGCACCAAAACTGACTCCGCTTGCTCTTTGGGGTCAAGGTCGGGTTACTGCATAAGCACTTGAGGACAACTGATTGATTGATTGATTGATACTGACCGGCTGATTCCCTTGTAGACTGTAGCATATGTCCCCTCCCCTATCTTCTCCAGGTTCAGGTAGGAGTTAGCTGTGCCAAACTGTAGGCCTGTTTTCTGTGAGGACGGACACAAATGTGTTAGGTGGGGTAAGGTGCCGACCTCAAACATTTACAGTACATCTTCATACTGACAGAGTGAGGTAACTGCAGGTACATTCCAGATCTGTTTGTACTATCTTGCCAAATTCTAAAGTCATTGTCACACACCATAGTAATCATACAGGTGTGTCAAAGCGGGGACCGAGAGACTGAAAAATAGCTTCTATCTCAAGGCCATCAGACTGTTAAACAGACATTACTAACACAGAGGCTGCTGCCAAAATACAGATTTGAAATCATTGGCCACTTTAATAAATGGACCACTAGTCACTTTATTAATACCACTTTAATAATGATGTTTACATATCTTGCACTACTCATCTCATATGTATAAACTGTATTTTATACCATCTATTGCATCTTGCCTATGCCGCTCGGCCATCGCTCGTCCATATATTTATATATACATATTATTATTTCATCCCTTTACTTAGATTTGTGTGTATTAGGTAGTTGTTGGGGAATTGTTAGATTACTTGTTGATATTGCTGCACTGTCGGAACTAGAAGCACAAGCATTTTGCTACACCCGCAATAACATCTGCTACCCATGTGTATGTGACCAATAAAATGTGATTTGATAACAGATCTGGGACCAGGCTAACCTTCCCAGTGCTCACCCATTGGAAGTCCTGATCAAAACTCTTTCCCCCCATAGGGTCACTGTTGCTGCGTCCTCTCTGGACCGTCAGCCTGCGGACCTGCAGCGTGTGGAACCAGTGAGGCTGGGGCTTGGAGTAGGACGGGTCTGCCTCATCCAACTGGCCAGGTTTAAGAAGAGAGAAGAGAGAGACAGACAGGAGAGAGAGAGTGGTGGATGCAAGTTAACACATGGCAGACGAGAGAGAGAGAGAGAGAGACAGAAAGACAGACACAAGAGGAGACTGTTATGGGTTGAAAAGTTTCTCAGCCTCCCCACCAACTGTAGCTAACACGATGAAAGATACAGTGAACACTGAGCATACAAAACATTAAGAACACCTGCTCTTTCCATGACATATACTGACCAGGTGAATCCAGGTGAAAGCTTTGATCCCTTATTGATGTCAGTGTAGATGAAGGGGAGGAGACAGGTTAAAGAAGGATTTATAATCCTTGAGACAATTGAGACAAGGATTGTGTATGTGTGCCATTCAGAGGGTGAATCGGCAAGACAAAATATTGAATTGCCTTTGACCGGGGATATGGTAGTAGGTGCCAGGCGCAGTGTCGAGAACTGCAAGTTCCCGTGTGTATCAAAAATGGTCCACCCCCGAAAGGATATCCAGCCAACTTGACACAACTGTGGGAAGCCTTAGAGTCAACATGGGCCAGCATCCCTGTGGATCGCTTCTGACACCTTGTAGAGTCCATGTCCAGACAAATTGAGGCTGTTCTGAGGGATAACGGGGAGTACACCAAACACTAATGTTTGGTGTACTCAGTGTGAAAGTCACAGTAGAGTACAGGACGTTTCAACGTGAGCTGTGCTGATACAGAGGCCTGTGATGTCCCATGGGAACGTCATCCACCACCGTCAGGGTCTACGCTATTCAATGGAATTGCTTTCCTCTGTTCCTGTCGACGGCACCTTTTCCCAAAATACATTTGTTAGACACAGCAGAATGTGTGTTGTGGATTCTCTGAATGTTGTGGACAGGCGTGGGCGAAGAGAAAGAGCTCGCATCCCTCCAGGGCCTAGAGAGACAGGCAGCCTGCTGTTGTGATGACACATCTATTATTGTAACTGGCCATCTTGCAGCTAATCAGCTAGAATACATTACCCACCAGCTTTGTTTACAACTTTGGCATAAAAACAAAAACTTACAAGCTAGCTGAAAGAATCCCTGGCTACCCCGAGAGAAAAGGTCACTGTCAATGCGGAGGTAGCCTCCTGGGTGGCGCAGTGGTCTAGGGCACTGCATCGCAGTGCTATCTGCGCCACCAGAGTCTCTGGGTTCGCGCCCAGGCTGGGCAGGGTTCGCGCCCAGGCTCTGTCGCAGCCGGCCGCAACCGGGAGGTCCGTGGGGCGACGCACAATTGGCATAGCGTCGTCCGGGTTAGGGAGGGTTTGGCCGGTAGGGATATCCTTGTCTCAGTATGTAAAAATGTAATAAAATGTATGCACTCTACTGTAAGTCGCTCTGGATAAGAGCGTCTGCTAAATGACTAAAATCTAAATGTAAATGTAAGGTAGCGGCGTTTTCCGAGAGTGAACTCCCCGTCGGGAGCGTTTCACCGATCCTGTTTGATGTGTGCACAGGGCACACTGACAGACAGAGAGATATCACTAAAGACACGACAACGTTGACATCATGACACTCAGTGTTAGTGTCCAACGACACTGACAGTAATAACACAGTGGCACCAGCCATCACCCTAACCAAGCCTGCAGAATCAGACACACACACACACTCACTGCTACCTCAGCAGATGGTAAGGACACGACACTCCTGCTCTTGGGAGATGGGGGCTCCTCCATTTCCTCCTCCTCTTGCTCCTCCTCCCTCCCCTCCTCCTTCCCTCTTTCTCCATCTTCTTCGACCTCAACACAGCACCAGCAGCAACTCCGGACACACACAGCAGCCATGGCCCTGACCCTCCATCTCAAATCCTCCATCTTCCTCTCCTTCCTCTCTCACTTCCTAGAAACTTTCTCTCTCCCCCCTCTCTCTGTCTCTTTCTTTCCTGTTTTCGGTGCGGTGGGTTGGCGCTGAAGCTCATATGACTAGCATGAGTCTGGCTCCAATAGCACAGTCCCATGACCCCCTCCCTATCCCAGTAGCAGAGAAACACCATGGAACTCGACCTAATTTGAACAACAGTGTCCATTCAAGTCAGCACAAGCTGAAGAAGAGACGACGAGTGTGTCACGGTGTGCGCCTGTGTTTGTGTGTGTAAAGAGAGGAACTCATAGAGGGAAATCTAATTTGAGTTTTTTTATACGAATGAACATTCTATTTCTGTTCCATTTAAGGGTTGGTGGAGGGGGAAGGGGTTCTGTCTCATTTCCTCTACACACCACCGGAGGCTTCTCCCCTGTCTTCCTCTCTTGGATTTCATTCAATGGAATCCCAAATATGTGCATGGGGCATTCCGAATATAATACAGCGAGTGATTGATAGAATTCCTCAATTATCTCTCAACCGCCATCGCTCATTGCTCCTCCGCCCCTCCAGAAAGTGTTGAAGTGGCGAAAACACAGCTTGAGGCCTAACACCAGCGAGCTCCAGATCCATTCCAGCCTGTATGAGGGCGAGGTGTGAGGACTGAGGAGGATTGCGCGTGAGAGGAGAGACCAGCGTGTGAAAACAGTCTCCCACAGAGTCGCCATAACCTGCCAATCTGAACCACTAACAGATTTTATTCTCTGTGGTTGACTTTCCCCATTTTCCTAAAACAGGTTATTTCCCCTCAAACATTTTCTTAACTGCATACAGTACAAAACATTTCTGTGCAGGTTTCGGAGGAAACAGGGCAGTTAGTACCACCACATAATGATGCTTTTTGGGAGTGCTGAGTGGTCCATGTAGGGCAGCAGCAAATGGGAATTAGCTCCATACAGAGTATAATTACAGTTTTAGTAGTAGAGGACAGGTGTTACGGAGTTCCTCTCTCTCTTCATAAGAAGAGGTGGAGTAGTGATCGAGCCAAGGCGCAGCGGGTTGTGAATACATGATGATTTATTAAATAAACAAAACAGACAAAGACGAAAACGAACTATACTTGATATAACTAACAAAATAACAAAACGATGTAGACAGACCTGAACAAACGAACTTACAAATATACGAAGCACGCTGACACAGGAACAGACTACATAAACGCACGAACAAACCGAAACATTCCCGTATGGTGTAACATCGACACAGACACAGGAGACAATCACCCACAAACAAACAGTGAGAACACCCTACCTAAATATGACTCTTAATTAGAGGAGAACGCAAAACACCTGCCTCTAATTAAGAGCCATACCAGGCAACCAAAACCAACATAGAAACAGATAACATAGACTGCCCACCCAAAACACATGCCCTGACCTAAACACATACAAAAACAACATAAAACAGGTCAGGACCGTTACAACAGGACAGAGTTGAATGTAGAGCTCAGAGGGGAGGCAAGGTTATTTTTGTCTCACTTTCTTTTCAGAGACGTATAATGTAGAATCTCACGGTGCTCTTTCCGCTATGGGGAGGAGACAGGACTTAATGGCCCTTGAAATAAAATCCTCTCCAACATGACTCTCTCTCTCTCTCTCTCTCTCTCTCTCTCTCTCTCTCTCTCTCTCTCTCTCTCTCTCTCTCTCTCTCTCTCTCTCTCTCTCTCTCTCTCTCTCTCTCTCTCTCTCTCTCTCTCTCTCTCTCTCTCTCTCTCTCTCTCTCTCTCTCTCTCTCTCTCTCTCTCTCTCTCTCTCTCTCTCTCTCTCTCTCTCTCTCTCTCTCTCTCTCTCTCTCTCTCTCTCTCTCTCTCTCTCTCTCTCTCTCCAGCAGGGGGCAGTGTTGACTATTCTTTTCATCTTCTCTCTCCCCAGGCGGGACGGAGGACGCCAGAGAGAGGGAACAACAAAGTACGTCTAACTGTCTCAAACTCTTGTCTCAAACTCTTGAATCTGACCCTTAAAAATAGTCTTTCGTAAGTGTTTCAGTCAGAGACAATAACACAGGGTATCTTACCTCCTCATATCCCAGCTGTCTTTGCTTCAGACCTGCCAGGAACAAAAGACAGAAAGCATGAACTCTTGGATAGAACACTGGTTAGAACACTAGGACAGAACTCTTGGATGGAACACATGGATAGAACACATGGTTAGAACACTAGGATAGAACACTTGGATAGAACACATGGTTGGAACACTTGGAAATAACACTTCGTTAGAAAACTTGGTTAGAACACTTGGATAGAACACTTGGATAGAACACTTGGATAGGACACTTGGATAGGACACTTGGATAGAACACTTGGATAGAACACTTGGATAGGACACTTGGATAGAACACTTGGATAGAACACATGTATAGAACACATGTATAGAACACATGGTTAGAAAACTTGGTTAGAAAACTTGGATAGAACACATGGTTGGAACACTTGGTTAGAAAACTTGGATAGAACACATGGTTGGAACACTTGGATAGAGCACTTGGTTAGAACACTTGGTTAGAACACTTGGTTGGAACACATGGTTGGAACAGTTGGTTAGAAAACTTGGATAGAACACTTGGATAGAACACATGGTTGGAGCACTTGGTTGGAACACATGGTTGGAAGACTTGGTTAGAAAACTTGGATAGAACATTTGGATAGAACACATGGTTGGAAGACTTGGTTAGAAAACTTGGATAGAACACATGGTTGGAACACTTGGTTAGAACACTTGGATAGAACACATGGTTGGAACACATGGATAGAACACTTGGAAACAACATTTGGACCAAACAATTTGGACCAAACCATAAACTTTAAGATCCTGTGTTACAAGGATGCTACAATGTCTACTGCTGTTATCGTTGCTTTATAATCCTGAATTCAGCTGAAGATAGAATTTAACATTAAGTCCACTGTGGTACAATTCTGTAGCTGGGAGATTCTAATGGAATGTGAAGAGTGGAGCAGAAATGTCAAATTAGAGAGGAGTGTAGCAGGGAAGGAAGGAGAGGATCAGGAGGGAGAGAACGAGTGACAGGAGAAAGAGATGAAAATGTGTGCGTGTGACATGTGAGTGGTGATGATGATATAAGTTGGGAAGAGAGAGACAGATAGACAGAGAGACAGAGACACAGAGAGACAGAGACAAAGAGAGACTTGGAGAGAGACACAGAGAGAGACACAGAGAGAGACACAGAGACTTGGAGAGAGACACGGAGTGACAGAGAGAGACACAGAGAGAGACACAGATAGACGGGGAGAGAGACAGCAAGAAAGAGATACAATGACCGAGAGAGAGAGAGAACTTGGAGAGGAGTCTGGGTCGGTAGCTCTTTCTCATAAGCGACAGTCAAAGTTTGCAGAAACATGACTGCTCCTTATCTTCCAAATGGGAAGACATCGCTCTACCCATCCAGACAAGACATTACCTTTAGGGCTGCTTACTTCAATAACAATAGGCTTTACAGAAAGCCTTATTCTCTGTATAGCAACACATGTAGTATGTAAACAGAATAGAATACAGTAATATAAAACTATAATTGTTTGTCAATAATTGATAATATCAATTTGATATGGGAAATTATTGAGGGTATAAATGTATGTTGTTGTTCATATAAAAGCCATATCTATAAATTGACACATTGGATAATTAAACCCATACAAATATGTTCCAGTCTAAATATGTTCAACTTGGAAGAATACAGTACAGCTGGCACATTGCCTTTTCCAACTAACTACAACTCCTCTTGGCTCAGCATGTGCAGCCATGGACAAAGTCAAGTTATAATTAGATTGGGTAGAAACTAGGAATGCAAACCAGGAAACGGAGGTCATGATCTGAGCAGTATAGTAGCAGACATCCTGGGGTAGGGATGTTCTGGTATGACTCTGACTGAAGGGCATTGGACTGAGGTGAGGTAATGTAGGCACCATAGAAATAGAATTCCTAGAACGGAGGCCTCCCGAGTGGTGCAGCGGTATAAGGTACTGCATCGTAGTGCTTGAGGCGTCACTACAGATCCTGCTTCGATGCCACGCTGTGTCACAGCCGGCCGTGACCCGGGAGACCCATGAGGCGGCACACAATTGGCCCAGCGTCGTCCGGGTAACGGGAGGGTTTGGCCGGCCGAGATGTCCTTGTCCCATCATGCTCTAGCGACTCCTTGTGGCAGGCTGGGTGCCTGCCAGCTGATTGCGGTCACCAGTTCGGTGTTTCCTCCGACACATTGGTGTGGCTGGCTTCTGGGTTCAGCGAGCAGTGTGTCAAGAAGCAGTGTGGCTTGGTAGGGTCCCGTTTCAGAAGACGCATGGGTCTCGACCTTCGCCTCACCCGAGTCCGTAGTTGCAGCAATGGGACAAGACTGTAACAACCAATTGGACATCATGAAATTGGGGAGAAAAAGGGGCATCAATGTCAATGATGTCATGGTCTGAGGTTCTATGACTGTTCTAGGGATTCTATTTCTATGGCATAGGACTATTTTTATGTTAGGGACCCATGGAGAGGCTGTGTGTGGAGTGGTATGTTTTACCCTCTCACCACTTCTAGGTTAGGATATTATATTATTGCTACTAGCTCTGCCTTGGTACAGCACGTCACTGCAGTCAGGGTTATTTATGGAGGAGAGATGGAGGCACAGAGAGACAGTCGCTCATGCTCCATCACACTCCGAGCCGAGCCCACCATTCACCACCTACCCTCCTCCGTCCATTCCTATCCCTCTATCTCGCCCTAATACAGACCCGTACATACAGATAGCCCTCATCAGTATTCCTGAGGCAGAACAGAGCAGAGTAGAGTGGGACGTAACTATTGGAGGTGGACAGTTGTCACAGGCAGGCAGGCAGGCAGCCTCCAGGCAGCTGGTTAATCCACTACCCACTGGGAGCAGCCTGGGGGGCCTCAGTGCCAGGCAGGCATATGTGCACCGGACCGAGCCGCTGTAGCCCTCCAGCCAGGTCTACCAGACAGATACAGATAGACATCACAAAGATGGACACCATACAGGTACAGCTTGAGGGGTTCACAAAAAGTGCAACGTTGCCTATTGTCCAACTCACCCAGGGGGGAGTGGGGGTTTGAGGAGGGGATGAGATGTGTCAGAGAGAGAGAGCGAAGCGGAAAAAGCACACAAACACAGATTGGATTCTTCAAGAACCCACTCCTCAACGAATTGAGGTTGAGGCATTTTTGGGGGGAGTCGACGTGTCATTGATGCTCTTATACTATTTCCTCTGAGCTCTATTGGAACTGGAATGCCCGGTGGCGTGTCCCCCTCGTAGCCAGTCTTATAGGTTAGCCTACACTGGAGCTTTGGCCTTGGCACTTTCCTTCTATAATCTTACCTCTGGCGTACTATCATACTGTGTTGTGTGGGATACATGGAAAATGGTACAAGTAAGTAATGATTCAAGACACGAGTAAACTTGCGGTCATGTGTAGAAGCAGTGTACTAGCAGCCTAGTGTACAAACATACTATCAGCCTCTCTGAATAGCATAGAGATAGGCGCTCGTTTGGACATCCTGTGAGATATGCTCCCAGGCCAAGCCGCTGTACATCCTCCTGATACCAGATCTCTCTCTTTGACAGAAATGTGCAAAGCACATCCGAGTCTCTTCAGATTAGAGAAAACAACAATTTCCTTGTTCAAACTGACAGGGCAAGAGAGAGGAACATTGTACACAGAAAGGACAGCCAATAACAAAATCACTTAGCATAGTTGCGATTCAAACCACACACAACCAATGTGGCGGAAAAACTGGTTGGAGGACGTGCCATTGCATTTGAATTGGCAGTGACCCTAACAGATTTGCCCTGAGTTTTTTAGAGGACTACAGAGCACTTACTTTATTTTGTTTACACTGCTGCTGTGAGATGATGAATTATTCATCTCCGTCTACAGAACCACCTGCATCCTGCTTCCCCAGCTCTATAACATTATATCTACCCTGAGTGTATAACAGCACTATAACTACCCTGAGTGTATAACAGCACTATATCTACCCTGAGTGTATAACAGCACTATAACTACCCTGAGTGTATAACAGCACTATATCTACCCTGAGTGTATAACAGCACTATAACTACCCTGAGTGTATAACAGCACTATAACTACCCTGACTGTATAACAGCACTATATCTACCCTGAGTGTATAACAGCACTATAACTACCCTGAGTGTATAACAGCACTATAACTACCCTGAGTGTATAACAGCACTATAACTACCCTGACTGTATAACAGCACTATATCTACCCTGAGTGTATAACAGCACTATAACTACCCTGAGTGTATAACAGCACTATAACTACCCTGAGTGTATAACAGCACTATAACTACCCTGAGTGTATAACAGCACTATATCTACCCTGAGTGTATAACAGCACTATAGCTACCCTGATTCTATAACAGCACTATAACTACCCTGAGTGTATAACAGCACTATAACTACCCTGAGTGTATAACAGCACTATAACTACCCTGAGTGTATAACAGCACTATAACTACCCTGAGTGTATAACAGCACTATAACTACCCTGACTGTATAACAGCACTATAACTACCCTGAGTGTATAACAGCACTATAGCTACCCTGACTGTATAACAGCACTATATCTACCCTGAGTGTATAACAGCACTATAACTACCCTGAGTGTATAACAGCACTATATCTACCCTGATTCTATAACAGCACTATAACTACCCTGAGTGTATAACAGCACTATAACTACCCTGACTGTATAACAGCACTATAACTACCCTGATTTTATAACAGCACTATAACTACCCTGACTGTATAACAGCACTATAACTACCCTGACTGTATAACAGCACTATAACTACCATGACTGTATAACAGCACTATAACTACCATGACTGTATAACAGCACTATAACTACCCTGAGTGTATAACAGCACTATAACTACCCTGATTCTATAACAGCACTATAACTACCCTGATTCTATAACAGCACTATAACTACCCTGACTGTATAACAGCACTATAACTACCCTGAGTGTATAACAGCACTATAACTACCCTGAGTGTATAACAGCACTATATCTACCCTGATTCTATAACAGCACTATAACTACCCTGAGTGTATAACAGCACTATAACTACCCTGAGTGTATAACAGCACTATAACTACCCTGAGTGTATAACAGCACTATAACTACCCTGAGTGTATAACAGCACTATAACTACCCTGAGTGTATAACAGCACTATATCTACCCTGATTCTATAACAGCACTATAACTACCCTGAGTGTATAACAGCACTATAGCTACCCTGACTGTATAACAGCACTATAACTACCCTGACTGTATAACAGCACTATAACTACCCTGAGTGTATAACAACACTATAACTACCCTGAGTGTATAACAGCACTATAACTACCCTGAGTGTATAACAGCACTATATCTACCCTGAGTGTATAACAGCACTATATCTACCCTGAGTGTATAACAGCACTATAACTACCCTGAGTGTATAACAGCACTATAACTACCCTGAGTGTATAACAGCACTATAACTACCCTGACTGTATAACAGCACTATAACTACCCTGAGTGTATAACAGCACTATATCTACCCTGACTGTATAACAGCACTATAACTACCCTGAGTGTATAACAGCACTATAACTACCCTGAGTGTATAACAGCACTATATCTACCCTGATTCTATAACAGCACTATAACTACCCTGAGTGTATAACAGCACTATAACTACCCTGACTGTATAACAGCACTATAACTACCCTGAGTGTATAACAGCACTATAACTACCCTGACTGTATAACAGCACTATAACTACCCTGACTGTATAACAGCACTATATCTACCCAGTACCCATCCCCCCTGACAACCAACCTCCCCCCTAGGAACTGGAACCACCTGCACCTTGATGCCTTAGCTGTCTACCTTCCCTCCCCCTGACAACCTGCACCCACCATGGGGGAGATGTGGGTTACCATCTTCTCTTCCACTCAGGGAGAAAAACACATCTTCTTACCTCATCCTTCACCTCTCTCCTCACCCCTTTCCTCTCCCACTTAGCGAGCAAAACACCCCTCTGCTCCCGCTGGGGCTGCCTCTCCTCCTCTCATCACCCCTCACATGTCTTCTCTCCTACTTAGGGAGCGACACAGCCCCTCTGCTCATCAGCATTTTTATGCTTTATTCAATAAGCCGTGGGCTTCCTAGCTGCACCTGCAGATCGGCAGTATAACTTGCCAGTCCGTGCCAAGCTACTGACACTTGGAATAGTCCGGTCCCTAGGGGTGCCCTATTCCCTGGAACACGGCAACATACCACGCTACAACACCCGACCCTGTTAACGAGCTGCTGCCTGTCATTACCTGAAGAGTGTGTAAGGATAGTTGTCATGCCAACAAGTTAGGCATTGTGTTCCCTAGGTAACATACAGTACCTTCCCCATGCATGTGTATCTTGGAATCTGGCATAGTACAAAGATGGAACACAATAAGCATAGCAGGTTAATACCAACGAGAACTCCGTAAATACTGTTTGTGGGTATGAGGAAGCTTGAGCAAGCACTGTTCGATCCCCTAACCCGACTGGAGTCAGTGTGGTACTGTTTCTAGGGAGGGTAGGTTCGACTGATACTCACCCAGGCGATGGAAAGCCTCCGTGGCTGCATGTCGTAGGTTCTGCATCCCAGTGTTGGTTCCTGCCTGGTGGTGCTGTGGAACCGCTATAGAACCTCACTTACACCCCGGGCATCCTTAGAACTGGACCCAGCTCCAGCAGCACTCTCACCTCAGTCACAGCCCCTCCTTGTCTTCAGAAACCTAGGATGTAAACAGCTTTAGCAGCACAGACAGGATTTTCCTATTTTTCCTTCTCCCTCCTTCCTCCTTCTGCCTGAAGGTGCTCTTGCCTCCTCTATTGCTCTCTCTGTTTTGCTCTCTCCCTCTCATGATATGAGCGTATCCTCCCTCTCTCTCCCTCCTTTCTCCCTGTCTCCTCCTGCTGCCAGTTCCTCTGCTGCCTGGGAGACAACATTCAATAGCCAATCAGCGGCGTCAGATAGGAGACACTGCCCAATGAGCTCTCAGTGGAGGAGAGAGCCGGGGCTGCTGGTGTGTTTTGAAAGGTTGGAGCTTGAGCATTGTGTTCAGGGAGTCACTAATGTGTGCGTGTACTGTGGGCTCCTGGGGGCAGAAGTGAGCCACGCTTTTGATCACCTTCATTACAATAACTCAAGCATAGATTGGTTAAAAAAAACACATCTAATTTGGCACACAGAAACTAGAGGCCGTGAGTTACTTGGTCAAAAGGAAAGGCACCAATTGGCCAGTAGTCTCACTTAAACCCACTTAAATATTCGCCGACCTGTTTGACCTAGAGACTTGAAATGTAGCTGTCCTTCCTCATGCTGAACAAATTTGCGTCAAGGACCCATAAGGTCCATCAGGATAGATTTTCCTCCATCTTGGACATTTTGGAAAACCTGAAAAACGTATTCTCATGACCCATAAGTCCACAGAACACCAAGTTTGGTATATAGGCCCATGGTGCATCACTTAACTTAGTTTGAGAAACGCTTGGTTGGTTAAGAGATGGCTGAGGTATTGATCAATCAGGAAATCAGATTTGACCATGTCCAATTACAAAATAAATCCTTTGTTAATCCACTTCACAATGGCTTATCAACTCGAAACGTTGTAGGGTCATCGCAGACATTACCACGATGAACCATGTTAAGTTTGGATTTTGTAATGATAATGCTTAGAATAATCATAAAAAATCTTCTCGTGAACTAAGAGTCAGATTCAGTCCCAAAAGAGTATGAGAAAAGAACATTGACTCATTCACACTATAACAGTAGATGCATATTAGCATCTATGCTAAAATATGCCAAAAATATACACTACCGTTCAAAGGTTTGGGATCACTTAGAAATTTCCTTGTTTTTGAAAGAAAAGCAAAAAATGTTGTCCATTAAAATAACATAAAATTGATCAGAAATACAGCGTAAACATTGTTAATATTGTAAATGACTATTGTAGCTGGAAACGGTTTATTTATGGAATATCTACATAGGCGTACAGAGGCCCATTATCAGCAACCATCACTCCTGTGTTTCAATGGCACGTTGTGTTAGCTAATCCAAGTTTATAATTTTAAAAGGCTAATTGATCATTAGAAAACCCTTTTGCAATTATGTTAGCGCAGCTGAATATTGTTTTTCTGATTGAAGAAGCAATAAAACTGGCCTTCATTAGACTAGTTGAGTATCTGGAGTATCAGAATTTGTGGGTTCGATTACAGGCTCAAAATGGCCAGAAACAAAGAACTTTCTTCTGAAACTTGTCAGTCTATTCTTGTTCTGAGAAATGAAGGCTATTCCATACGAGAAATTGCCAAGAAACTGAAGATCTCATACAACGCTGTGTACTACTCCCTTCACAGAACAGCGCAAACTGGCTCTAACCAGAATAGAAAGAGGAGTGGGAGGCCCCGGTGCACAACTGAGCAAGAGGACAAGTACATTAGAGTGTCTAGTTTGAGAAACAGATGCCTCACAAGTCCTCAACTGGCAGCTTCATTAAATAGTACCCGCAAAACATCAGTCTCAATGTCAACAGTGAAGAGGCGACTCTGGGATGCTGGCCTTCTAGGCAGAGTTCCTCTGTCCAGTGTCTGTGTTCTTTGGCCCTTCTTAATTTTTAATTTTTATTGGCCAGTCTGAGATATGGCTTTTTATTTGCAACTCTGCCTAGAAGGCCAGCATCCCGGAGTCGCCTCTTCACTGTTGACGTTGTGGCTTATGTTTTGCGTGTGCTATTTATTGCAGATAAATAGGAAATTACTAAGTAACCCCAAACTTTTGTACGGTAGTGTATATATTTTTAAACCTGTGAGAAATGTATTCTCATGAACAGTAGGACCAAATGACAAATCAAATGAGTTTTTGACAAATCCAAAATCTGATTTTACGTGTCCATTTAAACCACTGTAAATCTACTCCACAGTGGCCTATCGACTTGAAATGTGTCATCACTATCATGGATGTCCCTAAGACGAACCATACTGAATTTGGTTTTGATATCTGAAAAAAACAAGGAAACTATTAACAACATTCTTTGCATATGTAACGCTAATGCTGATGATCTGCAATCATCTTCTCCTCATGAACCACATACAGTGGTAAGAAAAAGTATGTGAACCCTTTGGAATTACCTGGATTTATGAATAAATTTGACATAAAATTTGATCTGATATTCATCTTAGTCACAACAATAGACAAACTCAGTGTGCTTAAACTAATAGCACACAAATTATTGTATTTTTGTTGTCTATATTGAATACATCATTTAAACATTCACAGTGTAGGTTGGAAAAAGTATGGGAACCCCTAGGCTAATGACTTCTCCAAAAGCTAATTGGAGTCAGGAGTCAACTAATCTGGAGTCCAATCAATGAGATGAGATTGGAGATTTTGGTTAGAGCTTCCCTGCCACGTAAAAAACACTCATAAAATTTGAGTTTGCTATTCATAAGAAGCATTGCCTGATGTGAACCATGCCTCGAACAAAAGAGATCTCAGAAGACCTAAGATAAAGAATTGTTGCCTTGCATAAAGCTGGAAAGGGTTACAAAAGTATCTCTAAAAGTCAGTCCACAGTAAGACAAATTGTCTATAAATGGAGAAATTTCAGCACTGTTGCTACTCTCCCTAGGAGTGGCCGTCCTGCAAAGATGACTGCGAGAGCACAGTGCAGAATGCTTAATGAGGTTAAGAAGAATCCTAGAGTGTCAGCTAAAGACTTACAAAAATCTCTGGAAGATGCTAACATCTCTGTTGACGAGTCTACAATACGTAAAACACTAAACAAGAAAGGTGTTCATGGGAGGACACCATGGATGAAGCTACTGCTGTCCAAAAAAAACATGGCTGCATGTCTGAAGTTCACAAAAGACAACCTGGATGTTCCGCAGTGCTACTGGCAAAATATTCTGTGGACACACAACACTATGTGTGGAGAAAAAAGGCACAGCACACCAACATCAAAACCTCATCCCAACTGTAAACTATGGTGGAGGGAGCATCATGGTTTGGGGCTGCTTTGCTGCCTCAGGGCCTGGACAGCTTGCTATCATTGACGGAAAAATGATTTCCCAAGTTTACCAAGACTTTTTGCAGGAGAATGTAAGGCTATCTGTCCGCCAATTGAAGCTCAACAGAAGTTAAGTGATGCAACAGGACAACAACTCAAAAGACAGAAGTAAATCAACAACAGAATGGCTTGAACAGAACAAAATGTGCCTTCTGGAGTGGCCCAGTCAGTCCTGACCTCAACCCGATTGAGATGCTGTGGCATGACCTCAAGAGAGCGGTTCACACCCGACATCCCAAGAATATTGTGGAACCAAAACAGTTTTGTAATGAGGAATGGTCCAAAATTCTTCCTGACTGTTGTGCAGGTCCAATCCGCAACTACAGAAACGTTTGGTTGAGATTATTGCTGCCAAAGGAAGGTCAACCTGTTATTAAATTCATGGGTTCACATACTTTTTCGAACCTTCACTGTGAATTTTTACACCGTGTGTTCAATAAAGATATTAAAATGTATAATTGTTTGTATGTTACTAGTTTAAGCAGACTGTGTTTGTCTATTGTTGTGACTTAGATGAAGATCAGATCAAATTTTATGACCAATTTATGCAGAATTCCAGGTAATTCTAAAGGGTTCACATACTTTTTCTTCCCACTGTATGTCAGAGTCACTCCAGATTTTGTATTTAGACTCATTACATCAGTCTTTAATGGTTTTTGCATTCAAATATGGCTGCACTGTACCTATAGATGCAAGTTAGCACATATTCTAAAGCTAAAAATACTTCTCAATGTTTTCACTGACTGCACATAAAGAAAGATAGTCCGTAGATGATAGAGTGTTTGCTTTTTTATCCAACTGATATTGTCCTTTCTCATCATGTGGACCCTGATCATTGCTGCTTGCACCTATATTTTTCCAAAATGTACAAATTGTCAACTTTCCCAACAATGATTTATCACCTACCTGCACCCGTTTTTCACCTTGACATTGAGCATTGACACACGTTCATCAAATAGAAAATCACAGTGTAAAACAGCAGAATTCCATATCTGGTGAATTTCAAAATAGAGAGCTAACAAAGCTAAGGTACTTGACCGAATCGATGTTATAAAAATAAGAAATGTAAAACAGGCAAGAAAATACACACGCTTTGAGGGCTCTCGGCTTCCGTTCAACTAGTGGTCACAACGACAAAGCGAAAAAAGGATAGCGTTTAGCTAGTCAGCTAATCCCTCGCATAACTCAGTCGCAGTACATTTCACAGGTTTATGACGAAATGGACATGGTCGGGGGACCGGTAAGTGAAAGACAATTGCATCTGAGATTGTACATAATATATGGTTAGTAGCTACAGTACAAGGAGCAAGTGGAAGGATACATGTCAGCCCGAGTTGCTAGCTAACGGTCGTTACACATAGACTATAACAAAGTACTGAGACTGTCAAAGGCTTTGGTAGGCACCTAGTAATTATGGTATGAATGAATCCTTCTAGCTAGTTGCGTCATTTCAAGCAAACAAATTAATTAACTAATTAGTTAATGGACTGAAAATAGGATTTTATCAAATAAATAGTTAACAGTATTTAGCCTACGTTAGTTAGCTGGCTACTCAAAATCAATGGGGGGGTCAGTGTTAGCTAGTTTACGTCACTCCCACATGATTGACAGCTAGCCATGTAAACCATGATGAAAAGAACGTGTGTGTGTCAACAACAACACAAACTCTCGCGTACTGTCACTCGTGCTCGTTATTTTGAAGCCACATAGCAACCAGTAGGGGCTGTATGCAATTCAGTGAGGCAGGGTTACCATTAGCTAGTCATTTTTGTAAGTTATGTTGTTTACCGTATTCAATACAGAGCTGAATTTAGAAACGGATTTGGAGTTTTTCAAGTTGAGTTTCACCAGTCTATGCATCAGCATTGCCATGGACAAATCACAGTGATGGAGTCCCAGAGGAAAAGGTATGTAGCCCCTAGGTAAGGTGTTGTCAATAAATGTTATGTGATCATCATATGACAACTCATAATATTCTTCATGTAAGTCTATGCCCTCACAAAGCTCTTGTTGTTTCTCTAGCTAGCTACTGTATCTTCTGTTCCAGGGCATGTTTTGTCTTGGTAGTTAAAAAACAATGTCTCCTCTATCTGTGTGGTTGTTCAGAATCCTTGAGACATGACTTGTCAATGTGTCTGTCTGACTGTCT
The DNA here is from genome assembly GCF_029448725.1 of Salvelinus fontinalis. Lineage (NCBI taxonomy): Eukaryota > Metazoa > Chordata > Actinopteri > Salmoniformes > Salmonidae > Salvelinus > Salvelinus fontinalis. The sequence goes on from NC_074705.1 coordinate 14,207,187, forward strand.
ACTTCTGTATGTATTCTCCAGCTCTGGTGAGGAGGACAGTTCAGGGGAGCGAGGTTCGCTCCACACCTGGAAGGGCTACTCCTATAGTGTCACCCCAGAGAGAGTGCTCCTGTCCAGGCCTGTGCTGCAGGCTGCCCTGGGGACACGCCATGGGGTTCTACTGGTGGAGGGTGAGAGTCAATGGACAGCCTTTGATATAATGGCAACACTGACATTTATTATTAGCCTGCTTGATCTACAATTAAAATCATTTATTTTGTTTTGGGTTTGTATACTGATGTACACATACTACTGCTAATCATTTCTAATAAATCCTCTTGTCTAATGACTTGAATGTTGTGATGTGATGTATTTAGGCGGGCAGGTGTACAGCTTTGGTGAGTTCCCATGGAAACAGAGCCAGGTCTCGGAGGTGGGCCCTCTGAAGCCGGTCCTAGAGAGCGCTCTCAGCGGCCAGCGCGTGGTCGCCGTGGCAGCGGGCAGCTTCCACAGCGGGGCGGTTACCGAGGACGGCGGGGTTCACATGTGGGGGGAGAACTCCTTCGGCCAGTGTGGCCTGTCCAGTCTCACTGTAGTCCCCAACCCTACTCCAGTGGCTGTCCTGGACTCCGACACTAGCCCCCCTCATACCATCCGGGTCCTGGAGCTGGCCTGCGGGGAGCAGCACTCCCTTGCTCTCTCTGCCCAGCACGAGGTGTGGGCCTGGGGCAGCGGCTGCCAGCTGGGCCTGGTCACCACCGTCTTCCCTGTTTGGAAGCCCCAAAAGGTGGAGCACCTGGTGGGCAGACACGTCCTTCAGGTGGCCTGTGGGGCCTTCCACAGCCTTGCCTTGGTGTGTTGGCTACCACCTCAGGAGGCCCGGCGGCCACTGCCAGACAAGTGTGGCCAGTGCAACCAGCTGCTCTACACCATGACGGACAAGGAGGACCACGTCATTATCTCAGATAGTCATTACTGCCCCCTAGGGGTGGAGTTGCTGGTTGACGGAGAGGCCAGGCTGGGGCCTGGAAGGTCCCCTCCGCTCAGGTTCCAGAGCTCCCCTTCAGAGCCCCTCTCCTCTCATACCTCGGCCTCAGCGCCTGGTCCCCATCCCTCCATAACAGAACATACAGACTATGAGAGGGGGAGGACAGTGGCACAGAATGGGGAAGTCTTAACCACTACAGACTCTGACATCTCTGCTGCTGGGACAGATTCTGATCGAACTGTTGGAGGTGTGGGGGGTGCAGGGTCTCGGAACTCCCCCTACCCTGATCAGGCAGTGAAAGAATATCTCAAGAAACTGTCTGACACCTCTTTGGCTGAGGAGACTGTCAAGATGACCATAGCAGGAGCAAGTTTTCAGGTTAGTAGTGATGCTTTAAGCCTAAAGCTACCCATTTTTTGCACACTTGGTGGGTGACATACCGACTTTTTGGGAGTTTGAGGTGTTTGAAAAGTGACAATGTGCTGTCACGCTGTGTTTCCTGGGTCGTGTTCATTAAGGCACTCAAAGGTGAACATTTTTTTTGCTAAGGAAAACTAAAATGTGCTTTTCTTATAGGTCCAGGAAGTCTTCCTGTTTCTGTCAGTTTTCTTTTGTGTGTTGCCTAATGCACCCTGTGTTTGTTTCAGCCCCCAGCTGATAGCATTGACCTCCTGACCTCTGATCTCATCCCCGGGGTCATGCCAGTGACCACCAGCTCTGCCCTCAACAGCCTGGTCTCATCCTGTGCCTCCGCCGTGGTCGAGAGAGTGGTCTCCACCTGCGAGGCTCTGTCCCTGAAGAAGAGGATTAACTACTACTACCCCGGGGTTGGGGGTGTAGCAGGAGTACCTGGTGAAGTACCCGGTGGGGTGCCAGGGGGGTTTCCAGGGGGACTCGTGGAGGAGCGGGTGTGTCTGGAGGAGTCCATTCAGGGGAAGAAGAGCTGCAGCACGGGGGATATCCGTGAGGAGGAAGCCGAGGGCCTGAGTCGACGTCTCTCTCTGCCTGGACTCCTCTCTCAGGGTAGATACGCTGTTCGTCTCTTATCCTCCACCTCTGCTCATCGCCTCTTATCCTCCTTATCTTCCTTCTATACTCTGATGTGTGTGTGTCCACTCATCCAGCCTGCGAACATATTGAACGTCCATCTGAACTACAGTACTATACAGTATGTTTGGGAATGCTGTGAAGGCTCACCATTTGTATCAGTGTGGTGTTTCATGGCTCTTATGTGTGTAACGTTATGTGGGCTACAGTCAGTGAACGGTGGTTTTTGTTCTGTGATTAAAGCTCTCAGCCATAGAGGAATATGAGGCCATATTAATGTGAGTACTTAACCAGAAGGGTTGCAGTAAGGAAAGAGAGGGATGGGAGGAGAGAGGAGTGAGGAGAGGGTGAGAGAATAAGACGGAGAAGAAAGGAGCGAGAGTCCGTGAGATAGTGAGGGAAGGCGAGGGAGAGAACTGAGGAAGTGAGAGTGGGAAGAAGATGTATCTGTGTGTGAGGGAGAGAGGGTGAGGGAGAAGGGGGGGAGATGGAGAGGGCAAGATGGCCGTGATCATCTCTTGAGAAACCCAGTCAGAGTGGTAGTGCCTGCAGTATCGGAGGAATGTTCTATTGTCACTTTGGTAGGGCGACAGCTGAACGGTAGGATTTGTCCCTAGCTATCCGAGGGTGTCTTAAGGGGATTTGGGATATGCAAAAAACACATTTGACACATGCGTACATTATACGCTTGTATATGTCCTGTGAAACGGGACAAATAAAATTTAAAAAATAAAAATCATTATTAGCTTCCTGCTGCAGCCAGGGAGGGGACAGACAACTCACCACTCCCCTCTCTTGGTGGCCTTCCTCTGGGCTGACAGATGGCTCTTTGTGGGGGACAGATGGCTCTCCGTGGGGAACAGGATGTCACAGTGGAAACAACCAACCCACGCCTCATCAATGATGCCCTGGTCTGTCTGTCCTCATTAACACTCCCTCCCATATGCTTACTGTGGTACAGGACCTGGCTCCGGCTGGGCACAATGACTCATCATCTGGAGGATGCTGTGAGGCCTGTGTGTCTGGGTTATTGCAGGGGCTTAGAAATGTTTTGTTTTTCCAGAGTAGATGAAGATCACTCCGTGACTAAACCAGTCATCCTGAGCACTTCTTTACAGTTGTTTACACTCACCTGTGGAACAGAGAGGACTTCATCCGTAATGTTAGCTGCAGTTGACCGCCGTAACTGAACATGGCTTGAGATGAAGCCCAGAAAATGTATCGTTAAGAAACATATCGGTCTGTCTCCATCTGCAGTGTCCCCCAGGTTGCTGCGGAGGGCCAGCCGGCCCAGGGTGCGAGCGGTGCCCCTTACCCCTGTGGGAGGGCTCCCAGAGGCGGGGGAGCTGCTCCCCTCCCTGCAGACCGAGGTGTGGAGCTGGGGGCGGGGTGAGGAGGGCCAGCTAGGCCACGGGGACAACCTCTCCAGGTCAGTGTCCACTCAACACCAATCACTGAGGGCTGGGGATGAAAACCATGATGATTGACAGTTGTGTAGACCAGTAAAGCATCAGAGTATGAGCGCTGAATCTGATCTAGGATCTGTTTGGCCTTTGAGATAAATAAGATTACATGGACAGGGAGGACCTGCTCCTAGATTGGCACTCCTACTCTGAAACGCTTTGGCCCTGGTTGTAGACTGAGAGGTGTTTCTGACCTGCAGGCTGCAGCCACTGTGCATCAAGTGTCTGAGCAGTAAGGAGGTGGTGCTTGTGGCTGCTGGGGCACATCACTCCCTGGCCCTGACTGCACAGTCCCAGGTCAGGAACTACATTATCACTCCTCATGGGAATCTGAGTCTGAGGGATTCCTCCCAACTGTGTGAACATTTGTTTGTGTGTGTTCAAGGTCTTCTCCTGGGGTAGTAACAGCTCTGGCCAGCTAGGACACATGGACTGTCCTACTACTATCCCTCGCCTTGCCAAGGTAAGAGTGTGTTTCTTTAATTGAGGAAAATGGTGCCCCTGCAGTCATCTTTACCACACACTTACCCAGTGTTCCTCCTTTATTCATTTAGCAGTGACGCCCCGCCGCTGGGCAATGCATGTGAATAGTGTTCTTTGGCACCCCCTCCCGTGCTGCCTTTGCCTCCGCTGCTGAAAACGATCTTAGGAGAAACACTGCTAACCTAAACTCAGCAAAAAAAAAGAAACGTCTCTTTTTCAGGACCCAGTCTTTCAAAGATAATTCGTAAAAATCCAAATAACTAAACAGATCTTCATTGTAAAGGGTTTAAGCACTGTTTTCCATGCTTGTTCAATGAACCATAAACAATGAATGAACATGCAACTGTGGAATGGTCGTTAAGACACTAACAGCTTACAGACGGTAGGCAATTAAGGTCACAGTTATGAAAACTTAGGACACTAAAGAGGCCTTTCTACTGAGTCTGAAAAACACCAAAAGAAAGATGCCCAGGGTCCCTGCTCATCTGCGTTAACGTGCCTTAGGCATGCTGCAAGGAGGCATGAGGACTGCCGATGTGGCCAGGGCAATAAATTGCAATGTCCGTACTGTCGCCTAAGACAGAGCTACAGGGAGACGGGACGGACAGCTTATCTTCCTCGCAGTGGCAGACCACGTGTAACAACACCTGCACAGGATCGGTACATCCAAACATCACGTCTGCGGGACAGGTACAGGATGGCAACAACAACTGCCCGAGTTACACCAGGAACGCACAATCCCTCCATCAGTGCTCAGACTGTCCGCAATAGGCTGAGAGAGGCTGGACTGAGGGCTTGAAGGCCTGTTGTAAGGCAGGTCCTCACCAGACATCACCGGCAATAACGTCACCTATGGGCACAAACCCACCGTCGCTGGACCAGACAGGACTGGCAAAAAGTGCTCTTCACTGACGAGTCGCGGTTTTGTCTCACCAGGTGTGATGGTCAGATTCGCGTTGATCGTTGAAGAAATGAGCGTTACCCCTAGGCCTATACTCTGGAGCAGGATCGATCTGGAGGTGGAGGGTCCGTCATGGTCTGGGGCGGTGTGTTATAGCATCATCGGACTGAGCTTGTTGTCATTGCAGGCAATCTCAACGCTGCGCTGTCCGTTACAGGGAAGACATCCTCCTCCCTCATGTGGTACCCTTCCTGCAGGCTCATTCTGACATGACCCTCCAGCATGACAATGCCACCAGCCATACTGCTCGTTCTGTGTGTGATTTCCTGCAGACAGGAATGTCATTGTTATGCCATGGCCAGCGAAGAGCCCGGATCTCAATCCCATTGAGCACGTCTGGGACCTGTTGAATCGGAGGGTGAGGACTAGGGCCATTCCCCCCAGAAATGTCTGGGAACTTGCAGATGCCTTGGTGGAAGAGTGGGGTAACACCTCAGCAAGAACAGCAAGAACTGGCAAATCTGGTGCAGTCCATGAGGAGGAGATGCACTGCAGTACTTAATGCAGCTGGTGGCCACACCAGATACTGACTGTTACTTTTGAATTTGACCCCCCCCCCCCATTGTTCAGGGACACATTATTCCATTTCTGTGGAACTTGTTCAGTTTATGTCTGTTGTTGAATCTTGTAATGTTCATACAAATATTTACACATGTTAAGTTTGCTGAAAATAAACGCAGTTGACAGTGCGAGGACGTTTCTTTTTTTTTGCTTAGTTTATATACCCACATGAATAAACTCTGCAGCAGCAATTAAAGGACTCTCCATGGTAGAACAAGAACAGCACTTTTCCACTGAGGATTTATCCCAGTGTTTTACCCGAAAGGCTGAGACTTTTCTGTTTCCATCTACGCGAGCCAGCTCCCGTGTCTCACTGGGCCATGGCGCATGCTCTGACTTGGAGCCAAGGCATGTCCCTGGGTACTTTTCAGATTTCATTTAAATAACAATGGCTAGCTGTGAACTTGAACATCTTCTCACGAAGCGACGGTCTTGAATGAGGTTGTTGATTCTGCTCGCCACAAGTCTCCTGATGGAGAAACAAGACTACATTAACATACAACAACGGAGACACCCTGGTGTGGGGCTAAGTCTCAATGGAAAAGTACCCTCGGCTGCTTATAGTGATCACAAATCCTAGGACATTTTATGACTATTGAGTTTGTGCAGGACTGTTGGTATAAGCGTGAGCAGCATTGGCGTGTGCGAGCCAGAACTGTTCATAGCTGCATTTCTCCTGTTTCTGTAGCATGGGGTATCTTGATGTACAAGTACACCCCCTGGACAGGACGCTAGTCTATCGCAGGGCCCTTCCTCCAATCTATCTCCTTGATGCTGATTGCCAAGCGGAGACGCATTGGGTCCCATTTTTACAGTCTTTGGTATGACTCGGCCGGGGATCGAACTCCCAACCTTCCATTCTCAGGGTGGACACTCTAACCACAAGGCCACCGAGTTGTAGAAGCCTAGCACAACACAAAAGTACAGTGATCCGATCTGCTCTGTTTGTCCCTGTTGTGGCCCTGTAGCTGTCTGAGGGGATTCGTGTATGGGACGTGTGTGCGGGGGTGCAGCACACCCTCCTCCTGGCCGATGGGGACTGTTACCAGCCCATCCTTTACTATAGCGGACAGCAGGTCATAGAGGGGGCGCAGGACGCACCCCAGGACCAGACAGAGGGGTACAGCTACACCCAGCAACCAGTGCTGCTCCCCTTCTGCATGAACGTGAGTAGTGGGTCACACACACACATACTGTACTGAACCCCTGCTGTGTTCCGTTTTTAGTATATTCAGCATCTGCTTCGTGATTTCAACTGACATTTGGCCCGATGGTGGTGCGTGTGTCTGTGGGTTTTGTCCATCCATGTTTTAGTTGGGCTACGTGAGTGGCGTGTTTGCGGGGGGCCAGAGCTGCGTGGCGCTAGCCGACCGCAACGTCATGGGTTTCAGCGCCAGCCTCCACGAGCTGGCTGCTGCCGAGAGGAAGTTCTACTGCAAGCTGAGCTCTGTGAAGAACCACATACTGCGCCCCCTGTTGGACCTGGGTGAGAACTACTGCTGCCGCTACAGCTCCGCTGGACAGAGGCCATGGGTCAGAGGTTAGAGAGGGAGAAAGAGAAGGGCGAGTTTTATTATAATGGTAACCAATGTCAAAGGAAAGGGATTGGGTGGCATTCAAAAAGATCTGGCATAAAGCTTACAAATTTGTTATATGTTATTAGTACAGACCTGTAACTTTTGGTTAACCATGTGCTGGAATAGAGTAAGTTAGTACGTTTCAGAGTAAATATTAGGTTGATTATCTCTTGGATGTGTGTGTTTTTCCTTTCACACAGTGTTTTGTTAACAGGTGTATGTTCTCCTTCTAACCCTCAGAGTCGTTGAGTACAGCCCTAGGCCCAGCGTCCACAGTGCTGCTACAGAGCCTGGCGAGGTGTTATAGCCGCCTGTGTCACCTCACTGGCCAGCACTCCGCCTCCCTCACCGCCAACCTGCGCCGCCGTCGGGAGGTGAAAAGCTTGGTTATGCTGGAGCACGCCAGCATCTTCCTGGACACGTATAATGAGTATGTGCAGTTGTACACACATACACACACATACACAATGTCTGACCCTCCCACTGTCTGACATTTACTTCTTTACAAAAAGCACCTCTGCACTAGCTGATGTGAGAAATTCCCTCTCTTTGTTATTTGGTTTTTAATAGGTTGTGTACATGTAGTTCTGCGTGTATAATGACCTCTCCTTCTCTCCTCCTCTCTCTCCGTTCCTTCCCCCTCATCTCTGCCTGCCAGGTACTGCTGCTCTGTGGGTAACTTCCTGGTGATGGGGGGCTTCCAGGCTCTGGCCAAGCCCTCGCTGTGAGTGTGTACACACACACACAGTAGGACATCTAGCAGCCCTAGCTTATTATCCTTACCATTTGCGGTGCTCATTATATGTTCATTATCTTTACCATTTACCTAGGCCTGTGTGCTCATTATTCTTAACATTGACCTAAGCCTGTGTCAAGGGACAGCTGTTTGATGCCTAGTCGTTCTGCACACAATGAGACTGAGGAAGCTCATGCAGGTTTACTTGGAAAGGGAAAAGTCAAAGGATTAATTCTAATAAATTTTTATGGGTTCTTTTTAATTTTGAAACTGGGTGGTTTGAGCCCCGAATGCTGATTGGCTGACAAAAATACCACATATACCACGGGTATGACAAAAACATTTTTTTCTACTGTTCTAATTATGCTGGTAGCCAGTTTATAATAGCAAAAAGGCACCTCAGGGTTTGTGGTATGTGGCCAATATATCACGGCTAAGGGCTGTATCCAGGTTCACATAAGAACAACCCTTAGCTGTGGTATGTGGCCAATATACCACATCCCTTCTGGCCTTATTGCTTAATTATAAACCAATGTGTTTCTTCATCAAGGCTTCAACCAAGAGTGACTGAATGACCCTTCTCATGCTTTTAACTGGAAAGGTGAACAGTGAATTAAAACAGGAAATCTCTTATTTACTTTTCCATCTCTCCTCCCCTACACTCTCCTCCATTCCCCACCCTCTCCTCCCTCCCTCCATCTTCCCTTGCCCTCCATCTTCCCCCGCCTTCTCCTCCACCATCTTCTGTTCCTCTGCTCAGAGATTTCTTTGGGAAGTGTCCAGAGCTGTTGCAGCGGCTGGCAGAGTCCAGCGAGGAGAACATTCTTCTGAGTGACCTGTTGGTGGCGCTCTTCTACCTGCCCATGAGACACCTTCACGAGTATGGCAGGCTGCTGCTCAAACTGGGAACCTGCTTCGAGGTGGTACGTGGAGGAACTAGGACCGGGCCGTACACACACACACACACGCTCACACACCTTCATACAAACTCTCACGTTTGTGTGTGTGTGTCTCTCCATCCCTGCAGAGCTCAGTGGACTACCAGAAGCTGCAGGACGGCTGCTCTAAGTTTGAGGCCCTGGCTCTTCATTTGAAGAGGAGGAGGAAGGAGGCAGAGTACACGTACCACTTTTGGAAGAGCTTCCCTGGCAAGATGACGGTCAGTGGCCTGGTCAGTTGGTTTGACCACAGTAATCAGTGCCAGATTCACACTATTGAGCCAATGCCAACCGTACTGTGCTCGCTCAGATATTTTATTTTCACGTTGTCCTTTCAAGCATGGTTCCGGCAGCTATGGTGGATGTATAATCAGGCCGGCAGAGTACAGCTTGGTTCGGTTTGGCTCCATAGTGTGAAACGGGTAGAAGATCTTTTATTCAGCCCAAAATCTCCAGTTTACCTCTTATCCCATATCACCTGGCCATCCTGTTCCAGGATTCCCTGCGTAAGCCCCACCGGAGGCTGATCTGTGAGAGCAGTAACAAGGCCCTGACGCTACAGAACTCTGGAAGGTTCTCTGTCAACTGGTTCATCCTCTTCAACGATGCACTCGTCCACGCTCAGGTAAACACAGCTTCTTACAGCTGGCTCTTACAAAGGTGCCAATGTCTCTTTTTCTTTCTTTCACAGTTTTTTTCCCCCATTTGTTTTGAACACCCTCAGAGCATTTGATATGAATATATCTGGTGTGTTGACTGACTCCTATCAAGTTGTGTGTTTGTCTTTGTCCTATCAGGGTGTGGTTCCCTATAAAAGCCTTGTAAGTATGCATCAGCAGCCAGTGTACTGCCCCCTAGTCAATGCAGCGCTCCCGTGTGGCCAGGGCTTGGCTTAGGACGTAGGCTTCCTGCATCATCTCTTTAGGCACCTGCTGCCTGCCGTAAACCACAAACACCGGCTTCACAGCTTGAAATAACACCCACACCAAAACACACCGTTTTTCTGATCTTCTTCATGTACATATGGTGTACTCATTAACACCTGGCTGGAATAAGCCTCACTGATTTGATTTCTTGAAGCTCACAGTAAAGAATGGTAGTTATTTGCCTTCTCTGCCTTCTCCCTTTAACTAATGCAACTGCTCCTGAACATTAGGAGCCCCACAGCGGGTTCTGTACACCCCTCTACAGTGAGCAGCTTCTCCTCAGCCGAGCCCGGTGCCCCCTGCCCTCTGATGCTAGCCTCAGGATACTGTGTGGAAAGCTGAACTGATACCTTTAATAACTAAGGCTCCCGGTAGTATATTGCCTACTTTTATGACATTGTCGTAGTCATAGCAACACGTTGACTCTGCTTACAGACGTCAATCTAAAAAGTTAAGTCTGACGTTATTGGGTCTTCCCGACGTGTGCGTCTTGGTTATCTAACTAAGATGCCTTTTTGACCCATTTTTTATTTTTTGCTATTTGGAGCCTTAGTTATCATTACTCTGAAACCATGTGACGCAACACGTGAGGATCGGCCGTCTCCGGTTCACTTCTCTCAAACAGTTTCCTGTGACGTGCCGGTGCCTCTTAGTGTGCACCCACCTAGCTGTGTTTGATGACGTAGTGAGCGTTTTTAGCCTCCGTCGGTTGCACCCTGTGTGCTGTGTCTGTCGGCCTGCCTCGTGCCCTGTCGCCCTCGCCTCTCTGTGTGCCATGCAAGTTGGCATCTATCAGGTCATGTGACTGTGTTTAGCTCCAGTGCCCTGACTACTTCCTGACTGTTGAACCAGTGTACTGTAGCTGAGTGTATCGGTATACTGATGTCTCTCTCTCTCTCTCTTCCCTCCCTCTCCTCCAGTTCTCCACCCACCACGTCTTCCCATTGGCCACACTGTGGGTCGAGCCCATCCCGGAGGAGAACACTGACCTGTGAGTCTATCACCCTATCTGCCCAATTAGAGTGTTTAGCTGGTGTGTTATTGAGCCTTTAGCTCAGCGTTTCCCAAACTTGGTCCTGGGCCCCCCCCCCTGGATGCACGTTTTGTTTTTGCCCTAGCACTACACAGCTGATTCAAATAATCAACTAATCATCAAGCTTTGATCATTTGAATCAGCTGTGTAGTGTTAAGGCAAAAAACAAAACGTGCACCCCTTGAGGTCCCCAGGACCGAGTTTGGAAAACGCTGCCTCCGCTGAGCTGTGCTTTGTTCCATCCAGGTATGGACTGAAGTTGATCTCACCTGAGGAGACCTTCACCCTGCTGGCCTGTTCTTCCATGGAGAAGGTAGGCCACTAACCAATAGCCAGGCCTCACTACTCACTTGTATGTAGTTACAAGTATGTAGTGTTTGTGTCTTTGTAGGTTCTTGTTAATCTGCATAGTTGGGTTCAGTTTGTGGAGCGTGTGGTGACAGACGGTGTAACAACCCATTCAGTTCAATGAAATGCACTTCAATATGACTATTAACTGCCGTGAGTTCTCCAGGCCAAGTGGCTGCGCTCCATCAACCAGGCGGTAGACCAGGCCATGAGTGGGTCGGGGCAGAGGGCGGAGCCTCCCATCTCCCGGACTGCCTCCTACACCTTCTACAAGGACAGCCGTCTGAAGGAGGCCACCTACGAGGGCCGCTGGCTGGCCGGCAAGCCCAATGGGAGGTGGGTCTGGCTGGGGAAGGAGGGATGCAGAACCTGGTGCCTCTGGTTCCACTTCCATACAGTCACAATGAATTGAAAATTGTTGTTTCCAGGGGAATGGTGAAGTGGCTTGATGGGAGAATTTACACGGGGACGTTCAAGAACGGACTGGAGGATGGGTCAGTCAGTGTTAATCAATCAATAAACCTATCAATAAATCAATGTATCAATCAGTCAGAAATAAAGGCATTTCTCATTGTTCTGCTATTTGTTTATGGGTCGTAGTTTTGGAGATTACATTATGCCCAGCAAGACGTTGAACCTGAACGACCACTATCAAGGCCACTGGAAAAAAGGGAAGATGCACGGCATCGGAACATACAAGTGAGTCTGTTTGGCTATGTGAGGAGTTCAGCGTTATTTAAGAAAGTCACCCTTTTGTAAGCGTGACCAGGAGTTTGCGGGCCTGTCTATGTTTCTGCTGTGTATCCTAACAATGCGACTGTCGTCTATGCAGGTATGCTTCAGGTGAGTTGTACGAGGGCTCGTTCCAGGACAACATGCGTCACGGTCACGGGATGCTGCGCAGCGGCTCGCTAAATTCCTCCTCCCCCAGCGTCTTCATTGGCCAATGGGTGCACGACAAGAAGACGGGCTACGGCGTCTTTGATGACATCACCAGGTAGTGGACCGCTCCAGCCCACCCTTTTCATTCTGCCGCGCTAAACTGTACCGAGCTGGCCTGGTTACGCATCCAGCTAGCTCAGTACGGTTGGGATTGGATTGGTAGTGTGAAAAGGGTATTGGTGTATATGAAGTGCTAACGGTGTTACGTGGTGACCTGTGTTGTTCCGTCAGAGGAGAGAAGTACATGGGCATGTGGCAGGATGACCAGCGGCAGGGCACGGGCGTCATAGTAACCCAGTTTGGCCTGTACTACGAGGGAGCCTTCAACAACAACAAGATGCAGGTGATTCCTGGGCAGTGGGGTTCTTCCTCCTGACGCTAGCTGAACGTTAGCACATTAGCACCAAGATTTACATTTAAGTCATTTAGCAGACGCTCTTATCCAGAGCGAGATATTGGAGGAAAGGAAGATAATCACCTCTCCATTTGCTTTTTTTTTTTTTTTCACTGTCTCAGGGCACAGGGGTCCTGCTGTCTGAGGACAACACCACGTATGAAGGAGAGTTCTCGGAGGACTGGACTCTCAACGGAAAGGTCAGTGAAAGAGAGACACACAAACAAGCCTGAACACTCTGTCTCACACACACACACACAGCTTGAACTCACACATATTTTCGCTTAGCCACATACGTTTGTGCAGACACATGTATAATACAGAACATTGCTCTCCCTATCGCTCAGGGTGTGCTGACCATGGCTAATGGGGACTACTTTGAGGGCTCCTTCACCGGGGAGTGGGGCTCCGGCCTGAAGGTCACCGGATCCTTCTTCAAACCCAACCTCTACGACTCAGACGGGGACAAGGGCCGCGCTGTGTAAGTCTCTGTACCATTCAATGCTATTGGTTTTAGTATGGTGGAGGATAAGCATATTCAAGATTTTAGTCTTGATCTTGAGTGTTTAAAAAAACAAATATATATTTAAATGATAAATAAATTGCAAGGCAATCTGTCCACAGGAGGTGATCCTGCTCTGTTTTTGCATCTAAGCCTTGAATTTTTTTTTTTAAATGAACCCAGTCAAGTGAACGTGTATGTGAACATAGAAATAGTCTATTTCCTTTTATGTGTGTCTCCAGTAAGCTGGGGCGTCTGGCGGTGCGTCCGGAGGAGAAGTGGAGGGCAGTGTTTGAGGAGTGTTGGATGAGGCTGGGCTGTGAGGCCCCTGGCCAGGGAGAGAACCAGAGGGCCTGGGAGAACATCGCTGTAGCCTTGACCACCAGCAGGAGACAGCACAGAGATAGGTAGAGAGAACAGAGACCACACACACAGTACTTACACCTCACACACACTCACAAATTTCTCTCTCTCACACACACAGAGAGTACAGTTGTCTAAGTGGTATTGATGTGTGTGTTCCAGCCCGGAGATGAACCTGAGTCGGACTCATAACAGAACTCTGGGGAGTCTGGAGTTCATCCCTCAGCAGCATGTTGGCCCTGTTACCATGGAGAAGTATGACCGTATCCGCCATTCCCTCATCAAGGTGAGCCAACGACCCCGGGTGACTTCCTAACCCTCTTAATCCCCCTCAGCAAATGGACCCACGCACCAACGTGTCTGACAAGCAAAAATACCAGCACCCACTGTTTGACAAGCAATATCCTTCAGTATGGTTTAATGATAATGATGATGATTATTATCATAATAATCATGAATAAATGTCTGAGCTGTCGTCCTGAGGTGCCCCTGTTCATACTGATTTACTCTTTAGTTCTAACATGATTTATTCTCATTGAGAAAACACCACAGAATAGGAATATCCTGAAACTCTCACATTTAACCTTCACTGTCCTCCATTTTGTGCCCCCCCAGGCGTGTGACACGCCCTTGCACCCCCTGGGCAGGCTGATGGAGACCCTGGTGGCTGTCTACAGGATGACCTACGTGGGGGTGGGGGCCAACCGCCGCCTCCTACTGCAGGCTGTCAACGAGATCATGTCCTACCTGGCACGCATCTTCCAGCTCGTCAGGTGTGTGTGTGATTTGTGTTGCCTAAAACAGTCAGATACTGTTTTTCCATTCAGTTTGACCCAAGGCTAGCCTGTTTTAAGCCATGTACTGTATGTGTAATGTTTGTTTGTCTCTCAGGTTCCTGTTCCCAGATCTGCCTGAGGAGGGTGGAGCGATCCCTGAACCATCCTCTGACCCCCAGGACAAGAAGGATTCCAACTGCGCAGACACCCAGCTAGAATCCCCCAAACCTGGGTACGACCATAGCATATCTTATGTAAAAGAGCACGTCACTGTTGTTTTAAATACTGTTTTCTTCCAGAAGAGAAATATATTAAGCCCTTGAATGTGTGTTGAATGATGTGTGTGTGTGGTTTCCCCAGGCGTGTAGTGAGTAGCTCAGCTCTACTCCTGCCGGTGTTGCTGCCTCGTCTCTACCCCCCTCTCTTCACCCTGTACGCCCTGGAGAAGGAGAGGGAGGACGACGTGTACTGGGAGTGTGTCCTCCGCCTCAACAAACAGCCAGACATGGCCCTGCTCGCCTTCCTCGGAGTGCAACAGTGAGTCTCTCTCGGACTGACCAATGAGGTTGGGAATGACTAGTAGCCTCTTACAACCCTTCTGATCTCGCCGTCTTACATTCTGTTGAATCCGTGTTGCGAAACAGAATGTGAGGATAGTCTGGGCCTTTTTCATTTAGCCTCGTACAAGTTTTTTTCCGATCATGTAGCCTGACGGTCCTGACCTGGAAAAACTGTAGTTATAACATGTAAAAATGAATCTCTTTTTGCTTTCAGTAAGTTTTGGCCGGTTTCGGTTCCAGTGCTGGGGGAGAAGACAGAGGTATGACACTAAGTACATTCTGAATCACACTGCCCTCCTGTGGGTGAATTACAACATTATTATCAAGTCCATGTTAGATTGTCCTTACTGACAGTCTCTCTCCTCTTTTCTAGGTTGTGTCCAGCACAAAAGACGCCTGTTTTGCCTCAGCAACGGAGACCTTACAGCAGATCAGGTACGCTTTATCCAGAGCAGTACTATATCGTCATGATTGAATGAGTTACTCTTTGAGTTACGATATTGTAGTTATACGTGGTTGATATGTATTAAGACAGTTTGTTTTCAGCACAACGTTCACCCCATCCGACAAGCTGCAGGTGATCCAGCTGACATTTGAGGAGATCACAAAGGAAGTGCTGTCATCTCTGGAGGATAACTTCCTGTGGTCCATGGACGACCTGTTTCCTGTGTTCCTCTACGTGGTGCTGCGTGCCCGGTGAGTCGATGAGAGAACACACACACACACACATATGTTCCTCAGAGATGCACAGAAATCTGTGATTTCTCCAATTTTAGAATCAGAACTACATCTATTTACAGTACCGGTCAAAAGTTTGGACACCTACTCATTCCAGGGTTTTTCTTTATTTTTACTATTTTCTACATCGTAGAATAATAGTGAAGACATCAAATCTATTTGAGATTCTTCAAAGTAGCCACCCTTTGCCTTGATGACAGCTTTGCACACTCTTGGCATTCTCTCAACCAGCTTCATGAGGTAGTCACCTGGAATACATTTCAATTAACAGGTATGCCTTGTTAAAAGTCAATTTGTGGAATTTCTTTCCTCCTTAATGCATTTGAGCCAATCAGTTGTGTTGTGACAAGGTAGGGGTGGTATACAGAAGATAGCCCTATTTGGTAAAAGACCAATTCCATATTATGGCAAGAACAGCTCAAATAAGCTAAGAGAAACGACAGTCCATCATTACTTTAAGATATGAAGGTCAGTCAATCCCGAAAATGTCAAGAACTTGAAGTTTCTTCAAGTGCAGTCACAAAAACCATCAAGCGCTATGATGAAACCGCCACAAGAAAGGAAGAGCCAGAGTTACCTCTGCTGCAGAGGATAAGTTCATTAGAGTTACCAGCCTCAGAAATTGCAGCCCAAATAAATGCTTCACAGAATTCAAGTAACAGACACATCTCAACATCAACTGTTCAGAGGAGACTGCATGAATCAGGCCTTCATGGTCGAATTGCTGAAAAGAAACCACTACTAAAGGACATCAATAATAAGAAGAAACTTGCTTGGGCCAAGAAACACAAGCAATGAACATTAGACCAGTGGAAATCTGTCCTTTGGTCTGAGTCCAAAGTTGAGATTTTTGGTTCCAACCGCCGTGTCTTTGTGAGATGCAGAGTAGGTGAACTGATGATCTCTACATGTGTGGTTCCCACCGTGAAGCATGGGGGAGGAGGTGTGATGGTGTGGGGTTGGTGGGGACAATCAGTTAGAATTCAAGGCACACTTAACCAGCATGGCTACCACAGCATTCTGCAGCGATACACCATCCCAGCTGGTTTGCGCTTAGTGGGACTATCATTTGTTTTTCAGCAGGACAATGGCCCAAAACACACCTCCAGGCTGTGTAGGGGCTATTTGACCAAGGAGAGTGGTGGAGTGCTGCATCAGATGACCCGGCCTCCATAATCACCCGACCTCAACCCAATTGAGATGGTTTGGAATGAGTTGGACCACAGAGTGAAGAAAAAGCAGCCAACAAGTGCTCAGCTTATGTGGGAACTCCTTCAAGACTGTTGGAAAAGCATTCCCGGTGAAGCTGGTTGAGAGAATGCCAAGCTGTCATCAAGGCAAAGGGTGCCTACTTTGAAGAATCGCCATATAAACTGTTTTGATTTGTTAAACACTTTTTTTGGTTACGACATGATTCCATATGTGTTATTTTATAGTTTTGATGTCTTCACTATTATTCTACAAATGTAGAAATGAATAGGTGTGTCCAAACTTTGGCTGGTACTGTATATGTGTGTCGTGTGTTAACCAAGGCTGTGTTTCTCTTCAGGATCAGGAACCTGGGGTCAGAAGTGAGTCTGATAGAAGACTTGATGGACCCCTGTGTACAGCACGGAGAACACGGCATCATGTTCACCACTCTCAAGGTACACTCCTAGCATAGATTCTATGGCAGATAGCATCCAAATACAGGCACTCACACTCATAACTTATTCAGATACTCGTTACATATTCATGCAATCTATGCACGCTTAAACACACCGCTTCATAGGGAATAAATGAAGCTGTAACTATCTGTATAATATATTCATTTTATTTTCCTCTCTGTCAGGCATGTTACTATCAGATCCAGCATGAGAAGACCACATAAGAACCACAGAGAATCTCTGTACTGTATACTGCAGCAGCTCTGTGTAAAGTGGCAGTCAGACAGACAGCCGATTTAGAGGGAAGGGATTGGAGAGGTTTTGAGTGATGCTGTGTCAGGGTCGTCACAGGAGGGTCATGATGATTGACAGACAGGCTGCTGACTGTCCATCTGCTCCCCCGTAGCAGGACCCCCACCCCCTTACATACACACATACACTGACTCATGCGCTTACACACACATACACTACAAAGCTCCCCGCTCTAACCACTGCCTAATGGTGACCGTGTCATCAGGCTCATACACCTACTTGATTCATCAGGTTGACCTCTGTAAATCCAAGGTGTTGTAAAACTGTTTTGGCAGTTTGGCCAGTTCATCTGTCCATAGGCTTTGTAATACCTTCGCCCCTGAATGAAGGAACCTGCTCCTTGAGCCGTCTGGAATAGGGGCTTACTGTGATGTGGGCAGAGCCGGTGGAGTTTCAGCCTTATCTGTTGTGAATATGACTGGCTATTTACTATTCACCCTATATTAGTGGCAGAGATTACTGCCTCTTTTGTCACCCAGCGCTGGTAGTGAAATGGAAGTCTATGAAGATAAACTTAAAATCCAAGTGAGACTCACCCTTAACGTGGAGCCTGTCTAATAACAAGACGCCATCTTGTATGTATGAGGTGGCAACAAGTACGCATCGGATGGCCACCTGTTGCTTCTATCGGACCTCAGCCCTCAAAGCACATGTTATTTAATGGACCAACACAGTACATCACATTGATGTCACTTAAAACAAGGAAAGAGTTGAACCTCACAGATGCAACGACGTCTGTGTACACCGAGCGCCAACCTACGCTCACTCAGACCAACACCAGTTGAAGTTGTTTTGTAGTTGAAATGTAAAATGTACACTCCATACACTTCCGGTGTTATTGTTGTATTCATTGTTCTGAAAAACCTTGAATATACAGCTCTATTCAGGTGATTGACGATGTGAAGTTGGGTGGCGCTCTGTTTCTCATGTAATGCAGTTAAATGACAGCCAGCTGATGTGCACTTCACCTGCTAGCCTTTAAAACATTTCAATTCATACTGTATTATTTGTATTTATAACCTCTCTGTTTGCACAGTATTTATAAGGCTACGACGGGGTTCTTTCAGGTCACTTTGTTATTCTACACCAGAGCTAAAACCTCAGCCACCTGCATGAAATGTTGACACTTGATGGGTAACCCATAGAAGAAGACGGCTTATTTTCTGTTATAAAACTTTTCCTGCAATATAGCTAATGTAATATTCATGTTTGTGGTTCTTCAAATCAGATGAAGACTTTTACTAGGAAGCAATATTGTTTATGCATGTGTTTGGTGTGCTCCTGTCATGCAGACAGACTTATGACAGTATGATGCAGTATTTGTACCTGCAAGGCAATCACTACACTGAAGAAACTGTCGCTGTTCAACTCGTGGTGGTCTGATCATGTTGTAATGGCAATATGATGGTTAGACAGTGGTTATACAGTGACATTGAAGTCTACCAAAAGAAAATCTTCCTGTTGCAACAATGTTCTTTAAAAAAATCTATATATTTTATTCTGGGCAGAATTATTAATGTGGAGAATAGAATTTGTTACAACTGTTAACTGATTGTTTGATGGGACATGCAGGACATAAGAATCTATATTTTTAGCAGAATTTGATTGTAACCTGGTATTTGGTTAATTCTTTATTCAGCTTGTTTGTAATTTGTATGGTCATGCCAAGGTTTACCTCCATTTTCCCCCCCATAATTCCTTTGGAAAGGACTGTAATTATTTAACTGTATATCTGTTTACACCTGAAACACATGAGGTGCTGCATGATATGATATCGCTACAGTGTTTTACCCATAGACTGCATAACTTACAGTTTGATCTATGAAGGAAGCTTGTTTTTATTTTTTATTTAACTAGGCGAGTCAGTTAACATTTACATTACATTTAAGTCATTTAGCAGACGCTCTTATCCAGAGCGACTTACAAATTGGAAAGTTCATACATATTCATCCTGGTCCCCCCGTGGGAATTGAACCCTGGTCCCCCCGTGGGAATTGAACCCACAACCCTGGCGTTGCAAGCGCCATGCTCTACCAAGCGCCATGCTCTCAGGTCCCACACGGGACCAGTTAAGAACAAATTCTTATTTACAATGACAGCCAAACCCAGACGATGCTGCCCTATTGGACTCCCACGCACGGCTGTTTGTGATACAGCCTGGATTCGAACCCGGTTGTCTGTAGAGACACCTCTAGCACTGAGATGCAGTGCCTTAGACCGCTGCCCCACTCGGAAGTATACTTCCAGGTTAAGGTGTGTTCCATTGGATAGAGTTCTCTGTATGTTGTCACGTTTGTCCTTTTTAGGGGAATGATGTCAGCATTTTGTCTAATGTACATATCTTAATGTAAACAAAGGGCAATAAAGCCAACTGACAAAGTTCCCTTTAAATAAAATGTGCTTCTGTACTAGTTTGTCTCAAATTGCAAACCGTATGTTCCTGGTAGTTTGGTTTAATGGGTTAGATACAGTTGAAGTCAGAGGTTTACATACACCTCGGTTGGAGTCATTAAAACTCGTTTTTCAACCACTCCACAAATTTCTTGTTAACCGACTTGCCAAAACTATAGTTTGTTAGGACATCTACTTTGTGCATGACACAAGTAATTTTTCCAGCAATTGTTTAGACCGATTATTTTTTTCTCTCCCACTTACAATGAATTATATCACAATTCCAGTAGGTTAGAAGTTTAGATACGCTAAGGTGACTGCTTTTAAACAGCTTGGAAAATTCCCGAAAATGATGTCATTGCTTTAGAAGCTTCTGATAGGCTAATTGACATAATTTGAGTCAATTGGAGGTGTACCTGTGGATGTATTTCAAGGCCTACCTTCAAACGCAGTGCCTCTGCTTGACATTATGGGAAAATCAAAAGAAATCAGCCAAGACTTCAGAAAAAAACATTGTAGACCTCCACAAGTCTGGTTCATCCTTGGGAACATTTTCCAAACACCTGAAGGTACCACGTTCATCTGTACAAACAATAGTACACAAGTATAAACACCATGGGACCAGGCAGCCGTCCTACCGCTCAGGAAGGAGACGCGTTCTGTCTCCTGGAGATGAACGTACTTTGGTGCGAAAAGTGCAAATCAATCCCAGAACAGCAGCAAAGGACCTTTTGAAGATGCTGGAGGAAACAGGTACAAAAGTATCTATATCCACAGTAAAACGAGTCCTATATCGACACAACCTGAAAGGCCGCTCAGAAAGGAAAAATACACTGCTCCAAAACCGCCATAAAAAAGCCAGACTATGGTTTGCAACTGCACATGGGGACAAAGATTGTACTTTTTGGAGAAATGTCCTCTGGTCTGATGAAACAAAAATATAACTATTTGGCCATAATGACCATCGTTATGTTTGGAGGAAAAAGGGGAGTCTTGCAAGCCGTTGAACACCATCCCAAACGTGAAGCACGGTTGCATCATGTTGTGGGGGTGCTTTGCTGCAGGAGGTACTGCTGCACTTCACCAAATAGTTTACCTTCCTCATGAAGCCATCTATGTGGATATATTGAAGCAACATTCCAAGACATTAGACAGGAAGTTAAAGGTTGGTCGCAAATGGGTCTTCCAAATGGACAATGACCCCAAGCATACTTCCAAAGTGGTGGCAAAATGGCTTAAGGACAACAAAGTCAAGGTATTGGAGTGGCCATCACAAAGCCCTGACCTCAATCCTATAGAAAATTTGTGGGCGGAACTGAAAAAACGTGTGCGAGCAAGGAGGCCTACAAACCTGACTCGGTTACACCAGCTCTGTCAGGAGCAATGGGACAAAATCACCCAACTTATTGTGGGAAGCTTGTTGAAGGCTACCCAAAACCTTTGACCCAAGTTAAACAATTTAAAAGCAATGCTACCAAATACTAATTGAGTGTATGTAAACTTCTGACCCACTGGAAATGTGATGAAAGAAATAAAATCTGAAATAAATCATTCTCTCTACTATTATTCTGACATTTCACATTCTTAAAATAAAGTGGTGATCCTGACCTGACCTAAGACAATAATTTTTACTAAGCTTAAATGTCAGGAATTGTGACATTTTTTGTTTAAATGCATTTGGCTAAGGTGTATGTAAACTTCCGACTTCAACTGTACTTTGGTTTTAGCAGTCAGATTAGAGGTCAAAGGTGACTGTTTTGTAAATACTTGTAGTGCTGCTGATAATCCTCTAAGCTTTGTCCCATTTCTAAACAACTACAGAGGCAGAGGGTGAATTAATGACAATACAAAAATAACTTTTTTAAAGCCAAAACGTTTTACATTGCAGCAAGATAATCTTAGCTTAAAGTTCAGCAACAAGAATAAATTACTGAATAAATCACCATAAACAAACAGTTTCTGATGGTGTTTGATGAAACATTGGTAAAAAACTTAATGTTAATGAGATGCTGGTGACACTGTCAGTGATTTATTTTGAATTATAAGCATACTTAACCAGCATGGCTAGCACAGCATTCTGCAGCGATACGCCATCCCATCTGGTGTGCGCTTAGTGGTACTATCATTCGCTTTTCAACAGCACAATGACCCAACACACCCCCAGGCTGTGTAAGGGCTATTTGACCAAGAAGGAGGGTGATAGAGTGCTGCATCAGATGACCTGGCCTCCTCAATCACCCAACCTCAACCCAATTGAGATGGTTTGGGATGAGTTGGACCGCAGAGTGAAGGAAAATCAGCCAACAAGTGCTCAGCATATGTGGGAACTCTTCAAGACTGTTGGAAAAGCAGTCCAGGTGAAGATGGTTGAGAGAATGCCAAGAGTGCAAAGCTGCCATCAAGGCAAAGGGTGGCTACTTTGAAGAATCTCAAATATAAACTATTTTAGTTTACTTTTTTGGTTACTACTTGATTCCATATGTGTTATTTCATAGTTTTGATGTTTTCACTATTATTCTACAATGTAGAAAATAGTAAAACTAAAGAAAAACCTTTAAATGAGTAGGTGTGTCCAAACGTTTAAATATATGTTCCTGTAATACTTTCTAAACCTACCAGTCCTCCCCTAATTGGAGTAAACTAGTGAACAACAATGCTTAGGCTTCTACTTCCATCTTAGACATATTATATACATTTTACAGACACTGTCTATTTTAAAATTGCTATATTTTGTTTGTTTTACTCCTGTCCTTCCTCTAAGCTCAACCTCTCCCATCTATTTATTTCACAACAGCTCTGAACCTATATACGTTTTACAGACACAGTATGTTTAACATTAGTTATCTTGTTATTATTCCCAACCTTCATCTCTGTTCAAGCCCTCCGATCTATCTCTTAACACCATCCACATTGGATTTCTGTTTGCCATATATTTTTCAACTGTGCTGTGATGATTAACAAATGTTCTGAACCTTTCTATTCTCAATTTCTACAGATTGTAAATAAAAAATAAACCGTTTTGCTAATAGCATTATATTATTGATCCATTGACTTTTCAGATCACCCAGTAGTGCTATCTGCGGAGTTAGCTCTAGGTAAATGTTGC
This sequence comes from Salvelinus fontinalis, assembly GCF_029448725.1. Classification (NCBI taxonomy): domain Eukaryota; kingdom Metazoa; phylum Chordata; class Actinopteri; order Salmoniformes; family Salmonidae; genus Salvelinus; species Salvelinus fontinalis. The sequence continues at coordinate 14,229,957 of NC_074705.1, forward strand.
ACTTCTTCAGCCATTCCTGGACCTGTGACCACAAACAAGGTACATATGGACAGTACCAAAACAGATGATCTAATGATTGTCTCTTCACCGCAAAATCTGCAGAGCTAGAAGGTTGTATCCCCCATATACATAACATTCTATTGGCAGTGGTGGAAAAAGTTGCCAATTTTCCTACTTTACATTTTTGTTACGAATAGCCAGGTGCACAGTTCAACACTCAGATATAATTTACAAACGAAGCATTTGTGTTTAGTGAGTCCACCAGATCAGAGGCAGTAGGAATTACCAGGGGTGTTGAATTAGACCATTTTTCTGTGTTGCTTAGCATTCAAAATGTAATGTGTACTTTTGGGTGTCAGGGAAAATGGAAGGAGTAAAAAGTACTTTATTTTCTTTAGGAATGTAGTGGAGTAAAAGTAAAAGTTGTCAAAAATATAAATAGTAAAGTACAGATACCCCAAAAAACGAAATAAGTAGTACTTTAAAGTATTTTTTACTTAACCTCTCTTGGGTACGTGAGACGTTAGCGTCCCACCTCTTCAACAGCCAGTGAAACTTAAAGATGAACTTCTTGTGAATCCAACCACGGTTTCAGATTTAAAAAATGCTTTACGGCGAAAGCATACCTTACGATTATTTGAGAACATAGCCCAGCAGACAAATCATTACAAACAGTAACCAGCCAAGTAGAAGAGTTACACAAGTCAGAAATAGAGATAGAATTAATGCCTTGCCTTTGATGATCTTCATTTGGTTGCACTCAGCAGACATTCATTTACTCAATAAATGTTCCTTTTGTTCGATAAAGTCTCTTTATATCCAAAAACCTCCGTTTTCTTCCTGCGTTTTCTTCAGTAATCCACAGGCTCAAACGCAGTCAAAACAGGCAGACAAAAAATCCTAATTGTATCCGTAAAGTTAATAGAAACATGTCAAACGATGTTTATATTCAATCCTCAGGTTGTTTTTAGTCTAAAGGCACTCTCTCGGTCGCGCGCATGAAAACGCTCTGTGACACTTTAGGGTCCACTCATTCAGACTGCTCTTACTTCCTCATTGTTTAGAATACAAGCCTGAAACTATTTCTAAAGACAGTTGACATCTAGTGGAAGGCATAGGAACTGCAATTTGAGTCCTAAGTCAATGGATACTGTAATGGCATTGAATAGAAAACTACAAAACCAAAAAGAAAACTACTTCCCGATTGGATTTTTCTCAGGTTTTCGCCTGCCAAATCAGTTCTGTTATACTCACAGACACTATTTTAACAGTTTTGGAAACTTTAGAATGTTTTCTATCCAAATCTACCAATTATATGCATATCATATCTTCTGGGCCCGAGAAGCAGGCAGTTTAATTTGGGCATGCTTTTCATCCAAAATTCCGAATGCTACCCCCTACTTTACAACGTCTAATGGTTGCAAGAATTTTGTATAATAATTTAAATTTAAAAAATTGAAGTTTTGATTCCGACGTCGTCTTGCGTATCAATTCATAAACCATGTGCCATGGAATCAGTACGTCCAAAATCTCTTCCCAACTATTTTGCAATCTATAAGGCACAGGTGTCATTTTTTGGTCCTAAAATTAAACCAGTATACTTTTTTATTTATCACAATTTTATTGAACTAATTATGGTCTTATTATGCAGGGCCTACAGACAAATTCCCTAGTTTTTCTCCCTTCCATTTACCTCTTCCATTGTTGTGGTTGTCACGTTCTGACCTTAGTTCTTTTGTATTTTCTTTGTTTTAGTATGGTCAGGGCCTGAGTTGGGTGTGTTATCTATGTTTTGTGTTTCTATGTTGGGTTTTTCGTTTGGCCTGATATGGTTCTCAATCAGAGGCAGGTGTTAGTCATTGTCTCTGATTAGGAACCATATTTAGGTAACCTTTTTCTGTTGTGTTTTGTGGGTGGTTGTCTTCCGTGTTTGTGTGTTCCACACGGAATTGTTTCGGTTTTCTTATCTATTCACTTTGTTATTTTTGTATTGTTGTCGTGTTCAGTATTATTAAATATAATGGACACTTACCACGCTGCGCATTGGTCCGACCATTCTTACTTCTCGTCAGATGAGGAGGACGAATTCCGTTACAGTGGTAATGCTTCAATTTGTTTGTTGTAATTTAGGGTAGAGCAGACATTTCCATGTGTGATATAACTCCAGGAGTCCTATTTATGACAATTTACAAAGATTATACCTTTTTTATGTTTAATCTATTAGTATATTTCAGTTAATCACATTATTTGTTATGTATTTTCTGGTGGATTAAATTGAAATTGCAACCAACTTTTCTATGTCTTGTTTTAAAAATAGCCATATTTGGGAGATAATTTCCTTTTCAAATAACTGAAAGTGAGAGGTTGTAATCTGAATAAAGGGAAAAGGCCTTTCTTGAACATGGGGTGAGAAATTCCTATTAATTTGCTAGAGGACCAGTTCCGATTTAAGTATAACTTTTGTATGACTGAAGCCTTTAGTGAGAGGTCTAATGCTTTAATATTTAATCATTTCTGCCCTTAATATTTCATTCATAATCATTATATCTGTCACGTTCGTCGTAATGTGGAAGAGAGGAGGACCAAGGCGCAGCGTGATATGAATACATCTTCTATTTATTATAACGAAGAACACTTAACCAAACTTTACAAAACGAACGTGACGCTATATAGAAAATAGTGCTGAACACAAAACACTACACATAGACAATAACCCACGAAATCCCTAAAGAATATGGCAGCCTAAATATGGTTCCCAATCAGAGACAATGATAAACAGCTTCCTCTGATTGAGAACCAATCTAGGCAACCATAGACATACAAACACCTAGACTAGAAAACACCCCATAAACATACAAAACCCCTAGACAAAACAAAACACATAAATCCCCCATGTCACACCCTGACCTAACCAAAGTAATAAAGAAAACAAAGATAACTAAGGCCAGGGCGTGACAGTACCCCCCCCCCCCCAAAGGTGCGGATTCCGGCCGCAAAACCTGACACAGAAGGGGAGGGTCCAGGTGGGCCTTCTTACGGCGGCAGCTAGTCATTACCCACTTTGGTGGCGCCTCTGGAGCGGGGACCCTCGCAGCGGGTGTGGAAACTGGTGGTACCGGGCTTGGGACACGCACCTCAAGGCGAGTGCGAGGAGCAGGGACAGGGAGTACTGGACCCTGGAGACACACTGGATGCCTGGTGTGTGGTACCGGCACTGGTGGTACCGGGCTGAGGACACGCACCTCAGGGCGAGTGCGGGGAGGAGAAACAGGGCGTACAGGGCTCTGGAGACGCACAGGAAGCCTGGTGCGTGGTGTTGGCACTAGTGGTACTGGGCTGGGGACATGCACCTCAAGGCGAGTGCGGGGTGCTGGAACTGGAGGCCTGGTTCGTGGCGCTGCCACAGGAGAGCTGGTGCGTGGGGCTGCCACAGGAGAGCTAGTACGTGGGGCTGCCACAGGAGGTGCAGGACTAGGGAGGCGCACAGGAGGCCTGGTGTGTGGGACTGGCACTGTCATTACTAGACGGTTAGCACGCACCTCAGGACGAGTATGGAGAGCTGACTCAGGTAACATCAAATCCCGGACACGCTCCGTCGGGCGGATGTCGTGCCTCATGCACCAACACAGCAACTCCCTCATTTCACTCCCCTCCAATTTCCCCATTAATTCCTTCGCAGTCTCTGCTTCACTCCCCTTGCTCACCTCCAATTCCACCCCGACTGGCTCTGGTTCCATCTTCGGCTCCTCACAGTAAGCACGGGAAGTTGGCGCAGGTCTCCTACCTGAACTCGCCACACTGCCCGTGTGCGAATTTTTTGGGCTGCCTCTCAGGCTTCCAGCCGCGCTGCCGAGCTAGCTCCTCATAATGCCGCCTCTTGGCTTTCGCTGCTTCCAGCTCTGTCTTGGGGCGGCGATATTCACCCGGCTGTTCCCATGGTCCCTTGCCGTCTAATATTTCCTTCCAAGTCCATTGCTCCACAAAGCGCTGTTCCTTCCTTTCACGCTGCTTGGTCCAGTTGTGGTGGGTTATTCTGTCACGTTCGTCGTAATGTGGAAAAGAGGAGGACCAAGGCGCAGCGTGATATGAATACATCTTCTATTTATTATAACGAAGAACACTTAACCAAACTTTACAAAACAACAAAACGAAAGTGACGCTATATAGAAAATAGTGCTGAACACAAAACACTACACATAGACAATAACCCACGAAATCCCTAAAGAATGGCTGCCTAAATATGGTTTCCAATCAGAGACAATGATAAACAGCTGCCTCTAATTGAGAACCAATCTAGGCAACCATAGACATACAAACACCTAGACTAGAAAACACCCCATAAACATACAAAACCCCTAGACAAAACAAAACGCATAAATGCCCCATGTCACACCCTGACCTAACCAAAATAATAAAGAAAACAAAGATAACAAAGATAACTAAGGCCAGGGCGTGACAATATCAATATGCCTGTTTAATTTGGTCTGGCTTGCAGTTCCAATTACATGGAGAATTTTTAAAATCATCGTTTAAATAAAACAACCAAGTTGTAACGAGTGCGCCGAGAGTCGGGAAGCAAGTACAGGGAGTGTTTTAATAAATAAACACAAAACTCAAACAACCCACCGACATGAAAACAGAGTCAATAACACCTGAGGGAAAAACCAAAGGGAGTGACAGATATAGGGAAGATAATCAAGAAGGTGATGGAGTCCAGGTGAGTGTCATGAGGTGCTGGTGCCGCTTGACGATGGTGACACGTATGCGGGATAATCAGCAGCCTGATGACCTAGTGAGCGGAGAGGGAGTATACTTGACAAAAGTATTATTTGTCTGGCACCATAATCCAAGACTCGATATGATGTAGATATCGTTTGATAAAGCTTACTTAACAGCCTGCTGATGGGCCATCAACTGTTCCCATTGTACACTGGTTGGGTATTTTAGGCCCCCAGAACATTCACACTTGGCCCAATGGATAACAGTGTCATGACGTTGCCTGCTTGTGTAACGGATGTGAAATGGCTAGCTAGTTAGCGGGTACGCGCTAGTGGCATTTCAATCAGTTACGTCACTTGCTCTGAGACTTAAGTAGGGTTTCCCCTTGCTCTGCAAGGGCCGCGGCTTTTGTGGAGCGATGGGTAACGACGCTTCGTGGGCGACCGTTGTCGATGTGTGCAGAGGGTCCCTGGTTCGCGCCCGTGTCGGGGCGAGGGGACGGTTTAAAGTTATACTGTTACATTAATGCTGTTGACCCGGATCACTGGTTGCTGCGGAAAAGGAGGAGGTTGAAAGGGGGGTGAGTGTAACGGATGTGAAATGGCTAGCTAGTTAGCGGGTACGCGCTAGTGGCATTTCAATCAGTTACGTCACTTGCTCTGAGACTTAAGTAGGGTTTCCCCTTGCTCTGCAAGGGCCGCGGCTTTTGTGGAGCGATGGGTAACGACGCTTCATGGGTGACTGTTGATGTGTGCAGAGGGTCCCTGGTTCGCGCCCGTGTCGGGGCGAGGGGACAGGGGACAACGTAAAGTTATACTGTTACACTTGGGTATTGCAAACCCCATCCCCTCTCCCTGCCTCTCCCTTTTCTCCTTCAACCCATGCTGTGATCACAGAGAGACGTCATAAATTCCTGAGAATCTCCTCATGGCCAAACAGTATTAAGAGAGAGGGTAAACTTTCAGGACAAAGGAATTCTCTTCCACCTCACAGAACTTGAGGTACGAACATATTTCATATTCCTGCAAAAGTATAAAAGATCGGTGGAGAGTCCAGCTATTAACATGCCCGTTTGTCCCCATGTGGGAAACTCATGAGAGACTGTGGGACTACATTACCATACCGCTGTTTATATAATAACCTCAGATATGAGGTTTACATCTGTTTGTTGTATAAAATGAATGAGTGAGTATGATACTGTTTGTATAATTGTGTATAATATGATTTTGGACTGTTTAATGAAGAAAAATACAAATCCCTTTTTAATTTGAACTAAACCCGAGGACCCAACCCTGAGCCAGTTGGGTCAGACATCCAAGGACAGCCCCTTCCTGCTATCTGAATAAAAGCCAACTCTGAGAAATTACCATTAGACCATGTTTTCTCCAGATTAGGAGAACGAAGGTTAAGTACCATTGCTGAATCTTTAACCATACCACGTGGTTAAACTCTTAGACGAATAAGAACAAGTCTTTGATAATGACTACTAGTCTGCAACTAGGAATTCGGTATCATTGAACGCGAAGAAAGACAACCGCCGAAACAATCATTCTATAACGAATGTCACTCTGAACTATCCACAATAGCCAAGACAGAGACCGACGAATCTCCAACAGAAACTAACTTCTCTCCAACGATCAAGACGACACACACCGAGCGTAACTATATATATATTGATTGCAATTGTTCCCGAATGAGTGAGCGTTCATGTGTAAGGATTAACGTGTCAATTGTTATAAAGAGTATACTCTGTAGTGACTTCTGAATCGACCCCCCATTTTCCCTTTTGTCTAACAAGCCGCCATGCCGGTTCAGCCACTAGGGCATATTTCTCCCATTTCATGTAACCAATTTTAAGTTTGTTTGTTTGTTTATGCATTTCTGTGAATTAATTAGTTAGTAATAAATAAATGATTTAAGACAATTGATGTATGGATGACTCATAGTGAAGACTGGGTTCGTGCAGATAATCAACAATTTACGACGTTTGGAATGAGACTAACGAGGTAAAAAATAAATAAATCATTAATCAGAAGACTATTGTTCAGATATGAAAATATCTGAAAGGTTATATTTGGAAATTATAACTTTGTAATCTGACTACTTTCCCTGGTGCCCTCGAATTCATAGTTAATTAGTTACGTTATTACTCAAGTGATCGCGTAATCCCTAATTACAGGAATCTTTGATAAAAACTATAAGTCTTAAAAAAATTATTATTATTATTATTATTATTTTTTTCATTTTATCCCCTTTTCTCCCCAATTTTCGTGGTATCCAATCGCTAGTAATTACTATCTTGTCTCATCGCTACAACTCCCGTACGGGCTTGGGAGAGACGAAGGTCGAAAGCCATGCGTCCTCCGAGGCACAACCCAACCAAGCCGCACTGCTTCTTTAACACAGCGCGCCTCCAACCCGGAAGCCAGCCGCACCAATGTGTCGGAGGAAACACCGTGCACCTGGCCCCCTCGGTTAGCGCGCACTGCGCCCAGCCCGCCACAGGAGTCGCCGGAGCACGATGAGACAAGGAAATCCCTACCGGCCAAACCCTCCCTAACCCGGATGACGCTAGCCCAACGGACCTCCCGGTCGCGGCCGGCTGCGACAGAGCCTGGGGGCGAACCCAGAGACTCTGGTGGCGCAGTTAGCACAGCGATGCAGTGCCCTAGACCACTGCGCCACCCGGGAGGCCCTAAGTCTTCAATTTAATGATAGCAAAGACATGACAACAGCATGCAGTTGTCTGTACAAAGCTGTGGAAGTGAAGTCCACACAGTTTCAATGTTATTCATTCAAACCGATATCAGATAAAATAAAATTAGATAGATTTTACTTGTCAGTGTCCATTACTAAAAACAATTAAGTCTGATGGTTGACTGGGAGGTGTGTGTGTGTGTGTGTGTGTGTGTGTGTGTGTGTGTGTGTGTGTGTGTGTGTGTGTGTGTGTGTGTGTGTGTGTGTGTGTGTGTGTGTGTGTGTGTGCGTGGGTGCGTGTATCCCACATCTGTTGCTAGGGGGTAAGGATGTTAAGGACAATATAAGTTGAATCACTAAAATAATAATTGCTTGACAAAAATGTAACGCAATGGCAATCCTGGTTATTGGTAACAATCCTTTGCATGAACTGTCAACATTATTACTCACATTCATTGTTAATGATGGAAATGAAGACATGCAAGATTTTTGAATATATGTCGTTTTTGAATAGCTATATATAAAACACATTGAGGTGGAAATGCTTTTAGTGGTGGATCTGCTTCTGTTCAGTGGGTGGTACTGTGTGCTATTTTCAAAGGATGGGTCCTGGCCTCTGGGGGGGCCTGGGGATCCGGGGGGACAGGGGTGACCTGCCGGTCACTGGGATAACAACCCAACTTGGGATGGGGAGGGGCTTTAGCGGGTGAAATATGCCACACCCCATCCCTTTGTACTGTATGTATGGGCACGTTTTGAACGATGGCTGCCTTAAGTGCCTGACTCTCAATAGTCTTGGGAAGATATTAAGCCCTAACAATGGGGCGTGGAAAGGGTCTGTTGAAATCAATACTGTAGTGGTGTGAGAAAGGTAACACCAGATTGCTGTCTGGTTCCATTCCCTAATAGTAAGTCGGTAGTTCTTGAATTCCAGTGGTAATGCTGTTCCTGGACTTTGACACCATATAAAACACTTTAAAAAGACAAATAATACATATGTTGTTTTGTTTAACTGTCAATTAATAAGAAAATGTATGTAGTCTACGTCTTTTATACTGCAGAAAATATATTTGTATGCATTGTAGAAAATTCTAGGGATGAGCAAATTGGCTTGTCTCAATGTTGATGTGTAGATGAGTAGATTAATATAAATAATGTTTTGAATTCCATGAATTCAACAAAAACATAATATTTTCCGTATTGCATATGATTCAATAGATTAATAAAGCTGTGGTTTTAACAGGTCTCAAAGTCGCTTATTCTGGGAAAAACATGTTAGTGCATTGATCATATTTAGCTTTGTGATAGTCAATTGAATTTCCTGTCTCTTTCAGCTTTAGAAAAACACTAAATATGTCACTTCAAACATAGTTTTTTTGTGTTTAACTATATACGAGAGAAGAAGAGCTCTACCAGAACAAATTAATGCACACATTTATTTGATCATTGGCAACTCTTGTCTTTTTTCGCTCCAGACAACAAAAGAGAAAAATAGTAACCAGCACAAATTATTGCACACATTTTATTTTTCATTGACAGATTAATTACGTTGGCTTCGATGCAGTTTTCCAAACACATTCATTATCAGTTACTCAAATAATATATCTAGTTAAAATACAATTGAATAAATACATGTAGTCATTTCATAGCCAATGTATCATTAAAGAAAAAGTCAGTTTAGTATAAAAAAATTATCCACACAAACTAATGGTGAAAACTGATCATCACACCATCTATATTTGAAACACACACACACTGGTCGCCCTTTGTGACCATTTTACCAAGCTTCTCTGTGCAATCAGACCTTTGATTATTTTGTGCCACCAGGTTCACAATAATATGCCCCCTCTCTGATTGTTCAAATGTGACCCTCTCCCCATGCTTTGCTGCAGCCAGTGTTCCCAGCACTGCGCTACCTGGGTGGGGGTACCCCACCGGCTAGGTACAAGGTCATAAATGTTCTCAGGAGCCGCTTTGAGAATCATCCTTTGATCACCCTTGAAATGTTTCTACAACTTCATTGGAGTCCACCTGTGGTGAATTAAATTTATTGGACATGATTTGGAAAGGCACACACCTGTCTATATAAGGTCCCACAGTTGACAGTGCATGTCAGAGCAAAAACCAAGCTATAAGATCGAAGAAATTGTCTGTAGAGCTCCGATACAGGATTGTGTTGAGGCACAGTTCTGGGGAAGGTTACCAAAAAATGTCTGCAACATTGAAGGTCCCCAAGAACACAGTGGCAGTCATTCTTAAATGGAAGAGGTTTGGAACCACCAAGACTCTTCCTAGAGCTGGCTTCCCGGCCAAACTGACCTATCGGGGGAGAAGGGCCTTGGTTAGGGAGGTGATGGTCACTCTCAAACTTCCAGAAGGACAACCATCTCTGCAGCACTCCAACAATCAGGCCTTTATGGTAGAGTGGCCAGATGGAAGCCACTCCTCAGTAAAAGGCATATGACAGCCCGCTTGGAGTTTGCCAAAAGGCACCTACAGGACTCTCAGACCATGAGAAACAAGATTCTCTGGTCTGATGAAACCAAGATTGAACTATTTGGCCTGAATGCCAAGCGTCACGTCTGGAGGAAACCTGGCACCATCTCTACGGTGAAGAATGGCGGTAGCAGCATCATGCTGTGGTGATGTTTTTCAGTGGCAGGGACTGGGAGACTAGTCAAGATCGAGAGAGAGATGAACAGAGCAAAGTACAGAGAGATCCTTGAAGAAAACCTGCTCCAGAGTGCTCAGGACCTAAGACTGGGGCCAAAGTTCACCTTCCAACAGGACAGCAACCCTAAGCACACAGCCAAGACAATGCAGAAGTAGCTTCAGGACAAGCCTCTGAATGTCCTTGAATGGCCCAGCCAGAGCCCGGACTTGAACCTGATTGAACCTCTCTAGAGAGACCTGAAAATAGCTGTGTAGCAATGCTCCCCATCCAACCTGACAGAGCTTGAGAGGATCTGCAGAGAGGAATGGGAGAAACTCCCCAAATACAGGTTGGCCATGCTTGTAGCGTCATAGCCGAGAAGACTTGAGGCTGTAATCGCTGCCAAAGGTGTTTCAACAAAGTACTGAGTAAAGGGTCTGAATACTTATGTAAATGTGCTATTTCAGTTTTTTTTTAATACATTTGCAAAAAAATTCTAAAAGCCTGATTTTGTTTTTCATTATGGGGTATTGTGTGTAGATAGATGAGGGGGAAAACAATTTTAGAATAAAATGTGGAAAAAGTCATGGGGTCTGAATACTTTCTGAATGCAGACGTACGAAGTCGTATATCACACCAACTGACTTGTTCATCTGATGTTGTTCACACAGGAACAAATCTGTATTCCTGCATTGACTTCACAACATCGAGGGCTCTAACAGTTAATCGGAGAGTGCACACTGAAGAGAAGCCATTCTCCTGCTGACTGGGGGGCAAGTTTCTCTCAACTGGGCAACTTTAAAACACACCAGCGTGTACACACAAGGCGAGGTCAGTACAGGTGCATCAAAGCAGGGACCGATAGACTGAAAAACAGCTTCTATCTCAAGGCCATCAGACTGTTAAACAGCCACCACTAACATTGTGTGGCTGCTGCCAACATACTGACTCAACTCCAGCCACTTTAATAATGGAAATTGATGGAAATTGATGTAAAAATATATCACTAGCCACTTTAAACAATGCAACTTAATATAATGTTTACATACCCTACATTACTCATCTCATATGTATATGTATATACTTTACTCTATATCATCTACTGCATCTTTATGTAATACATGTATCACTAGCCACTTTAAACTATGCCACTTTGTTTACATACCTTACATTACTCATCTTATATGTATATACTGTACTCTATACCATCTACTGCATCTTGCCTATGCCGTTCTGTACCATCACTCATTCTTCTATCTTTATGTACATATTCTTTATCCCTTTACACTTGTGTGTATAAGGTAGCTGTTGTGAAATTGTTAGGTTAGATTACTCGTTGGTTATTACTGCACGGTCGGAACTAGAAGCACAAGCATTTCGCTACACTCGCATTAACATCTGCTAACCATGTGTACAAATAAAATTTGATTTGATTTGACACAGGAGAGAAGCTGTACTCCTGTTGTGACTGTAGGAAGAGTTTCTCTCAACTGAACAACTTTATTAAAAGTTGGTGTGTTTGGACCATTATAGTTTGTTGGTGATGTGGACACCAAGGAACTTGAAACTCTCAACCCGCTCCACTACAGCTCGTCAATGTTAATGGAGGCCTGTTCGGGAATTCCTTTTCCTGTAGTCCACGATTAGCTCCTTTGTCTTGCTCACATTGAAGTAGAGGTTGTTGTCCTGGCACCACACTGCCAGGTCTCTGTTTTGTTTAGTTTGTATAGTTTGTTTAAGTGTTCTTTGTTTAATAAATTGAAGAATCGATTCACATCACGCTGCGTTTTGGTCCTCCTCTCTTTCTCCCAAGGAAGATCGTGACAGAATCCCCCACCACAACCGGACCAAGCAGCGTGGTAACGGGCAGCAGCAGCAGTAGCAGCGATCGCAGGATTCCTGGACCTGGGAGGAAATTCTGGACAGTAAGGGACCCTGGGTACAAGCTGGAGAATATCGCCGCCCTCGTGAAGAGCTGGAGGCAGCTAAAGCCGAGAGGCGGTGGTATGAGGAAGCAGCACGAAAGCGCGGATGGAAGCCCGAGAGGCAGCCCCAAAAATGTATTGGGAGGGGGCACACGGGGAGTGTAGCTAAGTCAGGTAGGAGACCTGAGCCAACTTCCCGTGCTTACTGTGAGGAGCCGAGGATGGAACCAGAGCCAGTCGGGGTGGAATTGGAGGTGAGCAAGGGGAGTGAAGCAGAGACTGTGAAGGAATTAATGGGGAGATTGGAGAAGAGAGAAATGAGGGAGTTGCTATGTTGGTGCATGAGGCACCAACATAGCAATAATAATAATGACAATTACAACAATACTGAATGAACACTTATTTTAACTTAATATAATACATCAATAAAATCAATTTAGTCTCAAATAAATAATGAAACATGTTCAATTTGGTTTAAATAATGCAAAAACAAGGTGTTGGAGAAGAAAGTAAAAGTGCGATATGTGCCGTGTAAAAAAGCTAACGTTTAAGTTCCTTCCTCAGAACATATGAAAGCTGGTGGTTCCTTTTAACATGAGTCTTCAATATTCCCAGGTAAGAAGTTTTAGGTTGTAGTTATTATAGGACTATTTCTCTCTATACCATTTGTATTTCATATACCTTTGACTATTGGATGTTCTAATAGGTACTTTAGTATTGCCAGCCTAATCTCGGGAGTTGATAGGCTTGAAGTCATAAACAGCACAATGCTTGAAGCACAGCGAAGAGCTGCTGGCAAATGCAGGAAAGTGCTGTTTGAATGAATGCTTACGAGTCTGCTGCTCTATCAAATCATAGACTTAATTATAATGTAATAACACACAGAAATACGAGCTTTAGGTCATATATATATGGTCAAATCCGGAAAATATAATTTCGAAAACAAAACGTTTATTCTTTCAGTGATATACAGAACCGTTCCGTATTTTATCGAACGGGTGGCATCCCCAAGTCTAAATATTGCTGTTACATTGCACAACCTTCAATGTTATGTCATAATTATGTACAATTCTGGCAAATTAATTACGGTCTTTGTTAGGAAGAAATGGTCTTCACACAGTTCGCAACTAGCCAGGCGGCACAAACTGCTGCATATACACTGACTCTGCTTGCACAGAATGCAAGAGAAGTGACACAATTTCCCTATTTAAAAGAAATTCATGTTAGCAGGTAATATTAACTAAATATGCAGGTTTAAAAATATATACTTGTGTATTGATTATAAGAAAGGCATTGATGTTTATGGTTAGGTACACATTGGTGCAACAACAGTGCTTTTTTCACGATTGCGCTTGTTAAATCACCCGTTTGGCGAAGTAGGCTGTGGTTCAATGATAAATTAACAGGCACCTCATAGATTATATGCAACGCAGGACAAGCTAGATAAACTAGTAATATCACCAACCATGTGTAGTTAACTAGTGATTATGTTAAGAGTGATTGTTTTTTATAAGATAAGTTTAATGCTAGCTAGCAGTTTACCATGGCTCCTTGCTGCACTCGCATAACAGGTAGTCAGCCAGCCACGTAGTCTCCTCGTGGAGTGCAATGTAATCGGCCATAATCGATGTCCAAAAATGCCAATTACCGATTGTTATGAAAACTTGAAATCAGCCCTAATTAATCGGCCATTCCGATTAATCGGTCAACCTCTAGACAGGATACCACAAACTCCAGCAGTGAGAAGTGGGTGGCATTATTCCAAAACCTAGGGAAAGCCAACTTGATCAACAGGTTCAGGATTGTCTCATTTGTTCTGTGTGACAGGCTCAAATGCCTTTCTAGAGAAGATTTTTCTCTCTCATGACCAAATGGTCACACTCAAGAAACAGATGCAGCACAGAGGCTCTGTGACAGAGCTGATCAAAAAGGAACCTCAAATATCTGTGAACTGTGACTTGTCATGTAAGGACTTCTCTCTGGCTTTGCAAAAGGACAAAGGACTGCTGGAATCAGTCAAGAGCAGCAAAAAATTTCCATGGAAAAAGTAGACTAGGTGAGTGACTCATGCCCCTCTTTTCCTCTTTTGCATGCATTTGAAATGTTTGTTTTTTTCTGCTGTAAATGTCCAAATTGTGATTTCTTTAATTTATATTGAGGTTTATTCACATAAGATTACATAATGATACAGTTTTAGTAAAGCTATAGGCTAAATGTAATATTAAAATGTTTTTCCTTTCCAATTGAATAAGAATCTGAATATACACTGTATATTCATTCACACCACATGCACATTTGTGGCCTGCTGGAGGTCATTTTGCAGGGCTCTGGCAGTGCACCTCCTTGCACTAAGGTGGAGGTACCGGTCCTGCTGCTGGGTTGTTGCCCTCCTACGGCCTCCTCCACGTCTCCTGATGTATTGGCCTGTCTCCTGGTAGCGCCTGCATGCTCTGGACACTACGCTGACAGACACAGAAAACCTTTTTGCCACAGTTCGCATTGATGTGCCATCCTGGATGAACTGCACTACCTGAGCCACTTGTGTGGGTTGTAGACTCCGTCTCATGCTACCACTAGAGTGAGAGCACCGCCAGCATTCAAAAGTGACCAAAACATCAGCCAGGAAGCATAGGAACTGAGAAGTGGACTGTGGTCACCACCTGCAGAATCACTCCTGTTTTGGGGGGTGTCTTGCTAATTGCCTATAATTTCCACCTTTTGTCTATTCCATTTGCACAACAGCATGTGACATTTATTGACAATCAGTGTTGCTTCCTAAGTGGACAGTTTGATTTCACAGAAGTGTGATTGACTTGGAGTTACATTGTGTTGTTTAAGTGTTCCCTTTATTTTTTTGAGCAGTGTATATATTGCTATATATATATATATGACAATTTGCTATCTAGCTAAATCTGGTGCAAGAGAATGTTGTACATGATCCCTGACAAATAAACGTAATAATAATGCTTTGGTTTTAAGTCACGTTAGAGGTCAAAGGTTACTGTTTCGTAAATATCTCTGGTGCTGCTGATAATCCTCTGAGCTTTGTCCTATTTCTATACCTAAAAAGCTACACAGAGGGAGGGTAAATTAATGACAATACAAAAATAAGAATTTTAAAGCCAAAGCTTTTTTACAGCGCCTCAAGATAATCTTAGGTTAAAGTTGATCTCTAAAATATATTCTGTATTGTCCTCAACATAAAAATCATATTTTCTCATAAATCACCATCGACCCCCAGTTTCTGATTGTGTTTGATGAAACATTGGTCAAATAAGTCCACAGCAAGGAGACGAGTGTGCGACAGACTTACATTTTCATTTGTATGGTTAGAGAAGCAGAATGTGTAGTAGGGTACTACACTATATAATGACTTAATCATCATCATGTTCTGTCCCTATCTCCTCCAGCTGTTGGGAGCTCAGTACAGTGATGTGTTTAATTACACACTGTGGGCTATCCCCTCTTTTCCCTCTATTCAACACAGAGTAGCTGTGTGGCCATGGGTGCGTCCCAAAATGGACTCTATTCCCTATATAGGGCACAACTTTTGACCAGAGCCCTCCAGGGCCCATAGGGCTCTGGTCAAAAGTAGTGCACTGTATCGGGAATAGGGTGCCATTTAGGACAAAAGCTTTATTCGGGCCACGGTCTGGCGGGTTTTAAAAGCAGAAAGAGTTAAGAAGCTTTGGGAGCAGAGCTGTAGCATAGCCTTGGACAGGCCAGCAGCAGTTTGGACACGCTTCTGTCACTTCCGGCGAGAGAGAGACAACAGCTCACTTGCCCAGGATTAACTGGGATAGAGAGAGGATTACACTCTTCTCTTCCTTGCAGTTCGCTACATAGTAAAAGCACAGACCTGTTACCAGCGAATCCCCTGGGGACTCTCACTCTGCGGCAAAAATTGGTAAACTGTATTACACAGATGACAAATCCTCCTCTGGAGCTAAGTATTAAGGGTTGAGGAAGCGGGTCAAAGGGACTGGAAGAAAAGAGACCACAGAGGTAAGTAGTGAGCACGCAGGAATGTGTAAACTCTTTTACAGTTGGCTCCGAGCCCAGATACAGTAGACTCTCACTCTGACTGTTGAGGAGGTGGGATTGGGCTCTTCTAGTTTTCAGGGTTTCAAAAATTGTTTTCCCACCAAGGGATCCTCTGTTTTTAATCCAAGTATTACTACATATTAAAGTCAATTGACGCACCCATCCGTCAATCTAATTAACATGATGAAAAAATCCCCATACTTCTGTTTAAGATGTAACACTACATCACCAGTATTGTTTTGTCTTTCTGTTGAATGGGTGATGTTGACCGACACAGGGACATGGTGGCACGTAGAATACGGAATTAGAAGAGACTGTGCTTAAGTGGGCCATTGCCTTTTGAACCCTGAGCTTATTTCACACACAGGGCATTAAATGACCCTTAGGGCTTTTAACGTGTGACAGTGGAGGCTGTTTTTACCTGGGAAGTTATTTGACACCCAGTTGACATCCATCGTAGCAGAACTGATGACTATGTATATAGAGGTCAGAGTCTTATTAGTCTGGATTAATGTTATGTTACTGTTATCTAAAATGTGTAAGAAGATTAGATGTTATCATTCAGCTTTTAGATTAACTACTAAGCAAGAATATCTTTTTATTTAGTTTCTCTCTTTCCAAGGTCTGGGTTGGGGTGAATTTCCAGCAGTCAGTGCTGGGTGATCACCATGAGGCAGGCTGTGGAAGCCGAGGTGGTGATGTCGTCCCCTAGACTGGGTAACCATGGTCAGTAATAGGAAACAGCTTCTCTCTCAACCTCTAGCTGATGGCAATGCACTTCTCTCCTGTATGTTGTGATAATCCTATGGCTGTTTATCTTTATGATTATGTTGGTGTTGTTCTCCAGGCCTAAGGCAGATCCTGTCTGACGTGGTAGAGGAGGTGAAACATTCCATCAATAAGGAAATCAACGGGGCAGAGCTCCTATACAGCCTCCTCAACGCCCCCTGGCTCAAGTCTCTGCTCAAAGTTAGTCTGGGAGTCTAGTCTGTGATATACTCTCAACTGGGGTTTAGAAAGGCAGTGTTTCACTTTATCTCTACTTTCTCTCGGTCTCTGCTCCACCCAGTGAGTGGAGGGTGTCTTTGATTTGTGTTTGTCCATACTCTTGTCTTGTTCTAGTTGTAGGTTTAACATGTTCTCTGTCTCTGCACCACCCAGGTGTATGAGTGTCTGCGGCAGCACCAGAGAGAGCCTCCTGCTCCTTTCCTACCATACACAACACAGCTCATCCAACAGGTAGGACCTTTTCCTCTACTGCTTTGCCCTCTTCAATCATTGGCTTGTCAGAAGTGTCAGTGGTGTCAGTCCTGTCCTGTGTCCACTCAACCCGCCTTTCTGCTTCTCTTCTAGATTCTGACTGACATGAGAACAGTTCCGAACACTTCTGCTGAGGCCAGGGAGCTTTACAGTCTCCTCAGGGGACCACACCTCCAGGTGAGAGATCCTGAGGCAAAAAGGGCTCCTATGATCCTAACCTTTGTATCTGTTGTTGCAGTAACTACGTTCTTCTGGGTTGTGTGAGTTATTTATGTGTGTTGAGCCCGCCTAAATTAATGAATTGACTTAATAGTTGTGCTCTGTCCTAGGCTCTGATATCAGCCCATGATACGGTGGCACAGAAGGATTATGAGCCTGTGCTGCCTCCTATCCCTGACAACCTCCCTGACGACGAGGAGGCCATGAGGATTGTCTGTCTGGTGAAGAACAAGCAGCAGCTGGTGAGTCATGGATTGGATACAGCTGTTTGTTTTTAAGGAGGAAGGCTTAAAGCAACAAACAAAAATACTAGATTAGAAGTATCATCAAGGGTGCAATCTTTTACACCTTGCTATTTTCTAGCGTGGATACCAAAAACACACTTTTAGTACTTTCATACTTTTTCCTCCATGCAAGGTTACAGAAATGTTGTATTTTATGCACACCGAATACAAAGCAGCAACTCCTGAGGACCTGACAGAAGCTGTAAGAAAGGGCAGATGATGCTTTCATAACATGTTATTAGTTTGATTGCTAAATTGTGTGACAGACTATTTCAATCAGAGTAATCGTAGTAGAGATGGTTTTAATACTTCAACATTCCAGGATGGCTTATGATTAGTGTCACGATGGGTCAGTTTTGGACACCAATTATACCATTTCCAGTCACTCAGTTTGAACCCAAAAATGTTCCCATAGTTATTAAGCTGTATATACTCGGAAGCTCCTACCCATCCACATCTGACATTGCGACCTCTTTTGGAACCCGTTTGGAACAATTCTAAATCCAATCCTGGTGGCAGACAGTTTTAGCAGTACCCTGTGTACCCAGATCCCTATTTCAGGGCTATAGAGGTATCTGTGGTCTCAGACAGAGGTAATCTTGTCTAGCCCTGTCTCTCCCCCTGAAAGAGGAGCTCAGAAGGAGGGATCCGCAGTCGCTGGGACACCCTGAGGAAGATGACCTGCCGAAGGCTGATCCACGGTGGGGCCAGGGCGGTGGAGGGCCCCTGGCATGGTGTGGGGGCTCTGGGGGCCGTAGTGCCCGGGGAGCGACCAGTCATGCCCAGCACAAGGAGAGTCAGCTACCCACCAGCAGAGTTGCTATCTTCTGCGGGTCCACCACCCCTGGGCAAGCCCCGCCCTCCGCCACGTTTTAAGCCAATGAGTAACTGCAGAATGTGCCAGACTGATGCACTCTGGATAGAAGAAGGTCTTAATCGCTCTGCCCCCTCGGTCTGTAACTCTGTCCTGATTGGTAAGAACTTCAAAAATTTAATTCAATACTGAAATTAAATACTGTATCTACTGCCATGAGTAGTACAGTGCTGTACACTGCAATACATATCAGTTCAGTACATTATAGTACAACACAATGGAACTTCTACTCTTATTCAGGCTAATAGATTACCTTTTTCCAACCTCTCTCTCCTCCCTGCTTCTGGAGATAATGTGATCGAGGAACTAGACAGCGACGAAGACAGAGAGTCAGCCAACACCCTATCCCCTCTCCCACACCATGCTCCACCCCTCCAGCCCTGGACTCTCACCCCTCCCTGCATGGCTGCATACCACCATCCCCCCGGAACTCCTCCGCGGTTCCGGAGCTACAGCGTCAGCCCCCGGATCCGCACGGCTCCCCCCAGCCCCATGCAGCATCGGCGGGTAGATGAGATGCCTCGCGAACCCCCCGTGGAGCTGGCTAAGCAGGAGAGCCTGGATGAGTTGAGGTCCACGGTGCAGCAGGCTGCTAGCTCTATGGAGCGCAGCACCAATGACGTCCGGCTGCTGGGGCAGAAGATGGCCGCCGCCACAGAGCGCATGTCTGAGAGTGTCCAGGAGAATGCCCAGGCCCTGACGCTGCTGACCCAGGTGGTGAGCAGACTGCAGACACTCACCGCTGCCAGCAGGGCGGTAGCAGATACACCGGAACCACATAGAGGAACCAGCAGCAGTATCCCACCAGTCAACATATCAGCCAGCGAACAAGAATACACAGCCAGCAGCTTGAAGACTCAGACATCCCTTTCACACCAGTCCAGAGTATGCTCCCTGTCCTCCTCTTCCTCCTCCTCTTCCTCCTCCTCTAGCTCCTTCACTGGGTCTATGGACGGCATATCCACATCCCAGGGGAAGATCTCCCCAGCCTGCAATGGGTCACCCAAGGCAGGGTTGAACACCAGGATTCCGCCTATGTCTTCCAAAAAGCATGTTGGTGCTTCCCCCACATCTCAAAAGAAGCATGTGGAACCCCAGCTCCAGCAACCCCACCTCTACAACAGCCTCTCAACACCTCCACCACCTGCCCCGCTTGGCCCCAACCACAACAAGACTGGCTGCTGCTCCAGCCAGGGGAAGAAGAAGAAGAAGAGGAAGTGAACCAGCCAGGAGGACAGTGTTGCTCTCATGTCTTCAGGAGACCTTCTATTCCTCTACTTCAGGGAATGGTCCTCTCCTCAAGATTCCCTCAGAGATCTCGGCTTCAAAAGGCATTTATCCTTTCTTCTATTATCTTCGTCACCATCATGTCGCCCACCATTCATCCCGCAATTGTGATGTGTTGGCTATGCCCATTGTTGCGTTTCCATCCTCAAGCCGTCCATCTGTGTTTCGTGCAACTATATGTTTCCCGAATGTCATCTGTTATTTTCATACGATTTCATTTTGTAATTGTAAATAAAGCATGTCCATTATTCCTTTTTGAGTCAAGATGTTTTCATCTCATATCACATGACACCCTCCATAACCTGTAATAGGCCAAATGTGTCATTGTTGCTGTTCCACCCCAATGATGGATCTACTTGTGTATTAAAGTAGTAAAAAGTTAAGTATTTGGTCCCATATTCATAGCACACAATGGCTACATCAAGCTTGCGAGTCTACACGTGTGTTGGATGCATTTCCTCTTTGTTTTGTTTGTGTTTCAGATTATTTTGTGCCCAATAGAAGAATGGTAAATAATGTATTGTGTCATTTTGGAGTCACTTTTATTGTAAATAAGAATATAATGTTTTTAAACACTTCTACGTTAATGTGGATGCTACCATGATTACGGATAATCCTGAATGAATTGTGTGTGTGTGTGTGTGGGGGGGGGGGGGGGGTATAATATTTGTGCATCTGCAAATTAAAGCTGAGAGTCTGCACTTTAACCTCATAATCATTGCATCGTTTAAAAGCCAAAGCAACTAAACATTCTTCAAAGTCCCAATACTTTTGGAGCGCACTATGCGTGAGAGCTACAGGACAATGTTTTAACCCTGGATTCATGTCCCCTCTCTGTCTCTCTTAGGGAGCCACGATAAAGCGAAATGGGATAACAGGGGAGATCTTTGTGGCACGGGTGATCCATGGAGGACTGGCAGACCGCAGCGGTGAGACCACCTCTCTCTCTCTCTCTCTCTCTCTCTCTCTCTCTCTCTCTCTCTCTCTCTCTCTCTTTAATCTGTTTCTTCTTTCTCATGTGTGCCCCCTCCCCGCTCTCTCTCTAGGTCTGCTGCATGCAGGGGACAGGATCACAGAGGTGAATGGTTACTCTGTAGATGGCCTGGAGCCTGAGCAGGTCATTGAGAGACTGGTGAGTCTACCAGCAGAACACTGCTTGGCTGCCCAAACATCCACACATTTCACACAGTCAACACAGATGTTGTCTGTAGTACGTCTTCATCCACCAGTGATGTACATGGGTGTTTATCTGTCTTTGGACCCACAGGCACGGTCTCAAGGCACCCTCATGTTCAAAGTGGTTCCCATCACAGATAGACCAGTCAACAACCAGACGATAGTGAGTAATGGCATGTTTACCGAGCTACCCTTCCCTGGAAACAGTAGCAGACAAGTCATGTAAGCTGATTGAACCATAATGGCACCAAAACCAAAGTCTTTCTCTTGACAATAGGAGGTTACTATTACCAAGAAAACCTATGGTTCAGTTCCTGTCTTCAGTGTTGTAGTAAAGATCTTTTTCATTGCATTGTCCTTGTCTCTTGTTGTCTCTTCTATTGTGTCTCCTGGTGTCCCAGCTGTATGTACGTGCCATGGCAGACTACAGTCCCCAGCAGGACACGGCCATCCCCTGCGCCGAGGCAGGTATGGACTTCAGGAAGGGAGACCTGCTGGAGATCGTGGACCAGTCAGATACCCTCTGGTGGCAGGCCAAGAAACTACCCAGCACCTCGGCCTGTGCTGGCCTTATCCCCTCCACCAACCTGCTCAGGAGGAAACAGAAAGAGTTCTGGTGGTCTCAGCCCTACCAGCCTCACACCTGCATCAAACCCTGTGAGTAGAGTACAGTCTCACCTTTATGTCTGGCTTTTCAGCTCTTTTACACCAAATTATAAGCAGCTGGTAACAAGTATTACTGTATATCCATGACAGTAACAAATGACAATTCTCTTATTCCTCTTGCTTACCTGAAGTGAGCACTGTGAATGAAGGTAAGAACTATGATCCTTTTTTATGGTGCCAGTTTCAATGAGAGGCAGTTATTGTTACACTACATGACCAAAAGTATGTGGACTCCTGCTTGTAAAAATCATGGGCATTAAATATGGAGTTGGTTTTCCTTTTGCTGCTATAACAGCCTCCACTCTTCTGGGAAGGCTTTCCACTAGATGTTGGAACATTCAGCCACAAGAGCATTAGTGAGGTCGGGCATTGATGTTGGGCGATTAGGCCTGGCTCGCAGTCTGCGTTCCAATTCATCCCAAAGGTGATGGGGTTGAGGTCAGGGCGCTCTCTGCAAGCCAGTCAAGTTCTTCCACACCGATCTTGAACAACCATTTCTATATGGACCTGGCTTTCTGCATGGGGGCACTGTAATGCTGAAACAGGAAAGGGCCTTCTCCAAACTGTTGCCACAAAGTTGGAAGCACAGAACCATCTAGAAGGTCATTGTATGCTGTAGCGTTAAGATTCCCCTTCACTGGAACTAAGGTGCCTAGCCCGTACCATGAAAAACAGCCCCAGACCATTATTCCTCCTCCACCAAACTTTACAGTTGGCACTATACATTGGAGCAGGTAGCGTTCTCCTGGCATCCGTCAAACCCAGATTTGTCTGTCAGAGAACGCGTTTCCACTGCTCCAGAGTCCAATGGCGGCGAGCTTTACAGCCGACACTTGGCGCATGCTGATCTTAGGCTTGTGTGCGGCTGCTCAACCTTGGAAACTAATTTCATGAAACTCCCTACGAACAATTATTGTGCTGACATTTCTTCCAGAGGAAGTTTGGAATTTGGGAGTGAGTGTTGCAACAGAGGACAGACAATTTGTACGAGCTTTAGCACTAGGGCATCTCGTTCTGTGAGCTTGTGTGGCCTACCGCTTCGTGGCTGAGCCGTTGTTGCTCCTAGACGTTTCCACTTCACAATAACAGCACTTACAGTTGACCTGGGCTAGCAGGGCAGAAATTTGACGAACTGACTTGTTGGAAAGGTGGCATCCTATGACGGTGCCAAGTTGAAAGAAACAGAGCTCTTCAGTAAGGCCATTCTACTGCTTATGTTTGTGTATGGAGATTGCATGGCTGTGTGTTAATTTTTTTTTTACACCTGTCAGCAACCGGTGTGGTTGAAATAGCCGAATCCACTAATTTGAAGGTGTCCACATACTTTTGTGTATATATATATATATATATAGTGTATTTCATTATTAACTTTGCACTGACCTGTCATCAGTGGTGGAAAAAGTACCCAATTGTCATACTTGAGTAAAAGTAAAGATACCTTAATAGAAAATGACTGAAGTAAAAGTGAAAGTCATCCAGTAAAATACTACTCGAGTAAAAGTATTTGGTTTTAAATATACTTAAGTATGAAAAGTAAATGTAATTGCTAAAATGTACTTAAGTATCAAAAATAAAAGTACAAGTAGAAATCATTTCAAATTCCTTATATTAAGCAAAGCAGATGGCTACATTTTCTAGTTTTTTATTTATTTACGGATAGCCAGGGGAATGCTCCAACTCACACATAATTTACAAACGACGCATGTGTTTAGTGAGTCTGCCAGATCAGAGGCAGTAGGGATGACCAGGGATGTTCTCTTGATAAGTGAGTGAATTTGACCATTTTACTGTCATACTAAGCATTCAAAATGTAACTTGTACTTTTGGGTGTCAGGGAAAATGTATGGAGTAAAAAGTACATACTTTTCTTTGGGAATGTAGTGAAGTAAAAATTGTCAAAAAGATTAATAGTAAAGTACAGATACCCCTAAAAATGATTTAAGTAGTACTTTTAAGTATTTTACACCACTGCCTGTCCTACTTTGCTCTTTCAGAGGAAGACCTGATTGATGAAAAGTGTGTTGAAGCTGGTAAGATTTCCCTAATTTCCTCTACAATAAATCATATTGTTTCACTCATTTGTTAACTGCAAAATGACTTTGGTGGATTAATTTGAATGTTTTTTTTTCTATTTTCTAACAGACGAGGAAGATTTTGAATCTGGTAGGTAAGTCTTTGTTAGAGTTAGTTGATCATGCAGCCTATACAAAATACAGTATCACTCAACTATAACCCTGTTTTCTTTATCGCAATCATTTCTGAATTCCAATTTGGAATGTGAGAGGAGCTAAGAGAAGGTGAGCATGATCTGCTCTACTGAGCTCTCCTTTGATCTCCATTAGAATCAACTCCAACACCCTGTCCAGTGACATACACATTCATCCCATTATCAGGCTCTCCCCCTCCCTGTTGTCCCCGCTCCTAGAGGATGGTGAGTTCAGCACTCACATCGAGGGGATCTATCTAACTGGGTTCAGACGTAGCCTGCGTCTGTGTCGGCGGCAGTCCCTAAGCACAGGCTCCAGTCAGCAGTCCTACACACGCTGCCCTGGCAGCGGCTACAGTACCCTCAACAACCCATACGAAGAGGTGGTACGATACCAGCGGAACCCGCAGGACAAACACCGCCTGGTCGCCCTCGTGGGTAAGACACCGGTCCGGCACTAACCAGCAACACAAATAGATTGGCAAAAGATTCAGATATGTATTGACTGTCATGAATATGTACTATTGTGTATATGGTTTCGTGGCCAATAATGCAGAGACAGTATGACACATGTTGTGTTACTGTTTTTGTACATGTACAGTGTGCCTCTGCTTGTATTGACACAGAATATGTGTGATGACATGACGGAGACCTCACAAGTGTGTTGTTCTCTCTCAGGTCCCTCTGGCGTTGGAGTGAACGAACTTCGCAGACGGTTAATCGAAATCAACCCAGTGACCTTTCAAGGGGCAGTGCCTCGTGAGTACACCACCTAAGTGGTGTCAGCCTACTTGACTTTCTTCCATTGTTGACATGGATACGATCAATGTCTTATATGACGGCTTGTCTTCCGATGATGTCATCTGACATATTTTCCCTTCTTCCTCCAGACACGACACGAGCCGCTAGGAGCTATGAGGAGTCTGGTAAAGAGTATCACTTCATTAACAGGGAACTGTTTGAGAACATGGTTTATAACAACAGGTAGGTACTCATTGAATAACGGCTGCTCACTTTCCTCTCACGAACACATCTTGTTAAATCAACTGTCACAACATGAATGTGACTCGTGGCCTTATGTCCTAATGGGGACAAAGAGGATTAAGTAAGTTAATAACATTGATGTGGACCACCTGATTATAAGCCAGGGTTTTGTGTTGCGTTAAAAAAAAAAAACAGGTTTCTAGAATACGGGGAGTACCAAGGTCATTTCTACGGCACTAGTCTTGATGCTGTGAAGGATGTTTTGAACAGTGGAAGGATCTGTGTCATCGACATCGAGCCTCATGTGAGTCCTGCTGGGGTTCTTATCAGTGGGGCTTCATCATTGACTTGGCCCTATTGTGGAGTTAGCTCTTTAAAAAAATATATATATATTTTACCTGTATTTAACTAGGCAAGTCAGTTAAAAACAAATTGTATTTTCAATGACGGCCTAGGAACAGTGGGTTAACTTCCTTGTTCAGGGGCAGAACAACAGAAATTTACCTTGTCAGCTCAGGGATTCAATCTTGCAACCTTTCAGTTACAAGTCCAACGCTCTAACCACTAGGCTACCGGCCGCCCCTCTGCGGTTGACTTCAGTTGCATCTTGGCCAGGTCTTCATTGTAAATGAGAATTAGTTCTCAATTGACCCATATATGATGACTGTCCCCTTCCAGGCCATCCAGTCAGTGAGGACACATGAGCTTAAGGCCTACATCATCTATGTGAAGCCGCCCACCGCAGAACGCATGAAGGAGACCAGAAAGGACGCTCAGATCACCACCAATTACTATGACAACAGACCTTTCAAAGTAAGCACTCTTATGGTTTTATTATCATTTTTTTAATTGACCAGGAAGTCTCTCACGATTTGAACCTCTTTACCTCTTTTTCCAAAGAGACCTGGTAATAATACGCCATCCCTATGGTGATCAATTGGTTGAAATACTGACCATCATGCTATAGTTAGGATAGTAACCAACTGTCATGTTATTCTGTTCCCAACAGGAGGAAGACTTCCAGGAGATGGAGGAGGCAGCCAGAAAGATGGAGTCTCACTACTGCCAGTTCTTTGACTCTGTGATGGTGAACGAAGGGCTGCAACACTCCTGTGTTCAGCTACTGAGGGCTGTGAGGAGGGCTCAGGATGAGCCACAGTGGGTTCCTGCCAACTGGATACGACCCACAGAGGAGTTTTGATGAGGAGAGGAGAGGGGGAGGAGAGGACATAAAAGGATAACAAACAGATGGAGGGCAGGGCATCGTAAAAGAGGGAATGGAGAACAACATGGATGAGGAGTGGCTGTAACCTTTGGCTGCTACTTCTGAAGATACCCTCTGCTCTCAAGTGGAATTTGTTTTGGATTGGATTTATTGTTTTGTTTTGTTTAGTGGTGAGTTTGAGAGACTCATACAGATACTGTCCTTGTGTCTGCTTGAATCTGTTGTTGAATAATTAGCATATTCAAGGCTATGATGGAGCTGGATTAAACCAAAAATCATGTGTCTGTTTTTCTCTAAAATTGTGTGCGTAGTTGGAGATCATGTATTGATGTGCTACACAGGCATGCTATGAGAGTTTGTAGGTTAACCTCATCTTTCGTTTACAATTAGAGCAAATAATTGTCCATGCTGAATTTCTGTATTTTCTTAATGTTTTTATTTTATTTAATTAATGTTAATATTATTTAAAAATAATATTAATGCCAAAGAATGTAAATTCAAGTGCTCAAGATTGGTACTATGTTTCAGTATGAAGGTGAGCAAGTAGGTGGAGTTTTGTGCTCACCATTTGAACACAATGTTTTCATAATACTGAAGGGTAAAAAATATAATAAAAAACTTGAGCTGGCACACACCCAGAGTAACGGCGAATAAACTATAAAAAGTAAATTCACCCTGAAGAAGGCACAGTGATGCCGAAAGGTTGGTGATTTACACAATATATTACTGGGAGTTTATAGACGGAGTGTGCGACTCTATTTTTATAGTTTATAATACTGAAGGATGCCTCAGTAACATAATGGGATTTGGAATAATAAAAGATATGATGTATACTGTTACTCATTTTTAAAATACAATTTTGTGTGTGAACACGACTTTTTGAATATGTGTTTGTGTGGCTTTCTGTGTCAACAAGTGCAGAAGAGAGAAGGCTTTTATTTTGAAAACAGGATGTTCCTTTTTGTGTTCTCAGCTAAAAATCACTGTCATGGCAAGGTCGGGTAAACAGCGTGGCAACCAACATGCAGACGTTACAAGCCCAAAACGTTTTAACAGCTAGGTAGCTAACTAGCTAGTTCTTATCTGGGTTCTGTTTTAAAAGAGTATCGCGCAGAAATGAACACAGGAGGATTCCAGGTATGTAGCTAGCTAATTTAGCTAGCTAGTTTAATATTGTAAAGGTCGGAACACAAGGATGCTCTAGTTTAAATGTGCTAGCTAATTTAGCCGACTAACGTTACCTAGGTATCATTTGCTAACGTTATCTTAGTTAGCTATAACTATGTATCTATAAATTCGTTATAACGAGTGATTTTCTTTCATATTCCAGTTGCCCAGTTTGTTTTTTAATCAAAAATATTTATTTAGGCACAAAACACGCGACGGAGGGACCTCCCGCCTCTTCCACAGGTACCTACCATTAGCCGCGCATACTACACTTACACGACCATCCATATCATACATCTTAAGTGTATTTCGACTTGTAACTAGCTAGTATGCAGCACGTTGGTAGCCTATGAGCACACTGCTCTCAGACAGACAGTTTCCATAGGTCTCTCTGGTTTCTGCACTCAGCAACCTGCAGAGGGCCCAACAACAACAAAGCAGGGGCCTTGCTGCAGAACCATACAGCATTAGGAGCAAAGGTCAACAACACCATGAAGAGGTGGATGTAGCTAATGTCACTTCTAAACGGCGGCCCATATGGGAGGGAAATAAAACATGGCCCTAATAATCATCAACATTGTTCTTACACCAAATTATTACATCAATAAAGGTGTAGTTTAGTGTAGGCTATTTTTGTTGAGGGTCTTCTTCACGTCATACCTCAAGGGGTCAAATCCCTCAGGTCTGAATAGTCTGATCTGATCTATGCATTGATTGGTTGGTATTCCAGTACCTTGGCAGATGCCTACTGCAGATTTAGCCCAGGATTAGGCAGGTGTCACCAAGGCTGTGGCACAGGAATATCCTCAGAGCCCTTCCTGATTCTTGGATGTAATGGTGAGAAAACAACTCACGGTAAGTTCTCTTTCATTCACAGTCCTGGGCCTAGTTTTGGGAAACCGGGCCATGGTATTATTGGATCTTCTAACTGTATGAAAAGGACTCTTTTCTGAGTACAGGTTGTTGAGTTTTGGAGGATTTTATTGTTAAGATAAATTGGAGAAATGTACTGTTTGAGACTGGGAGTGTTATCTACTTTGAAAGCAAGTTTTGTAGAGAGCTTTGTACAACCACTTGCTCGGTTCCGTTGTTCCTTGGTTCCCCTCTGTTCCTATCTCTTGGCATGTATGGATTGAGGGCCTTCCAAGAGTGCAGCGGTCTAAGGCAGTGCTAGAGGCGTCACTACAGACCTTGGTTCGTTCCCAGGTTGTGTCACAACCGGCCGTGATCGGGAGTCCCATAGGGCGGCGCACAATTGGCCCAGCGTCGTCCGGGTTAGGGGAGGGTTCGGGCCGGGGGTGTAGGCAGTCATTGTAAATAAGAATTCGTTCTTAACTGACTTGCCTAGTTAAATAAAGGTAAAACATATTTTTTGAAATAATTAAGTATATTAACTAATCTTTAAGGAGTGTTATGTAAGATGTTGTCCAAGCCTCATTCTCTTCTTCCTTGTCCTCTTTAGCGTGGACAGCGTGCCCTGCCCCCCATGTCAAGGTGAGTCTCGCCTCCTTATGCTGTTGTTCTGCTGGGATAAATGAGTTGAAACAGTATCACATCTCTCTCTCTCTCACGCTCTCTCTTTCCCTTTTTTATGTATGGCATTTTAACAACTGCATGAAGTCAAGATACAGGTGGTGAGTTGCCTTCAGAAGGATGTTGTAATAGATAATTTAACTATTGAATTTAGGTTGGTGCTGCTGGCTTGGATATAGTTTTCTTAACCTGTTTTGTCTCCTATGTAGACGAGATGCCGATCCCTAAAAGCAAGAGGAAGAAGTTGAAGAGTCAGGTGGATGGTGTAGAAAGCCCAGAGGGTGGGTGGAAAAGGAATAGTTCCAAGGAATTGTTCTCGGGAGCTCCTTCTGTTGAACTGCTGGTGAACAGCGTTGTTCCAGATTTTGAAGGCAACTTGCCTTTAAGTTTCAAGCTATCAATTAATTATAAAGCTTGCATTCCACTGTCAAATAATAATGTATAAACTGTTGAAGTACTAGTAATGACTTGAGCCACATAGTAAGTACACCTCAAGTATATAATAAGAGAGTTGTGTTGTTTGTATGTGCAGCAGACCCAGGGATGGAGATGGCCCAGATGGGGGGTCTGAGCAGTCGCAGGTCATCTGAGGTCATCCAGGCCTTGAACACCGAGTCGCAGGAAGCTGCACCACAGAGAAGGAAGAAGAAGAAAAAGGCAGCGACCGTAGGTAAACAGCATGCCTGACTATAGCTAAACAACATGCCTGACTATAGGTATAAACAACATATCTGACTATAGGTATAAACAACATATCTGACTATAGGTATAAACAACATATCTGACTATAGGTATAAACAACATATCTGACTATAGGTATAAACAACATATCTGACTATAGGTATAAACAACATATCTGACTATAGGTATAAACAACATATCTGACTATAGGTATAAACAACATATCTGGTAAACAGCAGGCATGACTATAGGTAAACAGCAGGACTGACTATAGGTTAACAGCAGGCCAGACTATAGGTAAACAACATGCCTCGGGGGAACCATATACCTACTCTTCCTACATTTGTAACTCAAACATTATCTTGTTTGTGTATTATTTATTCTATCACTTCTGCATGGTTAAGAATATATTCCACTTATATTCAATACATTCCGTTCTGTTTTACCATAACCATTTATAGGCTATATGTCATAGTTGTACTTACTGTATTTGTGAAATGTATTAAGTTACATGTGGAGCGTTGTTCATTCGCTTGTTTGTGTCTCAGACCTGGAGGATGACCAGGCTGACCTGGTGAACGGGGATGGACTGGTCCAGAACACAGCAGAGGCAGAGGAAGAAGTGACCAAAAAACCCAAGAGGAAGAAGTAAGAGACACTATAATATGGCCTATCTATTCTACGGTATCTTAGTCATTTAATGTTTACACATTTGGCATTACTCATCTCATACGTATATACTGTTTTCTATACTATTCTACGGTATCTTAGTCTGTTCCGCTGTTACATCACTCGTCCATATGTATATAGTCTTCATTCATTTCTACTTAGATTTGTGTGTATGTTGTGTAATTTATTAGATATTACTTGTTAGATATCACTGCATTGTCGGAGCTAGAAGCACAAACATTTCGCTACACCCGCAATAACATCTGCTAATCACATGTATGTGACAAATCAAATTGGATTGATCTATGGTGTTTCGACTCCCTAGGAAGTCGAAAGTGTCAGAGACGCAGTACGTCAACGAGCTTGATGTAGAGGACGATGACATTATCACAGACGCTCAGCCACCCATCCCCCAGCATTCCCTGTTCTCTGCTCCCCTGGGACAGAGCCAGCCTGTGGGGAAGGTGTTTGTAGAGAGGAGCAGTGAGTGTCCCCCTTCCTTCTGTTATTTTATGTTAGCTGTACATGGTAGAGTTTAAGAGTATAGGTTCGTTTCCAGGACACAGATGAATTAACCTAGTCCTGGACTATCAAACAATTGCAATGGAAAACCTCTATTGGAAGCCTTACTTGGTCGAGGACTAGTCTTGCGTGTGTCTTGAAAAATTGGCCTAATATGAATTCTTTGGACATCCTTGTGTGTCCTGTCTTCTATGTTGGAAAATGGTGTGTTGTTTAACTTTCAGAGAGGTTTCAAGCGGCCGATCGGTCAGACAGGCCGAAGCCCAGCGATCAGGTGGACAACTTAATGGACATCCAGCAGATGTGGACCACCAAGGATGTGTCTGTTAGGGTACATGGTGGCTTCAGGTGTGTGTGTGTGTGTGTGTGTGTGTGTGTGTGTGTGTGTGTGTGTGTGTGTGTGTGTGTGTGTGTGTGTGTGTGTGTGTGTGTGTGTGTGTGTGTGTGTGTGTGTGTGTGTGTGTGTGTGTGTGTGTGCAGGTGTCTGTTTGAAAGACTGTGTGTTTGTGCGTGTGTGAGTCTACCTGTGTGTGTGTGAATGTTCCCTCAATATCACATCTCTCTATCTCTCTAATATACAGGGGGATTGGGCTGTTCTGCCACGGCTTCCTAGCAGGCTATGCAGTGTGGAACATCATAGTGATCTATGCCCTGGCAGGAAAACATCTCACTACTCTGCCTAACCTACTGCAGCAGTACCACAGCCTGGCCTACCCTGCACAGTCTCTCTTCTACCTGCTACTGGCTATAAGCACTGTGTCAGCCTTTGACAGGTAAGGAGGTGGGTGTCTGTGTGGCACATTGTTGTTATTTTGGGTCAGGTCCAAAATAAATGTGCCCTTTGTTGTGAAAATATGGAAGCCTGTGGCTAGAGCTAGGAGGTGTTTGTGTGTGTGTGTATGTATACAACACACTGTCGTTCTGTTCCATCAATGGACCCCCTCACAAACACATACACAGACACACACATCTCCTTTCTCTAGCTACAGGCTTGCACATTTTACAACAAACCCTAGTGTGTGTGTGTGTGTGTGTGTGTGTGTGTGTGTGTGTGTGTGTGTGTGTGTGTGTGTGTGT
The DNA here is from genome assembly GCF_029448725.1 of Salvelinus fontinalis. Classification (NCBI taxonomy): domain Eukaryota; kingdom Metazoa; phylum Chordata; class Actinopteri; order Salmoniformes; family Salmonidae; genus Salvelinus; species Salvelinus fontinalis. The sequence goes on from NC_074705.1 coordinate 14,261,825, forward strand.
GTGTGTGTGTGTGTGTGTGGAGACTCATTCTCTTTCCATTTCAGGGTGAATCTGGCCAAAGGTGCCATGGCTATGAGAGAGTTTGTCACCCTGGACCCAGTTGCTCTAGCCTCTTTCTGTGAGTGAAAACATCTTTACAGCATGTTACTCTATTCATTCAGGACAGACAGAGCCAACCTGTATATGATGCGGCCAGCCCAGCAAGCACTTTGTCGCTCTGGCCTTGGCAAACGGTCATTTCACTGAAGTAACTTTCCCTCTCCTCCTTTAGTGTACTTCTCAGCTCTGGTCCTCTCTCTCAGCCAACAGATGACCAGTGACCGCATCAACCTGTACCCCAGTGCTAATGAGACCTTATGGTGTGCTAACTAACTGTTCTTATTATCTTGATATTAACATAAGTTAGTTCTTGTATATTGATTATCCTACTCAGCAGTATCACTGTTGGGAGTCGGAGAGAAGAGAACCCCCTTTTCTTCTGTTCCTCTGACTCCAGCCAAACAAACAAAAAAGCATTGTGACTTTTACAACCCCCTCCCCTCTCCAGGCCTCCTGGGTCAGAGCAACAGATCCTGAACCCGTGGATCATAGTAAACCTGGTGGTGGCTGTGCTGGTGGGAATGGCCTGGATCTTCATCTCTGCCAGGCCTGAGATGGACTACACCGAAGGTGAGGCTGAAGTTTTTTTATTTTGTTTTTGTCGATTTAATTAAACAAACAGCAACTTAACATTTCCACAGACGTAGTTCCACATGACATTGACAGAGACTTACTGCTCAACAGTCACAATAAACAGAGGCGAAAGAAAAAAGACTACGAAAAACAACAACACCTACTCAGGCGTACATTAATTGCGACAGACATTGTTGACATGCTCAGTCCTATATGTTACCACGGTCTCAATACTTATCTATATATATTGTTTAATATGTTTTGTATACACCATACTGAAATTGTATGCACCATAGATATATAATTACTAGAAGGAGCAAAGCACCTCAGACAGACCACAGCAATTTGACTGGATTGTACACACACTTAGCAACCTTACCGAATGACACACATGTTAGTCCCTTCAGAGATGTGTTTTCATTTTTCATGTGTATAAAAGCTTTGTATGTCAGTTGCCTTTAGAAAGAACATGGGCTTCTAATCTCTCTATCTCCTAACCAGGATTCCTAATGGGTATGGAGATCGAGTCCTTGAGACCAGAGGAGAAATCAGAAATGTCTACTTGAGGAATATTTTTTTTAAATTTAGCTGGCACATCTTTTTTTGTATCGTATTTTATCAGCCAGCACAAAATGTACACGTTGTTTGTGGCAATAAGCAGTTTATTTTTGTATGACCCCAATGTGTGCTTGTTTTGTCAAATGTATTGATTACCATTGGAAATAATAAAAATGTTATCCCACTGAGATGCTTCTAAATTTCATTTTGGGGACATTAAACCAAACATACCATTTGTAGTGTATGGCTGTGTCTTGTTATATACCACACCATTAAATAGAGTGCCTTCAGAAAGAATTCAACTGTAACTCAGCCACCTAGGAACATTCACGGTCTTCTTGGTAAGCAACTCCAGTGTAGATTTGGCCTTGTGTTTTAGGTTATTGTCCTGCTGAAAGGTGAATTAATCTCCCAGTGTGGTGGAAAGCAGATTGAAATCAGGTTTTTCTCAAATTTTGCCGTGTCCATTCCGCTGATTAATTTATTTTTTATCTGGAAAAACTCCCCAGTCTTTAATGATTACATGCATACCCATAACATGATGCAACCACCACTATGCTTGAAAATATGGAGTGGTACTCAGTAATGTGTTGTTGGATTTGCCCCAAACACAACACTTCGTATTCAGGACAAAAGGTGAATTGCTTTGCCACATTTTTTACAGTATTACTTTAGTGCCTTGTTGCAAACTGGATGCATGTTTGGAATACTTGTATTCTGTACAGGTTTCCTTCTTTTCACTGTCAATTAGGTTAGTATTGTGGAGTAACTACAGTGTTGATCCATTCTCAGTTTTCTATCACAGCCATTAAATTCAAGCTGTTTTAAAGTCACTATTGGCCTCATGGTAAAATCCCTGAGAGGTTTCCTTCCTCTCTGGCAACTGAGTTAGTAAGGACGTCAGCATCTTTATAGTGACTGGGTGTATTGATACACCAGCCAAAGTATAATTAATAACTTCACCACGTGCAAAGGGATATTCAATATCTGCTTTGTATTTATACCTATCATCTACCAATAGGTGCCCTTCTTTGTGAGGCATTGGAAAACCTCCCATGTCATTGTGATTGAATCTGTGTTTGAAGTTCACTGCTTGACTGAGGGACCTTACAGATAATTGTGTGTGGGATACAGAGATGAGGTAGTCGTTCAAAAATCATGTAAACACTTATTGAACACAGAGTCCATGCAACTTATGTGACTTAAGCTGATTTTTTGACTCCTATTTTGGCTTGCCATAACAAAGGGGTTTAATACTTATTGACTCAAGACATTACAGCTTTTCAATTTTTATTAATTAGTATATATTTTCAAAAAACCTAATTCCACGTTGACATTATAGGCTATTGTGTGTAGGCCAGGGACACAAAAACCTCTAAACTTAATCGATTTTAAATTCAGGCTGTAACACAATTTATTTAGGAAAAAGTCAAGGAGTGTGAATACATTCTGAAGGCTCTGTATACCACACAATTAAACCAGACCATTACCACACTGTTAAATCAAATCCTGTTAAATGTGTTGCCCTGGAACTAAGGCTGGCACAAAAATCGCATAGTCGTGTACCCGACAATGATGGACAATAACCGTGACATTTGAAAATAAATATTGTCATAATCGTCTTGACATTCATTGTGGGACGGAGGATTCAACTTTATTCACAAGTAGATTGTTTACCCAATAGCAGTTCTTCATTATTAAATGAGGGTAAAGTTAGTAATCATTTTATTAACAGAACAGCATGGTGGAAAGAAGATTATTTTCCAAAAGTTCCAGGCGATCAAAACCATTCGTTTTTGAGATGTGCTGTACGTATGAGATATGTCGTACAGTGGCGAGTTTAGCATGTGAATCAAGGTGGGGCAAAAATTAATACAAAAGTGGGATGCATGCCAGCAGTCACTACGCAACACTAAACAATACGTGAATTACACTTTAAAGGTGACAAACTGTTAGGGCCTACATAAAGCTGTCCCAACAGCAGTCCCAACACCCGCTACACCTGGCTATCAGTGGAGCCTTGTCTGGCAGCGAAACAGTTCATTCAGCCTCATTCACTGCCTTTAAAAAAAACTGCTGATATGGCTGACTTGCTTAAACAAATGTGTTTTTACTGACATTTGAGATGTACAAACTATGGCATAAGGGGACAACAAACGAATAAAATGAAATCCGTAATTTCGATTGAGACATTAATGAGCGAGCCAGGACAGATTTAGTCAATATAACTACTTGTTCAGCACTTTTGAAATGTACAGCGACAGAGTTCAGAACATGGGCGGTTCTTACAGTGTTTCCCCTGAATACCAAGTCAGAACTGTAGGATAAATAAAGGGGGCATATAAGCAGACAATGAAAGCACATACAATATTCGATGATTACATTCTCAAAAACAGGTTATAGGCTACATGTGCACCACCGAGCCAAAACAGTAAATGTAATCTAAATTAAGAGTTGAAAATATACCAAATTATTAGGGTGAGGCACATGGGCTACTAACAGCTTACTACACAACATACACTTAGTATTACTTTCTTAGCTACAGTACACACATCTCCCTGGCATATTACATAATTTATGCAGCAGCATATAAGACATTTTTGGACTCACCTTGTTGTGATGTGCTCACTTGAACAGGAAGGTGGTGCTGCGGTCCTTCGCGGGCAAATTTTGTCATCAAAGAACGACAAAGAGGCCGGATTTACAATTCCGGATTTACAAGGCGAGTCCAAAAATGTATTATATGCTGCTGCATAAATGATGCAATATGCCAGGGAGATATGTATACTGTAGCTAAGAAAGTAATACTAAGTGCATGTTGTGTAGTAAGCTGTTAAGTAGCCCACTGTTGATAAAACGTTTACTGTTGACAGGAGAACAAGAGGAGACAGTAGGACGAGGTGGATAATTTTATAATATGGCCGTTTAATCACATGTAAAGATATCTTAGTAAAATCTTGCAGCAAGGCTCTTTCTGTCTGACTCGTATGGAATCGTCCGGAAAGAGGTAGTTTAAGCAGTTGTACAGTTTTATATAGACAACAAGCAAAGTAGGTTGACCTGGAAGTCTGGCCTTCCGATTGGTCGATCTGGGTCTTGGGTAGTCCTGAACAGGCCTGGTGTCAACGTTCCATTGGTTCCTGAGATAGTTCTTTGTCTTGAGCTCCAACCTTGAGTTGTGTGTGTCTGTGGTTATCATGGGGGAGGGGAATTATGTGTGTCTGTAGTTGGTGTCTTAATAAGTCCAGCATATTTTATTTTATTTTATTTTACCGTTATTTTACCGGGTAAGTTGACTGAGAACACGTTCTCATTTGCAGCAACGACCTGGGGAATAGTTACAGGGGAGAGGAGGGGGATGAATGAGCCAATTGTAAACTGGGGATTATTAGGTGACCATGATGGTTTGAGGGCCAGATTGGGAATTTAGCCAGGACACCGGGGTTAACACCCCTACTCTTACGATAAGTGCCATGGGATCTTTAATGACCTCAGAGAGTCAGGACACCCGTTTAACGTCCCATCCGAAAGACGGCACCCTACACAGGGCATATGTCCAAGAGAAATGAGGAGTATGTGTATTTTGTATAAAAGATGGCTCATGTTGAAATGTTGTTATTACTAGTTTCCAGTATCTATTACAATTTCTTACACCACCCTAATAATTTGGTCTATTTTCACCTTAATTTCACCTACTGTTCTGATTTGGTGGTGCACATGTAGCCTATAACCTGTTTTTGAGAAATGTAATCATCAAATATTGTAAGCGCTTTCACTGTCTGCTTATATGCCCCCTTTATTTATCCTGCAGGTTCTGACTTGGTGTGGCCCATGTTTTGAATCTGTCACTGTACATTTCCAAAAGTGCTGAACAAATAGTTATAATGACTACGTCAGTCCTAGCTTGCTCATTAATGTCTTCATCGAAATTACGGATTGCCTCTTATGCCATAGTTTGTACATCTCAATTGTCAGTAGAACCCACATTAGTTTAAGCAAGTCAGCCATATCAGCTATGTTTTTTTAAAAGGCAATAAAGGAGGCTGAAAGAACTGTTTCGCTGCCAGACTAGGCTCGGCAGTTGTATAGTGCAATCAATGTGCTGTTTAGTGTTGTGTTGTGTAGCGGCTTTGCTGGCATGCATCCCACATATATATATTTTTTGCCGCAACGAGATTTACATGCTAAAATCGCCACTGATGTGGATTATAATTAATGGGCATTTTTGTAGGGGTCTATTTATTTTATTTTTTATTGTAAGGGAAAATCAAGTCAGAAATTTTTGTGGAAAAATTACAAACTTCAGAAGACTTTTTAAACCTAAAATACACTACAAGTGTTTTCTTGCAACAGGGTGATCAGAGTAAGATACTAAAACTGTATCTGCTCTTCTCTATCTGCTCTCGTACTTATGATCTACCGACACTTTTGATATTGCCCAGAATATAAGTGTGCTGTTCCTATTTTTGGGAAATGGATCATTGCTTCCTCCCTTGCCTAGGTCTAAGTAGGCCTGGCTAGGACCAATCACTAAGTAATCTGGATAGGTGAAAATTAATCTTTCTACGGAATTAATTTTACCAATTGTGCTATGCCAGATCAAGTAGCTAGTAACGTTTTGTAGTTAGATTTTATCTGCTTCTGTGCGGTCTGATTTATCCATGCCCTCTGAGATGCATTGCTCTGGCATCACTGATTGTGCAGGCTTTGCAGTAGAACACGGAGTGGTGATGCTGCCGTAGACGTGGTCGCTATACCGTATGTATAGTATTCCTTTAGCTATCTATCTAAACGTTTTTTTGAGTAACACCAGCAAACATGCTGGACTTTGCGATATTTGCAGTGACTTTTGTCATCATTCTGATCGGCGCAGTCCTCTATTTGTATCCAGTAAGTCAATGCCTGTGCTTATATTAGCCAATATTTGCAACATCGTATATCCACCAATGTCATTACTAGCTACGTGTAAGCTGCTAACTTTGTGCACAGTTTTACAGTGACATGACAGTTAACAAATCACTGAACATATAATGCATCTACTTTTAGTACTCAAATGTTTCAGCAGTTTAAGTGAATTGTAGAACATATGGCAAAGGAGTGGACAAATATTTTGTTAAAAGCTCAAGTTTTTAGAGGTTACTGCCATGGACTTAGAATATGTAAACCCCACACCATTTCTTGTCATGTTTCATTTATGATATGTCTCTCTTGAAACTGAATGTAACATGCGTGATTATTTTTTTAAAATCAAGTCATCAAGAAGTGCTTCTGGTATACCAGGTCTCAACCCTACAGAAGAGAAGTGAGTAGCCTATGACCAGATGTGTTTTACAACTTTCTAAGTACTGTCTCTCTTTAGCACTCAGGTAAGGTCACCACACTTGACCTGAGCCTGTATTTATAAATCGTCTCTGTAGGAGTACTGATCCAGAATCAGATCCCCTTGTCTATTCATCTTCATATAAAAGGCAAAACTGATCCTAGTTCAGCACACATACACTAGGTTCATATTGGTTTATTTGTCTCATTCACTTAATCTAGGGATGGAAATCTACAAGACATAGTGAACCAAGGCAGTCTGCATGAGTTTCTGGCTAGCCTACATGGACAGTTTGGTCCTGTGGCATCCTTCTGGTTTGGAGGACGCCCTGTGGTCAGCTTGGGTTCAGTGGACCAGCTACGGCAGCACATCAACCCCAACAGGACTAGTGAGTATTGGGGAGGGAGGGGTAACATATGCTCTGTCCCTACTAACATACCACTTAAAATGCATGCTTAAAAGATTGCACCATTCTAAGTGGCATGCAGGTATCGATAGACGTTGTAACAGATTCAGGTGATTTCTGTTTTACATGTACAGTGTTGTTTTGAAATAAAGAAACAGTAACATGTTTTCCACTGTGACATCTTCTACCCTTACTTGTAGCGGACTCATTTGAGACAATTCTGAAGTCGTTGCTAGGGTACCAGTCAGGAATGGGTGGAGGGGCCACAGAGGCTGTAATGAGGAAGAAGTTGTATGAGAGTGCCGTCAACAACACCCTGAAGGAAAACTTTCCCCTTCTGCTGAAGGTTTGCCTCTTACACAATGGCTCATTTGGCAGTTTTGTATATTTGGCTGTAGTATTCTGCAATACTTTCTTATGTTTTTGTGTATCCATTTAGTATTTGTTTACTCAAAAGCTTTTTGTGCTCACTTCCCTGGGATGTTATAGTTTGGTAGCCTAGTGGTTAGATTGTTGGGCCAGTAACTGGAAGGTTGCTGGATTGAATCCCCGGGCTGACAAGGTAAAAATCTGTCGTTCTGCCCGGGTGCCGAAGACGTGGATGTCGATTAAGGCATCCCCCCGCACCTCTCTGATTCAGACGGGTTGGGTTAAATGCGGAAGACACATTTCAGTTGAATGCGTTCAGTTGGACAACTGACTAGGTATCCCCCTTTCCCATTGACACACACTCTCTGTCTCCCTCCCTTCCCTTTTGTCCTGTTCTAGCTGGTGGAGGAGTTAGTGGGGAAGTGGAAGTCTTTCCCTAAGGACCAGCACACACCCCTCTGTGCCCATCTGCTAGGATTGGCCATGAAGGCTGTCACTCAACTCGCTCTGGGTGACCGCTTCCGGAATGATGCTGAAGTCATCGGCTTCCGAAAGAACCATGAGGCAGTGAGTGAGCAGTCACATTTAAAGTCACCATTTCTTGTGAAAAGATGCCCATTACGACCTGTGTTGTTTGCAGATTTTCACTGATAATTCCCTTTACTTGTCAGATCTGGTCAGAGATCGGAAAAGGCTATTTGGACGGTTCCATGGAGAAGAGCTCCATCAGAAAGGAACACTATGAGAGAGGTGAGTGAGAACTAGTTCACTGCTATGGATCATATGTGTTACATGTACATCTCAGCATTAAGAGAACTTCCACTTCCTTACTGAATGTATCTGAAATAAAAAAGAGATTGTTAGAGTATCTCCCTATGTGTATAAATTCTCTGTCCTCGTGCTAAGTACATTCTTTTTTCCTAGCCACCGTGCTTCTACACCTGCATTGCTTGCTGTTTGGGGGTTTTAGGCTGGGTTTCTGTACAGCACTAAGATATCAGCTGATGTACGAAGGGCTATATAAATACATTTGATTTGATTATGTTTTTTTACAGCGCTGGCAGAAATGGAAACATTGCTGATGTCTGTGGCTAAAGACAGGAAAGAACAAAGGAGCCAGACAGCGTTTGTGGACGCTCTTCTCCAGTCCAACCTCACAGACAGACAGGTGATGCACAGATTCCTTGATTATAAGGAGAATGGACTCATAGGGGCAGAGCATAGAGCCTCCTGTTGCTGTTACTCACGTGTAGAGGAAAATAAAACTTTCTTCCTACTTTTGTTTGAATGAATTCTTGTTTTCATTGATTCTCTTTTGTAGGTGATGGAGGACAGCATGGTATTCACACTGGCAGGTTGTGTCATCACAGCTAATTGTGAGTACTAGTAATAAATAGATTATGCCTATCTACGTTAGAACTTGCAGCTTTTATGGTGTATCCAATCGTCATTATTTTCTGAACAAATAAAATCATATATTTGGTTAGTATTCTGTCAGAAAATCTTTCTCACAAACTGTTGATGTTTCTCTTTGTGGTTGTAATATTTTCCCAGTGTGCATCTGGGCAGTACACTTCCTGTCCACGTCAGAGGAAGTTCAGGAGAAGCTGCATCAGGAGCTGGAGGATGTTCTGGGCTCTGAGCCTGTCTCTCTGGATAAGATCCCACAGCTCAGGTGACCTCTGACTCTGTCTGACAGCCAAATAACATCAACGATGTGATGCAGTGTAATAGAGGTGTTTCAGATCCACTCTTGCATGATGAGTACCTTATATGAGACCTGAAGACTGGTGTGAGCTTCCTGAGCTGATGCCTAAGCTAACAGGGGCTAACAGCCTTGTGGTCCACATGACACCCGGGTTCAAACCCTGGTCGATCACACCAGAAGGGGCAGGTATCCTCATGGTATCCTCGTGGTGGCATGTCTTCAAGGTGTATTTATAGATACATTTTATCATGCCTATCAAATGCATCTTCTATACTATAGGTACTTCCAGCAGGTTTTGAACGAGACTGTGCGGACAGCCAAACTGACGCCCATCGCAGCCCAGCTCCAGGAAAATGAAGGGAAAGTCGACCAGCACATTATTCCTAAAGAGGTATCTTATTCTTCTCTTCCCTACTTAGTCCCTTTATTATCCACATCTCACTGTCACAGTCAGCAAGTGCTTGTGGATGTAAAATGAACAGAATTTTGAAGTTTAAAGTGAATAATGAAAACACTTTATTCCTATGTTTCTTTTAGACACTGGTGATCTATGCCCTTGGGGTAGTCCTACAGGATGCAGACACCTGGAGCCGTCCCTACAAGTCTGTTCATATGCATTTTTGCCAACTAAAGAGGCAATTTTTGCTGGATTTTTTTGGTACTGATTTTGATTTCTTGCACTTTGTCCATCCAGGTTTGACCCAGATCGATTCACAGAAGATTCAGCCAGGAAAAGCTTCTCTCTGCTTGGATTCTCAGGGAGTCAGGCCTGTCCTGAGCTGAGGTAACGGGGATGGGAAAGGATAGTGGCGTGCACTTGAGATTAACCAAGGGGCTAGGGCATTTTCTAGTTGTAATTACACAGGAGCAACTTCTTATACAGTTTTACCATATTTCTTCTACAGTATCAAATGAAAGGAAATGGAGAGGGAGTGTCACTACCAGGCAAATAAGGATGTGGGCTTGTAACTAACTTTTTATACCACCATTTTGCCACCTTTCAGGTTTGCATACACAGTGGCCACTGTCGTCCTCAGCACTGTAGTGCGCCAACTGAAGCTGCATCAGGTGAAGGGACAGGTGGTAGAGGCCAGATCTGAGCTGGTGTCAACGCCTAAAGATGACACATGGATCACTGTGAGCAGAAGAAGCTAAACTAACAGTGGACATTTGTCTCAAACTCCATCTGTGGAAGAGGAACTGTGTTATTTGGGAAGGTGCTTGTCAGTTAGCCTAGATTCTAGACCGAGTGGAACTGTTAAAATAACTTTAAACATGATGGCGCGCTTTGTAGGGCTATTTGTCAGTCAGCTCTTGAACATGGTTTTGATTAGCTCAAGTCATTGCCAATGGTGACTCGTCGTTTGAGCTACCACCTGAAGTAGCTTTTTGTTCCGCCTATTTCGATATGAGGATCAGTACCTATCTTTTCAAGTTACATGATCATTGATGTATTGTCTTAAACCTTGCCTTAAACCAACATTCCAGCTGAACTGCCTTCCAAAACACATGTTCCCCACTCCCCCAGATATATGGCATTTTTGACAGTTTATTTTTAAAATAAAGTTTACACTACTCTTGTGTTAGGATAGGAATATAATATTTTGCACATATGTTGCAGCCCTACTGTTTTGAGCATATCTTGCCACCTTCAAGACATCTTTGCCATTATTATCAACAAGTGCTCACTCTGTATCTGCAGGGTCTCTGGTTCAATCCCCAGCCCTGTTTCCCCTGTATTGCTACATTAGCATTGGTTGTTTAATTGTTTAAAATAAAAAATAATATTATTAACAGCCTTTTTCCAGGTGGTATTGTTTCCTTTCAAAACAGAATCTTGAGGTTTTCTCATAATTTACACCAGTCACAATGTAAATTGACAAGGAATTGAAAGAGCAAAGATCTAGGTATCATATCCACTTAAATTTGTCACAGATTGTCATACACTCCGTCATACTTGGGATGCCCAACGCCACCTCTGCATGAGCGTTGGAGAGGCTGGGATCTGGCATGCATTGATTGCTAAAGATGTGAAAATGGCGGAGTTACAAATGCTTTTGGAAGAGGAGATTCCAGCTGGACGTAGTGCTTTATTAGATAGTTTTACCAATTTGGAAAGAGTTGCCGAGTATTGCGAAAGCAACTATGTTCAGGTAATGATAATTTTATAACATTATCAATTATATATTCTACGAGTATCATCTTTAACGGTAGGCGAGGTGATGTCTACGAGCTTTGCCGATGAGGTGCAGCGACTCAAATGCAAGGGTGCTCCTGTTAGCGCGACCAAGCTAGGCTATAGATAACTAGCTAACCTTAGTTAGCTACTTCATGCGGAACGTAGCTAGCTAGCTATGGTTTTCCTAATTTGAAAACATTGGTTGCCGTTCTCCAACCATCATACATGTGTCGTCATTTCTCAAACGTTTATGTAGTTGTTAGTATTTTTACTAACTTGACTTCGTTAACTATTTACATCCAACCAAATAATGCTTGCTAGTTAGCTAGCTAACTAGTTGTGCTAACTAGCTGAGCTAGCACGAATTATCTGGGCACAGCTGGTTTCATGATTGACAGTGTCGTGATGGGGTACACAAGGTATTCAGCTAAGGTAAATAAGGCATTTCATTGGGTTTCAAATGATGGGACACGTTCTGATACCAGAAGAAAACCAAATAAGCCACAAGTAAACGAATTATGACTATAGCAAACGAGCTAGCTAATTCCAACTAGCCACGGTTTGTAATTGCACTGCTAGCTGCCATTTCTGTCAAATTCTCCAGTGGCACGGGTTTGAAATTCCCAACTCATGTCAACATTAGCTAGCTGTTAACATTGGTCGTGAAGAAAATATATATACCATGTGTGGCACTTGTAAGCGTTCTTCTCCTGCAAATATTTAGCGTTAATTAGCTAATGTTAATGTTACAGCCTTATGTGTGCCAAAGCAAGTCACTGCAGATTGGATAGGACACCCTGTATCATCAATGCCGAACTTATTGTACTACTGACTGTAGAGTGGGAAAATAAATCTGTGTTTCATAGACTACTGGTGGATCTGGCAGTGACAGAACAAGCTAAATTGTTCATAACGTTAGTCATGCCATGAAGTACGTTTTTCCTAATATAAAGTGAGGTTCTGACACCGAGTGTGAAACGTTTGTTAATTGTGCCACTGCCCTGGAACTAGAGGTCTTCACGGGTCCAAAAAGTTGGACGGGTTCCGAAATGGATCTGGACTTAACCACCCTGACCCGATATGCATGAATTCGTTTTTAAATATAGAGACCCGTTCTGAACGGACCCGAGGACAACTAGACCCATTCCATATAGACCCGGTCGAATCCAGGCCGATCCGAGTGATGGAGCTGATAAAGCCAAGAGGTGGGAGAGAGGTGCTGCTATAGCAGGCGGGGGAGGGGCCATACTTTGAGCAATTGACATGGGGAGGGAGAGATGAGACAGAAACCATCCAAGCCGACTCGCCCTATAGTATACTAATAGCTGCCATAGCCAGGTTATTTATCATCAAATATGATTATGTAGTACCTGTTTAGGACTGCATCAAACCGGGAGAAGCTAGCTAGGCTAAAAGAGGCTGCAGTGCATGCACTTTCTCATCCTACAGTTACAAATAACTCCATTCAGAATATTAAGTAGCAAGTTGGCTCTTGGTTGTTGTAACCTATCCTTCTTCTTTAACTTTTAATTCTGTCAAATCTAATCTTATTGGTCGCGTACACATACACTCAGTTGCCAGTTTATTAGGTACTCATCTAGTACTGGATTGGACCCCCCTTTGCCTCCAGAACAGCTGGAGTTCTTCGGGGGGATGTACATGTTGCTCAGTTGGTATCAAGGGTTTTCCACTCCTCAATTATCCAGTGTTGGTGATCGTGTGCCCACTGGAGCCTCTTCTTCTTGTTTTTAGCTGATAGGAGTGGAACCCAGTTTAGTCGTCTGCTGCAATAGTCCGTCCGTGACAAGGACCAACGAGTTGTTCACTCCGAGATGCCTTTCTGCACACCACTGTTGTATTGCGCCGTTATTTGCCTGATTGTGGACCGCCTGTTAGCTTGCACGATTGTTGCCTCTCAACCTCTCATCAACCAGCTGTTATCGCCCACAGGATTGCCGCTGACTGTATGTTTTTTGTTTGTCGTACCCTTCTCGGTAAACCCTAGACACTGTCGTACGCGAAAAGCCCAGGAGGCCAGACGTTTCTGAGATGCTTCAAAAGGCGTGCCTGGCACCGACACTTGTTTTACCCATTCTAAAGTTCAACCGAACAGTAACTGAATGCCTCGATTGTCTGTGCCTGCATTATATAGCAAGCCATGGCCACGTGACTCACTCTCTGTAGCGGCAAACCATTTTCGTGAACGAGGTGGTTTACCTAATAAACTGGCCACTGTGTATTTTGCAGATGTTATTGCAGGACAGCGAAATGCTTAAGTTTTTAGCTCCAACAGTGCAGTTTACCTAACAACACAAAATGGTACACACAAATCCCCCAAATTTTAATTAAGAAATATCAGAATGAGCAATGTCAGAGTCCAGTGTATATGTATATAAATCATATGTGTAATGGTGTGTATGGACAGTATATTAATAGGAAAGGTGTGTACAGCAGTAGTTATATAGGATGAACCTTGAGTAGAATACAGTATATACATATGAAGTGGGTAAAACGGTATGTAAATATTATTAAAGTGACCAGTGTTCAAATGTCCTGGCACTGAATGCGCAATGACATTATTGGGTTTAGTTAATAATTAACATGACTAAAGATGTCTTGACCTGTGATCTTGCTTCTGCCCAGCTGTGATCATGACTGTCATTCTCACACACACGACTCAAGCACGGACTCGATACTGGTATTTATTAAAACAAATATTTTCCGGAGCTGTTATTCCCAGGCGGTCTCCCGCCCCAGTACTAACCAGACCCGAGGTGGTTTGGCCACAAGCATATTTTTTTTTAACCAAATTTCTCCCTGAATTAGTTCCCTTGGCTCATCTATGCAACTCCTCAATGGACTTGGGGAAAGGCGAAGGTCAAGTCATGCGTCCTCCGGCTGCCTACTTATCACACTGCTCGCTTAACCCTGTTGTCAGACACACGTGTCAAGAGGAAACACCGTTCAACTGGAGTTGCTAGAGCGCGATTAGCCAAGGAAAGCCCCACCGGCCAAAACCTCCGCTACCCCGGAAAACGATGGGCCAATTGTGCGCCCTCTTATGTGGCTCCCAGTCACAGCCGGTTGTGACACGCCTCAGAACTCCGGTGCAGTGCTTTTGACCGCTGCACCATCCAGGACTCAAGATATTTAATTAGGCTAATCTGAGATTGTTCAATGAAAGTCTGCTGGTTCCCCAATAGGCCTAGCCTATATAGTTAGTCACAGAATGGATCACTGTTCTTCTGTTTTAGATTAGTCACAGAAGTAATTACAGGGTACAGTGAAATTCTTATTCTCCGAGCACTAACTGTGCAGGTCAAAAAGAGAGGAGAATGAAACAATAATAACAATACAAATATGATTATACATATTTACAACTGTAGTAATGATAAATGTCCATTGGGGGGTGGGGGAAGGGTAAATGTCCGTTGTGGGGGGGCCGACAGTAGGATGTCGATGGTGCTCCTGTGGAACACTGAGGGTCCTCTGGGACAGGCTGGATTTCTTCAGCTTCCTGAGGTAGAAGAGTCGCTGTCGTACCTTTTTCACCACGGTGTCCGTGTAGTTTGACCATTTCAGTTCCTCTAAGATGTGTACGCAGAGGAAATTGAAGTTTTTGACCGTCTCCATTGATGAGGACAGCCTGGTTCCTCCTGAAGTCCACAATCGGCTCCTTTGTTTTGCTGACGTTGAGGGAGAGGTTGTTTACCTGGCACCATGCCGTCCGAATGCCTGCCTGCCTCTCTGTAGGCCGTCTCGTCGTTGTTGGTAATCAGGCCTACTACCTTTGTGTAGTCAGCCAACTTGGAGTTGGAACTGTGTGAAGCCATGCAGTTAGGAAGAGGTTCGACTGAAGTGCTCTGGTCTACCTGATGTAGGCCTATTTGTCAATATTTTTTTGCTGAAGTTTGTGTTGTATGAGTTAAACCTATTTTCGTAAGAGTTAATTGCAGGTTGGCTATGAATAATTGATCTGAAGAATGCTGTGATGATCTTGAGACTGCTACAAGTGTGAGAGGTTGTGCGCTCTTGTCATCCCAGTTTACTACAGCTGCACCTTTCTTTGATTACTGACAACCTGTTTGTCTTCATGCTTGAAAATGGATGTAATTCCTTAGTGGTGCTCTTGACTCCCCGTAAGGCATGCGCGTGTATTTGTGGAATTCGTGATTGAGGCTGCCTAGTTTTCACTGTTGTTAAAGTGCATCTGAAGGCAATAAACATATTCTCTGATAGAAAACAGCCTATGTGGCATCGATATTAGTCAGACACATTCATTCTAGTGTCAACATTGACTACAAAGTGGAAATAGGATCATTTTGTTCATGAAGTCAGTTTTGTCCAAAAGGAGTTTTGTAAGTGCGTTTGTCATGACTTGAGGGTTGGGTTTTGATTTCGACAATGCTCACTTGCCCTCTGACATGGGATACACAGCTGCTGTGAATGCGGTCTATCCAATCCTACCGCAGACAGTGAGACAGACCTCCCCGTCAGTGCAAAGGATGTGACTTCTGTGCAAAGGTTGCACTTTTTTTCATTTTTTTTTTTACTTGAGAAATACTGCACCAAACACCTTAACTAGATGTAAAACCTCAGCAAAAATATAAATTAATTACCTATTTCTTGAGTTCTTAGAATCATTGACTATTTTGAAGAAGTAATACTGGCTTTGTTCCTATGGTGTTTCATTGGGGACAAACATCAGTAACTGCCACATCGAACCACACCCCCAAGACTGAAAACTATTTTTTTCTTAATGAGCAGCAGAGATACGCATGCCAGAATCCCTGCATCCAGTCAGTCTCTAACACACCGTCCATGGAATTCAGGGCAGAAGGGGAGGGTAGAGGGTTGTCCTTTGAGAAAAGTAATGTCGTTCAGTACATACTGTCAACAAGGGAAGTCGTGGTCAGAAAAGCAAGGAAAGGTTAATCTCCAGGAAACTCTGTTTCCCTCTGAAAACATATGGGCTTGCCTTGTCATCCTTCAGCCCCTGCAAGATCCTATTTATATGATATCGATGCTCTCCTTTTTATGCTGCCTGGCTTTGTTGTTTTGTTATTGCCTCTACTCTCGAGTCTCTGTTACTGATGTCTATCTGTTCATCCTCTCTCTCTCTCGCACTCTCCCTCCTCAGTCACCAGATAAGCACAGAGCGTTGGAGGAGACTAAGAACTACACCACCCAGTCTCTGGCCAGCGTAGCCTACCTGATCAACACCTTGGCCAACAATGTCCTGCAGATGCTTGACATTCAAGCCTCTCAGCTCCGCCGCATGGAGTCCTCCATCAACCACATCTCACAGGTACGGCTGCCGGGATGTGGAGCACTCTGTCTACACACACATTGGATGCACGCGTTGCGAAATACACTCACTCACTCACACACACAAACACGCATCCATATAGCCTAAAAATTACTTTATAGGCCTAGTTCAAAAAGCTGTTTTGTTCAAGTCTATTTCTTGTATTTCTGCCCCTTGTGCGGCCCCAGACAGTGGACATCCACAAAGAGAAAGTGGCCAGGCGGGAGATTGGCATCCTGACCACCAATAAGAACACCTCTCGCACACATAAGATCATTGCTCCGGCCAATCCAGAGAGGCCGGTGCGCTACATCCGCAAGCCAATTGACTACAGCCTGCTGGATGACATGGGCCACGGAGTCAAGGTAGGGAGCAGTGGGGCATTGACGTTTACCGACTGGATTCCTGATGATAGTAGTACATTTACATTTTTGTACTGGAGTGAGTTTTCATCAAACTTTTGTAGCATTAAGATCATGGACAAACACTGATCTTAGTGCGACAACCGTTTTGGGGAACTCCCCCCTGTTTGGTACAAAGACAGTAGTAGGCCCTTGGGAAAAGCACGAGGGCGTGGTGGTAACGGTGTGAGTCACTGACTAGGACAGTGTGTGACTTGTTCGCTGCTTCCCTAACAACATCTGTGGACTGTAGGCCTATAACATTGCTAAATGTGTTTCTGTGCATTTTCTCACTATTAGTCACTAATCCTCCTTTCTCTTTCTCTCTCTTTGCATCACTTATTTGCCTTTTTAAAATGAACCTAGTGGTTGCTAAGGTTTAAGGTAAGGATTTCTAACGAAATGTAAACCCTAAAAACAACGTTGTTATGCGTGTAAGACCAGAGTGCGTTTTGTCTGATCCCAGGTTAAGTTGTGTTGCTCTGTTGACTAGTACTTCCCTGTTGTTGTTTTTGTATCCTCTCTCACCGTGTCCTACAGGCCAGTGCTCAGAACATGAAGGCCGGAGCCGCAGGTCTCCCTCGCACCAACCCACCCACTCAGAAGCCGCCCAGCCCACCCATGTCAGGGAAGGGAACCATTGGGTATGTAAACGTGGCAGGTGCCACAACTCCTGTCCATGCTGCTCATGTCCTTGAGAAAAACATGTTTTCAGTCTCAGCCAACCACGATCAGACATCTAAAACATGTTCGTCAATGGACAAGATCTGATCATGCAGGCACCAGGTGTCCCTTTGTGCTACAGATTGCTTTAGTGTCCCTCTGCTCCTCCTAAGCCCCGTATGGTGGGCCAGGGACCAGGCTACCCCCTCAACACCCAGCAGCGACCTTCAGTGACATTTAAGGGTCCGTAGCAGACCTCTTTGTGAAAAGGTCAAAGCTAGCCTGTGGCACATGATATGCTGTTTGATGATATAATGAATGTGCATACCTAATTTCTTCAGGTGTGTGGTCGTTCCAGTGAATGGATATCTTCAAATCTGTTTATTGACGTTATGGGCTACTGTTATTGTTGCTCTGTCCTGTTATGTGTCCCTGTCCAGTTTGTATCCCCCTCTACAGACCTGTCCATAACAGTAATGTATGTAATGGTTTATAACGTTGTTTTTATGTCTCTTCTAATGTTTAAGCGCTGTGTGTGTGTGACCTTCAAACATGTCCCCCCTGAAACGAGACGCATGTCGGTCGTCCATGACACACTGCCCTAGTCCAGTCTCTGGTGTAGAGGAGGCATCTCTGTCTGTGGTGTTTTGGTTGCTTTTGTCCCCCCCAACCCCATATGTGTGATGTCATGTGACTCCTCCCCCCTCAACTCTAATTCGGGCTGTTCATGCTCTCCATGGCAACAGCGCTCAAAGTTCCATCCCTTACACAATCACAGGGGGAGAGTATACTTGGCTGCTCATCCATACTTTTGAGGCTTTTTATTCCACTGAAGCACATCAATAGACATCACTGTCCTCGGGTGATGTTGGGCTGTGTAAGAACTGAAGCAGCAGCAGCTGTGGATACGACTGATGCATTTAATGCCTTTTCCCACCTACACCCCATTTTGAGTTTGCACTGGTTCTCTTTATTTATTTTGGTTCCCATGTTTGTCCTCCTTTTCTTGTCCTCCTCCACCCCTCACTTGTGGATGTTAAACTCCTCTCATACCCCTCCCCTCGCAGGCGCCACTCCCCCTATAGGACACTCGAGCCGGTGCGTCCTCCCGTTGTCCCTAACGACTACGTCTCGAGCCCGACGCGCCATGGCAACATGGCGCCCCCACAGCAGAGCCCTGCACGCACTACGTCTGTTAATCAGAGGAACCGCACGTACAGGTACCCCGCCCCGTATGCTCCCACACCGCTAGCTAAAAACACGTCTAGAACACACTTCGAGCGGCCCTGGACTCACTGAACAGAACCGCTTAGATTCAACTGCCCTGTAGTAAAGATCTGCTGCAATAGATTACAGACACTGTAGCTACATGCTACTAAACTACTTTTCCCCCCAGCCCTACCCACAGGACTTAATATAATATCACTAGAAAAACTGGTCTGAAACACTTTGAATAGGCACTACACCAAGCACACAGAACGAACGTACAGCTCAGATAGGCATGTATTCAAATATTTTTCTTGTTTCCAAGTAATGTATTTTTATCACCTGCTTAACAGCAGAGGAAATTCAGATCAGAGAAGCACGAGCAGCTCTGGGTGTCACTGAGGCTCCTACCAGGCAGTGAGAACAAGATCTTTAGGATGACAGAGTATCTGCCACCAGAATTGAAGCTTGGCCATTGGAATACAGCTGATCCCTTTTCTCCGTCAGTCCCTTCTCTATTTCCTTCTGAGCACATTATTACGTTTGAAACTGACGTTAAAACTAATAGTAGCAATGGTTGACCCTGGCTTAAATTAAACAGACAGTCCTTTCTGCTCAACCTATCTATTCGTTGGTCCTTTCTTCCATCCATCCAGTTTCTCACTCATTCCCTGTCTCCAGTCTCCTTCCTCTTTTCTTCTCGCCTTGATTTTCTTCAGATGCCTCCAGCTTTGCCGCGTCTTTGTCACGTCATGTCTCACTAGTCAACCACCGCTAAATGTCATGTTGTAATTTGTGACGTTTTATTAATTTCTTTATTGCTGTACATGTCATCTCAAAGCAGAGCTGTTCATTTAAATCTGTTCAGTGCTAGGTAGGTGTGGGGCAGGATTTTGGGCCAGGAGAGACCCTGGTTTGGTAGGTTGTGCTTGCAGGTCCTCTGATACCAATAGGGCTCTAAGGGCCGGTTTCCTGCACCACAGATTAAACCTAGCGCTGGACAAAAAAAAAATCACAGTACTTTTTATTCCAGTAGTAGGCTTAATCTGTATCTGGGGAACTGGCCCTACAAAGTATATAAGCTCTAATCTAGACAGTAAATGACTTAATGCCAGCGGGTGTTGATTGGGTTTTGTGATGGGCTGTGTGACATCATTAGCAGTGGCAGCAGTGGAGGCAGCCACCCCAGCAGCAGCAGCCGCAGCAGCAGCAGAGAGAATAGCGGCAGCGGCTCCGTGGGCTTGCCTATCGCCGTGCCAACGCCTGCCCCGCCCCCCACAGCATTCCCAGGTAAGGTCTGGCCACATGCCCTGTCCACTGTCTAAGCTCCACCTACTAGCTCTCTAAAGAGCAATAATGTCTGTCAGACTGCTTTAAACTCTCCTTCCTTCCCCCTTGATAGTCTGAGCAGCTGTCTTTATCTCCCTCTCCTGTCTTTACTTCTCCTTTCCTTTCCTCTTTTTTTCCACTGCTTTCCTCGCTTTCCCACCTGCTGATGGTGCAGGTACTGCCCCTGCCCTTCCCAACCCTGCTAAGCCACCTCCCACTACTACTCCCGTCCCACCTGATGGCCTCCCTGTACTCTCTCTAGCTCCTAACCCCTCCCCCACCCCCCCACCTGAGGGTCCACCCGTGCCCCCTCCCCCGCCCCAGCTCCCCACTTCCGTCACTAGCACCGGCCCTGCTGCTTTCAGCACTCCCGCACAAGGTGAGTGCCCCCCCACCACCACTCTCACCCCTGCATCACATCCATCTCTCCCATCATCCCAGGACCTGTATCTGTCTGTGTACCAGCGGGGATATTGTCACATGGGCTGGTCGTTCTCCACCCATGCATCATCAGAGTTTCTCCATCACCCTCCCTCTCACTGTTTGATCTGTCACTCTGTCTTTTCCTTTTTCCTCTGGGCGTCTTTCTCATTCCCTTAGGGCAACTCTCCCATCGCCCCCAGTCACCACCTGCATGCCATCATCACACCTTGTGCATGAGTTAAATTGTCCTTGTGTTCTTACAGTAAGTGATGTTGAAAAGGGTCTTTGACTTGAAATATGCCATGATGATAAGACATCTGAATACCAAAAACGGCAAAGTGCTTACATCGATCCCTTGAATGAAGTGCATCATGTGATGGGAAACAGAAGTGATAAGTTCAGTGACAGCTACACCATACCAAAATCTCTCTGGTTTCCCATGCTGTCTGTACCCCAGGTGCCCCCCAGTTCTTCAGCATGAACCGACCGGTGCAACCACAGAACCCTCCTGCGGTGGGGGGGTCTCTGCCGTACCGCCGGCCCGCGTCATTGACGGGCCAGCCCAACTCCAACATGCCCCTGGCCCTAAACCAGCCCCAGCCCAACGGAGGACCCCACTTCAACCAGGTCCCAGGTAACAGCCTGGAGCAGCAACACATCACTCCTACCAGAACGCAAATAGGATTTTGTGTTTAGAGATCTTTCTCATTTAGATTGAGTCAGCTTTAAAGAGGCATTCTTTCATATACTACTGTCTGGTTTGGATCCTGGAGCGTTTGGGCTTCTGGTCCATCCTGTAACTCATTTGTAGAAACAAAATGTATACCGGCCCAAATTATTTCTGTTACTTGGCTTTGCGTTTTGGTTAAAAAAAAAAACATTTTAAATACAAGCTGACAAAAATGTTCAGTTCTTGTGAAAGAAAACTGTCATTTTGTGAGTTCCCAGAACCTCACTTGAGTATTTTAATTCATACATAAAAACTCCCATTTGATTTCGGCAGACAGGCGAACCTATGAGTAGGCACAAAGCGCCTAGGTCTCGGCAGCTCGCTGTCTTTTTTTGTGTGAAATGATACCTGCTCTTGATTTAGCCATTTTAATGCCTAGTCTGCCTACTGATCTAACTGGCTTCTATCATATTCTAATTCCACCACATCTCTCTTTCTGCTTTCCTTCCTCTCCTTTCTTGCCTAATTACAATCTGCTCCTCTTTTTCTTCCCTCTTTATCCTCTTGCTCTCTCTGCTTCTCTTGTGGTGTGTGTGTGTATATAGCAGGTCCTCTTGTTGCCCCCCCTCCCCCCTCCATGCAGATCACTCCCCAGCTCCCTCTGATGGGCTTTGTGGCTCGGGTACAGGAGACCAGTAAGTGGCTTTTAGCTCCTCCGCCTTGTTGCCTGGTCTTCGCAGCGGCTCCGTCGTGCATGTGTTTATGTTACTCATGATGTGAGTCTATTTTTGTCTTTACTTCAAATCTGAGCTATCCATCGACTTCGATTTACCTGTCTGAAATAAACTTCCCACCTGTGCGCATTGGAAATGTGTTCTCCTTTTCCCCCAGAATTCTCAGTTTGTCTTCATACACTTTCAGCATGGATACCAAAACAACCACTCCAGCCCTCCGCCACATGCATGGGAATGCCAGTGTCAATCCACATGTAACTAACCAACCAGTGGAATGTAGACAAGGTTCTTGACTGTGTGTTATCCCCCCCCCCCCCCCCCCCAGTCTCAGATGTGCCCCCTCCCCCGCCCCCTGTAGAAGAAGCTGTGTTTGAGGAACCCACCCCACCCCCTCCACCTCCAGAGGACTATGAGGATGATGAGGAGGAGGAAGAGTCAGCTGTGGTGGAGTACAGTGATCCCTATGCAGAGGAGGACCCCCCGTGGGCCCCACGCACCTACATGGAGAAAGGTAGCGAATGTTTCTCTCTTCCACCCTGATCTAAACATGCCCTGTCCACTTCTCCTGTTCTCTTTCATTCGCCCTCCCTTGTGCTCTACCCATCTCCTGTCCTCTTCGCTCCTCTAACATCCTCCTCTCTGATTGGTGGACAGTGGTGGCGATCTACGACTACGCGGCGGACAAGGAGGACGAGCTGTCCTTCAACGAGGGCGCCATCATCTACGTCATCAAGAAGAACGACGACGGCTGGTACGAAGGAACAATGAGTGGCACCACCGGCCTCTTCCCCGGGAACTACGTCGAGTCCATCATGCACTATGTCGACTGAGGAAGAGGTTATAGGAAGGTCAAAGACTTTGTTAGGCAGAGCATGATCACGTTGAGGAAGTCAACGAGGAAGAGACAAGCGTTCATGAAGAGTATACAACTATCCTCAACCGGTCTACCAGATGAAGTACATTGTACAACGGCCACTTGTAGATATTCCCTGTGTTTTTGAATGATATGAGACTGTATGGTGGGGGGTTTTTGTATGTACTATTAGGGCTTAATTTTGTCTTTACTATTATTATAAGGAAGGCCACAAGGATTATTGTGATTTAAAAATATATATTTTTCTCATTTCCTTTTGCCCTTATTTTAAACAGTTTTATTTATTTGGACCATGTATTATATAGGGAGGGATAGTGGCAAGGGCTGCTGATTTAAGGATAGAAATAGATGTCAGATAATCCTGATGAAGTTCTCTACTCTCAACCCAAGAGAAGACGCTAGATGAGAATGCTTTTTCCAATAGTTTTTCTCCTGACACTCCCCGAGCTTTTCTAGACTCATATTTTATTTTATTTAAAACCAGAAGGAGCTCCTATTGGTTAGTGGGATTAGGAGATGGACTGTTGCGCTTGAACTTTATATAATGTAACATTTGGTAACATGACAGTCGCTGACAAGACAAGCACATACCGTATGTCTACATATTACAGTGGCGGGTAAGACTGGGGGAAAACTGAAACTGATTTGTTTTCAGCTCACCTGAACACCCATTTTGAAACTTTTTAGTTTGGATTCAGTAGTTAATGAATTGGTTCTGGCCCAAGGCTAGCTAGGGCAGCTTAGAGCATGCTCAGTCACTACTTCACTTGCCTCACTACACAGGCCAGGTCTAGTATCAGGATAGATGGGTAGAGCAGTGTTTTTCAACCTTTTGGTCAGTTTTAGTTTTAATTGAAGACGTTGGCTTCCATGGCACAAAACAAGTTTGAGAAACACAGCCATCTGGCCCAAAGTAGAAAGAGAACTCATATTGCAAAATTAGTGAGTCTAAAGTCTCTGCCTTACCTTGTAATCAAGAAAGAGAATAGATTGACTTGGTAGAGGGACTGTCTGGGAGCCTCTTTTAGGTACATAAATACTCTGGCCACTCATTTGCATCAATGATTTCAATATTTGATGCTTATTTGTTCTTATTGTAGTGGGTCTTCACCAAAGCGTAGCATACGGCATGCTTTTGAAAAAAAAAAAATGATTCATTAGTCTCCTTTTCTGCTATAATATTTTAGATATGGTGTGGTTATTGGTTTGGTTTTAAATATTCACCCATATTACCATCATTGACAGGTGGGGTTTCATGATGCATTTATAGGAGGTGATAAAGGAAGCTTGTGCCATATTGAAGTGTGTGCGTGTATAGGTGTCACTTCCATTTGCAATAAAAAAAGCCAGTGGGATGGGTTTGAAAATGATCTTTGAGTTGTTTGGGATTGAAAGCACATTTGTAGTAAGTGAATTGTTACTGAAATAAAAATAAGCTGTATTACTGCCTCAGATGAGGACTAATATTAAAGCCAGCCGTTGTAGAAATTATCCAACAACCGGCACCAAAACCTTTCAAGGACTCCATCATGCTGAAACTGATGCATTGAGTGTTTATATAGTCTAGAGGTACAAGTATTATTTCCAATGTGCTTGGCTGTGTCTGAGGGCTCTGTGCTTGTCTGTCAGTCAAATCCTTTATTTTGTATTAAGTGGGTCTGTTCTTGAGTCTTGCATGCCATTTTTCTTAATACTGTAGTGGTGTCTGAAACCCAGTTGGCCCTTCACAAAGCAGCCCCAGAACTGGACCCTAGGAGCATGGTCAGCAGAGCACAACTTTATTGAATATTCAGATATGTTATGCAGAATAAACATGCCTCTGACATGTAGCATAAGGATTCATGTCAGCTCTATTCAGGACATTTCTATCTGCAATGTTCCACAACGCTGTGCAACGCAAAATGCAACCCCAGGTACTACTAAACCAGCCTCATCCAAAGACTAACGTGTAAGCTAAAACCATGTCAACTTTTATCCTGTCTGAAGATCAATAAAGTTATGGGTTTGGGATTCGACTACTCCAGGAGGAGCCATTCATTTAATGTGTAAATGGAGAATATAAGTGTAAGAACAAGTGTTCTATTCCCTCAGCCCAAGATCTCTCTGGATGTCAAGTTAAGTAAAACAGTCCATAATGCCATTGTGTTGCACAGTAAAAAAGTTTAACTTTAGAAATATCATATTTGTAAAACAATGAGAACAAAAACAATAAAACGATTAAGATTTATTGTGGTAATCTTCCTTTTTACAGACTATATACACAAGTTAGTTACCACATGGTCCGTTTTCAGACGGACCTGTGGTGTGAGATTCCTCTTGTTTCATCGCACTGTAATGGTGACAGCTGATACAAAAATCATTCATTTTCTATGCTAAAGTAAGCATATTCTCATTGAGTTTATATTTCATCAATCTAGTTATATACCTTAACAGTGTAAGTGTCTGTTTAAACACTTTGTTTCTTTAACATTAATAAACCCCAGAGTAAAGATAGAAAACAATTCCCACAAAATATAGAAAAGCTGAACACATCTTATTCTTTGAAGAGTTGACCCCAAATGAAATGGTACTTACTTTACACAAAGTGGAAAATTCATTAGTTTTACACCTTATACAACAGTATTGACTTGGAATCATCTTGACAACTCTTCCTCAAAACTACTAGCAGTACAGAAGAGTAAAGGATCTATGAGGGGTGATACGGGAGAGAGCGAGAAGGGTTAAAAATCTCCCTGTAGACAGTGAAACTATACATGGGTTTCTGAAGTAGCCAGTCCTCTCCCTTCTAAGGCTCACAGATGACTGTCTCGACCACAAACTTGTTCTCAAAGTGACGGATCGTCCTGCAGTTCAGGGCTTCACGTTTCTCCCTGCCTGCAAGGTACAGATGAAGGAGGAATATCAAAAATGGGCATGTAGGCCTTTACAAACATCTGCTATAGCACCTGTTCATTGGCCAGAGTATAATGCTGTGTGTTCTCAGGTCCACCAAGGAATTTCACAAAATGGTTAATACATGACTATTCATCTTAAAGTGTGCACAGCACTAACCCAGTATGGTGTGTGTGCGAGCAGCACTAACCCAGTATGGTGTGTGTGCGAGCAGCACTAACCCAGTATGGTGTGTGTGCGAGCAGCACTAACCCAGTATGGTGTGTGTGCGAGCAGCACTAACCCAGTATGGTGTGTGTGCGAGCAGCACTAACCCAGTATGGTGTGTGTGCGAGCAGCACTAACCCAGTATGGTGTGTGTGCGAGCAGCACTAACCCAGTATGGTGTGTGTGCGAGCAGCACTAACCCAGTATGGTGTGTGTGCGAGCAGCACTAACCCAGTATGGTGTGTGTGCGAGCAGCACTAACCCAGTATGGTGTGTGTGCGAGCAGCACTAACCCAGTATGGTGTGTGTGCGAGCAGCACTAACCCAGTATGGTGTGTGTGCGAGCAGCACTAACCCAGTATGGTGTGTGTGTGAGCAGCACTAACCCAGTATGGTCTCTCTGCGTTCCAGCTTGTAGGTGTCTCTGCCCTTGCAGAGGCTGTAGATGAAGTATCCCAGCTGGTCAACGTTCTCCAGACGCTCAGTCACCATCATCTGCTCATGGACCAGGTAGGACTGGGGAAGGTAGGTACCAGCCTAGTGGGGGGGGGGGGGGTGCAAATCACACACTTAATTAACATTATTTCCTACAACATGTGATTGGTTTTATTATTGAAATACATATAAAACAGCTTCAGTCATCTGTGTGTGTGTGTGTTACAGGTACCTTGATGTTGATGAGCAGCTCCAGCAAGTCCTTGGGAGGCATGACGATGGAGGTGTTGAGGGGGATGACGTAGCACTTGTTCAGGCTCAGGTCCAGGTAGGCTGTCAGCCTCTGAGGAGGAAGAAAGGAATTAGATCACTACAAAAACACCCAGAGGTACTTTACATTCAGACCTGTGTGACATCAGTCTATCTAAACGACAAATCAGTTTGACAAATCAGGTTTCCATCCAATTATTTATTTAACTAGGATAGTCAGTTAAGAACAAATTCTTATTTTCAATGACGGCCTAAGAACAGTGGGTTAACCGCCTTGTTCAGGGGCAGAATGACAGATTTTTACCTCGTCAGTTCAGGGATTTGATCCAGCAACCTTTCGGTTACTGGCCCAACGCTCTAACCACTAGGCTACCTGCCACCCCCAAAAAATTTACAGATTGTCTTGTGAATATTCCAAAATCCACGTGCACATTTTCCCATCAGAGACGCATTTCATCAAATTGACTTATTGCGGATAAAAGGCCATGCTTGATGACTTCGTGCACATAAAAATAAATGTTGCAGTTCAATTCCAATGTACCAAATAAAAACATAAGTTAAATGGGCTTCCATCGGATTTTCAACTCTGATGGTTCTCACATCAAAAAAAGACCGTTAAATAGCGAGTGTGCCCACTCCGGTATTGCCACATGCGCTCTAGCTAACAGATACATAATGGGAGTATAGCCTACATGATAAGATTATGGCCAAAAGAGAAAGATTATTTTGATTTGTCAAACGACAGCCAAGCATTCATCATGTCACCAGAATAAGACCCTGGATATTTATTGGATAGGAGCACCATGCTCATTACCGTGCAAGTTCACCACTCTGAAGTTCAAAACTTATTTTATCTGTAGCCTAATAAACTGCATGCTTCCCCAAAAAGTCACAGTGGGAGGTGCAGGTCATCGCATGACTCCAAGTTTGCTTCGATATGGCGGTTATCAATATTTCCACCGACATTTCTTGCATAATTCTCACATAACACAAAAATAACGCACCATGTCTAGCGTATTCAGTGTTGTCGGCATTTGGAAAGTTTACCGACAAATGTTCTGTTTAGGCCTGTCGTGACTTTTTATCCAACATGCAATTTACTCGCATAAAAAGGTTGGATGGAAACCTGGTGTGTGTGTGTGTGTGTATATGTGTGTAGCAGTGTTCTCCTCTCACGCTTTTGAAGTCATGGACAATGTCGGCCGGGTCGCTGTCTGAGAACTCTGGCACGGGAACGTTGATTAGCTCCACCTCCTCTAGCACACGGATGCTCTCCTGGATGTGTCTCAGAGCAGAGGGCAGGGCCGCCTCGTCCTCGTCCGGAACCATGTAGTCCCGCTCACGGTAGTCCACCCCGCAGAAATACACCGGGTCCTCCTGAGGAAGACAGGATGAGACAACGACAGTGAGGACTTCTCTCACCCTGACTCTCTCTACCTTACCAACACTGTAGATAGCTAGCACACTGGGTTGTTTCCCAGAAATATCTCCCCGATTAGGGGTTCATTCAAAGTGCTTCTTAGTCCAAGACTAGGATTAATCTGTGTCTGGGAAACCAGCCCACAGCGTGTGCAAATGTGTCCTCTAACCAAGGAAAGGAAGCTTTAACTATACTGAACAAAAATATAAAACACAACATGTAAAGTAATGGTGCCATGTTTAACAAGCTGAAATAAACGATCCCAGAAATGTTCTACACACATAAAGCTTATTTCTCTCAAATTGTGCACAAATTTGTTTACATCCCTGTTAGCGTTTCTCCTTTGCCAAAATATTCCATCCACCTGACAGGTGTGGCATATACAGAAGCTGATTAAACAGCATTATCATTACAGTGTTGGGGACAATAAAAGGCCACTCTAAAATGTACAGTTTTGTCACACAACGCCACCGATGTCTCAAGTTGAGTGAGTGTGCAATTGGCATGTTGACTGCAAGAATGTCCACCACAGCTATTGCCAAAGAATGTAATGTTAATTTCTCTACCACAAGCCACCTCCAATGTCATTTTAGAGACTTTGGCAGTACGTCTAACTGGCATGACAACCGCAGACCACATCAGCCCAGGACCTCCACATTTGGCTTCTTCATCCGCGGGATCATCTGAGACCAGCCACCCAGACAGTTGATGAAACCGAGGAGTATCTCTGTCTGTAATAACAAATTTTGATTGACTGGCCCACCCATGGCTGCGCCCCTGGAATCCACAGATTAGGGCCTAATGAATTTATTTCAATTGACCAATTCCTTATATGAACTGTAACTCAGTAAAATTGTTGAAATTCTTGCGTTTACATTTTTGTTCAGTATATAGTTGAACCTATGGCATTATAGGGGTCTAACCAACAGTCCATCTCACCTGCAGTATGTAGGACTTGTAGAGGTAGGCCCCTCCCACCACCACACCAGACAGCATGAGAGCCAGGCCCAGGCACATGCACCAGCACCACACCTTGGACTGCCGACGCACCCGCATGCCATCCTCCAGGTCCTGAGAGAGAAGACAAACAGAGCCAAAACGTTACATGCACATTTAAAATACATTACACCAGGCAACAGATACAGTGCATAGGCCTATATTAACAATTGCAGCGGTACATACATACATAACAAAAAAAACTGAAGACCCCCCCCATTGTGGTCCTCTATAACATACAGAGTAAGGCCTAAATACAGCTGGCCTCCAGCATGTCTGCCTGTTTGTTTCATTACATAATATTGGTTCATCAACCTCTCAATTAACAGTATATCAGCCCAGATGAATCATGGCTAACATTAAGGAAACGGACCTCTATAAATCCTCTTTATTGTTCAAATAAAATCACTTCAACACATAGCCAAACAGTGTGATTCAAATAGAGTGCTGCTTAGTCACAATACAGCTGTGGTGTGTTCGGTTGACATCAGTTGGAGTATGGTAGTAGTGATAGAGATGCTTATGTAACGTACAATTCAAACACAGCCATTCCTCCCTCCCTTTCCCCCCCCCCTCTTCTGTGACCTTTCAATCATGCCTTCGCCTACCTCAAGACATTATTTCTAACCATTATTCATTTACTGCCTTATCTTTTTTTTTTTTTTTTCATCATCATCATCATCTGTTGTTTTTCTCCCTCACTTTAATATTATGGAGTCTAGAGACACATGTTGTAATTTGGTGGCAGGCCCTTTTCCTGAACTCGCTGATGTTTGTTTATGCAGAGGTGGGGTTTGTACTGAAACAAAAGAGTGGATGTCAACAGCTCTCTGGAGATCAGTTTTTTTCTTTGTTTTCCTCATCTGATCTGAGAGATCCTCATGCTCGTACTTTAGTGGAAGAACATTGTCCCCCCCCCCCCCCCATTAGTCCACGGTCGATAGTCCCAACGAGAGACGTGCTTGAGGTAAACCAAGGTGCATGTTTTCATGAAATAAAAATTTGCAACAGATACAGGGGCTATTGAATGATGGCCAAGCTTGTCTCACTAATCATTTCAGGTTAGCTTATTAACATGGCTAAAGGTCAGGAATAAGGAGGTGGCTCATGGCTGGTCTCTGTAGACAATGCCGTCTGGTCATGTCACAGACCTTCACTAGCCTCTGATGCCTTATCAGGACATTAGCATTTAAATCACCTGTCTGACTGTCCAAACTGCTCTCCTACTTGTGAAACAGACATGATTTCCAGGTCTTTCTATGCAGTGGCATTTTCTCCCCAGGTCTGTCCCTAGCTGCTGCATTCCTTAACTCACTCAGATTCTCTATAGTGAATGAATTCTCTATAGACTTGTAATCTCACATGCACTCTATTTCCAATGGAACTATGTATCCACCCAGATACAGTACATTTGGAAAGTATTCAGACCAGTTCCTATTTTGTTAGGTTACAGCCTTATTCTAAAATGGATTAAATAGTTGTTTTCCCCCTCAATCTACACACAATATCCCATAATGACAAAGCAGTGATTACAGCCTTGAGTCTTCTTGGGTATGGCGCTACAAGCTTGGCACATGTATTTGGGAAATTCTCTGATTCTTCTCTGCAGATCCTCTCAAGCGCTGTCAGGTTGGATGGGGAACGTTGCTGCACAGCTATTTTTAGGTCTCTCTAGAGATGTTCAATCTGGTTCAAGTCCAGGCTCTGGCTGGGCCACTCAAGGACATTCAGAGGCTTGTCCTGAAGCTACTTCTGCATTGTCTTGGCTGTGTGCTTAGGGTTGTTGTCCTGTTGGAAGTTTAACCTGCTCCAGAGTGCTCAGGATCTCAGACCGGGGAGAAGGTTTTCATCAAGGATCTCCAGTCTGTGCTGCTGAAAAACATCCCCACAGCATGGTGCTGCCACTACCACCATGCTTCACCGTAGGGATGGTATGGGCCAGGTCATGAGCGGTGCCTGGATTCCTCCAGATGTGACGCTTGGCATTCAGGCCAAAGAGTTCAATCTTGGTTTCATCAGACCAGAGAATCTTGTTTCTCTGGGTCGGAGTCCTTTAGGTGCCTTTTGGCAAACTCCAAGCGGGCTGTCATGTGCTTTTACTGAGGAGTGGCTTCAGTCTGGCCACTCACCCATAAAGGCCTGATTGGTGGAGTGCTGTAGAGATGGTTGTCCTTCTGGAAGGCTCTCCAATTTCCAGAGGAACTCTGGAGCTCTGTCAGACTGACCATTGGGTTCTTGGTCACCAAGGGGGGGGGGGGGGGGGGGGGGGTACTGTGGGGACCTTCAATGCTGCAAACATTTTTTGGTACCCATCCCCAGATCTGTGCCTCGACACAATCCTGTCTCGGAGCTCTAGAGACAATTCCTTCGACCTCATGGCTTGCTTTTTGCTCCAACATGCACTGGCAACTGTGGGACCTTATACAGACAGGTATGTGCCTTTCCAAATCATGTCCAATCAATTGAATTTAACACAAGTGGACTCCAATCAAGTTGTAGAAACATCTCAAGGATGATCAATGGAAGCAGGATGCACCCGAGCTCAATTTCATGTCTCATAGCAAAGGGTCTGAATACTTATGTAAATAACATATTTCTGTTTTTTTACCCCCCTTTTCGCGATATCCAATTGTGATTTTGTCTCATCTCAACTCCCCAACGGCCTCGGAAATGTTGAGGCATGTGTCCCCGAAACATGACCCACCAAACCGCACTTCTTAACACCTGCCCTCTTAACCCATAAGGCAGCTGTACCAAAGTGTTGGCTTTAACACCGCTCACCTGACAACCGAGGTCAGCCTGCAGGCGCCCGGGCCGCCACAAGGAGTCGCTAGAGCACGATGAGCCAAGTAAAGCCCCCCTGGCCAAACCCTCCCCTAACCCAGACGATGCTGGGCCAATTGTGCGCCGTCCTATGGAACTCCCGGTCACGGCTGGTTATGACACAGGCTGGGATCGAACCCGGGTCTGTAGTGACGCCTTAAACACTTCTATACAGTGCCTTAGTACGCTGCACCACTCATGAGGCCTCATTTTTTATGAACTTGCTAAAATTTCTAAAAACCTTTTTCCACTTTGTCATTATGGGGTATTGTGTGTAGATTGAGGAGTTAAATTTTTTTTTATTGATTTTTGAATAAGGCTGTAATGTATCAAAATGTGGAAAAGGTGAAGGGGTCTGAATACCTTTCTAATGCACTAACTTTATGTGCACTTAAACTGAATTGTTATTTAGTGTGTAACTGCGCGCTTATTGGTAGGCCGGGCCCTATAACATGTTATTACTACCCTGCGCCAACCGTAGATTTATAGACATGAATCCGGGCTCTTGGGATGAGTTTTGACTCACAGGCTTCTTATTACGGATACAGCATCTACTAACTGACAGTTGATAGGGTAACAAAAACAAAATGTCTGTACACAGCATGCATTTTGTTATCAAAAGTTCCCTCATTGCTTTATCAGGAGGAAAGACCTCACACCGACCTTCGACACTAATACACTTAATTTGATCAATACTTTGTGTATGGCGTCTATATAAACGCATTTACTTTTTACTCTTCAGAACCAAAAACACACACCAACACAAACAGGAAAAAAATATTCGAATAAATAGGAATGACGACCTGAGTGATCTTCACGCATTTCAGTTACAGGCCTCTACTAAATCAACACCGAAACAGAAAGCTAGCACGGTTCTGCCCAGGCCAGCAACTGCGAACACCACTAAGCCTACCGAAAATAATTTGCTTAACAGACATTTTCCGACGTCGCTCGGGTCACGGGTTGAATTATCAAGAGTCTATACATGTTTCTAATCGACGTTACTTTGTTTCAGTTATGTTTCTACATTGTTTAAACTGTTACAAAGTTGCGTCATCCACGTTAGTTGCATCGAACAGCCTTCGCAACAAATATTAACTACATTGGTTTAGCTCAGATCAACTCACCCTCTCCTCCGGAATAAGCGCTTCGGCATTGCATGCCTTCTTCAAATCCCTTTGTCCAAAGGACGAATTAAATGTTACTTTCACCATTTTTTAAATCTAAATGTTAGACCAAGCGACAATCGCCTTCTGCAGGAACGTCTTCGTGTGGCGTCTGATTACAATGACGTTGCTAAATACAAAACATCCCGAACGGGTCACATGAGTGATTGCAGCCGTATAGGCTGCATTCAAGAACCTACGCGGTTTTAGAAACGTTCCTGGACGTTTTTCTTCTCCCCGCTGGGGGGCAGTATAATCTCAAAAATATATTTAGTGGCAGAGAGGCATTTATCATATGGAATAAAAATGTTTAATTAAATGTTGCACATGAGAGAAACTCAAGAGATCATAATCATTAATAATGTTAGTCAAGTGCGAGGCGATCGAGCGCGCGCCTCTGCTCGCCAGCTTGTGGTCTTAAAACCCTGCTTCGTTTATCCATTCCTATGGGAAAAATGTATGACGAAATATTACAGTTTTGGAATAAACGTCAAAAATAAGGTCTGCGGTTAACACAGGAGAGTTTATACGTTTTTTCTATGATATAATAGCATTCAGTTAACATTACTTTAGCGAATTATGAAGCCTTTGTGGTTTTTTTTTGTTTTACATAAATTCGTCATAACTCACAAAGTGACGTTAGCTGATTAAGATTATTTCATAGAATAAAACGTATAAAATGGCCTAACCCCGTGTTTACCACACTTTTTTCGGCGTTTATCCAAACACGTCATTAATTTTCTCCATAGGCTTTGTCGAACGAACCATGGCGGATTATAGTGCCTACAAAAAGACGCCATTACTATTTCTGTCTATGCAGGTGTCTCATCGCAGGTGCCTGTCCAGTGCAGACCTTCAACACTGGGTTTTCACTTGACTTCGTATTCTTTTCCTGTTCTCCTCAAGTAGGCTTGCCTAAACTATTTGATTTAGTATTTTTTTGCTTTCTAAAACATGAACCATGTCTTTTTCAGACGTGTCAAAACTTTGGATTGTTGTCTGCTTAAGAGAAGCCAGCTGGTTGAAAACGATGCGTGAGGTATCAAATTATGCCTGTTGAATAGGCACACTTGGAGAGGAGGGTAGACCTATGTTTTTCCGTCACCGTTGGTTACTATGAGTTACGGGGTAAAGATGTCGGTGATGGGAAACATAACGAAAGAAATAGGACAATTGATATCGATTCGCCGTCTTACCAGGATAAACTACAACTGTACAAGCTGAGGGTAGTCGTTATTTATAAGCTAAACGCATTATCATATATGGAGTATGGCAGGTGTTCACATATGACAGCAAATTATAGTGACTAGTTAGTTGATCATTCTATTGT
Organism: Salvelinus fontinalis; assembly: GCF_029448725.1. Taxonomy (NCBI): domain Eukaryota; kingdom Metazoa; phylum Chordata; class Actinopteri; order Salmoniformes; family Salmonidae; genus Salvelinus; species Salvelinus fontinalis. The sequence continues at coordinate 14,296,184 of NC_074705.1, forward strand.
GAAATAAAACGGGGGGCTAATCGGGAACTTCTGATTGTCAAGAGTCCCCATCCCTCTTCAACACTATGGACGTCGTCGACTACAGAAGCGAGTTCAGGATGTCAGCCAGAGAAGTCAAAGCCTTCCTAGACGCGGACAGATTCACGGGTGTCGGGGACGGGATTCAGGATGATGTTGAATATAGATTTGTGGATGTCCTGCTGTTCGGTGGGGCGCCTTGGGGGTTCACTCTGAGAGGAGGTCTGGAGCACCGAGAACCACTGCTCATAACCAAGGTATCTATCTACCTATCTACCTATCTACCTATCTACCTATCTACCTATCTACCTATCTATCTATCTATCTATCTATCTATCTATCTATCTATCTATCTATCTATCTATCTATCTATCTATGATTAGGATGAAGAAAGATAAATACAGAGAACCCTTATTGACTTAACTTTAGCCACACTAGTTAACAACAGATGTGCAAATTAACAACAATAACATGTACCATAGATCAATCATGCAAATAAAAACAATTTAAATGTAATTATTTCTCCACTGTCATGGATGGGTTTCACCTTTCCTGTTTCCCCTGTTATGAAAATAAGGCTGTGTGGAGATTAAACACTGGAACATCACTGTAGTTTCCTGATTGGTTAACTGTGTGTGTTTCATCCAACACTCACATGTTTTCTCAGTCCAGAAATAGTTGGTGCTGTCCCTATGCCTTTATGAATTTGGTATGTTGCATGTTTTCACCTTTAAACTTCTGCCCTGGCCAATGTCTTGAGCACATCTCTACTAGTCACCACAAGTTTTGTTCTATGTGTGTTTGGGGGGGGGGGGGGGGCTGTCTTCCATGCTCATCACAGCAGTACCAGGAACCATTCAGGAATGCAGAAGTGAAGATAATGTGTGGCTGGCTGTGTTGGCAGTGGCTGACCAGGATTGGCTCAGTCAATGCTGCTCCAACCGAATGAGGAAACAGTTTGTTTCCATCCATTTCCATTTCTATTCTCCATTCTGTTTCCATTCCCCTCTCCTGTACTCCTGTATGTGTAGAGAATAAGTGATGGAATGTGCAACAAGTCTGCTCCAACCGTTCTCAAGTTGCTTATGGTTCCATTTTTTAAATCAGAGCTCTTAGGTTGCCACAGTATAATTCTTCCAGTGCAGGATGGACCCAATGTACTCAGCACTGATCCATGGTCACTGACCACCAACTCTTACAGGGATTGGGTTTACGCCCTATTGCTTGTGTTCTCCAGCTCTTCGTCACTTTCAGAAGCTACACGAAATAACAATCCATCCTGTTAATTTTAAATTGATATAATTTACAAAAGCATACATCTCATATAACTTTGTGACTTGCTCCATTCGCTTGTCAGTAGTGGGCTAGTCCCCCTCTGAACGTTGAGACTGGGCTGGAGAGAGGGGATTTGGAAGGGTGGATATGATAGAACCATTTTTAATGAAGTTGACTCAATGCCAGCATGGCAGGGTTGAAGAGAGGGTCCTGTCAACACAGTCTGTGGATGGAATGTGATATTCTTCTAAACTGATGAACTATGGAAAGTGAACTGTTATTAAAATATACTTCACTAATGAGACATTAAGTCTGTAACATGTTCTTCTATCCACATAACTATCAGACAGCATCCCTTGCCTGGGCCCCTTTCCCCCTGGCAACACTATCTGTGTGTATTTGTTTTCTTATACTCTTCACTTCAGAAATCTCAATTTGCCCCAGTATGTTACATCTGTTTTATTAATGATGAATAAACTACTTATAAACACCTTTAATTAAACATTCCTGTTGTGTGATTCAGGTGGAGGAGGGCAGCAAGGCGGCGACCGTCAGCCTGCAGGTGGGAGATGAAATCGTCAACATCAACACAGTTCCCATCAGTGGATCCAGGCAGGAGGCCATCTGTCTGGTCAAAAGCTCCCACAAGACCCTCGCCCTGGTCGTCAGAAGGTGGGCTATGAGCTGCAACTAAATTACCCTTACACCCAGGCACAATACATTTCTATTGAATTGAATATGACAGACATTGAATACAGGATGTCTCAATGGGTACTATCATAGAGTGATTGCTGCGTACCATCTCTCCCATTGTGCTGAGAAGTGCCCATGTGTTTAAAATGGTATACATTAAACTTACGGATGTACATTAATATATTGTTTTATCCGAAACTGACACACAATACCAAATGCAGCACACAAGAGCAGCACCAAGACCAAATGCATATGCATATCAGGAAGAACGTTTTTTTTTTTGTACAAATGACTTTCACTCTGGACTCAAGTGTCTGCAAAGTGTCAAACAAGCTAACCTTAACCCACAAAGACACTATCTTGGGAAACGAGGAGTCCTGTGTAATGTAGTCGGTGCATTCAGAAAGGGAATTTCAGAACCAGCTGGAGGTGTATCAGTTCACACACTTTGACCTGCTGGGATGAAACGTAAAGCAATGAGGCTGCAGCTGTAATTGGTGCTACAGTCACACATTGCCCTTTGTTGGGGTTTGTTAACAGGTGGGAATATTTTATGTACAGTACCAGTCAAAAGTTTAGACACACCTACTCATTTCAGTGTTTTCCTTTATTTTTACTATTTTCTACATTGTAGACATCACAACTATGAAATAACACATATGGAATCACGTAGTAAACAAAAAATGTTAAACAAATCAATATATTTTAGATTCTTAGCCACCCTTTGCCTTGATGACAGCTTGGCACACTCTTGGCATTCTCTCAACCAGCTTCACCTGGAATGTTTTTCCAACAGTCTTGAGGGAGTTCCTTGTTGGCTGCTTTTCCTTCACTCTGTGGTCCAACTCATCCCAAACCATCTCAATTGGGTTGAGATCGGGTGATTGTGGAGGCCAGGTCATCTGATGCAGCACTCCATCATTATCCTAATTAGTCAAATAGCCCGTACTCAGCCTGGAGGTGTGTTTTGGGTCATTGTCCTGTTGAAAAACAAACGATAGTCCCACTAAACCCAAACCAACTTTTGGCTGGTACTGTATTTGTGAAGACAATGTTTATGGCCTCAGGGACTGTATATTGGTGCAACTCTAACCACTGACATGCATAGACAGGACTGTCATTATACTAGACACATGTCATTTATAGAATATTGCTTGGTCATAAAGTACAGTATACCTTAGTTTGAACTGGAAGAGTGGAATGCTAACTGATCATTACTAAACCACGAAGGGCAGGGCCACAGCTTGTTATGTCTGCACTAGGACTAGGTACGAACTTCACTTTTTTTTTTTTTAACACTCTTTCATCCATGATATCTACTATGCTTAGTAAAGAAGTGTGGAGGTTCATTTTTTTTTTTACAGATATCTATGATATCTACCCAACAGCGAAGGGATGCAGTACATGCCTTTACATTATGTGAGCAAACGAACCTCTTCACACAACAGTGAGAGAAAGCCAGTGTAGAGAACATTGAAGACCGCCCTATAGGGGAAGGAATGCTCTGAACTTCGTGGCGTGTTCATAAAACACATTCTCATACATTCTCTGGTAGGTGTGAAAGTGTCAATGCCAGCAAATATCTCCTTTGTTCATTTACGACTAGACTGCTCAATAGCGAATGGGAGGCTCAGAGCATGGGGTGGGATGTGTTGTGCGTAATCTCATTATGGTCCCGTGTGGCTCAGTTGGTAGAGCGTGGCACTTGCAACGTCAGGGTTGTGGGTTCGATTATCTTGGGGCACAAGTACAAACAAAATATGTCTAGGCCTGTGAGAGTGTACATCTAGTAGTGTTGTTTTCCATACCAGGTTTAGTATCACAATACTTGATACTAGTGGTTTGCCAACATGGCCGTACTCATATTCCTAATCGTATCTGTAAATTGACAGTTAAGAGTCCGATCGGCAAAAACGGAAGTGTTTTAATATGCCTAGGTATTTTGACATCTACTTATCTCCCTGCACGTTTATAGACCAATCAAGTGTGTCTGTTTCCTCAACTTGCAACAGGCAGAAAAGTTTGCTGTCACTCAGTCAGAGAATGCACATCGGCGGTTCATCTTTTTTCTCTACCCTCGGCCGCTTGTTAGATATTATGCACATTGATAGCTTGCTGGCTAGCAAACGTCCTCGACTATCTGATTTATCATAATAGCAGGCAAACAGGAGGCAGCAGCAATCTCAATGATCAGACCGGAACATGCGAGGAGAAGTGATCAGATGAAATTATGAAGTGAAGCGAGTGGATGGAGAAATACAGATTCACTCTATCCAATCAGAGCAACAGGATTAACGTACAGCCCGTCCTTCTTTTCACAGACAAGCAAACTATCCAGTTGAGTTATTTAGACCACATAGCACCTTGCACTTGATTGATAGATGCGTGCTGCCACCCAAATATATATATATATATATATATATATATATATATATATATATATACACTGCTCAAAAAAATAAAGGGAACACTGAAACAACACAATGTAACTCCAAGTCAATCACACTTCTGTGAAATCAAACTGTCCACTTATGAAGCAACACTGATTGACAATAAATTTCACATGCTGTTGTGCAAATGGAATAGACAAAAGGTGGAAATTATAGGCAATTAGCAAGACACCCCCAATAAAGGAGTGGTTCTGCAGGTGTTGACCACAGACCACTTCTCAGTTCCTATGCTTCCTGGGTGATGTTTTGGTCACTTTTGTGATTTTGTTGTCAGCAAAGAAAAGTAAAGAAAGTAATTAATAAGAATATTTCATTCATTTAGATCTAGGATGTGTTATTTTAGTGTTCCCTTTATTTTTTTGAGCAGTGTATATATATATCACGGATAATAACAAAAAATACTGGGATCATAATTGTATCAGGAAAATTCCCCATATCTGTTACGATACAAATTTTGTCCGACTACTCGGCACAACCCTACTCGATACTCGATACCAAAACAATTCTAAAACAATACCACATAAAACATTTTTAAAAAAAAATGATGTAAGTCATTTTTTCAGAGACGGCCATGTATGCATTAATAAATACAATAAAACAATCAATTTGACTTTGTCTGACTACATAACAACTTATTTGAATGGTAAATCTCTTGATAAACTGGGTAAATCAAGATTGAGCTTGTTATGGCTGATTTCATCGGGCTACAGTTTCTCTTCCATTTATTCTACTGATCAACAACATTTGCATAGAAGTAACTTATTTTATTAGTGCTCTTTAAAAGTCTCTCTAACCAGTAATGACGTCATTCATTAGGCAAGAGTGGTGCGGCCACCAGAGCCCTATTTTCTCTCTCACACACACAGTCAATTAACTGAGACAGAATAGGTCTTTGGGAGAGACGTTGATTTAAGTGAATTAATTAAGTTTTGGTGGCAATCTGCTTTGAAATCAGCATATTTTGCATTATGGTTCCTCAAACAAAGTACCAGAGAGTAGTGAATTGACATTAGCTTAAGTTGTAAGCTAGAAAGGGAAGTTAGCCTACAAAGCTGGAAGCTACTGGCTTCTTCTAGCATTGTAAAGTGTTGTAGCCTGTATGGAGATTGTTTGATGACGTGTATTACTGGCTACGCCGTCTCAAAATGGAGAAACAGTACTATTGCTGCTTTTTTCCCCTAGTCTTAAGGGTGTATGCGAGCACACTCTCGTTTGGTTTGGCTGCGCTGATATTTGACAGAAGTACCGAAAATAACAAATTCTAGTACCAAACCGTTTTTCATGTTTTAATATTGAAAAAGTACAGAACTTTCGGTACACCGTGCAACACTAATATCTAGTGCCCTATAGTGTATATTTACACTAGAAACACCAGACTTTTACGGCCTCAGTGTTGTGGTTTTTATCATGCTCCTCTGACTGGCTGTCTGGGTCTGGCAACCTATTCTATAGCACAATACTTTTCACGAGGGCCTATAGGGCTCTGGTCAAAAGTAGTGCACTGTATAGGGAATAGGGTGCCATTTGGAATGCAACTAGGTTGTATACAGCAGAAATATACTGCCCATGTCATGACTTAGGCAGGGGGGCTGCATGTCCTGCAGAGACTGACTGGGCCTCCCTTCTCATTGGCTGAGGAAGACAATGGACCCATTGTCCAGACTTCTCTCTCTGTGTCACGGCTGTTATTTCAGGTTAGATAATGACTCTTAAATGGCACAGAGGAGTATCTGGGGAGTAGTGGGCAAGGGTAGGGGCAGAGAGAGCGAGATGTATGCCAAGTTTCGAAACATGGGGGACCTTTAGCCCACTTTACCTCAGCTCTCTGTCATCACCAGACATCACTCTGTCCAGAGACACCCATCGGTTCTGTTTCCCGTATGCTTCTTACACTTTTAAATCCCATTGACAGACCCTTGATCATTCTGACTTTCAGCTCCGACTGCCCCACTACAGGTCAAACTCTTCCTCATTATGACTCATTCATTACTCAGGAATGTTACCCTTTCAATGCCAAGGTTTTCTGAGATAACTTGGCAATTGAAAGCAAACCTCCGTTTATGTAAATAAATGATGTTACTTGCGCACATCTCAAGCACCATAGCATCATTTGAGGCGGTCATCTAGTTTATCAGTCGGCCACAAACGTGTGTGTGATACACTAGCTAGCCTATGACACCATTAGAGACGGGACCACGGAACAAAAGGGGAACCATTTCCCATGTGAGTGCACCCTGTCAATCACACAAAGAGGACCAGTTAAAGCCATTGTTTGGGGAGCCAGGGCCAACCAGCGCTCTGTCCCAGGGGCTTTGTCTGAATTCAAGGGTCCTGGCTGGCTGGTCGAGATGCCTGGCTGTGGCTGTGTCGTTGGCTGTCCCTGACATAGATAGACCGAGACAGCTGGTGGTGGTAGGGGACTGTCACCACTCAACAGGCAGGGCCCCTGTGTGTGAAAAGACCACTGTCTGTGTGAATAGACCATGGCCAAACTGCCAACCCGCTGTGTTTTGGCACCACCAGTAACTAGCTAATGACCATATGCTGGTCTAGAAGGCATGCAGAGTATTCTTAGGTGAATTCTTTGTGAACCCCCTGTGGATTTGAGACTTTAACTCTCTCTCACACACAGTGAATTGAATGGGGGCCAATGATGGATCAACCCTGATTTTTTATTTAGGCATCCAGTATTGAATTTCCTCAATCAGACATTCACACCTCTGTGTTGTATTCTTCTGTTAATGTGATTTCATCTCTCCGGACTCTGGTCTTCCACACGCCCTGCTGCTAACCAGAACAAACAACTGCAGAAAGGATGGGATCAGGAGAAGAGGCACAACAACATGTCATCTAGTGGACAAAGTTGCTTTTTTATATGTAATATAAGCCTAGTGAATTCACGTAACTCCCAGTGCTCTATGAAAATCGGAATGTTTAAAAAATATATTTTGTCGAATTTCTCTCTGGTTTTGTGTTCTTATAAACACGTTATTTTCTGTTCAAGTGTGTTGTAGTATAGTAGGCCACACTTGAGGCATATACTTGCATAAAACTGTTTAAAAAAAATATATAGAATCTGAATCCAATTAAATATGTTTACAGTAATTTAGTGTAACTCGTGCCTCATAACATCATACGAGGTCCCTGCTGACTGGCTCCAGCATCCTAATGCCTGAATCCTATTACAACTTGTAAAGCCACAGGCATGGATTCGCTCAGCCTAGAGAGAGGGCAAAGTAGTAAACACTGTAAAAAAAACAACAAAAAAACGGTTGAATCTTATGCAAATCCTATACGAACCAGTGTAAAAGTAGATGTTTTATTCCTGGTGTAGACTCCATAGTTTGTGGAGTATCTGGATAGATCGTGTTTTACTGTATTAACTCTTTTTTTTATTTTTTATTAATGTGTTGTAGATTTAGCCTCCCCCCGCTTGGTTTGGAAAGTGGAATGTTCCATGTTGCCTAGGTGAGTTGACATTGCTAGTTGGGATAGGTTGTCTCACTAGAGCTCATTGTTTTCATTAGCTCTGCTTTGGGAAGCCAGTATAGTCAAATGAGGACAGCCAGGCTCTGGGGGTGGTTTCAATTGTATCTCCCTTGATATGCCTGGATTGAGGGTAGGAATTGACTGAAGACATCATTTCAGGTATGCTTTTCTCTGTTATTCACTTTAGTGGTAAAGAGTTATCTAGAAGTGTGACTCACAGGACGAGGAGGGCACTGAACCTTTATCTGCTGTAAAGCGTATCTTTTAGGACTCTTAGTGTTTCAAAAATAGTCATTTTTGGTGGTGTATCTTGCTGCACAGTGACAATTGTCTGTATTGTTTTATTCTAGCTATGTCACACTAGTTTTGTCTTCTTCCGTGATCAGATTTGAAAACGGGGTTGCTGACAGCCAAAATAAAACAAGGCACGTCTTTTCAACTTTTCCTCAACTTTTAATTGAATTGGGCTGTGTGGTTAAATGATCCTTCAGGGGGTATTGTATAGTCAACCTAAACATGTGAGGAGGGAGAGGAAGATCCTACAGTGTTTACTCTTGTCAGGCAGGAAGTCTCCCATCCTCAGGCAAAGCCCTGGATTAACACTGAACCGTTAACATGACAGCGAGGGCCTCCTCTCCCCTCTACCTCCACTCCCACACCAAGACAAACTGTTCTACTCTAGAGTAAGCATTTACTCTGAGACAGACACTTGACATTTTTGGGGGTGACTTTATCAGATCTGGGTTAGGACTTATTAGGTCATCAGTTTATTGTTCCAGATGTCTTTTGTAGAATGATGGTAAAGTGGACTGACCGTCGTCCCTATGCCACATGCTATACCCACTATTTTACAGGCTGGTATCTGAACCCTGTAGGAACAGAACGGCATGTAACGTGGGTGTGGAGCCTGATGCTGAGGTCTCCTCTCTGTAACCAGCCGATAAGCCCAGCTGTGATTACGCAGGCACTTTCTATTGTGTTGCTTGTTTCATTCAGCCCCCATTTTTAAAAAGCAGGCACCAGGCAGCGGGGCTCAGTGGACCTGGGCATAGCAGGGCACACTGCCTGAATCTGTTTGGGTTTGGTTCTTCTGTCCAGCAAGGTGGTGATTCAACAGTTCTACGTCCTTATTAGAGTCACTGGTTCTTCCCTCGTTATCTGAACCAGTCGAAAAATAGCTCTTCTCTTAGAAATGTTTACTGTTATTTTAAACGGGGATCGATTGTGTCTAGGAACTTGCAGTGTTTGGTTTACATACATCCACCGCCAACCCCCCTCGCCATTCTGGAATGTAATGGTGGAGTACCTGTCGATGACGCTTGTTCTTCGACTGCAGGACGAAATCATCTCCACTGGACGTCTGTATCAAGTTGCTGTGTTTTCCACCATGACTGATATCATTCGGATAGAGAAGTCAAGTAGTTATCTTGGCCTTGTCTTTCTGCCATCAAGGTCATTGCGGTGTTCACTAACAAGAGGGGGTAGGATCAGTTGTTTTTCTGTGTTCCTCTCTCCATTGTCAGCTGACCTATGACTCCGTTAATTAAGTGGAGATCTCTGTCTCGTCACTACGATATAGCGTACATCCTAACGCCAACTGTGTGGTGCGCATTGGTTGGTTGCCAATGACCTGTTTTTGTAATGCTGTCGTCAAATCAGCTTTACAGATTCCTCTGGAATTGGAGCTGTTTAAAACTAATCTACATGTCCAAGCTAACTGCAATTAGGTGAAACGCTGTTGATTGTCTCATGCCAGGATTCCGTGAGTGACTAAAATCGAGTGTGTGTGCTGACTGACCATGCAAGCAATCTTACTTTTTTAACTCCACTCCAGTGGTTAATGAGCCAATGAGAAAGCCCCATGGACTGATCTACAGCGAGGACACTGGGCATGGCCCCTCCCCTCCCGAGGTAAATCCCCACAATCCCCTAGGAAATATCCCATTGACTACAACACTGGGAGGACACACACTTGTTGTAGCCACACCAAGATGAAGTGTCGGTCAGTGTGTGTGTGTGAAGAGCAGGGTAGAAGAGCTCTCGATCTCTGTGTTTTGAGAGCTCTGTGATTGGACTGATGCAGCAGAAGTTATGGATGTGGAGAATTCCTTTGCACAGATAGCTCCTTTGCCAAAGAAGCTGTAAAATCTGACCAGGGTCTGTAGAAGTGCCTTGTCGATCATTGAAGTGTCTCAAAGGAATGCACTGCGTAGAAAGGCTCTGAGGAGAGGAGCAGTCATTTTCAGCCTGCTTTAACAGTGCTCTCTGAGACGCTGTTATTTGCTGAAAGAGAACTTGACAACAAAAGAGTGCATCTGAAATGCTACAGCAAGATTGATAATTCTTTGGTAAGTTTTCTTTGATTTCTTCTCATTAAGCTCATTGGACTTCCATCTCTCATCCGTCTCCCTACCTAATGCTGTGTCAACTCCACGCCGAGCAACTTAAAATTTGGTTTCAATAAATCTCTTTCAGTTTGAAATGCTAATTCCCTCCATTTGTATTTACAAAGCTTTCCTTTTTGATTTATTCTGTTTTTATCTAAGCCTACAGTTTAGGTTACACTTTTCACGCTTGCTGCCCGCATAGCCTAGATATTCACACCCAATTGGGTCAGTTTCGCTACTGTTTGTTTTCGAATGTCGTTTTCACTGAAACCGGAGGAGGATTTTCTTAAACTAGCCCCAACGTCTCCTCCTCCCCTCTGGGTAGCTGTGGCAGTTCAGCTGTAACCCTGACAATAAGGACTCCTGACTAGAAATCAATTTGCATTTCTATTGTGAGCTGTTAGGGGTCTGCTAGGGTAGCATACCACTCTCAGGACCAGTGACTGACTGGAGGAGGAAGGAAGGGGGTGTGTGTCTACATGGTCTGTCTTAGTGTGTGTGACGTGACGCTCTCTGTCTTTGTGCTTCTTCTTATTGAGGAGGAGAGCTTCTCAGGTTGCCCTCAGCCTCCCTCCCATAAATTAGCTTGACTCCATGAGCCAAGTGCCTGAACTTTTGGAAGATTGCCAACGTTGATGTCCCACTTCAGACAGAGCTCCTGTGGGGCTGACTGCCAATCAAAATGCATCTTCACATTCCTTTGGCCCCATGATGGAATGTAGGAGTCTTGTATCGTAGATCAGAGAGGTTAAGGATTTGAGTGGGTGGCTCTTAGCCTTATGCTTATACAGTATCTGTAGTCCACAAAGTGTCGCTCTTTTCTTGTCTAGTACATTCTGGTCGTGCCAACTGGGTGTTTGTCAGGTGGAAGAAAAGGGACTGGAAATGCCCTGCTCGACCATACCTGGGTTCAAATACTATATATATATTTTTCAATTTTCTCCCCTTTTCCCCCCAATTTTCGTGGTATCCAATCGCTAGTAATTACTATCTTGTCTCATCGCTACAACTCCCGTACGGGCTCGGGAGAGACGAAGGTCGAAAGCCACGCGTCCTCCGAAGCACAACCCAACTAAGCCGCGCTTCTTAACACAGCGCGCCTCCAACCCGGAAGCCAGCCGCACCAATGTGTCGGAGGAAACACCGTGCACCTGGCCCCCTTGGTTAGCGCGCACTGCGCCCGGCCCGCCACAGGAGTCGCTGGAGCGCGATGAGACAAGGATATCCCTACCGGCCAAACCCTCCCTAACACGGACGACGCTATGCCAATTGTGCGTCGCCCCACGGACCTCCCGGTCGCGGCCGGCTGCGACAGAGCCTGGGCGCGAACCCAGAGACTCTGGTGGCGCAGCTAGCACTGCGATGCAGTGCCCTAGACCACTGCGCCACCCGGGAGGCCCGGTAAATACTATTTAATTTCACATTCATTATCTGGGCCATCCAGCACTCCAGGCAGGCTGAAGCAAACACTAAATGTATTTGAATATTTCAAATAATATTTGAACCCAGGTTTGTATTGAACAGACGCCAGCTTGGACATAGTGTGAAACCACTGATCTCATCTTTCTAACTGATTCAAAAGGCGAAGCCCCCGCCTCCACCATGCTGTTTACACTCAAGGGATCTCTCTGTCTGTTGCCGTACAGCCATAAGGCAGGTGGCTGACCCCCAGACAGACCATGTTAAAGGTCATTTCTATTCTGTCTCTGTGTTGTTCTTCCAAATAACAGATATTTCTCATAGATTACTACTGCAATGGTGGTTTCCTCTTGCATTTGAGGACTGATTCATCGGACCTCTTAGAGTTGACCTAATTAACTACTGATTATGAAGGTCTGTCACCCGTGTTACATACCATACAATGAATATCAAGCATAAATCTCTTATTGGCCAGAAGGGGGTGCACTGTTGTCGTTGGTCAGTCACTAACAGTATACTGAGGATCTTCTGTCCTTTGTAGCTCAATTGGTAGGTCAGTATGAAAATGTATGTGCTCACTATTGTAAGTCGCTCTGGATGAGAGCGTCTGCTAAATGACTAAAATGATAGTGACCAGGAATTTTTACAATATTTTATGTGTTCCTCTGCTGCATGCCCAGGAAAATGAAAATGGTGGATATTGTCTCACATACCACCATGCCATCAGAATCAGAAACTGACAAACATGTGGCCAGGAACTTTCTCACCAAGATATTACGAAGTTCTATGAGGTATTGTGGAAAAGCAACCTCTAGTACACTAGCTATCCAAAACCGATTCTTCAGTGATCCTTTGTGACTTTCAATGTTTGAACCCAATCCCACTCTGGGTGACATCAACAACATTGCATCCTGCTTCCAACATTACATGGCATGTAGTTGTCTGTGGTCCTTGTGCATGTGTCAGATTTGTTCAGTGAATGCTTCACATTGTATCTGTCTAGGTCTATATTTCATTATTTTGGATCATATCTACTACACAATGAATGTAAAAATTTTTTTTTTTACCTCAGATTTGTTTTTTTGTAGTGTATTTTAAATATTATTTTACTGAATTAGATATTTTTGTGACCTCTCTCCAACATGCATATCAGGAAGAATCGCTTCAAGGGGTGAGACTGAAATGAGAATGAATCGTTTTTTTTCTTTTACCTTCTATTTTTAATTAGTTGCATTTCAATAACATGCTTTCCTTAACCATCTCTCTGTAGGAGGAATGAACCAGTCTCCCGGCCCCATTCATGGCACTCCTCCAAGTTCACAGAGGACCACCCCGAACCCCCAGAGAGTCACATAGAGCCTCCACCTCCACCTGTGTGGCAGGTCAAACATGAAGTCAGGTGAGCTGCTGGAAGAATCTATGACCTCCTTCTCCTAGTGTCAATGTTACTCAGACACTGCCCGTTAGGGTCGTCACAGTTCCTAGAGAATGTGTCTGCGCTACATTCAGAGAGTTGATGGTTACTCCATCTCCTCAGAGGTAGGGGGAGCCATTATTCTTATGGGGTTCTCATCTCCACTCATTGTATACAAAAATATAAAAGTAGCTCAGTTATCAAAGAACAAGAAAACACTGAATAAAGGCATAATAAATGGTTAATAATACCTAATAGATATCTAATTTAGCTACTGCTAACCAGATTATTAACAGAATTCCTTGTATTGATTTCTAGTGCATCCACAAAAGACCTTTCCAGCTGCGGGGACCACGACTCGAATCTACGCCAGTTAACCAGCCAGTTCAGCTCCGTGGGGAGTATGGAGAGAGTAGAGCATCCCTCACACCCCTACCCACCAGGATGCCTCTCCCCCAGCAGGTACCACCGCAGTGCTGAGCCTCTCTCTGGTGGTGGAGGGTCTGGTGGGAAGAGCGAATCAGCCTTCAGTTGCCTGTCCTCTACCAGCCCTCCCCCGGAGCCTGCTCTGGCCCTCACCAACACTGCGGTGACTGAGGGCGGCGTGTTCTATAAGGGGGTCCAGACTCAGACCAGTGAGGTCGGAAGGCAGGGTGAGCAGCGCCACAGCCGGTACCTCCAGCTGCCCCAGGGGGACGGAGGCTCAGAGAGCCCCAGGACAGTCCCAGAGGAGCAGCCTGGCTCCCGCTACTCCAGCTCAGTCTCTGGCAGATCGCACATAGGCCCTGTGTGGCACGTCCCAGAGAGGAGGAAGGTAGCAGCCCCCCCCTCTCCTCCTCCTCCTCCCTTGCGCAGTGACAGCTTTGCTGCCACCAAGGTGTACCCTGCCTACACAGAGGGCACTGGAGCTCCACCACATGGCCAGATGAAGGCCCAGGAACGAGGGGTGGACAAGCTGGCTGAGGCCCCAGAGAACAGCAGCTACAGAGGACGGGGCAACCATATCTCTCACGATGGGAATGGGCCAGACCCCTGGTGCAATTACAACCCTCCACCTCACAAGAAAGACTTCCTCCACCTAAACATAGTAGCAGGAGCACCTGACTACAACCACAACCAGCTCAGCAACCCAAACAAACTGTTCTCGCTGTCTAGCCAGGACGTGAGACAGAGTCAGTCTCCCTTCGCTTGCCTGCCCAATCACCAGTGGCAGTACAGCGACGAAAGCACTTTCTACCTGCAGACCAGATCCACCCCACATCCACCGAAGCCGCAGAGCGTCGGTAGCTACTACCACAGCCTCCAGGAGCTCCCTACCAACCGCAGGAACCACGTGAGCTCCTCCACCACGTCCCTGTCCACCTCGACCATCGACCAGAACTATGACGGCGGAGGACACATCAGGTACTACTGCATCACAACCAAGCAGCCAGGCCAGCCAGAGACTCGTGTTAGACAGAGCAAATCAGAGGTCTGGATGGCTGACATGGAGCTAGCTAAGGGCTCCAACGACAGGGGTTCCACAAGTTCCTCCCACAAGACCAACAAGGTAAAGTATCATCCTCAGCCGCCTTACGCCAACAGCAAGGAGCGGAACGGAAATGTCAAACCGGCCAACGTTCTGCTTTACGAGCACACAGCCTCTAATTCCTTATCCTCATCTGGTAAACCTACCACTGAGGAGAGGGAGAGGAGGAGTGAGGGCCAGAGACCTTCTACAGAGGCCCAGCTTAGAAGCTCTTACTCTCCCAGTCCGCCCAAGGACCACAAGGCGGCACCGGTGAGAGAAGAAGACCCTTGGGTCTCTCAGGAGAACCATAAGATCTCTTCTCAAAAGACACCCATGCTCCATAGTCTGGCTCAGGAGAGTAGGAGCCTGGTGGAGAAGATTCCCCCTGCTACGGCACCACCACCCAATGGCGGGGGAGACGCCAGCCTCGCCATACAGGAGGCTTTAATGGACAACACGGCAACGGGCAAACTGGCGAGACGCAGCGACCGATACGCCACCACCCTCCGCAACGAGATCCAGCTAAAGAGGGCCCAGCTGCAGAAAAGCCGGAGCGCTGCCACGCTGACCTGCACCAGCGAAACGGAGGAGCCAGAGGAGGAGACAGACCCGGGGGGGTGGAAGTCCACCTCCTCCGACAGCTCCTTTTCCTCATCCTACAAGGACCACCTCAAGGAGGCTCAGGCTAGGGTCCTCCAGGCCACGTCCTTTAGGAGGAGAGACCTAGAACCTCCCGGGTCAGGGTCGGAGGCTCAGTTAACCAAACCCAACTCACACATAGTTTCCCGCATTGGCGGCCGCAAGCGTTTCCCTCTGAACAAGAGGGTCCACTCGTTCTCCGAGCCAGACAAGATAAACAAGCTGGGAGTGGAGGGTGAGGGAGAACATCCTGTTGGAACAGCACGGTCGTTTGTAGACCGGCGGAAGTTCTTTGAAATGGCTGATAAACCTTCCTTCTGCAGACCCATCTCAACCATCCACAAGTCAGGCCAGCAGAGCTCCAGCACCACCTCCAGCACTTTGGAGCACGGAGAGGGCAAGGCCAGAGGGAGAGCCCACTCAGGAGAAACTGAGGAGGGCTGGAGGGCAGGCCTGGCCAGTGAGACCTCCAGTGACCACCACCCAGACCCCCTCAGCCCCGCAGGCAGACCGGCCCTACTGGAGCAGCAGAGGCTGGGGACCTTCACTGAGTACCAGGTCACCTGGAACATGCAGAGGAAGGCTTCAGACACAAAGACCCAGGGGAGGTACCACTCTGCTGACAACATCCTGGACCAGGGAACAGAGGAGACGCCTGTCTGTGTCCATGAGAGGTCCAGATCGTCTCCCTCACAAGACTTCTACACACAGGTGAAGCGTTTCCATCGAATGATTCTTAGTGTGGTGGTAGTAAAGTGATCTGCGTGACTTCCTTTTACGTTAGCACAGACATGCATGAGTTTGTTTAAAGATATAAAAGTTCACGCTGTATTGTCTACAACATTAAATCAGCTGGCTAGAGTGCTGTTTTAGCAGAAGGTTATATTGGGCCAGCTATATTATGGCAATTCAGTGTGTTCTTAATTTTCTTTCAGAAGATCCCTGTGCCATGGAGAGACTCTGATGAAAATCTGGATCACAGACAGGACCAGCAAGGAGGCAGTTACACCACCAGGTGAGCATTCCACATTATTCTCTTCTCGACCCTCTAGTTTCTGTTCTCAGATCAGTTATAACCTCTCCACCTATTGTTGGAACACATTTCAAGGTGATAGTTATCTGTTGACGGTGCAGTAACGTACACTCACATGTACATGAGTGTGTGCTACAGTATAATAACAATATCAGTTTGAGTTAGGGCGAGTGGGGAGCATGCCAGTTCAGCCCAGGTGTAGTTATCAGGTGATCAGGGTTTGGGAGGGAACTTCCCTGCCCAGGTAAAGCTACAGGTAAAAGTGTAAACCTGTTTCAGGCTGTCAGTCAACTCAGTTCTCAGGTTGTAAACCCACTCGCTGCTCCCTGGGTGTTATTACGGAGATTAGTTGATCTTTTAATTTATTTTATTTTATTGGACAGTAAGTGCTGAATTTGTGAATAAATCAATTCAGAAAGGCCTCTGCTCCTCATTTCAGTTGAATATGTGCTTAGTGTGAGTATGTTGTCTTATATTTGCCTCTTCTGTTCTGTTTGCCAGAGGGCCGAGCGAGAGCCGAGAGCAGCCAGCCCAGCTCGACCACTTCCCACAGCCTCCACAACCGTCTATTCCAAGACTGACCGACACAGAGCCACACAGCAGCAGAGACGTGGCCACCCCCCTCCCTCTCCCTCACCCCTCTGACCACAGATACAAATGTGACTCTGCGGACCCCGCCCACAACCTCCCCGCGTACCCCTCCAACCACACCCTCAACTCTGTGTCTGCGCAACCACCTCCAACGCCCGCTCCCAAGCCCCAGAATACAGGCCTCATCATGCCACATTGGCCTCTCCTAGGCCTGGAAACCCCCTCAACCACATCCTCCACCTACAGACTGTCATCCCAGGAATTCCTGCCTGTCCCTTGCACCCATCAGGCTGACCCAGTAGATCCATCATCCAGCAGCAGCTGCTCCCCCCATGGCACAGAGCTGGATCCTGCCCCAAACCAAGCCTGCTCCTTGGGCTCCACCCAGCTCCCCTCTCCATCCCCTGGGAGAACCGCTGGACTGGACACGGAGGAGGGAGCAGCTGATTCAACACTAGAGCCACCCTCCTCCTCCTCTTCCCACTCTCCTTTATTCTCCTACCAGCCTGCCAGTCTGACGGTTCCCTCCTCAGGTGGGACTAGTTTTCCCTCTCCTCAGTTTGCTCCACAGAGGCTGACGGACCAGCCCCCTGTCTCTGTGTCTATGCAGGATGAAGCCCAGAACAGGTAAGCATTAAGCAACTTAACTGGCTTTCTTATGCCCGTCTGCTCAGCTCCCCTCAAACTACTGTACAGCCTTACGTAACTGAGGATTGTTGACCTGTGTTGCTTTACTTACCGTAAGTAAGCCTTGTCCGAGCCAGAACAGCCCCTGCAGGAGCCTATCTCCTGATTCTGTAGCGTGAGGCAGCTCGATTTGAAGTCTCTCTTTGTCGTAGTAGCAGCACATTGATGGAGGAGGCTATGGTAGATTGTTTGGAATTACATGGTATGATGTGCCACAGACCAGAATGCAATGGTTTAGAGTTTTCCTATCATCCATTTCCCAATGATTTGGTTTCAGCTGCTCAGCATTGGGGCACACAGTATTCTTGCTACAGTCGTCAGGACATTAAGCCTGGCGACAGAAGGCTGTCATCTTATTTGGCCAAATGATTAACTGACTGCATGACTTTCAGTCGACGGCGCTGTTCCATCCCTTTAATTACCATTGACTCGACCTGTCCACTGTCAGTCAGTAACATGGACTGTAAGCTTGTATATGGTAGATGTGAGTCACTCCTGGCTCCTGACATAAAATCCTATTTTTGTTTCAGTAAACTGAGCTGTAAAGTAGACTCAAGGTTAAAGAATGTGTTCATAACAATCATTTGTGGCATTTTAAGTGACAACATCTGTCACTCATTTTTCTCATAATACATTGGATAACTGTAAGTTAAGACTAGTTACTATTGTCTCTACAGGCCAGAGAACAGGACAAACACTGTGATGGAGATGAGCAGTGTAGGGAAGAAGGTCCCTGTGAAGATCGTCCATGCTGAGAGCACCACAGAGAGGGAGAGCCGCCAGTACCTGCTGCACAGTGAGAGAAATGGGGCCCCTGGAGTTTCAGAGGGGCCCGACCTTCCCCTGCCCTTACAGACCAGCCTGCCCTCCCCTGAGCCGCAGCCCTACTCCCTGTTCCGTGCCTACACCCCCTACATACGCCATGGGCCCCAGAGTCCCCCCAGGAACCCAACCCTCACTGTAGCCCCAGAAGAGGCCCTGTCCCCTGGGCGGTCTCAGAAGAGTAACTCGGAGGAGGATGTGAAGAGAGAGGAGCTGGCCAGAGACATCATGGACAAGGATAAGTCCCTGGTGGACATCTTGGACCAGAGTAAGATGAAGACCACCATGGATCTGATGGGGGGGATCTTCCCCCAGGGGGAGCAGATCTTGGATGGGGGGCACCAGAGGAGGAAAGTCTCCCCCAAACAGGGATTGCCGCCCAGGGGCATGGATGACAGGTGAGCTGACTGGGAATGGGATCTGGCAGTCCAGAAATATAACATTTATGAACAAATTAACTGAGCATTTACTGGTAGTCAGAACATCATCTAGATAATCACACAAGGTGCTGCATATTTTTTTGTAATTGCGTTTTTATCAGACTGACTTTCGCTCCCACTTCAGAGGTGTTTGTTCAAATGAGTTAAAAAAGCACATGTGTTTTAATATTTCTTTCCATTGAGAGGATGAGTAGAGGGAAATGTATACATGACAAAAACACCTTATTTCAATTCTAAACACTTTACACAGATGCCCTCTGTTGGCACTATATTAAACCACAGACTACAACTGAATACAATGGAGTAGGGGCATAAACCTTCCATTTTACCTACAATTTGAACCGACCTCTCTGAGATTTTAGAACGGCAGGAGTTGCTCTGGCCCATTGATACTGAGCTGTCACCTCCTGCATTTCACATGACATCCTATTGCCTACTTTCTTCTCAATAGTATTGCACTACATAGGGAATATACAGTACTAATAACTGGGTTATAAACTGGGTAGTGTGGCGTACAGCAGGTCAGGCACCAGGGGGAGTATACATCACGAGGCGATGGCTCCATCTGCTGGACGTGCCAGGTCTCGACGGGCTCCCCAGCCAGGACTAATTGGGGCTGATTGGGAGCTGGTGAGTAATCAAGGGCGGATTGCTCACCAGCTGTGCGAGGCCCATAAAGCTGCCAGAAGGGCAGCACACAGGGAGGGTGGGGGGAAGAAAGGACTCCCATGTTATTGTTGCCACTTGCAGAGGTAACGAGGGAGTTCAGTTTTGTGCCCGACAGGATACAGCAAGACCCGGAGCCCAGAAGACGGCATCCCGGAGAGGGTCTCATGGGGGAGACCTATTCTTTTCTTTTGATTTATTATTTAAATAAACACCCTTAACTGAGCTAATCCTTCTCTGTCCGTGTCTGATCTGGGTAAACGTCTTGACCAAACCCCCTGGTCTGCCACAGTAGTTTGGGTCCTGGATGCTGATTGGCTAAAACAGAATTCCAGACGTGTGTATCAGATAATAATGATGCAAAACTACTTTTATATTTATGTTGGTAACCGGTTTATAACGGCAATAAGGCACCTCTGGAGTATATGGCCAATATACCACGGCTAAGGGCTGTATCCAGGGACTCCGCTTTGTGTTGTGCTTAAGAACAGCCCTTAGGCGTGGTATATTGGCCATATACCATACGTCCTTGGGCCTTATTGGTTAAATAACCCTCTGCTTTCTGTCTCCATCCCTTCCAGGAGAGAGGAGGGGGGCATGTCTGCTGCCACAGGGTCCCTGGTGACCAGCTCCACCTACTACAGTACATCTGCCCCCAAGGCTGAGCTCCTCAACAAGATGAAGGACATGCAGGAGGACGAGCTGGAGGAGCTGGAGCAAGACTCAGAGGACGAACTGGACATCGACCTGGCCAGCAAGAAGGTACAGAGACACAGCATAGTACACTGACCCTGTAAAACCGGTTTCTCCAACCTGGTTCCTGGAGAGCTATCCTCCGGTAGGTTTTTTGCTCCAACCCCAGTTGTAACTAACCTGATTCTAATCAACCAGCTAATTATTGAATCAAGTCCGCTAGAATAAGATTGGAGTGAAAACCTACAGGACAGTAGTTCTCCAGGAACAATATTGAAGAGCCCTGCTCTAAAACAACATATTTCACTGCAGCTGTCTGGTCTATGTGACAATATAACATATTATTACTGACTGTTTCATGCCATATCAATCACTGATCATCAATCCAGCTCCTGGAGAGTCACAGGACTGCAGCTTTCATCGTAATACCCGATTCAACTGATCTTCAACACTTTGGTTAGTTGAATGTGGTTCACTGCTGAGCCAAGACAAAAACCTGCCGTTCTGCAGCTCTCCAGGACCAAGATCAAGGAATAGTGCAGACCTGCCAACATGCACGCATTTTGCTTACCAACTATGCAATTATCTGTCCATGTACACGAGTATGAGAGCCAAGTTAAAAGTACGCAGAAATGAAGAGGGCCTGATTTATACATTTGAATAAAAATAAATCCACTGAGTAAATCTAACATCCAGATTCTCAAGCTGCAACACAGACATGTACAGAGTTTGTGTCAACGGACATGGAGATGAATACATCATTATTGGACGTAGCTGCCCCGTGTCTGCCCCTCCAGTTTGTTGTGATGCTGAGTTTCCTGACTGTCAGCTGTACGTAAACACATGGACAAATCCCTTTGACTCCGTGTGTTGTGGGAAGGTTAACACTGATTGTTTCAAGCTAACGTTGGTGAACATAAGATGGACATTCAGTGGGCTCTAAAGTGCCAGCAGTTCACTCGCATCTGCTAGTGAAAGAAATTAAATGCAAATACGAAAAGTAACTGGTCGCAGTAACTGGAGTGTGATATACATTTAATTCTGCGTCCCATTAGTTGTGTTTTACACGTAACATGACGAGGATCACGCAACCTGATAGACTGTGATTATGATCCACGTCACAAATTACATTACAAAAGGATTGGGTTTATAAGCGCGGATATCGACTCTGTCGCACGAGTATGTTTTTGCGGCACAGTCGATAGCGCGCTGGACTTCGGGTGAGAAGGTCGACTGTTCGAAACCTGCTCCCTGCCTTGTTTCATTACAGTATAATCAAAAATAAATATTAACATCTTGGCATTAAATGGAGTCGGGAGTTTAGACGACTGCGCGATGAAAAATGAATGAGTGTCTGGTATTAGGCACCGAAACACCAGACTCTTCTAGAGAACAGCGGTCAGATTCCCTTTGCGGCAGCCTGTAGTCAGTTTGCGGTCTGTGTGATCATTTGCTTTTGTTGTTTATTCAAAAGGATTTTGCTTTTTAGTGTTGACTAGGAACCGTGTCTAAAAAGCCACTACTTGTGAGCTGTTTGAGAAGTGACCAGAGTTCCTCTACTGTAGAGACTAAACTTGGGGGGCATGTGCTAAGAAAAACGTTATAGATAATTATCTCCATTCTACACTGTACATGTCATTTCCAAGAAGAAGGCCCGTTGTGTGTTCTTTCTAGTTACATCTTGTTAGTGACTTTTACCATTTGTGTAAATGGAATGCTGTCAAGAAGGTATTTCAACCTTTTAGACTTGATTTGGTACAATTTCTATAAGTGCATCAGACTCCCAAACAGCCACGCACTAGCATGGGGGGGGGGGCCCAATTTGGCTTGTGTTATGCGCACAACTTTGAATCTCCAATTTTCTGCTACTCTAAGTTGGACAGGTTTGGCAGGTCTGATAGTGCTTCAAGTACTATCCAGTATGTGAAATGGCTCTCTTGAATGTCATCTCCTTGTCTGTCCCTGTCTTTCTCCCCACAGCAAGAGCTGATTGACAGCCTGAGTAAGAAGCTGCAGGTGCTGCGCGAGGCCAGGGGGAGCCTTCAGGAGGACGTCCACGATAACAACTCTCTGGGGGACGAGGTGGAGGCCATGGTGCAGAAGGTCTGCAAGCCCAACGAGCTGGACAAGTTCAGGATGTTCGTGGGAGATCTGGACAAGGTGGTCAGTTTGCTGCTCTCCCTGTCTGGCCGACTGGCCAGGGTGGAGAACGCTCTCAACAGTCTGGAGGAAGACACCACACCAGAAGAGAAGGTAGGGGCTAGAGCAGGGGGTAGGGTGGAGGTTAAGGCAAGACATTGCTCACTCCCCACGCTACTCGTGAGGCAGGATTAGCTGGTTAACACTCATCCGCATTAGCTCAAAGCTATAGTGGTATTACAAACCAGAGTTAAGGGATGTTTGCATTTACCAACTTACAATATTCATGTTCAACATTAACTGATGTGTGTACTGTACGTTTATCAGGAAGTTGCTTGCCTGCATTTTTTAAGTATTCCTCCTACTGATCTGCCCCCTCTGTCTGCCCTCCCTCTCTCAGCGCACCCTGTCAGAGAAGAGGAAGCTGTTGATCAGACAACACGAAGACGCCAAAGAGCTCAAGGAGAACCTTGACCGGCGGGAGCGCTTGGTTTACAGCATCATGGCTGCTCACCTCCGCCACGAGAGCCTGGCAGACTACCAGCACTTTGTCAAGATGAAGTCAGCCCTCATCATCGAGCAGCGCAAGCTGGACGACAAGATCAAACTGGGAGAGGAGCAGCTGAAATGTCTGCTGGATAGTTTATTGTTGGAGCAGAGGCTGCTGTTCTGATGATTGTTAGTGCAATCCGAGATCCTTGGGACGTCCATACGTTAACCCCTACCCTAACCTTAACCCCTACCCTAACCTTAACCCCTACCCTATCCTTTCAACTTCAATCGGGTGACATCAGAGTTGGGATGTCCCAGGGGTCTCATTTAGTCTTTTCCTTCTGACAATGGCCACAGAGGTGATGTGGTGTACTGACACAGACTGGCCACTAGAGAGCCTCAGAGAGGTGCTGTTGGACTTGGATATGATGGAGGATTTTCTGTGTGCTTTGTTGTAGTTGACTTGAAGCCTGTTACATTTCAGTTCCACAGTACAGACAGGAGCTGTTTTTCTGTGCTGAAAGAAATACCCCGTTTCTGGATTTAAAGTAGCTCCTTAGAGGAATTTGCTTCGCTAAATGTGTTTGATTCAGGGATGTTGGTGAGGCCTCATGGTAAGGCCTATGCTCTCAAATGATTCTCAAGACGAGGCGGAGCGTCTCTGTTTTATATAATGCGTGTTTGAAAGATGTTTTTAGTAATTTATTGTAGCCTTTTAAATATTTACAGATGACTTGACATTTCAGGTAAACTCACCTATAAACCTACGTTGTAGTTAATTACAATACAAATGATATATTCTTATTGTGAAGTATAGGTTTTATAATTAGATCATTAACAGGGTTTTTCCTCAATGGGACAGTGCTGGTTTGGCTCAGAAGTCTAAAGTTATTTTCATATTTGCCCAAACAGTACTTGTCTTTCATCATATTACACACAACACTAATAGCTACAGCTCAGATGTGTATGTTTTCAACCAATCTTGTTCTCAGACCTCACTTCCCGTACAACAGGTATTCCTTGACAATGTTTATTTCTTACTCATGTGTTGGGATTAGTGGTTACTGGTCTTTTTAATTCCAAAAGTATAAAAAGGTAATTAAACGTTTGAAATCAGTTCTGGGCAGCAGGTAACCTGGTTATAGAGGTGAGCCAGGAACCAGAAGGTTGCCAGTTTCTGATAGGAAAAATCTGTTGGGAAGTGAGTTGGCATCGGAGGGTTGCTGGAATCAAATCCTAGATGCCATTGCATGCCATTTTTCCCTTGAGAAAGGCACTTAAGCCCCTCCCCCACAACAACAGCTCCCTGGGTACCCAGTGTGGCAGACCCCTGCACCACTCCAAAACATGTATGTGTATTTTCAAAGGCAGTTTCCTTTTGGAGGAGTTGGGTTAAAAGCGGAAGGTGCAATTTACCAATAAATTGATCTTCAAATCAAAGACCGAAATAGCACTTAATAGTCCCATAATTCCCATGTTTAGGGACCTATCTCAACCTGACATTGTGCCTGGGCGTCTGCCACTGTGAACACTGAAGGATTTGTATGTCCATGCTTTGTATAACCATACATACATGCATTGTACTCTCACATCAATTTGAAGACAATAAACAGTATGACTGATGGTCTTGGTATTTGTGAGCTTATTACCCAACCTGCCAGTGGCCATAACAACAATGACTAGTTTAAGAAATGGCTGGGTTTTAAGTGTGGCCTGATGTAGGATCGGTTAATTAGCCCCACCTTCCCTTTCCTCGTTCTGGTGAATAGCAATTGAAGAGGCAATCATTAACAGAGCTGTTATGACTGTGACTTTATGTAGTACAAGATGACGAAGCGTCGGTCTTGTTTACAGTGGTATAAAAAATGAATCCAGGACGATTGATGGCCGGCACACTGACTACTGGTCTGTAGCTCTCATCACTACTAACCTGTCAGAACAGAGGTAATGTGTTTGTC
The DNA here is from genome assembly GCF_029448725.1 of Salvelinus fontinalis. Lineage (NCBI taxonomy): Eukaryota > Metazoa > Chordata > Actinopteri > Salmoniformes > Salmonidae > Salvelinus > Salvelinus fontinalis. Next base: position 14,320,999 of record NC_074705.1, read on the forward strand.
AGATGTCAGTTTGTATTTGATTCATCAGCACATCCTGTGTATTTTATTATCGATCTAGCATGCTTTGTCCTGCAATTACGTCATACAGTTGATTTATAAAGGCAATTTTTAGACAAGGCAAACAAATTGCTAGATTTTCTTGGGTGCTCAATGTAGACGTGGGGATTACGTTGTTTAATGACATTAGTCAAGGTTTTCTAAAAGTATACTATATGGTTTAACCCACTGTATTATATTCAATCAATGTTTTCACATACACATTGGTTAGGTAGTCTAGTGGTTAGACCGTTGGGCCAGTAACTAAAAGGTTGCTGGATCGAATCCCCTGATCTGACAAGGTAAAAATCTGTTCTTCTGCCCTTGAGCAAGGCAGTTAACCCACTGTTCCCCGGGCGCTGTGGATTTTGATTAAGGCAGCCCCCCGCACCTCTCTGAGTGGTTGGGTTAAATGCGGAAGACACATTTCAGTTGAAGGAGTTTAGTTGTACAACTGGCTAGGTATTCCCCTTCCCCTTACTGCATGTGTCTAATTTGTTCATTTTAACACCTACCTCAGGTATGACATTCCCTGTTATTATCCCACATTCGTCATACTCTTACAAATGTTGATTGCGTTACATTATGGCATGCAATAAACCTGGGTCATACTACAGCCTTTGAGGTAGTTCAAATGGGGACATATAGCCTATTGACAACATCTAATTAATGTGTCCCGATTCACTGCATTTAATCCCCATTGTAATTTCCCTGTTTGTAGACTGTGTCATGGCAACAGTTGCCTCAGTCATTGTTCTCTCACTTTTTGTCTTTCCTCAAGTATGTATTGTGTTGAGGCTCTTCACATTCACAGGTGTGTTGTTAGCTGCCTGCTCTCACCACATCCATGCTTTTTTTACCTCTCAGAGGGAAGCAGGTGCTTTGTTTTCCATCCTAGAGACAGCAGGACCGGATCTGGGAAAGCGACAACGTATCCAAGCCTCTTCTTTAATATGAGGTGTGAGTCCGGAGTCTGAGGGTGAAAAAGAGGATCATTTAATAGATCGCTGTTCATTCAATACGGCAGCTCTCTGAGATGAGCTCTGTCTGAGATGATGGGGCTTCAGTTCATCTGATCAGAAGATGTTGTTTGTCTGTAGGCAGACTAAGAGGACTGTCGGTGGATTATCTTGGCTGTCCGTTTAAGGTGAGACTCAGTGTGTTGTGATATGACATACCTGGTTCACACGGCTCACCCTCAGTTCGTCAGCCTGTGGTTGAGCGCCGTGGGTTGGGTCCTTACCGCGGTGACCCTTGGACTCATCCAGTGGAGGGTCTGGCACGTGTCCGACTTAACCTTCATCACCTCAGGAGAGGCCTGGGTCGGGATCTGGAGGGTGTGTTTCTATAGCCATACACTCGTGACCTCTGGGTTCAGGGTCATGTATTGTCAGAGTATGGCGCTGTCTGACTCCTTCACGCCCCCGGAGGTCGCCACGGCCCAGGTGATCACTCTAATAGGGCTGGTCGTGGGGTTCTGTGGGAACGCCGCCGCCGTCTACGCCTTCAGGAGCGTCTATTTCGGCCTGGAGAAGCAGACGCCTATCCGCTGTGCATTCGCGGTGGCTGGTACTCTCTGCTTGTTGTCAGCTGTGTGTTTTCTCATACCTCTCCTGTGGAACCTGAACTCAGTGGTGACCAATCAAACAATAGCGTTCCCTTCGAACTTCCACATGCCCCCTGCACCTGTGACCCAGAACCCGGGGGCAGGTATCGGGGTCGGGATCATAGGGTCGTTTATGATAATCGTCAGTGGAGTTATCTTCATCCTCTACAGGTTCCCTGTCAAGATGGGACCCAGAGTGGAGCCTTCTTGTCCAGAGGCAAGACACTTTGATGGGTCAAGTGTTGGGACATTGTCCCCTGGGTCTGTGGGACACAGTAGGGATAATCCGAGTAACTCTCAGGCCAGGGACAATCCTGCCTTCCACTTTGATGAGCATTTTTGTGTGAGTTGACCATATCCTATGTTGTATTTGAAGCGTTGAAGTGACGTGACATAACAAAGGAATAGACGTTTGATGAAACTATATGGTTAGTATGAGAACCCCTCAGAACCTCAGAACAAGTGACATCAATAGCCCTCACCTGGGTCAGTCTGTTGTGGAAAGAGCAGGTGTTCTTAATGTTTTGTATACTCAGTGTACACCAATTGATTCTTGAAGAATATCATTTATAAATGCATCATGAGCTTAGTTTAACTGTCATTCCCCATCAGAACCCCAAATGTAAGCTTGTTTTACTCCATTGTTTGTAAACAATGTAATTTTAAACAAACACTGTATAGCGTCATCGTGGTTAAAACTATATTTTCGGTATCATGGATGGATGGTCACTTTGTTATTGTTTGAACTGCAGATTGCACCTTTAAAATATGTCATTACATTGATCATAAATTGATTCGTAACATTAGAGTAGCAGTAATTGGGAGCATACACACACACACACACACACACACACACACACATGCTCTCTTTTGAGGCTGTACTTGCAACACACTTGTCTTTAGTCATTGCCTTGCAATCACTCCAAAGGGAGTTTGAAAACAGATTACATTAAATATGTTTTACATTTCATACTTGTATTGCTGATGCCATTGAATGTGTTTCTTTGTAAATTATGCAAAATTTGTACTGTTGCTGTTTATTTGATCATATTGAAAATTTATTCTTCAACTTTTAAGGGCTCTTGACATCCAGGTACAATGTTATACACATACACAATTCAGTCAAATAGTTGTGATAAATCATGTGATTAAAAGAGACAATGTTTTAATCAATACAATTTTGTCACACACTGTATTTGTTTTGATGTGCAGTAGCAACAGGATTGTTCCTCAGTCTGGTTTTAGACAGTACGGCAAGGACCTCAATTATCCTCTATCCCTGACTGTGCCTTGCAGTCTGTAGAGCTCCCCCACTGACTGGTGAACTCTGGGTAGTTACTAACTGAAAATGTCCCAAGTGGCACCCTATTCCCTATATAGTGCACTACTTTGGACCAGAGACCAAATGTGGCGCACTATAAAGGGAAAAGGGTGTAATTAGGGACACATCCACTGTCTGCCCCTATTAGAACACACATACCACATTGTTTCCTGGTAACGAGGCTTCCGTTAGCGGCCGTAAGGTGTTATCGTGTTAAAGTCAAATATGGCTCTGGCAGAAACAGTCGTAGGTGTTTTGACAGTCGCAGCCCCACAAAATCACATAATCCATTTGATTGTGCTACGGAAGAGGAAGGAAGAAGGGATTAGATTGAACAAATTTGGAAAACATTCATTGCTCTCTTTTGAGGATTTTAAAGGTATTTATTCAGGTGTTTTACTTGCTTTGACAAGTAAAAAAAAAATAATGTCCTCCTTAACTATGGTTCAAAAAATGAAGACACCAGAGGCCAAGAAGAAGTGATGTGTGTTGTGAAGCCTCTATTTGAGTCATTTGGGCCCTGTACATGTGAACAGCGCAGGAGAAGAGGCTGAGACTGGCAGGGCAGGTGAGTCCTTGACCAGACCTCTCAAAGCAGGAGTAAGGACCATCACAGTGGGGATTGTTACTCTGGCTGAAAGTCAGAACAGTCAGATCCTGTGGACAGCACACTGTGTTGGGAGGGAACAAAAAAGCTTTTTCAGTCAGGAGTCCAACACTTTTCTTTGTCTGCAGAGGAACTCATTGAGCCGATTGGTTGTGGTCTGGCTGGAGGCAGAGGCCTTTATAGTGGGCAGGACACACCCTCATCATAGGCAGAATAAGGATATTAAAGTACCTGATTGTGGGTCTAGTCTTTAGTCCAGGGCTCTCCGACCCTGTTCCTGTAGGATTTTGCTCCAACCACAGTTGTAACTAACCTGGTTCATCTAATCAACCAGTTCATTATTAGAATCCGGTGCGTTAGATTAAGGTTGGCATGAAAACCTACAGGACAGTAGCTGTCCAGGAACAGGGTTAACTTGGAGAGCCCTGGACTAGTCTGTATTTAGCATAGCGTTACTACAGTATAGCTGCGTGGTATAGTGGTGTGGCTGACGTAAATCTCAGGCATTAAGATAGAAGGTTGAAAGGAGATGATAGATGTTGATGTTGTGTAACATGTTCTGGATTCCCCACCGTTGTGTAATCACTCACCCTGGCATTGAAGTTCTCAGTTATTGTCCTCAGAGCATTGACTTCATTGTCTTACCTCCTCCTTATTGCCTTCAGCATAATGTTTCAGGGAGGGGGGGGGGGGGGGGGGGATTACGATGTTTGCTAAGACTGAACATACAGTACTATTTTTTGACTCTGTAACAACACTAAAGTTGGTACAGTTCCGTTGATAGTGAAGGAATAGACCGATACAACTCATTGAACTTCATGGATCCAAACCCAGAACCTAACCTGTCCTGAGGGGGGGGGGGGGGGGGGGGGGGGATTACGATGTTTGCTAAGACTGAACATACAGTACTATTTTTTGACTCTGTAACAACACTAAAGTTGGTACAGTTCCGTTGATAGTGAAGGAATAGACCGATACAACTCATTGAACTTCATGGATCCAAACCCAGAACCTAACCTGTCCTTAACCCGTAATCAGAACCTAACCTGTCCTTAACCCATAACCAGAACCTAACCTGTCCTTAACCCGTAACCAGAACCTAACCTGTCCTTAACCCGTAACCAGAACCTAACCTGTCCTTAACCCGTAACCAGAACCTAACCTGTCCTTAACCCGTAACCAGAACCTAACCTGTCCTTAACCCGTAACCAGAACCTAACCTGTCCTTAACCCGTAACCAGAACCTAACCTGTCCTTAACCCATAACCAGAACCTAACCTGTCCTTAACCCGTAACCAGAACCTAACCTGTCCTTAACCCATAACCAGAACCTAACCTGTCCTTAACCCGTAACCAGAACCTAACCTGTCCTTAACCCATAACCAGAACCTAACCTGTCCTTAACCCGTAACCAGAACCTAACCTGTCCTTAACCCATAACCAGAACCTAACCTGTCCTTAACCCGTAACCAGAACCTAACCTGTCCTTAACCCGTAACCAGAACCTAACCTGTCCTTAACCCGTAACCAGAACCTAACCTGTCCTTAACCCGTAACCAGAACCTAACCTGTCCTTAACCCGTAACCAGAACCTAACCTGTCCTTAACCCGTAACCAGAACCTAACCTGTCCTTAACCCGTAACCAGAACCTAACCTGTCCTTAACCCGTAACCAGAACCTAACCTGTCCTTAACCCGTAACCAGAACCTAACCTGTCCTTAACCCGTAACCCAAACCCTAACCGTTAATAGTGACCCTAACCACCCTGACCCTAATCATTAACCACCAAGCGATAGACATCTCCCACAAGGCATTTCACAGTCTGCTGAGAAAGGAACATAACTGTACCAGCACTGTACAACAGAGCTGTTGTGGTGTTTTGTGACTGTGAGATTGAAGTAGGATAGAATGGTTTCGAATGTTCCCTTTCATTGTGTTTCAAAGTGACATGTGACAACAGAGCTGTTTGCTGTTTAACATATAGTGGTTGGCTCCATGTGTTTCTCTGATGTAGGACCAACCACTGCCTATGATAGATCAAGCGATTAGCATAGGAAGCTATAATGACTTCCATTGTGAGAGGACAACAATGGGATCTTTCAGATGACAACATGGACACAGGAGGCAGTGGGGAGCAGTCCGAGCATTTCAAAGTCCAGGCGGGGTCTCGTAATGTGAAGACCTGGGAGGAACTGTAGCAGAGCACACTCGGGCGCAAGTGTGCGTCCCAAATGGCGCCCTATTCCCTAAATAGTGCACTACTTTTGACCAGCGCCTCATGGGTCCTGGTCAAAAGTAATACACTGCATAGGGAATATGGTCTCATTTGGAAATGAAATTATTGCATTGAAATAGACAGGAAGTATTTTACGGCTGTTGCTTCCGCTTTGCCGTGCAGGGAACCCTTGAGAAAGAGATTCATATCTCAATGGGACTCAGCTGGCTAAATAAATAAAGGAGAAATTGAATTTTAAAAATGTAGTATAAGAAGTATAAGAACCTGACCTGCCTGTGCAAGCTTGTGTGTAATGGGCGATGTCCAGGAAATCTGACATTCCTCACATTACGTATCATTATTATGATGTTCATTAACTACAGCTTAGCCCAGGAACCAAGACCCAAATCAGCAGGAATTAGACTTAAGCTCCGTTTCCACTGGACTTGGTCTGTCATCTCACCTTACTTAAACTCACTTCCTCATCGTTGTCTAGCAACAGTTTGAGCTTGTGTAACACAAGCAGGTGTTTTGTGATGCTTAGGAATGAATCATGGGCAGGTTTTTGTCATTTTTTTCTTTATTTGATAATATAAACTTTTTTTAATATTCAGATTTCTCCACGGTATGGATATAACTGGTGTAGGATATGTAGCCTTGTGGCACTATAATGTCTGATCAATTCAGAGTCAGAAAACCACTACAGAGCAATATACAGTATAATGTATATTGGTATATATCTGATATAATGTATGTGGTAAATCAGTAACATTGGCCTCTAACTAGAGAGAATGTATAGTGGAAATTTCAGCAGAAATGAAACAAATACAATCAGATCCTCAAATATCCATGAAGTCATTGTCTTGTCAAGTTGTTGCAAGCAAGTCCTGATATTTCACCATTTGAAACACACATTCCCAAATACTTAGTGCATTCCTCACATTAATTATTATTTGCTTTCTACAATATAATGTTATACTTTTTCTGTTTGTTCTATTTACAACTTGATTAATTATTCCTGTAATGCATTTGTTGATTGAGTAACTGTGTAGAATATCAAGAAGGGATATATTTTTTATGCACTTGCTAGTGAGAAACCAGCTCTATTCAAACTGGTTTCATTTAGTTATTGGATAATAAGGATGATAGATGCTGTAAAAAATTATTGGTATTGCAATAAGATATCCAAGGCAATCATTGACATTGACATACAGAATCATCAACCTTGGTCAGAATTGTAGTTTACAGTCCTTTCACAGACGATATACTGCTTGTCATCAAATTCTCTGGCACCATTGCACACTATCTCTTAAACAGTGCCAACAGTAGGCACAGCGACGTATTAGGAAGAAAATGGCAGCTTTTAAAGCTGTAGTCTCTTTGGTTCCATGAAGAATTTCTGTTTGATAAATGTACAGTAGGGGATATTTTTGCAAACATGACATGCACAAAACCCTGTTCGAGTGATTGAAATAAGTACCAGCATTCTGTCTCAATATATGGAGAAAGATTTGTCCCAGCAAGTGTACTCAATAACTATAGCTAATGTAAATAAGCATGAAAAAGCTTTAGATAATCAGTGTTTTATTCTCCATTGATAGAGACAGGGCAGAGGCTACTGAGATTACTGTTCTCACTTCTCAATAGCTCATCAAACATATTCCATGGACCTCTTCCTATGTGGGGTATTGGTAGTGTGCACGTATGTATGTCTTCTCGGTAGCGGTATAGGCATTTGTAAGGTGCAGGGCTCCTCTTGTAGGCACACGCAGGAGGTGACCAGCAGAGAGCCAGCCACCAGGTGTAGAAACCCTGCTGTCCAGCCACAGAACAGGGCATCCCCAAACTCCCAGCGCGGCACGATGGCCGGCACGGCCTCATCGAAGAACCGCATGACCGTCAGGTGAGCGATGTAAGAGACAGGTATGAGACCCAGTATCCCTGCGACCAAGCACAATATCCCCCCCAGCATCTTCATCAATCTCTTCACCCTCAACCCCTCAGGCCCCTGGTTGCAGCTGTTGATCCAGTAGATTCCAGGAATGGCTAGCAGGAGACCCAGGAGGCCCGTGGCCACTGTTACACACATGAGGATCCGGGCTAGTTTAATGTCCGGAGGCAGGCCGAGGAGACTGTCATACGGTCTGCACTCCAGAATTCCAAGGTCCTGCACCACACACGTCTCCCACAGGCCCAGCTCATAGCTCTCCGCGGGCAGCAGGTCAGTGGACAGGGTCAGCCAGGTGGACATGATGGTGGTGGCCAGCGAGCAGATCCAGGCACCAATAGAGAAGAGGATCCCGAGGAGTTCCAGAACGCACACCCCCGGATCCATAGTGCTGCCCACTCTGAGAGGCCACTCTCCGGCTCAGCTCAGCTCTGGCTCCCGAGTTGCCTGCTCCCCCTGTCTCTCTGTGCCACAGTCAGCTGCAGCCAGGGCTCCCGACTGCTTCTCTCTACTCCTGTCTTTCTGAACTACAGCCAGTTGAAGCGAGAGGAAGCTACGGCCAGTAGGTTCCTATCGAGGCTCAATTTGTTCAAAAGACCGTACGCCCAATTAGGGTTTACAAGTACCAGCATGGGCTGGGAGGGAGTAACTTCTTCAAGCGATCAGTAGCTCACTCAAAACATGCACACATCATCTGCAGTGGAGAGGAGGAAAGTAGCGGCTTGCTGACATGTTGCCCTCCCCTTGGAGGCTCGCTTCCGCCGCTGCTTTGCTCAGTGGTCAGGAGAGAGTGACTGAGTGAGAGTCAGACGCATTGAACAACAGCATCATTCAGATCTATGGTGATGCCCATTTCCACACACACAGTCAGGAGGTTGTAGCCTACGAAGGATGCTTTTAAAATGCAGACAGGATGTAATAAAAATGCTGATTTATTTCACAAAACATACACACACACACACACAAAGGGGTGCCATGTGAGTATGTGAGGATGGGGGGATATGGGGGGGGCATAATGATTCTCATCTGGAAGAATTTTGCATTTTTCAAACACCCGAAAGAACATTTCCCCCTGCAATCTAGAACCATAATCATAATGGCTAATTCTATGTCAAAAATATTTGATTGATTCATCAAGAAGGAATCAATAGGCTACAAAGCTTTGCCAAATTGTACCGAACAAAAATGTAATGCGTTTAAACAATTTCATCGATTTGACAAAGTTACAGTTCATATAAGGGAATTTGTCACTTCAAATAAATTCATTAGGCCCTAATCTATGGATTTCACATGACTGGGCAGGGGCGTAGCCATGGATAGGCCTGGGAGGGCACAGGCCCATCCGCTTGGAAGCCAGGCCCACCCACTGGGGAGCCAAGCTGAGCCGATCAGAATGAGTTTTCCCCCACAAGGGGCTTTATTACAGACAGAAATACTAATCAGTTTCATTAGCTGTCCGGGTGGCAAGTCTCAGACGATACCGCAGGTTAAGAAGCCGGATGTGGAGGTCCTGGGCTGGCGTGGTTACACGTGGTCTGCGCTTGTGAGGCCGGTTGGACGTACTGACAATTTTTCTTATTAAACAACGTTGGAGGCGGTTAATGTGCCCTTTATGGGCATGACGCCACTGAACACACACAAACAGGGTGAAAATGCTATTTAAGTTTACGGAATTACTTCTTTCTCTCAATACTAGCGTTCTTTCCTTAGAAACTGTTGGGACCCACGGAGTGTTGCCAGGGAGATGAGATTAAATAAGAATAAAACTGACCGTGTTTACCTTTTAAAATAAGGCTGATGGAAATGGGAGAAGACATCCGATCCTTTGGTTGCTATATCAACTTAAAAGACTAAACAAGCTATGCTGCTGCTAGGGCATTGACATGTCATCTATAGATTTAGGAGAGATTTAGGGGACTCTGAATTGATCAAATACATTAAATAGCCCGTCTATTAAGTGCTATTGTTTTAGTATACAGAGGTACTCTGTGGTGCATTTATTTGATTTGGAACAGTATCCGGTGATACATTCCTTTTTCCTGTATCAGATCCCTGACATACAGAGCTTGTGACCCAAGTAGGAGGCTGAATATGCAGGCCATGTCAAGGAGAGAAGAACAAACATTTTCAACACACAATAGTACACAAATAACACTCTTTATAGAGGCAGTTTAGCGGTCTGGTCTCTGAGTGAACAGTAGCCTACGCACAGATGAATAAACGGATAATTGTTTTATTTTATTTCAGCCACAAGGCGTCGCCATTTCAATACTCACAATTCCACCTTCATGCGTTGACAGGTTGAGCAAATGCATTGTGGGAAGCAGAAACCTATGACGTCCTCTTCTCTGTATTTTCTAAACATGTTTGGCTGGTGACGAACTAACACAGCATCAAAATGCATTCTATATTGGTGATTATATAGCTAAGAGATATAGATGTGTTTATTTTGAGGAGTGGGATCGTGTGAACAATGGACGGAGACGGTAAGCATGAATTTCATTGCATGTCTAATAATGCCATAATTAATAAAGGAAGAAGCATATCTGGCCAAATCTTAACTAGCATTAACGTTAACATTATCGGTCTCATTACATCCATATCTACTTAATATAGCTAGCTATGTCTAATAGCTACATGAAGGGATCTGTCACTGATCAATGATTTGTAATTCAGTATTCATGCATGGCCCGCAAGTCGCTAGCCTACTCTTGTATTCTTGACTGCTCAGTAACGTTACTGTTGTCACTACCTCTGCATGACGTAGCTACCTTCAGAGAGGGAAAAAAATCACAGAATTATAGCGACCATGTATCCAAGTAAGCTGCTAATGTAGTTAGCAATAAAATGCTTGTAAGAACATAAAATAGGCCCACTGTCTGCCCAGGACTAATGTCCAAACTGAAGCTAAAACTTGGACACAGTATCACAAGGTCTGTCTGGTCACCCGAATACCAAGAATGAGAATTTCATACATCCCATGAGTATTATTGAGCTTCATACAGTGTTGAGAATCGGAGACCTGACTTGGCTGGGTTCGCGGTCTCTTCAACCTCTGTCTGTGTGTGTCTTTTCGAGGCGTTGGGATAAAGCAGAAGCTTATCTCCGTTGGACATGTGTGAAGACCATCATTAGACAATAAAAAAAATCGTATTTTGTCTTTCTGTCCAAGGGGCCAGCAGTACTGGGGCCACTCCCTCAGAGGAGATGAATGGTACTGGGAACCTGATGGACTTCCTGGACGAGCCCTTCCCAGACGTTGGCACCTACGAAGACTTCCACACCATTGACTGGCTCCGGGAGAAGTCACGCGACACAGACCGGCATAGGAAGGTGAGGGGAGCACACACACACACACACACACACACACACACACACACACACACCACACACCACACACACACACAAACACACACACACACACACACACACACACACACACACACACACACACACACACACACAGAGCTCTACACTCTAAGCATTTTCTTCTTCATCCCCAGAGGATATAATTCTTCTTCTTCATCCTCTTCTTCTTCATAATCATCATAGAAAAACTCTTTGATGTCCACCTGATTATGTTAACCTGATGATCTGCTGAACCTGCCGCTGATGGTTGATTGATGGTTGATTGATTGATGGTTGTTCTAGATCACCACCAAGAGTAAGGAGTCTTACTGGGAGCTGATGAAGAGTCTTCTGGATGCCTGGTCAGGATGGGTGGTGATGCTGCTCATAGGAATGCTCACAGGTAGGAACCGCAGAGGCATCCTGCAAAGGTCTTCCACCTTTGGTGCTGCGCTAGTCTCTTGTAGTATGGCGCACGTGGGATTTGCCCCTGGGTGCCGGGATTCATGCTGCACACACATGACATGACACATGGCTATCTTAACAACCAATCCCAAGTCACACTGCCAGAGTTGTGAAATACCACGTCTGGTCTGAATCCTTTTGATAGGCTTGCCCGTTCCCTTGCGTAGTGTGATCTGTGATCTCGTGCTGTGTGTCCTCCCGTGTAGGTACGCTGGCTGGAGTGATCGACCTGGCTGTGGACTGGATGACCGATCTGAAAGAAGGGGTGTGTCTGTCTGCTTTGTACTACAGCCGGGAGCAGTGCTGCTGGACCTCCAACGAGACCACCTTCGACGACAGAGACAAGTGTCCGCAGTGGCAGAAGTGGGCCGAGCTGATGACCGGTCACTCTGAGGTCAGCAGATCGCTAACCAGATATCCTCTCGATTTAAAGCCACAATGCTGAGCCTGTGTTTTAGCCCGACGAACGGCAGCCGTCACGTGGCTAGATATAGGGGTGTGGCTTGGGGAAATGTAACCTCTCTCAGTTTCTGAGGTTTAACGCGGTGTTTGTTGTAATAGAGAGTGGGATGATTGTGTATCAGTTCCTTAAACCCATACATTCCACCTGTTCTTGTTTCTCCAGGGTCCCGGGGCATATGTGTTGAATTACTTCCTGTATGTGTTGTGGGCGCTGTTATTCTCTTTCCTGGCTGTGTCTCTAGTAAGGGTCTTTGCCCCCTACGCCTGTGGGTCAGGTATTCCTGAGGTGAGTGTTTGAAATGGTACCGTTCACCAATAGAAAATAACCATACGATAGTATTTTAAATACTGCGTTTTCATTGGCTGAAAAGAGTGTGCGTTCATTTCCGATAACAGCGCAGTTGCAAAGGTTATACCAATGAGGGGCTGCTGTGTGTCGTCTTGGGTAGATCAAGACCATCCTGAGTGGGTTCATCATCCGGGGGTACCTGGGGAAGTGGACCCTGCTGATCAAGACGGTGACCCTGGTCCTGGCTGTGTCCTCCGGGCTCAGCCTGGGGAAGGAGGGGCCCCTGGTCCACGTGGCCTGCTGCTGTGGTAACCTCTTCTGCTCCCTGTTCTCCAAGTACAGCAAGAACGAGGGCAAGCGCAGAGAGGTACGGTTATAGCCCATTACGCTCCCATTTTTGCGGAAATAATACAAGTTGGGGAAATTAAACAATTTATCCAAGTATTTCGTGTAGTCTGCATGTAACTCGGCTTGTCTGTTGTGCAGGTGTTATCGGCTGCTGCTGCTGCTGGGGTGTCAGTGGCTTTTGGAGCTCCGATTGGAGGAGTTCTCTTCAGCCTGGAGGAGGTGTTGTATACTTAAGTCTGTTATAAATCACCTGATGTGTCCATTCAATCAAACGTCATCTCACTTCCAGATATGTTGCCGTTATTTTTCCCGTCCATTTCCTTTGAAACACAAAAGTATTTCGGTAGAAGTGCCGTCGCTATGTAATCTCTGTCCTCTTCAGGTGAGTTACTACTTCCCTCTGAAGACTCTGTGGCGCTCCTTCTTCGCTGCGTTGGTGGCGGCCTTCACCCTGCGCGCCATCAACCCGTTCGGCAACAGCAGACTGGTCCTGTTCTACGTGGAGTACCACACCCCCTGGTACATGGCTGAGCTGGTCCCCTTCATCCTGCTGGGGGTGTTCGGGGGCCTCTGGGGAGCCCTCTTCATCCGGGGGAACATCGCCTGGTGTAGGAGGAGGAAGACCACTCTGCTGGGGAAGTACCCCGTCCTCGAGGTAACTGATTTATCAGATAGTAGCTATTCAGAAGAATGTCTTAATGCAATGATTGTGATTTGGACCATCTTAGTTGAATGCACTGATTGGATAAGAGCCAACTGCTAAATGACTCAAACATAATGCCAGGTTCTGCTTCTTGCTTGCTTTTTGGGATCTTTGCTGGTTTACTGTTAAGCACTTTGTGAGAACTGCTGGTGTAAACAAGGGCTTTATTAATAAACCTGATTGATTTGATTGACTTAAGGTGATCGTGATAACGGGAATTACCGCGGTCCTGGCGTTCCCTAACCCGTACACGCGGCGCAGCACCAGCGAGCTCATCTCCGAGCTGTTCAACGACTGCGGTGCCCTGGAGTCCTCTCAGCTGTGTGACTACGTTAATAACCCCAACATGAGCCGCCCGGTGGACGACATCCCAGACCGCCCTGCTGGACCCGGGGTCTACAGCGCTCTGTGGCAGCTGGCCCTGGCTCTTATCTTTAAGATTGTAATAACGATCTTCACCTTCGGCATGAAGGTCAGTTTGCTGTACGACATGGCTAGATGGGGTTATGATCGCTGACGTAAGCAGTTATGAAGTGTTACTGAACTGCTTATGAATGCGGTATGTGTGGGTTATGAAATATGAAAATATTAGGTCCTTTGATGTAGGTGCCCTTCAAAATAAAATGTTACCAAGTTTTGAGTAGGATAACTGTGCTCTTTGGGTGATTGTTATGTTCAGATCACCTTTCAACCATGTTGTTTTATGTCCTCTGTGTTATGTTCAGATCACCTTTCAACCATGTTGTTTTATGTCCTCTGTGTTGTGTTCAGATCACCTCTCAACCATGTTGTTTTATGTCCTCTGTGTTATGTTCAGATCACCTTTCAACCATGTTGTTTTATGTCCTCTGTGTTGTGTTCAGATCACCTCTCAACCATGTTGTTTTATGTCCTCTGTGTTGTGTTCAGATCACCTCTCAACCATGTTGTTTTATGTCCTCTGTGTTATGTTCAGATCACCTTTCAACCATGTTGTTTTATGTCCTCTGTGTTGTGTTCAGATCACCTCTCAACCATGTTGTTTTATGTCCTCTGTGTTATGTTCAAATCACCTCTCAACCATGTTGTTTTATGTCCTCTGTGTTATGTTCAGATCACCTCTCAACCATGTTGTTTTATGTCCTCTGTGTTATGTTCAAATCACCTCTCAACCATGTTGTTTTATGTCCTCTGTGTTATGTTCAGATCACCTCTCAACCATGTTGTTTTATGTCCTCTGTGTTGTCTTCAGATCACCTCTCGACCATGTTGTTTTATGTCCTCTGTGTTGTGTTCAGATCACCTTTCAACCATGTTGTTTTATGCCCTCTGTGTTGTGTTCAGATCACCTCTCAACCATGTTGTTTTATGCCCTCTGTGTTATGTTCAGATCCCATCTGGGCTGTTTATCCCCAGTATGGCTGTGGGGGCCATCGCTGGGCGAATCGTGGGCATCGCTGTGGAGCAGATGGCCTACCATCACCACGACTGGATCATCTTTAAGAGCTGGTGTCGTCCCGGAGCCGACTGTGTTACCCCAGGTCTCTACGCTATGGTGGGCGCTGCCGCATGTCTGGGTGAGTCGTCGTTAGGGTAGTGTTCGTTAGGCACCAAACGGAAGAAAACAGACTGAAACAGGGAGGGATTACTTCCCACTATTAAATAAACACTCAAGTCATCAGGTTGACCCCTTTTGTTTTGTCGTTATAGGAGGCGTGACCCGTATGACCGTGTCCCTGGTGGTCATCATGTTTGAGCTGACCGGTGGTCTGGAGTACATCGTCCCCCTCATGGCCGCAGCCGTCACCAGTAAGTGGGTAGCGGACGCCTTTGGGAAGGAGGGTATCTACGAGTCCCACATCCAACTCAACGGCTACCCCTATCTGGACGTCAGGGACGAGTTCACACACAGGTATTATGGGATACATATTAGGAACTTTGTCATTCCTTCTCAGGGGAGGAACCTCACCCCTTCCCTAGTCAAGTCTCAACCCTGCAGTAGTCAGGAGTCACCCCTTCTCTAAGGGCTGGTTTTACACAAATTAAGCATCCTGAACTAAAAATATTCTCCATTGACCATGCTTTTGCTTCCAGGAGTTGGATTAATCTGTTGTCTGGGAAACAGCCCCTAAGAATTCCCAATGTGATCCGTACACAGGACCCTGGCCACGGATGTGATGCGTCCCAGGCGCAGTGAGCCCCCCCTGGCCGTGTTGACCCAGGACAGCACCACGGTGGAGGACGTGGAGACGCTCATCAAGGACACCGACTACAACGGCTTCCCTGTGGTCGTGTCCCGAGAGTCAGAGCGCCTCATCGGCTTCGTCCAGCGCAGGGAACTCACTGTGGCCATCAGTAAGACATTAACCCTGGCTCTCACGCACACGCACACGCACACACACACACACACACACACACACACACACACACACACACACATTTTAAATACTTTATTCAAATCCACAAATTACAATCAAGAATGATTCAGATATTTTGAAGGTCTTGGATGCATAGAAGGATACAAAAAGCACCTTCTTCATACAGCTAGGATGCCCATAACAGCTGAAAGAGAACAGTACCTTGCTAGTTGCTTTGCTCAAGTCTTAGGTGGGCCTGCAATCTGAAGGCCGTGAACTGTAAGCCTATGTAACATGGCCGAGGCTGCCAAATATCAGTGCTACCCGACTTGCACTCATATCCAAGGCTGTACAAGCGTGATATGTGGGGCTTGTATTTGAGAAGCTTTTTGGCAAAGGTGAGTATGAGTAACCCACTTCCAAAATGAAATGAGTAACCCACTTCCAAAATGAAATGAGTAACCCACTTCCAAAATGACCTCTCTCTGGTCTCCCTCTACGACATCAATATCTGACGTGCTAAAAGTCCTGGTTCCGTTGAACAAAATAGTGGGACTGTACCATTAGGTTGTTTTCACCGTGAAATTAAAACCCATCAGCATGTGTTGAACAATACTGTATTTAATGTGTCGGTTGATTATTATCTGTCGGGTCTGAGGAGCCACAGCTGATATTTCTCTCTCTCAGAGACTGCCCGTCAGAAGCAGGACGGGGTGGTGAGCAGCTCCGTGGTCTACTTCACGGAGGACAACCCCCAGGTGGCCGAGGCCTGCGACCCCCAGCCCCTGAAGCTGCGGCGCATCCTCAACCTCAGCCCCTTCACCGTCACGGACCACACCCCCATGGAGACCGTGGTGGACATCTTCAGAAAGCTGGGCCTCCGACAGTGTCTGGTCACCAGAAGCGGGTGAGTCTGTCGTCAGTCAATTAACCAATACAGTCCAGGTCCCGGTTTCCCGATAGCGATGGAATTTAGGCTAACTACTGTTTTAACAACGGCTCTTTCCTACGACGGCCGAAGGTGTAACGTGCGTTTCCCGAAACACCACGCGGACAGACCGTCCGCTAAATGCGCTGTTGATGCATGTGGCGATAATAACAGGATCGAAAGAAAGACAGCGCTGCTCTCGGATCAGCGCTGTCTTACCTTAACGTCAGAATTATTCCACGATACTGACGACAGATCAGCTCCTATGAGATATTATCACCTATGGCTACAACTATTGAAGCGTCTAATTCTAACGCTTGCTCTTTAACAATGCTCTTAATCAAGTGCAGCTATAGTAACCACGGTTTTGGGAAACGGCTCGGAGATTTAAGTATGCTCCTAATGAAGGTTCTAACAATAAACTTAGCCTTAACATGCTTTCGGGAAACCGGACCAGTATTCTAAAATAGGCTCATTTTACTTTGGTGTTAGATTTATGAAGACTAGATTCTGTTGAATCATTCCGAGGTTTATTGAATGGTGGAATGATTTGTGTTTTGTTTTGTCGTCGTCCCCCCGTCCCGTCTCTCTAGGCGTCTGTTGGGCATCATCACTAAGAAGGATGTCCTCCGTCACATGGCCCAGATGATGAACCAGGACCCAGAATCCATCATGTTTAACTAGTGGCCCAAGAAGAAGAACCTCTCTGCCCCTCCCTCAGATTGTAAATAGTCAAACACTACTCTAACCTGTAATGAAGAAGAGTCGCTCCTCAAATACAGGCCCCCTGTGTTTAGAATGTAGGGATGGAGAAAGAGGGGTGAAGAAAGAGGGGGATCAGGACTGAGATGGATAAATGAAGAGTGTGTGGACCAGAATGGAAGGATGATTAAAGAGGGGTGTAAGGACTAAGATGGATAAATGAAGAGTGTGTGGACCAGAATGGAAGGATGATTAAAGAGGGGTGTAAGGACTAAGATGGATAAATGAAGAGTGTGTGGACCAGAATGGAAGGATGAATAAAGAGGGGTGTAAGGACTAAGATGGATAAATGAAGAGTGTGTGGACCAGAATGGAAGGATGAATAAAGAGGGGTGTAAGGACTAAGATGGATAAATGAAGAGTGTGTGGACCAGAATGGAAGGATGATTAAAGAGGGGTGTAAGGACAAGGAAGGAAGATAAAAGAAGAGGGTGTGAGGACCAGGAAAGGGGGACCAAGAGGGAGGGGTGGATGATGGTAAAATAATGGTAAAATAAAATAAATAAATAAAAATAGGGGTGTGAGGACCAGGAGGGAGAGAGGTGCCAATCATGGCAAGGAGGGAATGATGAGTTGTTTTAGTTTGATGTGCCGCTGACGCCATATTTCTGTTTTCAGTGCCGCTTCAACGCCTGCTGTAACTGACTTCGGTCTAAGTAGCCAATTTTAAGTTGGTGGCCCTTAGAACCCATTGTTCCCAGGGTATATTTCACATGTTGATGTTACTTTGACATTTGCGGCTTCTCAAATGTTTCTGAATATTGAACTGTAATAACATAGTTTTAACACTGGTACTGTATGTATTTGCTAGAAGACATCATATAATGTCAATTTGATTTAATTTATCCAGATTTTTATTTTTATTTTTGCGATGAAGAATGCACTTTGGAAGAAAAATTGCTGAACCAGAAAGAGCCACCAAGTCCAATGTTTTTCTTGTTACTTTATAGTTCTCACTCCATGCTGTTCCTCACCAGTTTCATAGGTTTTGTTTTAATATGCTGAGGGAATGTAATTGTGGAAATATTGAACCTGCCTCACTTCGTTTTTGTTTGTTTAATTTGATACATATCACTCCAGACAAGAGCCACAGTGGTTGTGTGGATTAAGCCACAGTAGGTTCTCCTTCTTTGTCTTTTCATACTGAAAGATAATTCTATATTTATTAATCTTTTTTTCAAATCCATCCATCCATTGTTACTACTGTATTGAGAAACTATCGATTGTCATTATCTCGAGCAATTGAACACTACTGTAGTCGTTTAATATGTATTATTCTAATATGAGCTGTTGTTCAACATTGCTGTAACTTGGAACTGGTACAGAAAACGGACATTTGCACTTTTGTTGGTGTTTGTAAATAACGTCTAAGTGATGCACAATATATACTATTTGCAATGTACACGGTTCTGACATTAAATTAAAGGGGCGTTGTGTCAACAAGAATGAGATGTTATTTATGTAATTGTATTATAACATAGATACAAAGTTTAAGACATAATTCAATTGCAGGAGGCATATGGTACTCATCACATGCTAGTAATATCTTTGTCATATGTGATGTTGAAACACAAGGAAACATGTGGAAAAGCAATAATTGAGGGTTGCTATAATATTATTTCGAGGTTCTACTGACAAGCAGGTTATGATCACATTATTTTAAAAAGGATGACCAAGTTCTAAGATAAGGTCATCCCATAATAGCCTGCGTTTGACACCTGCACTGTTTTAAAATTCAAAGGCTAGTTCTACAAAGTGAAATAGGGTTATTTACACTGTGTTTTATTATTACATGTTTTATTATAAAATAAGACAAACTATTTGAGATACAAAACAACACGAACAACACACTGTACAAACTCTTTAATTGTCAGTGTTTACTGTTTTGCAATAAAATATTTGAAAGTGAGAGTGAGCTTTCAGTAATAGACAGCAGAGGGCACTGTTGGCGTGCAAACAAGCTAAGTATGACATTCATTGGAAACTATTACTGTAAACCAAATAGCTAACGTAGCTAGCAGAATATTTTTTCAAGTAACTGTTGCTAGCTAGATGATGTCATCACACATTGGATCGAGCTAGCTAGCAGGCTACATAACGTTTGTTGTGAGTACTGTACTTGGCTCCACGCATACAGTACGTGCGGGTTCATCGTCTGCTAACTTACTAGTAGTACTGCTGGAAGTCCAGTGTCCTGGCTCTTGATTTTTTCCCGAACGAATCTGAACTGAGACGAGCGGCTGGATGCAGATGATTGGTAATTGGCTAACTAGCTAGTTAATAATCCCTTGATAAATTGGTGACGAGAATTGCCTAATTCTAGTGTAAATGAATTGACCGCTGATATTTATTAGCATAATTTTAGTGTTTGCTGGTAGCTGCTAGAGACAGTTAGCCAACGGAAGCTGGCTAGCTGGAGGAGACAGTGAACCAGCTTGGCGTGCTAACTAGCGACTAGCTAGTTAGCTTCATCTAGCTAGTTAACGTCAGCTACGTTTGCTCTCCTTGATTCAGTGTTGGTTTATAACGTTAGCTGCATTTAATCTAACGTTAGCTAGCTAACTATTTAACAGTAATGTTTTCACTAGCTAGATAGTTATTTGTCTTTATAGCAAATAATTCGTCATATTTCAAGTTAGCAAGCTATCCGTTTTGTTTAGCACAAAAGCTATCTAGCTAGCTATCTAATTTACTAAGCTAGCCAGCTAGCTTGGCTAAACCAATAACACTAGCTAGCATCTTATACAACATGTGCAGTAGCTAGCTAACTAGCTAGGTAACTAAAGTTAACTAAGTAAATTGTGTATCGATGCTTCAATAAACATGGGGCTTTATTGCTGTGTAACGTTAATGTGTAATTCTCAGTTCAGTAGTCCAGCTAAATACTATTGTTATTAACTAGCTACTAATTGTTACACTGACTGTAATTACACTGTGTTGCTTAGTTTGTGTTACAATGAGGCCTATTGTTTGGAGTACTTGTTATAATAATTCTGTATCCCCTTGGGATTTTAGGTCCACAAGAAAGCGAAGAATTACTGAAGAATGAAGTACAATCATTTCAGCAATCCTCTTCTTTATCCTCAGTCCTCTTGTCCACGACTGATCATATTTGTAGTTTGATCTGGAACACGAGTGACCTAAAACCTCTGGACAGTTCCTGACTGGACTGCTGTTATCTCTGCATTCTCGCCTTCCCCGTGATTTCATCTCCACAGCATACCCTTGAAATAAAGGGTCAACTTTTTGGGATAAACATTACACACTTTCTGGGATATAGGAAAGTGTGTAATATCTCTGGGATATAGGCCTACACTACAGTTGAGATCTTCTCTGTGAGCAGACTAGGCCTATACATTTTTCCTTGTCTCGTGATATTGTGGTGTTATACCTTTGGTGAGACACTATGGAGTGGAATATGGAGTACTGTATGGAGCAGGTTATGCAGAAGGACCTGGGTCGGAGACTACAGGTGGGCCAAGACATCATAGACTCCATCCTGGACAAGGACAAGTCCCAGGACCTGGAGCAGGACCAGACCATGCTGGACAGAATGGTGGATGGTGTCGCTACCAACTGGGTCAACTCCAGCAATTTCAAGGTATGGGATACCATAGGATGGCACTGTCACAGGCAGCCCAAAACTTGCCACAATAACCATAAGGTGAAAGGTACTGGTGTAACACAAGTATAGGAGAGAATCTGTCATCCACTGGGACATAGTTCTGCAAGGGTGTGTGAGACTGTCACCTGGGGGGAGATTATAACCTACAGGTCCTGTGGCTTCAAACTTCACACAAAGGCTCGTTGTGCACAATATTAGGTGAATTGCTTTATAGGCCTTCATGTGTACTGCAGTGATGAGCTGACCAGTTGAGAACAAGTTCTCATTTACAACTGCGACCTGGCCAAGATAAATCAAAGCAGTGCGACACAAACAACAAAACAGAGTTACACATGGAATAAACAAGCGTACAGTCAATAACACAATATAAATAAATAAGTCTATATACAGTGTGTACAAATGGCGTGAGGAGGTAAGGCAATAAATAGGCACATTAACACTGGAGTGATAGATGTGCAGATGATTATGTGCAAGTAGAAATACTGGTGTGCAAAAGAGCAGAAAAGTAAATAATAATTTTAAAAAACTATATGGGGATGAGGTAGGTAGATTGGATGGGCTATGTACAGCTGCAGCGATCAGTTAGCTGCTCAGATAGCTGATGTTTAAAGTTAAGAGGGAAATATAAGTTTCCAAATTCAGCGATTTTTGCAATTCGTTCCAGTTATTGGCAGCAGAGAACTGGAAGGACAGGTGGCCAAAGTAGGTGTTGGCTTTGTGGATGACCAGTGAGATATACCTGCTGGAGCGCGTGCTACGGGTGGGTGTTGTTATCGTGACCAGTGAGCTGAGATAAGGTGGAGCTTCACCTAGCAAAGACTTAGGGATGACCTGGAGCCAGTGGGTCTGGCGACGAATATGTAGCGAGGGCCAGCCGACGAGAGCATGCAGGTCGCAGTGGTGGGTGGTATATGGGGCTTTGGTGACAAAACGGCTGGCACTGTGATAGACTGCATCCAGTTTGCTGAGTAGAGTGTTGGAGGCTATTTTGTAAATGACCAGTGGGTTAGCTCCTGACAGCCGTTGATGGCTGCTCACTACCATGGGGCTTTTAATAGCTGGTTGTCATAAGGAACAGTGCAGAATGAGGTGGATGGACTCTAAACCACTTGGTGTCTGATCCCTGTGTATCCTAGTACTCTGTTAATTTGAAGGTCTTCTTGACCCCCAGATCCCACCAGAGTAGATCTCACCTTGCCAGTCCTAGAAAAGATGTGATTGTGATACATCAGATGTAGCCTAAGTCTAGCTAGCCTACATGTCCAGCACCCCAAAACATTACATCACCCACCCATTCTTTCACTATTAGGTCTTTAGCCTCAGTACAGGTACAAACACAAGATGAAGGCTGAGCAGTAAGGAATTCATTCTTCACCAAGGGGATGGTTATCTGTTTGGTGGCCTGAATCCTTTGTGTTTGATCTGTATCCACTAGAGACAGTAATACCCTAGGGACATTTCCTGTAAACTCTAGCTAACTACACAATCACTGCACTGCTGAAAGGCCATAGTATAATATGGGACTCTAATGTTATCAGCAGAGCAGACAATTCGGCCCCCTACCCAAGCTTTAGGCTATTAACCTAGCTGATACAATTCCCCAGACTGTTTATGACAGCTATTCCAACTCCACAAATGTCCAGCCGGACTGTCAGTGGTCAGAGTCTCTAACTGCTTCTTCCATTGAGGTGGCAGAGCGGGACACTGTCGACAGTTTCACAGCTTGTTTTTGTCGAGCTCTGATGTTGAGTAATCTGTCGACTGAGCTCAAGCGAGGGGTTCGCTGCTTTGATTTGTCTGTGCTTTCAGGCTGGAGCTGACCTCTGAACTCTGTGTGTGATGAAGGGAGAAGCCATGGCAACACACACACACGCACTCACACGCATAGAAAACAGCTTACCTCTCGCAGCAAATCAGAACGCTGCACCCTGTGCTGCTCTAGAAACGGTGTCCCCTCCAATCAGAGTGATTGCTCAGAGAGAGCAGTACAGTAATGGGGACATGGACTCCCACGGCGATAGTGATGAGCTTATTTTACAAACTATCATTAGGCTACCCCAGATAAGACCCAGTTTGTCTGGTTTCTATCTACCTGGGCTGGCCCCCACAAGTAGAGGGGAGGAGAATGCCACATATGAATGGCTAGGAATCAATGAATAGGCTAAACCCCTACGTGAAGAATTATCAGGATTTAGTTGATTTTCTCTTTTTGCTAGCTTCTGTCATTACCCTACTAGTAAAGACCAGTTAGTTTTTACCATCAGCGCTGGAAGTGCTGTGTTTTTGTTTCAGCATCAGATGGGAGTAGGTTGAAAGCTGTTGATGAAGAAGGAAGGCAGGCCTAGTCAAACACTGCAGGACTTTCAGAGGGAGGGGGCACTGCAGCAGGCTCACAGCTCTAGACAGCGGTTGACAACCTGTTCTGAAATGGTGTGTTTTTGTGTTCTGTCACTTCTGAATAGTCTTCAGTAATTAAAGCTATTTACACAGACACATTTTTTGATATGAATTTGTATTTACAACCAGCAATACGTTGTATGTGCATTGTGAAATTATCTACTAGGGGACATGAGACAGCAGGAAACTGTTGAGAACTTGTTCTCTTTCTACAAATATAAACCCTGGGGTTCCAAAAATTGCACCATAGCCCAAGCAAGAAGCTCAGGTGATGCTAAGGTGTTGATTATGGCGTTAGCAGGGATACTCTCACTACACGTTCATTGAGTGTCCTATGCCACCCCAAGACAAGGGAAGATACCTTGTTTAGTGCCAGCCAAGACCTAATCAAATCTCAAAGTGGTTTCCGACATGGTTAGTATTTTATTTTCTACTGAAGTCCTACAGCAGCATCCGTAGGGTGTTACAATATGTATTATTTGTGTTTGAGGGCTTCCTTTGCTTTTAACATTTTATTTTGGGAACAAAATCAAGATTTATCACATTACCCACAATCCTTTGCAACGGAGCTTGTATTTCAAAGGACGATTTTTTTTATTTTATGCATTCTTCTCTCTCAAAATGTCTAACATTTATGCTTTTGTTGAATGGCCTATGTTATTAAGATAAAAATGTAAGTATGAATTTTTATTTTATTTTGATCTTCATTCTTAGGTGGCTTTGTTGGGAATGGACATACTGACAGCTTTAGTAACAAGACTACAGGAACGGTTTAGGACACAGATTGGAACTGGTAAGCCATCCCTGGCAATTGTATGCATTACAACACATCTTTATGATTCATCGTTTTCTTGAGTCCTTGTCACCTGGAGTTGTTGTCACATCATGAATATCTTTGTCCTTGCCTTCTCCCACCCTCCCGTTAGTTTTGCCGAGTTTGATAGATCGACTAGGCGACTCAAAGGACCAAGTCAGAGACCAGGACCAAGCTCTTCTGCTAAAGATCATGGACCAAGCTGCTAACCCACAGGTAATGTCAGCACGTACTGTAGACTCACCTACGTGTTAGTATAGAAAATAAACCGTTTCATTATAATAATAAAAAACGGACTACAATAAATGTATTTATTTGCAGTATGTATGGGACCGAATGTTAGGAGGATTCAAACACAAGAACAACAGGACCAGGGAGAGTGTCTGCATTTGCCTTATCGCCACGTTAAATGTGTAAGTTCATAATAGCCAGTAATGGTTTAAACTTACTATTTCATCTGTTTTGTCTTACAATGTGTAATAAAAAATAAAATAAAATAAAAACTTTTTTTTTCTCCTTACAGATATGGAGCTCAAGGCTTGACCCTCAGCAAAATTGTCCCCCACATATGTAATCTTTTAGGAGACCCTACAAGCCAGGTATAGTTACATTATTTTAGGCTATTACACTATACTGAACAAAAATATAAATGCAACAATTTTAATGATTTTACTGAGTTACAGTTCATATAAGGAAATCAGTCAATTTATATAAGTTCATTAGGCTTTAATCTATGGATTTCACATGACTGGGCAGAGGTTCAGACATGGGTGGGCCTATTGCATGGGTGGGCAATAGGCCCACCCACTTGGGAGCCAATCAGAATTAGTTTTTCCCCACAAAACAGATTTAATGCAGACAAATACTCCTCAGTTTCATCAGCTGTCCGGGTGGCTGGTCTCAGACAATCCCGCAGGTGAAGAAGCCCGTATATGGAGGTCCTGGGCTGGTGTGGTAACATGCGGTCTGCGCTTGTGAGCCCGGTTGGACATACTGCCAAATTCTCTAAAATTATATTCGAGGCGGCTTATAGTAGAGAAATTCACATTTAATTCTCTGGCAACAGCTTTGGTGGACATTCCCACAGTCAGCATGACAATTGCGCGCTCCTGTGGCATTGTGTTGTGTTACAAAAGTGAACATTTTAGAGTGGCCTTTTATTAACAGGGATGTAAACAAATTTGTGCACACAATTTGAGAGAAATATGCTTTTTGTGCATATGGAAAAATTCTGGGATATTTTATTTCAGCTCATGAAACATGGGACCAACACTTTACATGTTGCGTTTATATTTTTGTTCGGTGTACATTGTGGTGTTAAACTGGATTTGACTTTGACAACAGTATTATTGGTGTTTTAGAACTCTCTGGTGTTTGACCTTTGCGCTGTCTCCTGTCATCACGCACTTCAACAGTATTTCCCACTTCCTGTCGGGAACCGGAAGCTGTGTCCATGGACCTCTCTTCCTGTACTGATATAGTGCCAGCCATCTTTTATCATTGTCAGTTTCATATGCACAACTAAATTGACTATTACAGTCAATAAGAGAGGATCTCTGTCTTTTTTACATCTAATTTTATGTTCAATCCAGACAAATTAATTATTATGTCCACAGAGTCGAGCGGTTAGTGGGCAGACAGATGAGTGAAGCCGTGTTAATCTGCCCTGTTTTATTTCCTGACACACAGGTGCGAGACGGGGCCATGAACTGTCTCGTTGAAATCTACAGACACGTCGGGGAGAGGGTGCGGATGGACCTGGGGAAAAAAGGACTGCCACAGTCACGGTACCTTCATCCTCTGTTGTATATCCGATACCAAGGCTTTCTGTTGAAGTGCAATCACCACGACCCAGTTCTCTGGTATCTCCAGGGATCCCGACTGTCTGCTTTTAGGCTTGCGCCCTGTCATAATTGTATGATGATGCCTTTAAAACAATATACCGTCTTTTGTCTTTCCAGGTTGAATGTCATTTTCAGTAAATTTGATGAAGTTCAAAGAACAGGGAACATGATCCTGTCCCCTGTCTCAGGTAAGCACGGTACTTCCTTTGCTCCCACTGTTGTACTTCCCCTCTGTCCAACAACACATGGAAACATCCATCCCTTTCCATTGAGCTTTGTTATATTGAAACGTTCGGGTGTAGTGCAAGCAGTGCACCGGGATTATGACTATGCTTATGGAGTTGATGGGGGATCCCAAATCAATAAAGCATCTGAGTATGATTGCTGATCTACGATCAGTTTTGGCTTTTAGATCACAATGCATCAAATTATACACAGCTGCTATCTTCATTTGATCACCGTTGTTGCAGAGAATGTTCCTGCCCAGCATGAAATGCAACTTATAGTGTATTTGAGGTTTAGAAAGGCTTCTAAAGTTTGTAATTTGCCCTAACGGGAAAAATTGGTCAACACCTACAAACATGTCTATTAATGATAATGCACATAGTAATTCATATTTCCTGTTGCTGCAGGGTTATTTTCCTGCTGTGTGAAACTGGTCAAATTAAGATGAGATGTATGTACAGGCGGGGACCTGATCCTAGATCAGCACTCCTACTCTGAGACGCTTTGTGGATACAGAACCTGGGCTCAGATCACTCAGAGCTGGACAGAAAACCAACAACAGAGGAACCAGTTCTGTGTGCAGGCTCTTTCAGAAGAGAACAGTTAGTATGCATTGAGCAGTCTCTCTGCAGCAATGCAGGGCTGCAGGCAGGGGGTCAGATTCTCCTTTCAGCTGCTCTCTATTGGACATGTTCTTGTTATTCTGCACACGGAGTAGGGCCTTACGCTGACGCAGCAGTATTGAACCGACTGATATCGGAGCTGTGTGTCTTTGTTGCTGCGGCCGTCTCATTTTCCTCTCCTCAGGCCTGTTAAGTCTGGGACATAAAGGGTGTAATTGCTGTGGTCGCGAGGCTTCACTTTCATCACAAGAGTTCACCCTGTAGAGATTAGACTGGAGCTGCTGTAATCTCTGCTTTCATTTAGCAGGCTGAACGACTTCATATCAAACCTGAGCAAATTGGCCAAAGCAAAGTGTCATGCTAGTTCTTTTATGGTAATGCCTCAATGACGTCATTGCCCGACATCTCATTGGAGTTTTCTATTCACCTAGTGGGCCAAAGAAAGGGGAAAACCCTTTGCTGTTAACACAGTTTTTCCCCCCTTGTGCGGCTCGAAGGTTAACCAGGCATAAAGGCAATGCCTTGGCCTTGCCTCTAACACACCAGATACTTCAAAGGGCTCCCTCTCCTGTGCAGCTGACAGCTCATGAATGTCAACTGTCCAGGCAAGTGGAAAGAACCTCTCTCTCTCTCTGCCCAGGAATCCTATGTCCTATTCATTTGGTACCAACCCGATCGAAACAGGGAGGTATTACATCTGAATTTGCCCAATGAGAAACACTCGTTTTCATTTTTTTGTACGGCATAGCCCTAATACTGGATTTGTATCTGGGCTATGGGGCTGGCGAAGGGAAAGGGAGAGACAGAGAGGATTAGCCTAGGAAGAGGTAGCAACACCGGGGACTCTGCTGCAGGCTCTTATTTTGGAGAAGAGAGTGGTGTCATTTTGTCATCCGTGCAGTCACAAGACCTAGCTAGAGGGGAGGGGAAGGAGTAGCCTGGAGTACGGTAGGTAGACACAATAGAGAAGAGGCAGACCTACGGCACTGTTTGTCCTTGTTGCTCACTGTTACTTAGCTCTGTTTTGTGTGTGGAATCAACAGCTCTGCTATGACCACAGGAGAAGGTATGGATCACTTTTGTCTCTACAAAGGCCTTTTATAGCTACTGCATAGGTAGATTAGCTGTAGTCGTGTTTGCATTGGGAATATTAGCCTATGTTATGACTGAAAATGGTGTTTACAGGTGGCCTCCATAGGTAAATGAAAGGGAGCGGTGTTGGTGAGAAGTGCAGGAGATTTCATACAGGATGTGTCTCTTTCATTTCTTCTAAAGGAAATAGTTTGGGCTGTTTATGTTACTGTGTTTGACATTGTACTATGATGATGTTAGCTTGGTTCGTTTGAACTCATATTCCTCCCCTTTGGAGAACTTGGACACATGTTTTGGTCAGAAGAAAGAGAGGAGGACTGACTGTTACTTCCTGTCTACTTCCTCATCACTTCCTTGTTGCCAGTAGACAGTCAATTAAGGTGCCCACTGTGCTCTGTGAATAGCCCTCCGCCCAGTGCACTTGTGACGCACAAATTGTGAATTAGGGGCACTGAATGACTGGCAGAGGTGCCTTCTGTCGGTTGGGTAGAGTTACAGCTAGGTAGTGCTTTTATAGTATTTAGTCTTTTTTTGTATTTTATTAGGCTCCACAATTAGCTACAGGCAAACCTGCAGCTACTCTTCCTGGGGTCCACACAAACATAAAACATTTGATAGTATAGAACATTAACAGACAATTACAGCTGAACTACAGAACTACATTAAACAACATATTACATAACATTAATAGACATGTACAGAACTAAATAAATTAAAATACATTTACAATCCATAGCATTAATAGATATGAAGTACATACATACATTTATAGTAAGACTACACACTTTCATATTGTTATGAATTAGCAATCCATGCAACATGTACTCCTTATAACAGCTACACTGCAGTCATCCGTTTGTTTCTTACTGTTACAATTGCAGCTTCTGATCCTAATCTCTCAGAACCAGTTGTTCTGCAAACACCAACGAGAATCTCACATTAGGAACCACCCGTGTCCTTGGTCCTCCCTTTTGAAGTCAATACTATTCGTTATAATAATGTGATTCATAGATTCTCCTGAATGCAAGTGTTCCGAAAACGACAATGGAAATGCGACAATTCCTCCAGCTAAGGCTTCGGCCACAGTTCTTCACCTCAGCAACTGTGCCGTTCAGCTCTTAAATGAGCTACAGACGGAGATTCCTCCCCGTTAAAGGCTTCAATTGAATCCTTCACCTCAGCCACCGTGTTGGAGTTTTCTCCAGCTGAAGTCTCAATGGAATCCTTCACTTTAGCTACGTACTTTACCTACCTTTTTAGAGATCCATCACTCCAGTCCGTTCAATAAATTGGAACAGAGTCGTCAGACGGGCTTCATCTACCTCATTCGCCTTGTCAGGTGCATCGAAATGAACTAAACCCATTTGCCGTGTTAGTCTACCGCCCGTAAAGGCTTAGCTAAGGTTTAGTGCGTGGCCTTTGGACTTATTCATCAATTTAACAAAGTCCCCTTGATATGGAGTTTCCTCCTGTTCTCATAAACTTGTTTTGCATGTCCATTTTCATTCCCGCACCACACTCACACCCAGTTTCCACCAGTCACACACACAATAAAAATACGCTCTCGTAAAACCCTACTGACCGACGTCAGTAAACTGACCAGGCTGTCATGTCGTTTGGAGCAGTACATTCTTACTCTACTGAGGCTTTGCTTACAAATGCTTGCTCTGAGAGTGCACTGTTATCTTGAGACCAAGGACACATCCTAGCTTTCACTTGAACCCACACATCAAATGTGCTTGCGAGGGAGATGCTACAATTCATTTCCAGCAATATTGCCCATCTGTCTGTGGTGGTGCGCATGTTTGTCTATCACTTTGTGTATAGCCAGTTGATGTGTTGACAGAAATACTTTCCCCAAAACCATCTCAATGAAATGTTATATACAAAGTAGGCTTACCTGGCAGAATTATATCATTTGTATCGTATTATTTGTTCTTTTCAAACTTTTCCATGAAATGAGAAGCAGGAGTGCAGAATTGTCAATAGACCGGCACATTCGTCACTCGCTAGATGTGCAATTAAAGGGCCAGACGCGCAATTAAAGGGAATTGCACTTCTTCCAGACCTAAAAAAAAAAATTCTTCTGATGTGATTTAACCAATGACATTCAGACTCAGAACATCTAATTCCGTTGTTTCTCTATGAACAATTCGATTTTTGAGAGTGAAAAACAAAACAACATCTAAAACCAGGGAGAATACAAATAAAAAATCTAATTTCATGAGCATAATTAATTTCATTAAGTGGTTTTTATTAACCATTATTTTACCAGGTATATTGACAGAAAACAGTGCGTTACTTTCTCTTGTACAGTATGGAACGGCGAAGAGTTGCAGGGGAGAGGAAAATAGAAGAATGTTCCTATTTGAAAGCTCGAAAAAATGTGTAGCTCGTGACATGTTTCGTTTTTTACAAGTAGCTGTAATGTTAGAAAAGGTGTGGAGACGCCTGATCTAGAGCTTAAGGAATGATTTGTACTGAAATACTATGCTCTTAGATATATTCAGAACTAGTTTATTTGTTGGCCACTCATTCTGAAACTAACTTCAACTCTTTGTTTAGAGTTGCAGTGATTTCACTAGCTTGTTTAAGGTTAGTGGTAAATCATTAGTAAAAACAGTAACGGGCCAAGACAGAATTGCAGTTTTTCTGTTTCTATTAGATTGCCATATACTTGCTCAAAAGCAGAGGGTTTAAAGCCATAACACATATGTTTTTCCACTAACAGATTATGGTCAATAATATCAAAGGCTGCATTGAAATTGGTCTGTTGTTAGAACCAGAAAAAGATGGTTCCTTCCAGGTCTGGGGGGGGGGGGGGGGGGGGGGGATTCTCCAAGCTCATATTGAAGATATGAGAAATAGGAGCTGCAAAATATTCTATCAGTAGCTTTCCATCTAAATTGTCAATACCAGGTGGTTGCTCATTATTAACATTACTGGCCAGCAACAATTTGTTCACCTCTTCCACGCTAACTTTATGATTAAAAAACAAAAAAACAAATGAAATGTTAATTTACGTTGCTTTTCTTTCATAACAATGAAGATCTAACCAGAGTGAAGAGAGTCCATGTATGCATGGGATTGGTTATGTGCACATGTAGGCCTATTTAACATTCATTCATTCAGGCCACACCGGATGCATTGTTTTGACGCTGGCTTCGTTTCACTCCTATTTGTCTAGTTGATTGTGAGAAGTGACTCCTGAAATGTATGTGTTTCCTTGCAGAAATTGCATTCATGTTTGAAACGAATGGGGCTGTTGAATTATGCTGCTCCTGTGTTGTCCGGTACTTGAGTAGCTCGTTCCCCGGTGAGAAAGT
This sequence comes from Salvelinus fontinalis, assembly GCF_029448725.1. Classification (NCBI taxonomy): domain Eukaryota; kingdom Metazoa; phylum Chordata; class Actinopteri; order Salmoniformes; family Salmonidae; genus Salvelinus; species Salvelinus fontinalis. The sequence goes on from NC_074705.1 coordinate 14,352,320, forward strand.
CTCTCTGTGAGAGGAATGGCTGGTTTGTGTTCAAGGTATCGGATGGTGAAGAGGAAGAGCTAGCTGTGTGTTGATAGTCGGTGTCCTCCGGTACCGTGGAGAATAATGGAGCCTTTTCCTCAGAGGTACTGTAGGTTGAAATCCACAGTATCACTTTCAGGTTGAAGCTGTTGTTGCTCTATTCTCAAACAACTGGTGCATTTATCAGGGGGCACTGCCATCTAGTGGAGGAATTAGTGAACGTCTGGTTTGCGTGACATCACTGCATTATACAGCAGGTCTCATGTGTTTATGATTCATTGCTGATTTTTGTTGTATTCTTTTAGGATGCACTCATGCATATTGACCTGGAACCATAGGTTCTGTGTCTAAAATTGTCTTTCCAAACACTGTTGTCTATGTTCTTTAAAGACACAGGATTTTTTTGTATTCAGACCAGTTGTTCTGCCCTTGCTCACACAGAGGCCAGGATTTTTCTGCATAGAAAAGTATTGGGCAGGGAGCCTAAGTGTTTTTTTTTTCGGATGGAAGAACGTTTTCAGTGTAAACTTAAAGGAAGTAAAACTAACAATCACGTAAATAAAAGCTAGAGAGTCAGGGAAAATCCAAAATGTAAAAAAATGGAGTATTTTTGTCATGGCATGGGGCCCACATTGATTTTGTTATAATGTTTGAGTCACTCTGATAGCATAAGCCATGACAAAATAATTGCAGGAAATTTGCTGTAAAACAGCTTCTGAAGTTTTTGGACTGTGACTGCACCATTGGCCACTCCCATGGCCACTCCCATGGCCACACCCACCAACTAAGGCCCTTTCCCCCCCCTTTTTTTTATCCAGAAAAAACGCAGTCTTTATTTACAATGCAAACACTGTATCCTGAACCTAAACTATACCCTCTCTGCTGGCTTCGAAGCCTGCATTTGCATGCAGCTCATCCTGCACCCGCGAATTTCCTTCCCTTTTTGCTCTGCTGTCTGTGCTGACAAATTGCACATCTGTTAAGATAAATGATCTTGAAGGACAGAGAATAACCGCCTGTAGATGGAGTGTGATATTCCCCCATGTCTCTCATCACTCACCAGTGATGGCGCTAGGCTCACTGACCTGTTAAGATTGAATTCACCGCTCATCACTTTCTGTCTGACTCCTCCCACTCCCAGGCTGGGTGTCATATCATGGTGATAGAGAGGGTGTGTCCTTGCCTCCTCTCCCCCCTTTGGGAGGTGGAGCTGTCCATCTGCTTTCTCTGTCGTCCCTGCTCTACGGGCTCACTGTGCTCAGTAGGGAGGGGCACCTAGCATCACAACACAGCAAGCGCTTGTGTGTTACTGGGAGAGAGTGTGAACTGTGCAGCAGGAGGGCAGCCATAGCCTGAGCCACGGGTGCTCACGCACCAGCGAGGGGAGATTGTAGCTGGTACTGCTAGCTGCCTGCAGCGAGGGAGCTAGCTGGGAGACCTGTGGAGACGGGAGACTATGAGGAGGGGGTCTGGACTGGACTGTCTGTCGACATGCTGAGGAAACTCGTCTGCAGGAAGATCTGTGCCTGTAAGCTCTGCTTCTCTTTCTTCTTGACACGTGGTGGGGGGTGGGGGTGGAGGAGAGACCCATTGTATTAATATTAATGAGCGCCGTGGAGGAATGTGGGTCAGGTCAAAAGTGTGGGAGGGAGTCACCTGTCACTAAGATGACATTTTCAGCTGAGGAGTGACAGACCGGAGAGGACTGCTGGGTACAGAGTACGCACTATAAAGACTGAAAGCTCAGATAATCTGAAAGCTATCAGTAACAATGTCTGGATTGTATGAGCTACCCTCATCACAACTGGTATTGATGACAGCGGTGTGCTCAGAGCTGGGTTTTATATGAGGCTGGTTTATTCGACGCTCACTTTGTTGTGATATTGACAGCGTGCCTCGTTTTAATATTGCAATGGGGGAGAGAAACAATGTGAGGTAGATGGCACATAACCGATGTGATGTGTTGGTGTGCTGCCCCTGTGTTGCGTGGACCTCTGAATAATGCACGGGGTTGTGTTTCATTGATCGCTGGTCTGGCAGACTACTCTGCTCCCTCCGGGCCGACTGACCGGGACTGACGTGATCAGTACACTACCGTTTGGGGGGGTAGTCACTTCACTTCCACAGCATGAGGGCGCAACCACCGGTTACCGGAATCAGACCGAGACAATTACATACAGAATGAACTCTGATGACCCCTCCCCCCAATGTGTGTTTGTGTAAATGCCAAAAGGTTATGCAGGCTGCTGTGTTGTTGTAGGAGAGGATGGGATTGAGCACATGGTGCTGATATAAAACGTTCTTAGTTTGTTTAGTACAGTCAGCATTCAAATTGTGCCAGACTGTAAATAACTTGAATCCTCTGTTTTGCCTTCCCTCCCAGATAAGAACTATGATGATGATGATTCGGTGGACGGGGGGCGGTCCTCCTCTTCTAAGGGCCCGTCGTCAGGGAAGAAGGCAGTGAGCATGGGGTCGTTCCGTAGGCCCAGCTCTGCTTCCAGCACCAAATCAACAGGTGAGACGCCCCTTTCTGTTCGCACCAGCAGAGAGTGTATAAGTGATGTTACGTCGAGCCATGTGTATTTTAACATTGTCAAATGTCATTTGTTCTTTCTTCTACCACAGTATTCCTTTCATTTGCTTCCTCGAGAATCTTTGTGTCTGTGTGCGTGCGTCTGTCTGTGTGCGTGCGTCTGTCTGTGTGCGTGCGTCTGTCTGTGTGCGTGCGTCTGTCTGAGTGCGTGCGTCTGTGTGCATGCGTCTGTCTGTGTGTGTCTGTCTGTGTGCGTGCATTGTTTATGTTTTTTAGACATGATGACTGGATTATCTAGATAAGCCTTTATTTGGCAATGGGTAATAACAGGGCTCTGCGGTGCAACCATTTTACTCACGTATGCACACGGAATTTTCATTTAGTAGCCCCAGTGCGCCTAGAAAAATGAATGATTCTAGCTTTAATATCTCAAGTACTTTTCATTGTGCTCCTAAATTTGTTTGTGTGCGCAATTTTTTTCCAACTTTTTGTAAAAAAGGTCAGCGAAGAACCTTGAATAATGACCTCTATCCAGGATTTGTATGGAAGATAATTCACTGTGGAGCTGTCTGCTATCTATAACAGAGATAGTGTCTCTATAACCCGGTCACTGTGGAGCTGTCTAGTGTCTATAACAGAGATAGTGTCTCTATAACCCAGTCACTGCGGAGCTGTCTAGTGTCTATAACAGAGATAGTGTCTCTATAACCCAGTCACTGTGGAGCTGTCTAGTGTCTATCTGTATATCCTTGGGACAGTGCAGATGGTGAGGATTATGTAATGGAACCAGAACACCGAGAGAAACAGAATACAGATTCATAGAAACATGGGATAATGAGAATTGAGCGTGATGTACCCTGCCTGAACTCCATAAGGCTGCAGCCAATCCAAGTTTAACATTTGTGTGAATAATTGCCTACTAGAATAGCTTCCTGGTAAAGTTAACAATTCAACCTGGTGTCCCTCTGCTTATATCAGGGAGAGATGGTCCTAGTGCGGCTGCTGCAGGGGCTGTGGATGAGGAGGACTTCATCCGGGCCTTCGAGGAAGTGTCCACTATGGAAGTATGTGTTCACTTTCATCACAATATCAAAACTCATTCCGCGCTATCCTCGCTTGGGCACGTGAAACAGGCCCTATGTTACAAGTAGTATATTAAACCCATTAGGAATGTGCTTCCTCTTAAGTGGTTCTTCTTCTTCTCCTCCTCTCAGCTTTTCTCTAACAGGGAAATGGAGGACGCCATGACCAAGATCAGAGAGGTGCTGGCCGACGACAAACGAGACTGGGAGCACAGAGTCACTGCGGTAAGAGACGACCATCCAATCGGCCCTCACCTCCAGATGACTTCATCACACTGGCTACATTCCAGTATCCACGCTAGCGTACCACTTGACTCAATGTATTGGCCATGCATTCCAAGTGTGGATGTTTGGATTGTAGCCAGTGACCATTAAGTGTCTGTTTCTATTAAGCGGCCACGTCTATCATTTGATTGGAAGTGTGACGTTGATTGACGGTCTTCTTCTTCTCTAGTTGAAGAAGATGCGTTCTCTACTCCTGGCGGGAGCGGTGGACTTTGACGGTTTCTCCCAGCAGCTGCGTCTCATGGAGGCAGCCTTCAAGATGTCCGCTAAAGACCTGCGCTCTCAGGTGGTCAGAGAGGCCTGCATCACTCTGGGGTAAGGAGACCTCTCGTCCTATTCTCTTCCTCACGGTATCAATTAAAAGTCAAACAAGCTTTATTTAATGTTACTGAAGCCATACTATAATTACGTTATGCAATTTAAAAAAAAACTGAAACTTAAAAGAATTTTAGGAATACCCCCCCCCCCTCTTTATTGTACCCCCCCATCAGTATAAAATAAGATGGTGTTGATATCATAATAACTTGTGTCCGTGTCCGTATGGTCCCTCTATCCTGCAGCCACCTGTCCTACATCCTGGGGAACAGGTTTGACCACTGTGCAGAGTCCATCATGCCCACTCTCCTAACCTTGGTCTCTAACTCGGCCAAGGTCATGGCCACATCCGGCATCGCTGTCATACGACTCATCATCAGGGTGAGTGAGCCATAAAGTTATTCACATTTTGAATGAAGTTGAATTGAGCTGGGTGGTTCAGATGAGTGTCAGTCAGACAAAATGGTCATGAGGCTAGCCTTTCTTTGTTTGGAACGCTAACACACATTTTCCCTTCCCAAGGGCTGCAAATGACATTCCACTGCATTCCCATGTGGACGTTCCTTGTTTGTGGTTGCTTTGCGATTTGTTCTCCAAAGATGCCTTGTGTGTTCCTCACACTTCTATACTAGAACAGCTAGTAACGTAAGGAGTGTAAACTGGACCTGTGACATGACGATGCCTATATTTCTGTCCTCTCTCTGTCTTCCAGCATACACACTACCCTCGTCTCATTCCTATCGTGACCAGCAGCTGCCTGTCGAAATCTGTGGCCGTAAGAAGGTAAACAAACAAAGAAATAGCCTCAGGAAGTCTTATCCCTGATCGCACTCCAGCTGAGCGTCTGTTTATTTTCCCTGACAGTCTTCTTGTTCTATTTCCAGGCGCTGTTTTGAGTTTTTGGACCTCTTGCTGCAGGAGTGGCAGACCAACTCTCTAGAGAGGTACGTTTTAACGGCTGCTACTAGACAGGCCTATAGACTCATACTTAGTTGTCCCCCCTCCTCAACAACTCAATATTGTATTGCCGTGTTGTAGATAGCTACTGTACTGTAAACCTTTTTTTCTAGCTACTGTCCAGTGAGTTTGTGATGAGCCCGTCCAGGTAATATGAAACAGCGTTGTTGTCAGTGAGTGGCTCCTCATCTCAGCCGTTTCCATGGCAATGCCAGGGAGGGATATCTATCCCATAAAAGCACACTGTGCTTCATCATTGATGTGAAACCAAATCTCTGACCGGGATGTCAGGGGAGCTCTCCGGTCCCCTTCTCATTGATTTGCTCTGCGTCCCAAATGGCACCCTATTCCCTGTATAGTGCACTACTTTTGACCAGAGCCCTGTTGGCCCTGGTCGAAAGCAGTGCACGATATAGGGAATAGGGTGCCATAGGGCTCTGGACAAAAGTAGTGTACTATATAGGGAATAGTGTTGGTATTTGGGATGTAACCGTAGCTTTTTATGTTGCGGTGGTTTTGGTGGAGAGGGGGGTATTGGGATGCTGCATGCAGGGAGAATGAAGCTTTGTGTTCCTACTCTTCTTGATCCCTCACAGGAATGTAGCTGTTCTGACAGAGACCATCAAGAAAGGAGTCCATGATGCAGACTCCGAAGCCCGATCAGTGGCCAGGAAGTAAGTCACTCTCGCACTATGTCGGACATGCGTGAACCATGTTTCTATTTGAAAATACGAGTTCACCAACATCGCATGTTGTCACGGTAACAACTTTTCCGCCAGGTTTGATATTTTGTCTGCCAACCTGAAACGTTGACGACAGGCTGTCTCACTGTTTCTGGGCCTTTGTCCGCTCTGTTGTGTTGTGCAGGTGCTACTGGACGTTCCACGGCCACTTCAGCCGGGAGGCGGAGCAGCTGTTCCAGGCTCTAGAGTCGTCCTATCAGAAGGCTCTCCAGTCCCACATGAAGAGTTCTGACAGCATCCTGTCCCTCCCTGCCTCAGACCGCTCCTCCTCCTCCTCACAGGAGAGCCTCAAGTGAGACGCTCCACCCTTTCTATCCTTCTCCCCCTCTCCTTCTTTCTCGCCACGTCTCTCTTGCTTGGCCCCCTTTCTGTCTTTCTCTCTCATTTTCTGTCTCTGTCTCCTTATGTCTGTTTCTTTCAGTTTTTTCTCTCTCTAGTAGAGAGTTTCTCTTTCTGTCTCAGTTTCTCTCTCCCTCTCGGTCTGTCTGTGATATGAGAAGTAGTAGTATTGAAGGAGTATTGATCTTAGTTAGTCAGATGAATCACTGTCTATCTCTCTCTGTCTCCACAGCCGCCCTCAGTCTGCCAAGAGCTCCATGGGAAACACAGTGACCAGGAGTAAGGACACTGGCATTACATGACTTGCATTACTACCACAGACATTGCTACCACAGACATTGCTACCGCAGACATTACTACCGCAGACATTACTACCACAGACATTACTACCGCACACTGGAGAAAATATCTCGGATCTCTTCTATCGTTTAAATGATCCACAGCTCTGGATATAATCAGACACCAGAAGACATATTTTTCATATAGATGTCGGTCATGATTTTTCAAGCACAGCAACAATGTCCGTGACATCCACTGTTTGAAATCTATCCAGTGTCCCTGCACATTGTAAATATAGTATTGGAACGGACCCTGTATGTAGTGTCTTACTTTCTGGGGTTCTTCTTGTTTTGGTTCTACCTTGTGATATTTGTAGTACTACATTGATGTTGATCACTGCATTGTTGGGTTTGGATTTTGCAAGAAAGGCATTTCACTGTACTTGTGCGCGTGACGTTACGACTTGAAACGTGAGTTTGGTTAATAACTGTTAACTTTCCCTCTTTTCTCGCCCTCTCTTCCCTCTGACTTTATGAAATACGTTTGGGTAGAGAGTTTGGCTGATAACCGTTGTTCCTCTCTTCTCCCTCTCTGTTTCATCTCCTCCCTCCCTCTCTTCCCTTCACTCCTCTCCCCGAAGCGAAAGCGGCTCCCTCCAGAGGTCCCTCCACCCCGGGCTCTCTCCAGCGTTCCCGTAGCGACGTGGACGTGAACGCTGCTGCCACCACTAGTGCCAAGTCCAGGATGACTCCCGTGCCCGGCTCACCCGCCCCCTTCAGTGCTGCATCAGCTCTGCCACCCGGCTCCTATGCCTCTCTAGGTGAGCCAAAAACATGTGTTCTGTCTCTGTGTGTGTTCTAATTAAGCAGTAAGGTCCGAGGGGGGTGTGGTATAGGGCCAATACACCACGGCTAAGGGCTGTCCTTATGTGAACCTGGATACAGCCCTTAGCCGTGGTATATTGGCCATATATCACAAACCCCTGAGGTGCCTTATTGCTATTATAAACGGGTTACCAATGTAATTAGAACAGTGAAAATAAATGTTTCGTCATACCCGTGGTATACGGTCTGATGTACCACGGCTGTCAGCCAATCAGCATTCAGGGCTTGAACCATCCCGTTTATAATACTATTTCTATGAGCCTCATACCCTCACAGACGCTTTTACTGACTACGAGGGATATAGGACCATAGCATGGAGATTTAACCCTCATTTCTATTTGACTTTTTAAATATTATGATTAAAATACATCTTAAGGCCTTTCTAAATTCTTGTAACCCCCCCTCAGTCTTCCATATGGGGATTATCCTGCTAATTTCTGCTAACCTTTCTCCTGGACTTTCCTCCTCTTGTTTTTTGCCCTTAGACAACACACCTGGTAACATTAGACCAGTGGGTAAGATGAGATGGATAACTGTGTGTTTGTGTGGGAGCTGGAGGACTTCATCCAGATTTCTCTGTCCCCTTTTTGGTCTGTGTAATGTACTGCACCATGTTTGCAGTGGTCGTCTTTGTGGTGTGCTACATCATTGAATTACGGGGCTCATCTGTGGAACTCTGCATGGACTGTCTGCATGGTAGAAGTACGTCGAACTGGGTCATCAGGACTGGGGTTCGTAGCCAGAGAGAGGAGACCGAGACATTGACTGTGTCCACAAATAGACCCGTCCAACTCACGTGACTGTAAAGACAGGCAGCCTCAGTGTCTGTCGGGTTATTGACCTTTATCGTTGCCTGTTTAACTGTGATTTCATGAAGTCGTTTTGTGCTGTACTCTCCTTTTCCCCTGAATGATCCATTGTGCTACCTAGAACAGACTACTACTTCTTGTGAATCACGTTTCTATATTTGTATCTGTTGTTGTGAGGGAAAATGTTGAGATGAAACATTTTGATAGAGGATGAGACATTTGTGACTTGAGATTTCTCGAACCATCGAGATCTGGGTGCATGTGTCTGTTGTAACGGCTGGTAGCAACCTGCAAGTATAGACTTAGCGAGTGTGTCTCTGTTTCTGTGTATGAAGTCTCTGACTGTAGGTGACGAGGGCTGGTGCCGCCGAGCTGGGTGTGTCTGCGGTTGAATGGATCCGTGCCCACGTGAAGTTTAAGTCTGTTTTTCTCCCTCCCCCGACCTCTCTCTCTATCACTGTCTCTCTCTCTCTCTCTCTTCCAGGCCGTGTGCGTACCAGGAGAACGAGTTCGGGGAGCAGCGTGAGTGCGAGTCCCTCTGTCATAGACAGTAGGGGGAGGAGTCGAGCCAAAATGGTGTCAGTGTCTCAACGTGAGTATCTTCCCCCGATATATGTGCATCATGCCGGAATTAAAAAAATACACACTGTTTCTAGATCAGTGTTTCTTGATCCTGGTCCTGTGTAGTGCAGGGCAAAAACAAATATGTGTACCTTTGGGTCCCCAGGATCAAGAAACACTGATTTGGAGCAATTGCTTGACATTTTTACCACCTTTTCGACATTGTCTGGGTATACATTCTTCTCCCTTTATAAATACACCATGCTATGTCGTGTTGCAGCTGGCAGTCGTTCTGGCTCCCCTGGTCGTCTCCTGAGCCATACATACGGCAGGATCTCCAGGGCCACTGGAGGGACAACGCCAGCAGAAAGGAGGCCTAAAGTCCCCCGCAGCCATGGCTGCAGCCGAGACACCAGTCCAGACAGATCAGGCCTGGGTAAGGACCAGGAGGGACAACACACACAGACACAATGAAGACAGAAAACAGCCCTCTACAGCTGTACTCCTCCTCTCCAACCTCCCTGCTCTCTGAACCACCTAATGTCCTGTCTGTCACTGAATGCAACCTTGTCTCCTCCTCTCCTCTGTCCTGGCTAACTCAACTCGTCCTTTACTCCGCTGAGCTCTCTCTCTCTCTGAGTGTGTTGGACTCTCTATCTGGCTGTGTGTTATAAAGCTCTTTCTTCCTCCTGCTGCTCTCTCTCGCTGTGTGTCCCCCACCCCCCACCACCACTATGCTAGCGAGGAGTCGTATCCCCCGGCCCAGCATGAGTCAGGGCTGCAGCAGGGACACCTCTAGGGAGAGCAGCCGAGACACCAGCCCCGCTCGGGGATTCTCTCCTCTGGGTGAGTACAGTATAGTAACGTGCCCAGCCCAGAGACCATAGCCACCATGCCCCTCAATGCCTGGTTGCCGGGGGCCTGCACCCTGACTAGCCCTATCTAGAGTAGAACACAAAGGCCATCATCAAACCACAAGAAAACCAACCGAAACGAACCTCTTCTGCTTCCATCTTCTGCATGCCTTTTACTTGTGTCTTTCAAATTTCCCCTTTCACTCCTGAGTGACAACAACATTTTCCTCAACAACCATTTTTTTTTAACTAATCATGCCAGAGTCATTGATGACATGGCACGGGATGAGTCGACGCTAAACTTGTGTCCGCTGTCAGCTTATAGACTTGCGATCAGAGCCTTTGTGTCCAATGCCGGGATGCCTCTCAACATTCTTGGCGCCAATGTTCGCATGAAGCCAGTTAGCGTTGTCACATGGTAGAATGCCTCCTCCTCAGGTTGACAGTCATGTACTGTGTGAGTTGAAGAAGATACTCTTTTTAAAGGTGTGTCTAACTTCACTTCCTGGTCACACTTTATTTGGATAGTCTGGGTTTTCCATCTGTAGATCTATAGATGGTCATACTATCTATTGATAAGCAACTGGTTGCTAAGGTTACGGTTAGATTTAGAATAAGCGTTAGGGTTAGGATAAGTGTAAGGTAGGGGTTAGGGCTAGTAGATGGACTATCCAAATAAAGTATCACCCCACTCCCTCTCGTGTTCCTCCTCTAGCGTCCAGACGTGTCTCCCGCTCCACCAGTGCTCTCCACTCGGCTGAGTCTGTGGGCCACTCAGGTGACCTGTCCTGCATGTCTCTATTAGACCAGACAAATGGCATGTCAGTGTTCCATGGTGCAGTTCACCTCAATCACCCATAGAGGGCGATGGAGAGCTGAGCATCCTCCTTATTTCAGTTTGGATGCGTCTTATTTTTCAAGTCAATCTGTGTTATTTTGTTTCACTCTTTTTTTGTTAGTACACGTTTGTTTTTATTAGTCCTTATACTGTGCTGTAAAACAAAACTTAATTTCATCATATTATTATTTTGTGCTATACACTGTATCTTCTCATGACCTGCTGATGTAATTTGCTTCATTTGTTTTCCCCCCCATGACTTTTACTCCCCATTTAGTTTATAGGTCGACTGCTTTTCCTTTGTAGTACTGTATTACTGTGCTCCTATAATACTACAATACTATTCTAAAAGTATTATTATATCTCGTGTTTCCTCCAGAGCGTCTAGGTCTGGCCCACCAGGCCCGTATCTCAGCTTCTGTCAACGCCATGAGGATCCTCAACACTGGGACCGAGGTGGAGGCAGCTGTAGCCGACGCCCTGTTACTAGGAGACGCCAGGAACAACAAGGTCGATGTTTACTTCTTCACGTGCGACTTAGATTCTCTATCCTCTTTACCATCTGAACCATAGCGTATGCTGATCATAATAGCTTTGACGGCCTTTTCTCTTGGGGGGACATTTTGTTGGATTTACGTCTATGTTGACTCTTATTTGCCTCTCGAATGTCGTCTTATGGCAGCTTGTTGAACAGGAAGCGTCATTGATTTCTCTTCACTCGGTGGCATGACTTAGTGAGTACGCTGTATATGTACCCGCACGACTATTTGACCTCTTGACCCTTGACCCCTCCAGCGGCGACCAGTCAGACGGCGGTACGAGTCCCCGGGGATCTACTCAGACGACGACGCTAACAGCGACGCCAGCAGCGCCTGCTCTGAGCTCTCGTATGGCTCGCGGAACGGCGGCCCGCCCCACTACATGAGACAGACGGAGGACGTGGCCGAGGTGCTGAACCACTGTGCCAGTTCCAACTGGTCTGAGAGGAAGGAGGGGCTGCTGGGACTACAGAACCTGCTCGTTAGCCAGAGAATTCTCAGGTGGGATAGAGACCATCTATTTTTTTGTTTTTGAACTTTTGTAATGCGATGCATTTGAGGCCGTCACCGAGACAACCGTCCTCTAGATAAAAATCGGTCTGAAACCCAAAGGTGTTGCGCGATTGATCGCCTTACTTTTTCCCCCCGCTCGTGTGTCGCAGTCGTGTGGAGCTGAAGAGATTGTGTGAGATCTTCACAAGGATGTTTGCTGACCCACACAGCAAGGTGAGCCCACAATAGAACCCCCCCCCCCATGTCTGATAGAACCTGTGTTCTGACGTGAAGCTAATGTAGTTACTGTACTAACTAACTGTCTGTTTTTATGTCGCATGGTGGTCTTTGCGGTGGACTTGTAACATCAGCGAGTAAGTGCTTTTGTTTTTGTCCATCACCTTTTTAATAGTAATGCAATCGAATCCGACTATTCAGATAGTTGATTGATGAATTATTGTTGTTCTGTATGTTGTCCTACTGTAATAATCATTAACAGTGATGTAAATACCTATAGCCTATTATTGAGTGACTGACTGGGTGGTCACTGTGTCTGATCTCAGGTGTTCAGCATGTTTCTGGAGACCCTGGTAGACTTCATCACCCTGCACAGAGAGGACGTGCAGGACTGGCTGTTTGTCCTGCTCACCCAGCTGCTGAAGAAGATGGGAGCTGACCTCCTGGGTTCCGTACAGGCCAAGGTCCAGAAGGCTCTGGACGTCACCAGGTCAGAACTAAAGCTCCGTCTCTGTTTCCGTTCTCACACAGGTCTTTTTCCCCACTTCTTGCTTTTTAACACAATTCCACCAACTATGGGGGAAGTTGAACCAGGCCAGCTCAGTACAGCTTGGTTTGTCTCGGCTTGGTAGTGTGAAAAGGGCTTAGATGTTGCTTTTGGCTGTTTGTGGAGTTTCTAGTGCAGGGTTCCCCAACTGGCGACCCACTACCCCCCCCCCCCCCCCCCCATGTTTTCTGAGCAAAAAAATAAGAATTAAAAAATATATATACATTTTGCATTTTCATTGTTCAAATTAAACACCAGGAAATCAGGTCCAGCTGATTTTAATTTTGTAAATCTGATCAAAAGTATTGTATTTGCACGCATAATAGAGAGACACGTGATCATACACAAATGTAAGCAAGGTTTGAAATGATTATGTTTTAGTCAAATATTATATCTGTTTGGTCTTCTTGCGGTCGATTTGCCATCTACAAATGATTTGTAATTATGTACCGGCCCCCCGAAAATCCACTCAGCAAAAGAAAATCGTCCCGTGCCTGGATCTAGAGGATGATCCTTGTTCTAGTGGATCAATCCCTCTCATCTCAGGCCTTTTTCTCTTCATTTTCCTCTCTCTTTCCCAGGGACTCGTTCCCGTTGGACCAGCAGTTTAACATCCTGATGCGTTTCATCGTCGACCAGACCCAGACCCCCAACCTGAAGGTCAAGGTGGCCATCCTGAGGTACATTGAGGGCCTGGCCCGTCAAATGGACCCCGCAGACTTTGTCAACTCCAGCGAGACGCGCCTGGCCGTCTCCCGCATCATCACCTGGACCACGGAACCAAAGAGCTCCGACGTCCGGAAGGTGGGCAGAGTTGGGTTTGTTTCCATAGCAACAGCGTCAGGCACTTTCTTTTAATTTACTTTGTGTTTCACAGGGATAATGCACATTAATCAGCATTTCTGTAAATGTCCCAGATTTAACCAGCCGGCCAGTTTTCAACTGATCAGCCAAAGCTCTAAAATAACTATTGTTTGCTGGCTTCATCCATTTTTGGTTGTTTTTATTTTTGTTTTTTAAACATAATTTCCCCAACCTACCTGTCGGTCGACCCCCAACCCCAGAGTTTCCACCATAGCTGGGCAGGTGAGGAGTTGTCAGGCAGGCCCAGCACCACCGTAGCCTCTCTACCTGGAGAGGGGAACGTGGAGGAGAGGTGCAAGCAGGTAGTAGAGCCCCCGACCCATCAGTCAGCTGCACGGTCTGCAGTCTGCCTCACATAACTTCCTCAAGCCTGGGCTCTCTGTCGCTAACCCAACTTCGCCTTGCTGGCACTCAGAGATGTTTCTGCTTTATAACTGAATGTAAAGGACGGTGCAGGGGTGGGATTGGGGACTGAATTGGCTCTGAATGAGCCAGAACAGTTGTTTCTACTTTCAAAGGTTTCTTCATAATGAGCGAATGTTGAAGTGGCAATCAGCAGTTGAAATGATAACAAGATGTTGACCCCACCACTGTTTCGCTAAAAAACGGAGCAATTGGGCTGGAGAAATGCAACCACTCTCAAATTCATAGACAGAGCTAGGGATGCAAGGACTGACCATGCGTGATATCAAAATGATAGTCTTAACTCTGTTTTGAGGCTATACCGGGTTTGTTTACATTGACTTTGTTTACAAACGATGGCGTTAAACAAGCTTACGTTTAGGATTCTGATGGGGTACCACAGTTGAGCTGAGCTCATGAGGCATTTCTAAGTTCAAGAATAATGGGTGCATATATAATTCACGTAGAAGTCAAAACATTTATCTAGCAACTGCAGATTGCACCTTTAAGCGACGGGGTGGGAATGGGCAACATAATGGCTCTGAATGTGCGGTAATATTGCGTTTTGATAGTAGCCTGTGCTGCTGTTACTTGTTCCTCATGGTTCTTGTTTATCTGCAGTGACCAGGTTTGGTTGACCGACATGCATGGAATTCACACGAGAGAAACATTGATACTGGGTTTTTAACTGTTTTACAAGAACTGACAATGGTTTTAACTCGCCTGACTAACTGAATGCTAACTGAACCTAAACAAATATGTGCTACCGCATTTCTGTGCAATGTTTATGGCTCGTGTATTTGTAAATCCATTGACTGATGTGACTCATGGTTCCGTAAGAGCAGAATGGGCTTGTCGAATGTCCCGTCTCTTCTCTAAGCGTCGGATATGACCTTGAAATGCACATTATTGCGTAATATCATATGTCGATGTTAATGGGGGAAAAATGAACGCCCTCTTTGACGACCTCTAACCATTGACCTCTCTGTGACCCTTTAATCCCCAGGCGGCTCAGGTGGTTCTGATCGCCTTGTTTGAGCTGAACACCCCAGAGTTCACCATGCTGCTGGGGGCCCTGCCCAAGACCTTCCAGGACGGAGCCACTAAACTGCTGCATAGCCACCTGCGGAACTCCAGCAACACCAGAGAGGTAAGACCTGACTCTGACGTTCACGTCTAGTCAACGTCTTCGAGAGGATGAGACTGAGCAGGGCTAAAATCGCTTTATCCCAAATATCTACTCGCCACGAGAAGATGAGTAGTGAATTTCCACAGCGCAACTAGAATAGTGAATTTGCTCAAGAAGGTCCTCGAATACGCTGAATATCTTCTCACTGGCAGAGTTAGCCAATAACCTAAACTTTATTTGCTGTAACATGGACAATAGTTGTATTGTAATCTAAATATACTGGGATAGCATTATATAATTAAGCAATAAAGACAGAGGAGGTGTGTTATATGGCCAATATAACACGGTTAAGGGCTGTTCTTAGAGTGCCTGGATACAGCCCTTAGCCGTGGTATATTGGCCATATATCACAAACCCCTGAGGTGCCTTATTGCTATTATAAACTGGTTACCAATGTAATTAGAGCAGTAAAAATACATGTTTTGTCATACCCGTGGTATACGGTCTGATGTACTACAGCTGTCAGCCAATCACCATTCAGGGCTCGAACCACCCAGTTTCTAATGTACTGTACCGTCTCCGATTTCTGTGTGATCCGCAGGCTTCTCCCAGTAGCACCATGGGACGGACTCCTCCCCCACCTCGCCACCCCAGCAGTCGCAGCAGCCCCCTCACCTCTCCCACCAACTGCTCCCATGGGGGGGGGCTCTCTCCCAGGTAGGTGTGACCTTTAATACCTGGTCCCCAACACACCATGGAAGTTACTTACATCGCTACTAACTTAACTAACAACGAACAACAAGTAGTCCCCCCTCTCCGCACTGTTCCCTCCTCACGTCTCTCTTTTTCTCCCTTGCGACTCTGTTCCCCCTTTTCTTTCCCTCCCTCCCTCTCTCATTCCCTCCCTTGCCGTGCTCTGGGCACGTTACAGCCGGCTATGGGGTTGGAGTGCTGATGGCCTGTCAAAGTACCCCCCTCCCTTCCCTTCTCTCTCCTCCACCCCTGCTGCACCCTCCCTCAAGACCCTGCGAAGTGCTTACTCTCCCAGGTACAGTGTCACATAGCTGTGTCACCCTTGATTTGTCCCTACCCCACGGTCTAGTTTGTTTTTCCTTTCACTTCCTTTTTTTACCTTCATTCCGCAGCAGCAATTCACCACATTAACACCTTGACTCACCAGTCTGTTCCACTCTGTCAACACGTACTGTTATGCATGGTTGATCTTTTATATGAAAAGGATGGTCGAAAAGCGGAATAAACTGCTTGAAATGACATCTTTACGTACTAGGTAAATAAAATGGCGTCTTTTCAACCAGTTTTTTTCCTCGCTTTTGCCCACTGGGCAGACGTCTTCTTCCTGTGGTGGTGTTGTATGCTAGTGTCGTCCTTGAATAATAACCCTCCCCTCGCGGTGTGACCTGAAGCATGTTGGAGTACGACACAGAGAACCTGAACACCGATCAGATCTATAGCTCCCTGCGAGGCGTCACTGAGGCCATCCAGAACTTCAGCTTCCGCAGTCAGGAGGACCTCATGGAGCCAGGCAGAGGCAAGAGAGAGGACACGGTGAGGGGCTTGGGCAATTCCCTACTATTCTCCACTCACTCCCCCTCATTGATTTAAAAGATTTGGATTGTTAGAATGGACTAGAGGGAGTGACTTCCAACAGCCCATTCCTTTTAAATCCAGAGGGGGGATTGAATAAGTGGACTTGTTTGGCAACTGTTCTCTGGTCAATATTTTTATTTTCTCTAGAATGGACATGAACATACATTTAGTTATTTTTTATAAAACTGTATGGTTATGTTACGTTTTATCAATAGTCTTGTTTCTCCTCAGCCGGGTGTTGGAACAGCATCACACTCTGGTGTTGATGTGGTGGAGGGGCCCGGGGGTCGCACGGCCCTGGACAACAAGACCTCCCTACTCAACACCCCCTCCCCCCGTTCCTTCTCCGGCCCCCGGGGCCGCGACTACAACCCCTACAACTACTCTGACACCATCAGCGCCTACGACAAGGCTGCGCTGAGAGAGACGGTGTACGAGGACGACGTGGAGCAGCTTCGAGATGGTGAGGCTGTCTCAAGGGTCTGAAATGGCACCCTGTTCCCTCTGCTACTTTTCTGAAATGGCACCCTATTCCCTATATAGTGCACTACTTTTGACCACCCTATTCCTTTCATAGCTCTGGTCAAAAGTAGTGAGCTATATAGGGAATTGGGTGCCATTTTTGGATTGACATAATACATTTAAGCAATAAGGTCCAGGTGTGGTATATAACATAAACACCTGAGGTGCCTTATTTCTGTTATAAACTGGTTACCAATGTAATTAGAGCTGTAAAAATAAATGTTTTGTCATACCCGTGGTATACAGTTGTCAGCCAATCAGCTATATATTAACTGTAAGGGAGACCCCCCCCCCAACCCTCTTCCTCGCAGGCCGCCAAGAGTGTGGTGGAGAAAACAAGATGCTGCACACCAAGAACAGTTCCCCTGCAGAGCAGCTGGGACTGGTGATTGACTGAATTCATTTGGCAACAATTTCTATGTTTTACTATAGCTACGTAAAAACACTTTGAAGTCACGGATATGGAGGTCCTATTAAATTCCATTTAGTGATCTATATGTAATTCTATGGTCACTGACTACTATATATTGTGGTCGTTGAAAGGTGGCTGAGCTGCTGAAGGAGCTGTCTAGCCCCAGTGAGAGGCCAGAGGAGAGGAGGGGAGCCCTGGTGGAGCTGCTGAAGATAGCCCGGGAGGACAGCCTGGCCGTGTGGGAGGAACACTTCAAAACCATGCTGCTCCTGCTGCTGGAGACTCTGTCAGACCAAGATGTAAGGACTCTGGATGAATGGATAAATGGATGGAGAGAGAGATAGAAAAAATACTTTAAAAACAACAATCAACAAAGTTAACTCTGTTTTAGGAGCAATGCCACAATCTGATGCTTAAATCCACTGTTCTTCCTTCTGCTGTCTCTGAGCATGTCGTGTCCTTTCCCCCCAACCTGCAGCACACCATCCGGGCCCTGGCGCTACGAGTGCTGAAGGAGATCTTACGCAACCAGCCGGCCCGCTTCAAGAACTACGCAGAACTCACCATCATGAAGACCCTGGAGCTACACAAAGACTCCCACAAAGAGGTAGCTCTCACTGGCTCTCTCCGTCTATGAGGCTCTGCTTTAGAGGTCATGCTACACTTCTTGAATTAATAGCTTTCAACTCTGTGATGATGTGTTAGTTTTTTATGGAGTTAACAGCACTTAAATATAATTATGGAAAGACTGTCGGGATGAAGTGTAGTCTTGCCTGTTGAGCTGGTTGAGAGAATGCCAACCGTTCACAAAGCTGTCATCAAGGCAAAAGGCGGCTACTTTGAAGAATCTCAAACATAAAACATATTTTTATTTGTTTAACACTTTCTTGGTTACTACATGATTCCATATGTGTTATTTCATAGTTTTGATGTCTTCAGTATTATTCTACAATGTAGAAAATAGTAAAAAATTAAGAAAAACCCTTGAATGAGTAGGCGTGTCCAAACTTTTGACTGATACTGTACATGTACCCTTCTCTGTCAATAAACTAAAATGAACCCATTCCATGATCAACCATTTCACCCTCCTCACTCCACCCTTCCCTCACTACCCAGGTTGTGCGGGCAGCAGAGGAGTCAGCCTCCACCCTGGCCGGCTCCATCCACCCAGAACAGTGTATCAAGGTGCTGTGTCCCATCGTGCAGACGGCTGACTACCCCATCAACCTGGCTTCCATCAAGATGCAGACCAAGGTGATAGAACGCATCACCAAGGAGTCCCTCCACCAGCTGCTGCCTGACATCATACCAGGACTACTGCAGGTATAAAGGGCTTTATAAATCAAGTTGACTGATTGGTTATCCCAATGGTTGATTTATTGATGTACTTACTGACTGGTTGACGTGGAATCACTTGGAATGTGTCTACTTCCAATAGAAACACTAGGAATGTGTCTACTTCCAATAGAAACACTTGGAATGTGTCTACTTCCAATAAAAACACTTGGAATGTGTCTACTTCCAATAGAAACACTTGGAATGTGTCTACTTCCAATAGAATCACTTGGAATGTGTCTACTTCCAATATAATCACTTGGAATGTGTCTACTTCCAATAGAAACACTAGGAATGTGTCTACTTCCAATATAAACACTTGGAATGTGTCTACTTCCAATAGAAACACTAGGAATGTGTCTACTTCCAATAGGAACACTTGGAATGTGTCTACTTCCAATAGAAACACTTGGAATGTGTCTACTTCCAATAGAATCACTTGGAATGTGTCTACTTCCAATAGAAACACTTGGAATGTGTCTACTTCCAATAGAAACACTTGGAATGTGTCTACTTCCAATAGAATCACTTGGAATGTGTCTACGTCCAATAGAATCACTTGGAATGTGTCTACTTCCAATAGAATCACTTGGAATGTGTCTACTTCCAATAGAAACACTTGGAATGTGTCTACTTCCAATAGAAACACTTGGAATGTGTCTACTTCCAATAGAATCACTTGGAATGTGTCTACTTCCAATAGAAACACGTGGAATGTGTCTACTTCCAATAGAATCACTTGGAATGTGTCTACTTCCAATATAATCACTTGGAATGTGTCTACTTCCAATAGAAACACTTGGAATGTGTCTACTTCCAGTACAGTGTTGATGGTTGTGGTTTAGTTACATAAGATAATTACTCTCTGACCTTGGGATTATGCCACACTGTCTATACACTGAGTATGAAAAACATTAAGAAAGCCTGCTACTTCCATGATATAGACTGACCAGGTGAACCCAGGTGAAAGCTATTATCCCTTATTGATGTCACTTGTTAAATCCACTTCAATCAGTGTAGAAGAAGGGGAGGAGAAAGGTTAAGGAAGGAATTTTAAGCCTTGAGACATGGATTGTGTATGTGTGCCATTCAGAGGGTGAATGGGCAAGTCAAAATATTTAAGTGCCTTTGAACGGTGTATGGTAGTAGGTGCCAGGCGTACCGGTTTGTGTCAAGAACTGCAACGCTGCTGGATTTTTCACACTCAACAGTTTCCCGTGTGTATCAAGAATTGTCCACCTCCTAAAGGACATCCAGCCAACTTTACACGACTGTGGGAAGCATTGGAGTCAACATGGGCCAGCATCCCTGTGGAAGGCTTTCGACACCTTGTAGAGTCCATGCCCCAATGAATTGAGGCTGTTCTGAGGGCAAAAGGGGGGGGGGGGGCTGAAACTCAATATTAGGAAGGTGTTCCTAATGTTTGGTGTACTCAGAGTATGTCTAATATTGTTCTGATGTCTCTCTGTGTACAGGGGTATGACAACACAGAGAGCAGTGTGAGGAAGGCCAGTGTGTTCTGTCTGGTGGCTGTCTACTCTGTCATCGGTGAAGAGTTGAAGCCCTACCTGGCCCAGCTCACAGGAAGCAAGGTACACTACCGTCTCATCTCAGCACCCTGTCTGGCTCGCTCTCAAATGGCACCCTATTCCCTACGTGGTGCACTAGGAAATAGGGCGCAATTTGGGATGCAGGCAATGTCTTTAATTCTCTTCTGTTTTTTTTTCAAGATCTACAGGTTGCAGAATGTTTTTCAATGTCTTGAAACGTTGTGTTAGAATGGGTTGGTTTCATTCAGCGTCTTTACTATCCCACCAGATGAAGCTGCTGAACCTGTACATAAAGAGAGCCCAGACGTCCACCAGCAACAGCAGCAGCTCCTCAGACATCTCCTCATACTAATGAACATGGCCCTCCGGCTCCATCCGTGTGTGTGCAGGTACATACAGTACAGGGTTGTGTTCATAGGGCACCAAACGGTGCAAAACAGACTGAAACAGGAATGGACTACGTGGACTACTGGTCCAATCAGAAACACTAATTGTATTATATTTTTACCGTTTTGAAATATTTTCCATGGCGTGCCCTAATGAACGCGACCCAGATAGGGAAACAGTTGTGCCTCAATCTTTCTTTCCAGACTTCCTTGTAGTTTTAATGTATTATAATAAAGGCTGTAGGCTGTTTTTGTTGGGAAACCCTACGCCTGTCGCAATCAACATTTTATTTCCTTCTGTTTTGTCGTCTTGTAAATACTTTAATTCCACATTTTATTAAGATTTGAATGCAACACTACTTCAATACCTAGTCAAATGAATGTAAAGAGCATTGAAGGAAACCTGAGTCCTTTATAAACCGTCTGAAAGGTTTTAATGTTGATGGAAGCAGAGTGTCGCTCTGTACACGACCGCCTCATTGCCTCTAGTGTTCCTTCTCGCAATGGATAGATAGGCTTATTTGGAAACGTGTTTGGTTATTTGTAAAGGGGCAATTTAAAGATTTCGATAGTAATTGTTCCATAGTATTTGGCGTCTGAAGAATTTGTTCTTCGTGGTGACGCTATGTTTTTAAGCCTGTATTTAAAGAATATTCCTTGTAGAATTTCTCAGTTAGTGAGAATCTAAAAACGTTCATTTCCATTAGTGGGAGAAGATCATTTGGCTGGCCAATGATTAGTACATGCAGTGAAAAGCTGTGTTGAATAAGCCTCTGTTAACTGCCTATGTGTGTAACACCTGTGTTTCGACTGTGTGGTTTGGGCCCCAACAACTGGTGAAGGAATATTTTCCATTTTCGCAAGGATTACATTATCACCCTTCATATGTTATTATGAAAGGGGAGTTATTGGTTGAGTTGGTAGAGGTTTGGGTCTGCTGTTTTTTGTGCTTTAACATTCGGGCACGTTGTAATGAGTCAAAACTACTGGGATCTGAAGTATTCTTGCAATGTAAAACCGCAATGAAGAGTCCTAGAATTTTCAAATGTGAACTATTTTGTCTAAAAATAAAATATGGGCAATACCTATTTGTCATATAGTATGAAGACCTTGACAATCTGACATATTAGTCGATAATCTAAGGACATTGTAAGTGCCAGTGCTCAACAAAAAATCTTTACCATTTTAAAGACACAAGAGGCAACAAAATAAAAAGATAAGAAGTTTTTGTCTTTTGAATTGAATGCAGCAATAATGAATTAGTAACAAAAAATCCAAATACTTGGATGAACTTTTTTGTCAAAGCACTGTAAATGACCATTGTAAGTTAACCGTCCTTGTTTGAAATGTATAGATGCCATTTTTTAGCGCTCCTATGAAATGTTACTGCTGCTTTAGAAATACTAATCATGGCGTTAAACCTAATGTATTTTACTCTCCTTATTATGAATGTTAAAGGTACAGTTTCGGTTAGAACTACAATTCAGAGTTTGGGTCAATTCCATTTCAATTCAACCCATTCAGAAATTCCATTTCCCAATTTTCCCCAATGCTTGTCTATGGGGATAAAAATGAAATTGGAATTTCAGTTTACTTCCTGATTTGATTGAAGTGAATTGAGCCCAACCCTGTTAATTTAAAGTCAAGATAAGTGTGGCGTGTTACTGAGAACACTATCGGGCCTTACTGTTTCTGTAGTACAGTTTCACTACATTGACTGTTAAATGTACTGTAACAGTGCACAATAATTCTTTTTTTCTCAAATGTGAGAATTCTTAGCAATTTTATCAGCTATGGACTGGATGGAACATTGGCTAGGACCAAGTCCAAAATGTTGTCAAGTACAAACACAGTATTTTTTTTGTTAGACCTGCCTGTTGCAATTGAATCAAAAATGAAACTCAAAATTAGTGTTTTGTACAGTACTTTTAATCATTGATTCACAAACTTGTTATAAAAAGAGAGTCAGAGAGAGACCTCATTTGCATGCGAGGGAACTTGCAATATTATACCCAGCAACCTCAATGATTAACTAACATTGCCAACTCTGACTTTATGTTGAAGAAACGTTGCTTCTAATCTATGAATGTCTGGTCAGCTTGTATTATATAACACACACACACACTATTGATATCCATCACAGCTACCAAGCTAGGGCTGATTTAACAGACCAAACATTGTATACTATACTGTAACTGTATGCTGTGTGCACACATTGGCCTGTATCAAAAACCAAACCCTATTATCCTCAAGCCATGTATCTTGAGCGTGTATTTGCTTGTGCCTTGTTTTTTTACAGTACACCTGCCTGGCAATATTAATCCATACCAATAGCTTCTGAATACTGCTTTTGAATTGTTATTTTTGCCCCTATTTTGAAATACTGTATTATATGTCATGAATTATACAGGAAATGTGTTGCGTTGAAGACCAAGGTTATGTCCCAAGTGGCACCCTATTCCCTACCCAGTGCACTACTTTTGACCAGAGCCTTATGGGACCCGGTCAAAAGTAGTGCCCTATATAGGGCAATAGGTTCCATTTGGGATGCATCCCAAGGCTGCTATAAATAAAGCCAATAGTTTAATAGCAGTATTTTCCACAGATGTAATATTGGCTTGGCTGTTCTATTCCTTGTGAACCACTTACAATGCATGCTTCTTTTATTTAGCTTCAGTCATTGTTTTATCCCTCCCGTACCTATATTTATATGCCGTCTGTTATATTTTCTGTGTATTATGACAACTGTACATATTTCATGTTTTGTTCACTTCTTTCTCCCGTGATAGAATTTGTTGAAATTTAAACTTGAAATAAACCAACTTCAGTCCCTGTCTGAAGCATGTAATCACATATGTTGTATATTTGAAGTATAAATTGAGAGCAGATAGACAGTATCTTCTCAAGAATGTGGGAGAAGAAATCTCCTGCAGGACATGGGAATAGCAGCAGATGGCGCTCTTTGCATTTTCTTGAGAGGAAAAGCATCCTCTGTGTATTACTTTAATAAATTTTTTTGAAATAATTTTGGCAGCAAAAGTAGTCTACCACGTTCCCCCGCCCTCTCCGCTTCTCACCGCTTTCCTTCCATTGAAAATGAATGGGAGGCGGTGTTCCACCGCGCGGCACCGCGTGCTAGTGTACACGGGGCATTTAGAGGAGGCAAACTGAAAGTGGAATTGAACAGTTATTAGTTGTCCTGCTGCTCTTATGGGCTCACAGCTGCACTGTAGCCTTCCCTAATCAGGGGTAGGATAGAGGGCACAGGCCATTACGCTTAGGATGTGGTGAATCAGCAATAAGACCGCAGACTCTCATTTGTCACTGCAGCATCCTTGGGCTGTGTGCGTTCTCCAGTCATCTGAAGGCTCACCAATAAAGAGTGGAAAAACACTATCACCACCTGCATCATTAGTGATCATAAACAAAGTGTTAGTAGGCGGGCCAGCTTTGAAGTGGATTCCCTGTAACAAACAATACAATCAGCCGCATATGATTAAATTAACATTGGGGCAAATGTGTGACCGCTGAGACATCCAGGTTTACAAGCTTTAACTAGGCATTAATCTTTGAACTCTTCTGGATCACCCAAGACTCCAAAAAGATCCTTTTCATTTAGAGATCAAAGCTGAAGGAGAAACAGTGCAGTAGCTGCAATGCGTGGCCTGTCAGGCAGCTACCTAGTCTCCACCGTCCTTAATACCCTAAAACAGTCTCATTAAGGCAGGTATCTCTCTGCGGTGGCCGTGTCTCATCTCCGACACGCCACCACCAAGGTCCGCTCAACTCGGCTCTATTAGTATTCACACGCTGTTGAAAATGTATTTCACTAAAGCCCCCTCCATTTCCACTCCCCCGGCCAACCCCCCTTCTGTTTAAAGATCTTTATGGTGTATGATTAGCACACATTTCCCCAAGCAGGCAGGGGAGTGGCGGCTGGGTCGGGAGGTCGCCATAATGAAAGAAAACAACTTCATTGTGAGATGACTAGGCCATAAATCATCGGCCATTTTCTATAAATCACGGCAGATGGCAGGGAGCGGTGTGGGGACTCATGGGAGCTCGTATGCCCCTGTGCATGATGGGAATGGTGGTAGCATTACCGTGGCAGCAGACGCTGGCAGACTAAGAGGTCAGTGAGGAGAGGAAGACAGTGAGGCAGAGTAGGCAGTGGTGGAGAGAGGAGAGGTTTTCTTCTTGTGGCCCATGTTGTGTGTGTGTGTGTGTGTGTGTGTGTGTGTGTGACCACTTCCGTACCTGCCTGATGAGAGGCAGCAGGACCCCGGAGGTCACGGTAACAGCACCTCTCCAGGCTGCCCTCCGTTTAAGGTGTCTAATCTGCCTGTTTAATATGAAAGGGCCCTCATCAGGCCCCTGGATTAGTCCCCCAGCTGTAGAGAGCAGAGCAGCACCAGTGTCAAACTGACACCTAGATGTCTGTTGATCTGGGAATCCAGGAGGTGAATTTCTCTGTTTTATTATACAGAAACTGGAACAAAGTAGGATTCAGGGATTGATGTGATATTCAGTGTTTTAAGCATTCTAGTTAAAAGGATGTTCCGCAGAAAATAATTCAATCTGACATTATAAATTTTTTAAAATAGAACACCTTACAAACAGTCTACTTCAACGCCTGTTATGATTTGTATCCCTTCTGAAGATGTCTGATTTGAAATATACAGTACCAGTCAAAAGTTTGGACACACCTACTCATTTCAAGGGTTTTTCTTTATTTTTACAATTTTCTACATTGTAGAATAATACTGAAGAGATCAAAACTATGAAATAACACATATGGAGTCATGTAGTAACCAAAAATATGTAAAACAAATCAAAATATATTTTATAGTTGAGATTCTTCAAAGTAGCCACCCTTAGCCTTGATGACAGCTTTGCACACTCTTGGGAAGAAAAAAAAAAGAGAGAAAAAAGAAAGAGAAACTCTTGAATGAGTCGGTGTGTCCAAACTTTTGACTGGTACTGTATATGTTTTTAAATAAGTAATTAAATTACACTGTAATTAAACTATAATCAGTCTACACACTGTATGTACAGTATGGTAAAGATTTTAAAGGTGTTCTGTCAAATTGGTTGAGTTAAAACTGTTCCATGTGTGTCCACTAGAGGGAGCTTAAGGGCTGCTAAATTGAGCTAGACACTTCAACCTGTTGAACATGCATTCTACAATGGAACAACACCATTTCATATGTAGGCTATATAATTTGTTTTTGTTATTCTGTCTGTATAATGTTCTCTCAACTTACAGTAAGCACTTCAAAGTAGATATATGTTATCATTTAGGATGTATATATTCATATAAAAATAATTTGTTTAGTATTTTTCATGTAGAAAATATTATTTTATCAAATGAAATTGGTAAAGCTGCCAAAAATGTATTTTTGCGAAGCAGCAGAACAAGCTCTCTCGCTCTCTCTCTCAGAGGCAGCACATTATTTTCCTCCTCAGCTCACAGGCTAATTGATCTCCCTTCGTATTGTAGCCTCCTCTCTGCGCCATGGGTCGGGGCCAGCAGCACAATGCAAGGCTGTGATTATGGTTTGATTTAACAGCATAATACAAGATGGCTTCCTCTGAGAGAGGGGATTTATGGGCCTGTCTTGGCAGTGGGCCCGCCATTTCTCAGATCCGCTTTTTACTCTGGTGACCCCTCTGACCTAGGGGTCATTAGAACCCCCAGAGTCTCTCCGATTGGCTGGACGGAGGATTCTGGAACGCTTGTTCTCCATCAAACACTGTAGTTACCATAGCCGCAGCCCGGCAAATCCTACAGACATCTGGTTGAAATTGCCACTTGTGATAATTGTGTTTGTTTTTTGTTTGTTTTTCCCCTCAGTGCTGAGGCTACTGAATATTCATGAAGGTGATATGAGGGGAAGGAGAATCACATTTTGTTTTAACAATCCTCTGAATGAATGCAAACACATAATTCCTCCCGATGACATCGACATCTGTGGTAAAAATAGAAAGGACAGAAAGGGCCATTTTGTTTCATTTCGTTTGTAGAATTTCTTAGCTCTCTAAGGCGATGTGTATGACTTGATGCTAGTTTAAGTCTACATTCTCATGTATTATACATAGAGTACAACACATACTATTCCTATCTTCAAGAGAATATCGTAAAAGAAGCACATCGATACACCCCCCAAAAAACAACAATATTATTTTGTCTCAGTACAGTATCTTCGTTAGTTGATGGATGTCAACACTGTATTCATTTCAGGATATTGTTTAACTTCAGCCTCAGTCCTATTTAAATATAGTTGTGAAAGTTCCTCAGCCAAAAGACCGAAAAGGAGAAAAAACAGTGTTCCTCCTTAGTGTGAATTGGTGCATGTGGGGAATTCTCCACATTCATCTATTCCTCTGGTACATCACACTTAAAAGTGGAGCCCCATTAGCCTCTTCTCTTATTTTTCTACTCCTTTTTTTTGGCTTCTTCTTTTTAGTACAGCTGGCTCTCCATCAGAGGCTCCGTTTCCCTTGGAGACCCCTCGGTTCAAACACTTAGTAAAAACAGGACAACTGAACTGACTGAGGCAAATGTTTCCAAGTCCTTGGCTGCTTGGCCGTCTAATGAACATTGCTCTGCTCAAGGGGTTTAAAGACTTGTTCCAGTGGAACGTCTGTGGTTCAGGTCACTAGTCGGTGATATTGGACAGATGGAGGGTCAGATGAATTGTCAGTGTCTAGCTTTGGTATGATGATACTGCTGTATATATTTATAGAAAGAAACAGCCGTAGAAAAGTATGTGCTTACAGAGAATTGTGCATATTGTAAATACAGTTGAAGTCATAAGTTTACATACACCTTAGCCAAATACATTTAAACTCAGTTTTTCACAATTCCTGACATTTAATCCGAGTAAAAATTCCCTGTCTTTGGTCAGTTAGGATCACCACTTTAT
This sequence comes from Salvelinus fontinalis, assembly GCF_029448725.1. Classification (NCBI taxonomy): domain Eukaryota; kingdom Metazoa; phylum Chordata; class Actinopteri; order Salmoniformes; family Salmonidae; genus Salvelinus; species Salvelinus fontinalis. Next base: position 14,379,772 of record NC_074705.1, read on the forward strand.
TTTAGGAATGTGAAATGTCAGAATAATAGTAGAGAGAATTATTTATTTCAGCTTTTATTTTTTTCATCACATTCCTAGTGGGTCAGAAGTTTATATACACTCAATTAGTATTTGGTAGCATTGCCTTTAAATTGTTTAACTTGGGTCAAACGTTTTGGGTAGCCTTCCACAAGCTTCCCACAATAAATTGGGTGAATTTTGGCCCATTCCTCCTGACAGAGCTGGTGTAACTGAGTCAAGTTTGTAGGACTCCTTGCTCACACACGCTTTTTCAGTTCTGCCCACACATTTTCAATAGTATTGAGGTCAGGGCTTTGTGATGACCACTCCAATACCTTGACTTTGTGGTCCTTACGCCATTTTTCCACAACTTTGGAAGTATGCTTGGGGTCATTGTCCATTTGGAAGACCCATTTGGAAGACCCATTTGTGACCAAGCTTTAACTTCCTGACTGATGTCTTGAGATGTTGCTTCAATATATCCACATAATTTTCCTGCCTCATGATGCCATCTATTTTGTGAAGTGCACCAGTCCCCCCTGCAGCAAAGCCCCGCCACAACATGATGCTGCCACCCCCATGCTTCACGGTTGGGATGGTGTTCTTCGGCTTGCAAGCCTCCCCCTTTTTCCTCCAAACATAACGATGGTCATTATGGCCAAACAGTTCTATTCTTGTTTCATCAGACCAGATGACATTTCTCCAAAAAGTACAATCTTTGTCCCCATGTGCAGTTGCAAACCGTAGTCTGGCTTTTTTTATGGCGGTTTTGGAGCAGTGGCTTCTTCCTTGCTGAGCGGCCTTTTAGGTTAAGTCGGTATAGGACTCGTTTTACTGTGGATATAGATACTTTTGTACCTGTTTCCTCCAGCATCTTCACAAGGTCCTTTGCCGTTGTTCTGGGATTGATTTGCACTTTTCGCACCAAAGTACGTTCATCTCTAGGAGACAGAACGCGTCTCCTTCCTGAGCGGTATGACGGCTGCCTGGTCCCATGGTGTTTATACTTGCGTACTATTGTTTGTACAGATGAATGTGGTACCTTCAGGCATTTGGAAATTGCTCCCAAGGATGAACCCGACTTGTGGAGGTCTACAATTTTTTTCTGAGGTCTTGGATGATTTCTTTTGATTTTCCCATGATGTCAAGCAACGAGGCAATGAGTTTGAAGGTAGGTCTTGAAATACATCTACAGGTACACCTCCAATTGACTTAAATTATGTCAATTAGCCTATCAGAAGCTTCTAAAGCCATGACATAATTTTCTGAAATTTTCCAAGCGGTTTAAAGGCACAGTCAACATAGTGTATGTAAACTTCTGACCCACTGGAATTGTGATACAGTGAATTATAAGTGAAATAATCTGTCTGTAAACAATTGTTGGAAAAATGACTTCAAGTAGATGTCCTAACCGACTTGCCAAAACTACAGTTTGTTAACAAGACATTTGTGGAGTGGTTGAAAAATGAGTTTTAATGACTCCAACCTAAGTGTATGTAAACTTCCGAATTCAACTGTACATACTAAATCGGTATAAAATGAGTACAGCAGCAGAGGCTTCTGAGGTGGATGGTTCATAATAATTGCTGGAATGGAGTCAATGGACTAACACCAACAAACCAATGGAGTACAGATATCAGGACGCTTTATGCTGTTGAGAATACTACGTTGAATACGTACCACTGTGCACATGGTTGAATCAACATTGTTTCCACGTCATTTCAATGAAATAACATTGAACCAACATGGAATATACGTTGAATTGACAGCTGTGCCCAGTGGGATTGAAGCAAAGTTCAGGCTATCTTTCTCAAGGTTAGTAATGAGTCCTTATGATAGTGACCATTATCATATGGGATGTAAGACAATCACTCTCTGGAGGCCAAGGACAACGGGTGCTCTTGAAGGTGGACTCGTCCTAACAAACCAGAGAGGCGCGGGGGCCCTAGATAGCTGTCAAGTCCCCCAACACCCCAACCAGACATTAATGCAAATTATGGCCTGATTATTTAACTTTAGAGGCTTGATCTGTCCTTTTTATTACAATTATCATCAGTCGGGGGGCTGCGTTCCATCATCACAAAATAAACATCATCGATCATCCTTGTGGTGATTAGCCGGTGACAGGCATCGGGCTCTGGCTGCTTTGCATAACTGGGTTCTAATGCCGGGCAGTCCGGACGAGGGGCGAGGGGTGGAGAGAGCGAAAGAAGGACTATCTTTCATAGCCACGATTTTAGATATAGTCTGTCTGCAGAGGCTTTATGTGAGGTTATTACTGTGCTGATAATCAGACAGAAGAAAAAGGGAGTGGGTTTTCTTTGGCGAGAGAGGCGATGTGGTGAGAGGATAGGAGAGAAGAGGAAAGGAAAGGGGTTAAGAGAGGAACGGAGAGGAGAGGGGGAGAGGAGACCAGCTCGCTCTCTGTAGCAGCATTACATCACCATGTACTCTTGCCCAACTCCAGTCCTGCTTTCCCAGCCAAAGCATGCGCTCCTCAGCCGCTGTAGCCCTGTTAAGTCCTTCCAGCAAGGCTAGAAGGAGCCATTCAACATGCCTGATGCCTCAGCCAAGTTACTTTACATCAGGCTGTCTAATTGCTGTGGAAAATGATGTTGCATTTTCCTGCTTATTGAAAAGGCGTGTTAATAGCCACAGTGACTTATAAACTGAGAATGACTGCAGGTTTTCTTAAAAAAAAAGAGGAAAATAATAATGTTCTGGAGCCTTTTTACTTGGTAGATTTTGGCAGGCGTGAATAATTTTCTCGCTAGGAAAACCATTAGCATGTGTTACTGTGGAGTTATTGCATCAGTCTGTAAATCCATGATATCAGTAGCTTGGTCACTGTTAAATCCTTTTCACAAATAAGATAAGATTTTCTTCATGGAGACATAAACTGTATCTATTTTCAATGGCTACAATAGTTTTAACTCTACTTTAAACAGTATCGTCTTTGCCACTGGAAGAACACAATCCCATCACAGACAGGGACATGTACTTTCACCCTATGTAGCCAACACCGGGCTCCTTTGTTATTTTGGGCCTTAGCTACAGTACACTTTTGTTTTGAAATTCTGGGTTGAGATAAACTTCCCTTCAGGAGAACCTGTCTTCTCAGACCGCAACGGAATGCAATCTTCAAACCAGCTTTTCTTTGTGAAGATGTAGAAATATATTATTCATGTTTGAACCAAACCACCGTTACATTGTTGACCTTGTGTGCCATGTGGATCAAAGAGGGATGGTTCCTGTTTGGGTCTTTGCTCTCTGAGTGAACACGTCAGAGTTTCGGGGAGGTTTGCGCCGCTATGGGGTAAGTGGGTATGTTCTGGGAGAGATTGTCTTGACTGCTTCATGGATAAGATATTCTGTGTCTCAACTGCATTTCCAGTCAAACATTTGTTATTTCACCTTCTCAAGCCAGCACTAGATGTAGAAAAAAAAATTCACCACAGACTTATATTGTATGGCAGATGTAGGTTTTATGAAACTTATTCTATTGAGGCCCTATGGGATGTTTCATCCCTTTCAGTATAGATTAGTTCATGACAAAGTAAGAAACATTCAAACAAATACATGCAAAAGGTGCCCAAGTACACAGAAGTGAAATCCTCTATCTTGATTGGAAGTATCTCAAATTAAATAGATTTTGTATCAGTTCTTCTCATTGAAATAGTAACCGTCTCAGGGCCTTGTTACTACTGTGTCCTTGCTCATCACAGTCCAGGGACAATCACACCATCAAGGGCATTAGCCCTGGCCCTTCCCTGCTCGTGAAACAACACTACCACCATCCTGGCCCTATAAACATCACCATCCACCGTCAGTCTGTCCCAGAGAGGATGGTAAAACACTGGATACCCTTTTAGTTGAATGCTGAACCTGACAGTAACAGCAAAACCTCCGCTTTTAGCTCTTGAAAGGTGTTCATCATTTTAGGTGGGAAGACATCTCCGGCATGAGGCCTCACTTGACATCCTGGGTAGTGCAGGGCGAGAGAGGGAGGGAGAGTAGGGCCACGGTCAAAGCACCTCTAGCGTCTCTAGCCCAGTCCCACTGCAGTGATGCTCAGTAGTGATCAGCTGTTGGACTCTAATATCCAGGCCCTTAGTTGCATTTCAGGAAAGTTCCAGGCTGAGACAGCGAGGGAGGGATGGGATTGATGGAGCGTGTTAAAACTCTGCAGATAGCGGGGTCTATGAGAGTCAGGAAGCCAGGGTAGTGGCAGCAGCAGAGGGGGGTCAGGAATGCCACCTTGCTGTTCACAGGACTTCCAGGTCTCCCCTCTCTGGGGCTTCAGGAAGCACTCATTAAAAGAAACCTAGCCTGGCTTCAGGTTCACCCCACTGCCCCCTCATCCTCTCCTCTCGATTTTGAACGAATACTAAATTGGACATTCTGTCATCCACATCAATAAATTACTACGCATCAGAATACCACTGATACCTATTTTTGTGTATAAACTTTCAAGGTAATGAGCATCACAATTGTTTTCCAAACACCTTATTGTGTGGTATTTCTCTCATAAACAATAAATATTACAAAGTCCCTTAAACAGATGGTAGGCTATTGAAAGACAGATGCTATTTTGCATAGCAACACATCATGAATATGTATGTTATATTAGTTAATGACACTGATGGCCTCGCAACCGATTGGATAAGCCTTCTCAACTCTTTTTGAAATACTAGGATACATATCCGGGATTATACTGATATACATTATTTAAAATTGTGCTGTGATGTTTGTGCTGCAATATTTTGTTAAAATTTGCTGTGATGTTTTTTCTTTGTCAAAATTTAACCCAACACTGCTTTTGTTAGAATATGACAATACACTTTTCCATCACATTTGATTTATAAGAATCAATGAATATTTAAAAATGTTCCAAATTAAAATATTTCCGTTCCATTGTATGTTCTCATTTCCATCACGTGATTAACACGGACAACAACTTCACTTGACGCCCCCTGCGTACTTTAACACTTTCTCCCCACCCCTATTGTCTGGGATTTATGACGAATAGGTCCCCAAAACCACTGCATTTAAGCTGTAGAGCAGAGAGAAGAGAAAGCCTCCACTCCTTCTTGACAGACTGTTGTGTAAGTAGGTAGGTCCCAGGTGAAAGAGCCTGTTTTTGTGCTGTTGATGTGGGACCAAGCTGGACACTGTCAGGCCTCTGCTTAACGCAAAGACAATTTTACCCTCTAATAACCTGTCCTTTCTTGCATTCGTGAACTACTCACCACCATTTTAAAAGCCTATTTCTTCTACCAGTCATTTTCTTTCAAATCCATGAAGTGAGTTGTGAGTTTAAAAAGTACACCCTGCAGGAGAAATGTACTTTTATTGGGACGCAGGGCTGGTGTTTCTGTGTGTTGAGGAGGAGGTGGGCGTTCTGTATGAGGGTGTCTACTTCTTAGCCTCCTCTGCTTGGATAGGGGCTGTCTGCCACCAGAGTTCTGCTGAGCTGCTCAGAGCATCACAACTGGGACTTGGTGTTTTTGAGCCTGCATCTGGAATCCATTTTCAGTAAATCTTTCAACTTTAAACCACGCCATCTGATTTGACATTCCCCACAAAGCTTTACAACATGCCTGCGTGACAGAGGTGCTCACCAGGGGTGGGGAAAAGTACCCAATTGTTATACTTGAGTAAAAGTAACGATATCTTCATAGAAAATGACTCAAGTAAAAGTGAAAGTCATCCAGAGAAATACTATTTAAAAGTATTTGGTTTTAAGTATACTTAAGTATCAAAAGTAAATGTAATTGCTAAAATATGTGTTTAGTGAGTCCTCCAGATCAGAGGCAGTAGGGATGACCAGGGATGTTCTCTTGATAAGTGAGTGAATTGGACCATTTTCTTGTCCTGCTAAGCATTGAAAATGTAACGAGTACTTTTGGGTGTCAGGGAAAATGTATGGAGTAAAAAGTACATAATTTTTTTAGGAATATAGTGGAGTAAAAGTAAAAGTAGTCCTAAATATAAAGTACAGATACCTAAACAAAACTACTTATGTAGTACTGTAAAGTATTTTTACTTAAGTACTTTACATTACTGGTGCTCACAGTACACATAAGATCGAACTCACACACACACACACACCCACACACACCCACACACACCCACGCACAAACACACACACGCAGCCATACAGTATTGGTAGATACACACATTCAAACACGTATAAAATACAAGTTTGCAGCTATTTAAATCCATTAACTTGGCCATTTTATAAGACTTTATCATGAGTAAGACACCAGCTTTTGAAGTGAGTGACTCCCTCTCCATCACTAACTCAGCCAGTGGGTGTCTTTCTTTCCCACTCCACTCTGACCTTTCAGCAGAGGTAGATTATGCAGGGAGCGTTGTTAATATTCACCAGGTACAGAGACATGGCCCTTGACGTCCTACTCTTCCTAGCCCTTCTCCTCCTATTGGCTGTGTGGTGGTCCTATTGTAATGAGCGGATCAGAAGTCAGGAAGTCAGTAGGACATCACCATGAGTTATTCATATATTATTCATTCTCCTTATAAACCACCTCAGAAGGGTTTCTGACTCCCAGGTTGCTGCACCGCTCACCTCAGTGCTGCAGGAGAATACTATTCAAGGAGATCTTTCTCTCTCTTTGGACCTTCTAAAACATGGATCATCAACTAGATTCAGCCACGGGCCAATTTCTTTCTTGAGGGGAGGGTCAGGGGGCCAGAATTCCCAAAAATTATCCCAAATTATTGTGGGAAGCTTGTGGAAGGCTACCCAAAACATTTGACCCAAGTTACACAATTTAAAGGCAATGCTACCAAATACTAATTGAGTGTATGTAAACTTCTGACCCACTGGGAATGTGATGAAAGAAATAAAAGCTGAAATAAATCATTCTGTCAACTATTATTCTGACATTTCACATTCTTAAAATAAAGTGGTGATCCTAACTGACCAAAGACAGGGAATTTTTACTCGGATTAAATGTCAGGAATTGTGAAAAACTGAGTTTAAATGTATTTGGCCACGGTGTATGTAAACTTCTGACTTCAACTGTATGTCTCTATTATGCTTGGGAATACTTTGGAACATATTTCCAAAATTGAAATCACTTGGAGTGGATTTGCTGGTATTTTTACAGTCTTATGTCCAACAATAAAACATATTAACTGTTGTTATTGCTCAGAAAACATTTGGCCAGTTGGGGTACCCTGCTCTAAAACACTTGTATCTAGTGTTTGACTCCAAGACAATGCTCACTTAACATTGAACCACCATAGCTTCCTATTTAATTTCTTGTTTCTCATGTTTTCTTTATTATATATATATATATTGTTTTTATTAATTAAACATTTATGTTGATTCCTGCGCTGTTAGATAGAGCATACAAGTTAAGCATTTCACGTTAACTGTGCATTTGACAATATAACTTAGCACTAAAATATATATTCATGTGCTGTTTTGACTAATCCTGTAATGTGGTTATTTAACCATCATTGAGATCATATAATGACCAGGGATATCAAGGAGACATGGTGGCACTCTAAGCCAATGCTAGTTGTTGGGTTGAATGGTGTCTCTGACCAATGGAGAATTCTGATTAAATGAATGATTGCAATGTTGCTGGTCCAATGAGCACCGGATCCACCCTGTCAGTCAAAGAAAATCTACTTTGTCACAAAGGAGATGGTGAAGGAGACTGCATGTCCTCTAACCCCCCCCCCCCCCCCTTACACTCCCTTGTGCTGCTTATCAAACACCACATTACACCATTCAAGCCCCAGCCGTGCATTATCACACATATTATTACATATTACATGCTAACAAGGCCGAATCTTCCCTACAAGTAGCCCCGCAGCCTTAGTTCCTGCTTGTGATGCCATCCTTGATGGATCATGCATGAAAATCCCTGATAGGGCATTCATTTTTATTAAAATAATATCAAGCCGGGCCTCTTTGCCACTGAAAGACAACGTTCATTTATGAATCAATTTGAGTTCCCATGCGGCCGGTCAAACAGTGAGCAACACTGTCGTCGTGTAGACTGGCTGCCCATATATAAAATGTGCTGTTCCATCTGAGAAGGCATGGGACAATCACATTTCAAACACAATAATTTCCCTAATATGGACCAGCCCAGGCACTGCTACATCCTATATGCAGGGAAACCCATCATTTCCCCCCTCTCCTGCTTGTGCTGACAACTTTGTGGTTGCTTGCTCTCTCTCTCTCGCTCTCTCTCTCTCTCTTTCTGACAGAAGCCCCTGACACCACTTTGGGAGAGGAGAGCTTTGGTATTGTGCTATATCTAATTAACAACATCCAGGAGATGTAGGAGAGGCACTTCAAGTGTGTTGGCCCGGGTGTGTCTCATGCAGCAAATGCTCTTCACTCTGGAAGTTAAATGAGAGCGAGCACCAGCAGAGTGGAGCGAGAGGGGGGGGCTGGCTGCCCCTCTTGGAAGCTCTCACGGGGGCCTGGTGAGAACGAAGAGACCCTCAGATCTCCGGCAGATCACTAACAGACATGTGTAGGCCCCTCCGCAGGGGGAAGTGTGTGTGTGTGTTGAGGCTGATCTGATGAACCACCGTGGATGGTGATGTTCTGACTAGGGGACACAGGATGAAAGCCTTCTCTGACGAAGGTCTGGGGTGCTGCAGAAGACAAACTAGGTGTTCAGAATTTTTATCAGGCAGGGCTGGTTTAGGAAACTTTCAAAGCACCATTTTACTGAGGTTAAAATGACAAGTCATTACATACATCATCTTTTGCAATGCTTCATTTGTTGAATAATCAAATGCAATTGTTGTTCTATTCAATGACCCAAAGATGGTTGTTTTAGACCCCATGCTGAGCGATGTAAGGACTTAATCCTGTGTGGTAATTAGGGGGGCCTGCCTGCCCGCTGCCTGTAAACGAGCCAGCCTGGATCTGCCTGCTTGGTTAATTGATTGATTTTCCAGCATGGCGCTTGCAGCTCTTTGCCCTGCTCTCATTGCTCATCCAATCAGTCAAGGGCCTGTTCCAGAGGACAGCAGCGCTATATTAAAGCATCATTAGTACTGTGCTCCTCTCCTGGGCCTGTGGCTCAGTACACTGCTCTAGCTCTAGTCCCATGTCCCACAGGCTTGACTGGATGGAGATGGTGTATCTCGGTTGTCTTTCATCAGCCTGTGGATGCTGCCAGTGTATCATTTGAGTTGTTCCAGGTCCCGTGGTTAGCAGCGGTGGAGACCAGTCCAGACCAGTGGCAGTGTTAGTCAGCATGTAGCTGCCCCGCTGTGCCGTGTGCCAGACTGTCTGTGGCTGATGTCTGTGGGCAGCTGTATGGAGAGTCGTGTGTGTGTGTTCTGAATACCTTGTCACTCATAAAGAGACCCTGTAAATCACATTCCTCTCCCCTTGGGGATTGAAGAATGCAGGACATGCTGTAAAATGCATACCTCGAAAGCCCTTTTAATTCACAACAGACGTGTCTGCTTTACTGCAGGGTTTAGAGGGACATGCTTTCCTTTGAAGGCCCTGTGATGAGAAAGGGTTGAAAATGACCTCGGCTAATAATATCACAGAGGACTGAGGACTTACTGAGGACTGAGGACTTACTGCACCGTTGGTTGGTTGACTGAAAACCGAACTGGTACTTGTGGACATGGAGCTAGTGTTAGGGTTAGGGGGGTTAAGGTTGAGGCTTAGGGTTGAACCGGGATGTGGACATTAAGCTAGGGTTAGGGTTGCTAGGATTGAGGTTAAGGCTGGTGCCTCCTGTAATAAACCTGGGTTCTTTTAAAACATCTCCAGATTTCTAAGGACCAAAGTTTTTTCCCCCTCAATGTCTGCCTAATATAGACGATGTGTTTGTAGTCTATACATACTGCACAAGTCAGTACATCTCCCTATTATCATCCTATTAGATCTACCAATACATTGAGGTGTTGCTAATTTATGACTCGAGTCTCACTAACCCCTTTACTGATACGATTTCATATCCTCAGGCTATTTTCTCGCTTTCATTTCTGAGAGAATAAGGAATTCCAGTGGCAAAAGCTCTCAAAAACCTCAGATCAAACGTATTCTCGGTTGAATTAGCTGTCAGAATAAAATCATTTGTTCCTCAGCGCTAACACTCTGCTTGACGCTTTGTCCCTCCCTGGACCTCACTCTCGCTCTTTCTCTCTCACTCAACTGGTGTGTGTTTTATGTGGTTTCAACAGGCATTTCCTTTGGGCCAATCTGACAATGCTAATGTTGGACTACACGCAGGCTAACTTTTTAAACCGCTCTGTATGCACTCTGCGCTTTTACGAGTGTGTCCTTTCTCATCTGTTTCTGGAGTGAAACGAGTATTGTGTCCATGTCAACATTACAAGCAGGGGCAAGACAGGGTCAGAAGAACCTATTTCAAAGCCTCCATAATCACCTTGAAAGATAGCCGGTGTCTTAGAAATGTCTGATATGATAGGATACGGTGTGGAGGACAACTGCTCTGTTGGCAGCAAGGAGAGAGAAAACTTGTGTGGCTTCAAAGAAGAAAGTTTTTCTCTCATATACACTCATATACTTCTAAGATTAAAGGAGATTAAAGGAGAGGTTAACAAAGAACAGTTCAACTCTCTGATGTAGTGGCTACTGTCCATTGTGTCGACTGTCTCCATGTTCAGTTTTGAACCAAGGATTGGGAAATACAACAACGTACCATTTGTATTGTGGGGGGGTTTCTGTACTTTTCTTTTCTACTAAAGTGTAATATGAATTTACAGGCCAATTTGAATTCAATCGGCCTGGTACTGTATATTAGAGACCTAAAACAACGCAACCTAATTTCAAACATGTCATATTCCATGAGAAAAAACACCATGGTTTGAAATAACTCACCAGACAGGAATTCTGTAAAAAAACAAAAAAACAATATTGTATTTCAGAAAAATGTACAAAATATATATACATATCCAACACAACAGAGTTGCATGGAAGTATACAAAAAAACTTTGATTCCTAATACTCTATGATATCTTAGTATCCTCGTCATCATCAAGGGCTGCACTGGAGAAAAAGTCATTTGACACTGAAAAGGAGGATCCTTTTTCCCTTTTTCGATTTTTCCTAATTCATCACCAAGCGTTAATGGCAATGTTATCACCCCCAGAATATGTATCAATAATTGCATATTCTTTTGAAATTGTTGCTTAATTCCAGTCACAACTTGTCCCCGACACTGAGACGTCACTGTTCATCTCAATAGTCCAACTCAACCAAACAGACAAATAAGACAATGGCTCATATCGAAGACACTGTATGGAAATAGACCTGACATGACTAAATAGATTAGAAAAAGATTTCTTCTGACTCTATTGAATTATTTAATCATTTTTCTCCCATATTTTTTTTTTTTTTTAGCAATTTCACTGACAGAATTTTTAAAAATGAGTTTCAAATAAGATCTGAAAGAAAGAATCAAATCATTTTAGATCAAGTCATTTACACTATTTATATATACGTGTGTCTTTAAGATCGAAAAATCCCAAATCCATATCATACAGAAGGACCTGGTTGCGTTTCAACGTGAACTGTGTCATATGCTTGTCTTGCATATTCTGCGGCATAGCCAGGCACTTGGTAAACTTGTTTTACTGCAGAACTGTACACTATCTCATGTACAACATTAACAGAATTGTGCTGTGGATTACATTATACTTACTTACTCATCTAAGGCAAAATATGGCTTCTCAATAGATATGAAATCGCCATATTAGCTCCATAATGATACTGTACAGGATAATACAATAAGTAGCACAAACATAGTGGTGTTTTAGCAGGAAGTCTTCAGAATCTCATACATTCCTTAGTCTCTAGTGGTCATCAAAATTCTCCAATGAGGTGCTTAGTGTTCAATCACATGGTCAGGAGGACCTCTGCAACAATGTTAACTAGTAGGTTCCCCTCTTGTCATTCACACAGTCAGTTTAAACTCTTGGTGGTAGATATACTATCGTTCATAGAGCTTGGGTTACAATAGGTCATTTCTTTTAACACACGTCCTGGGCCAAATACACCAAGGTAGGTACCCTGGTTTTACCTTTGTCTGCCTTCAGTGTATTTGGGATCGTCCTTATGACATCATGTTGAGGAACTTGTTCTCTTCTGCAAGCGCGGTGAGCAGGGAGCTCATATCGCCGATGGCCATGTTGCTGCCCCCTGCAGGGAGGGGCAGGGAGGGCAGGGTGACAGAGTTCTGGGGGGTGGTGAGTCTGGAGGAGGTCTGGGACAGACTCTGGAGGATACTGGGGCTGATGGTGCCTGACATCAGGCTGGAGTGGTCCCCGTCATCCAGCATGGTGTCAAAGTCAATCTGGGGCTCCTCTGCCCCTGTCCCATTGGACGAGTCCACCGTACTGGAGACCTGGTTGCTTACTCCCGGTGAGGTCATGGCGGTCTCAGTGCTGTCTGAGGGACATTGAAGAACGTCCACTACTGATGATGTCATCATCTGCATATTGACGTTTCCGTTTGGCTCAAACACGTGTATCTGTCCTGTGTAGAACATAACATTGCTGTCTGTGTTGTTGCCATTGCTGCAGTGATTGCCAATTGAGTTTTGTCGCTGCATTGTCATCGACCCTGAATGCTGTCTGCTTAGAGACTTAGGTTCTGTGGGCGGTCTTGGCTGGAGGAGTATTTGACCTCCATTTTGGATGGGATGCTGAACCTGGGACGCTATATTATAGTTCTGTGAGATCATCCGTGAAGAATTCACACCGCTATCCTTAAATGTGACTTGAGACGATTGACTCCCCCCTGGCTGCGCCCCCAGCCGGCTGTTCTGCGTGTCTACAGTGTGCACTGTCTGTTGTTGTTTACCGTTTTTGCTCAACATACCCAGAGTGCCACCAACTACCATACTACTACAGGAGGACCGCTGGTTAGCGTTAGCATCGCTGGGACCAAGACCCTGGTTAAACCCATACTCGAGACTCACTGGTTCATTGAGGTTAGCATTAGCGGGCTGCTGTTGCTGTAGACTCTGTTGCTGGACACAGCTCAGCCTCGAGTCATCCTTATGCTGCTCTATGCATCTCCCCTGCTGGGCTGCGTGAGCCAGCTTGTGGATAATCTGTGCAATGTGTTGGTTGGAGTTAAGATTCTGCTTCTGGAACGAGTTCTGTTTCTGTTGGACCATGGCGAGGTTTGGGTTGCTTCGACCGAACGGCAGCTGTTGGGTTGGGTTGTGAAGAGCTTCCACAGTACCTGAGCTGACCTCGTTCCACTGCACCGGCATGGTGCTCGTCTTACTGGGTAAGGAGGGGAAAGACTGCGGCGGATGGCCTGGGCTTAGGGCACAGGAGAGGCGCATGGTTTGTGGTGCAGACGAGGGGTTCATATTCATATTGGTGTCCACCACAGCCATCCTTTGCTGGTGGTAAAACTGCTGTTGCTGCTGGGGGTTAGGGTTTATTGCGTTTCCATGGAAACCACATTGTGCTTGTCGGTTGTACCCGCTGGCACAGTCTGACTCTCCAGCTCCGCCCTGAGAGGCGATGTAGTGAACGACGTCATCAGGAAGTACCATCATCTCCTCCTCACTGTTGTTGCGACTACCGCTCATGTCGCCAGCCATGGTCTCCATGGCCACGTTCTCAGAGATGCTGGGCGGCCGGGGGCAGTAAGGGTATCGCTGCAGACTGCCGTCGGAGCGCGGCTGGTGGCGCCGTTCGGCTGCAGACAGGGCCTGGTTGGGCTGGGAGGCGTGTGGGTGGAGGTTCTGCATGTTACCCATGCTGTTGTAGCGCTGCACCTGAGGCTGATGGGACAGCGGGTCCAGGGACGGCGGTCGTGGGACGGGGTCGCTAGCCCGACGGGGAATGTTGGACGGAGCTTCGTGGGGCATCATGCTGCGGCCGTTATAGCCTCCCATATCGCCGCTGCAGCGCCTGGGAACACCACTGGGGGCAATGGGGTTGAAGGAGGAGTAACCAGACAACGAGTCTCCCTGGGAAGCATCCCTGTAGAGGGCCATGCAGGTCTTGAGACTCATCCTCTCCATGTTGGGTAGAGGTGTGGGTGGGGCTCCACCTGTAGCCGCCGCATATTTAGCTTTGAGGTGGTAGTGCTGGGCGGGGGTGAGGCTGAGGTGACTGGGCAGTCCTCCCCCTCCTCCACCACCTCCACATTGGCTAGCGTCGCTGGACCTCCGGGACAGGTCTGTAGAGATGGGGTCGTAGGAGCCGGTGGAGCTGATGTTGTTGTGGCGGTGGCCACTGAACGTGGAGGCGTCGCTGGAGCGGCGGCTGTAGTGGCAGGGGGAGATGCCAGAGGAGCGCCGGCTGATGTAGGCAGAGGAGACGGTGCTGGTGGTGCTGTCCCTGCGCTCCATCAGATGGTCCAGCTGGTTCAGGACAGTCACCTTACTGGAACACAGCTCACTGAGGCTGAGGAACGATCCAGGCCCACCACCCATGTTTCCTCTCTCCAGAAGGGACCCTGGAGACATGGATTTCACACAGGAGAAATATAGTCTGAGTAGTTTTCTGAATGTACTGAATACTCAAAAAGGATAATTATGAAAACACTGGTTACTTCTTTCTTTTTATGCTCACTCACCGTTTGCTGGTATGGGCGGTAGCTTGGTGTTCTGGACTGGAGGAGATGGATGATGATTGGCCCACTGGCAGGAGTCCCTCACCGTCTTCAGTTTCTCCTTCTTCAGGTGTTCTAGTCTGTGGATGTGGCTGGGGCCTAGGTGTTGACGTAGGTGGAGGCCCACCCCGACCCCTGCTGTCCCAGACCAGAGGCCAGAGAAGGAGGAGTCCATGAGGGGCCCCGAGGGGTCGTCCAGCCCAGTCAGGTCCCCCATGCTTCCTCCACTGCTGTGGAGGGCCATCTCTATTCCACTGTCATGGTTGGTGGAACTGCCAAGTGGTGACGGCTCGCTGCTACATGACGACTGACCACCAGGGCTGGACTGATACATCTAGAGAGAGAGAGAGGGGAGGGAAGGAGAGCGAGAGCGAGAGAGTGGAAGAGAGAGAAGCAGAGAGAGACAACATGTTTATAAACTATCTAAAGAGGAAAGGGATCACCATCTAACGAAGAGAAAGTAGAACAGCGATAACATAACAACATAAAGGAGATGTACAGTGAATCATGCAAGTTCTTTTCTCCACAACTTTAATTGTAAATAACGAGTGTTGGTTGGGGTGGCTACAGATTATAGCTCCCTTAAGACCGTCTGTGAATTAGAAGTGGGAGAGATGAAAGGATGCTTGAGTACATGCTAAGCCGGCACACGGGGCTATGAATCTATGGCTCTCTGGGTTGTTGGGCTCCCCAGTCCCTCTTTAGGGTGTACAGTATGTGGACTTAAAATTCTGTAATAACTATTATACACATTTTTGGACTGTGTTCTTTTACTGGCTGTGGCTTGTCACACAGCAGTAGTACATGATGATGAAATGACGGGAGATATTATGAAAGATATTCTGTATTAAACTGAAGCTCAAACTGAAGCTGTGCTCACCTTAGTAATGTCTGTCCTTAAGGAAAAGTTCAAAGAGAAGAGAAATGGAAAGGAAACGTGCAGAGAGTGTTAAATAGGAAGGATAAAAGTTTGTTAGGTAAGATTTGCATGCCATTGTTAATAGGGGCTCAGACTGAGAAAGTAGAAGAGTATTATCTGACTGCACAAATCTATAAAGTGGCTTAACCATAGATTGGGAGGCACACATTTTTTATTTAACAAGTCAGTTAAGAACAAATTGTTATTTACAATGATGTCCTAGGAACAGTGGGTTAACTGCCTTGTTCGGGGGCAGAACGACAGCTTTTTACCTTGGGGATTCGATCTAGCAACCTTTCGGTTACTGGCCCAACGCTCTAACCACTAGGCTACCTGCCGCCCCCGTATGGTAAACATAACCGTATGGTAAAACTGTCTGTGTTTGCCGATTTATATTTCCACTTCTACTCCAAATGATCTCTCATTGGATGATAGGCTGCAACACCAGATGATCTCTCATTGGATGACAGGCTGCAACCCCAAAATGATCTCTCATTGGATGACAGGTAGCAACCCCAAATGATCTCTCATTGGATGATAGGCTGCAACGCCAGATGATCCCTTACCACAGAGTTCTCCGTCTTGATAGACGTGACCTGCAGGTAGTCCTCCGTGCCTCTCGAGGTGCTGTCCATCTTCTCCTCCATGCCCCGGCCTGTCTCGTTCTCTCCATTCTCTTTGGGTGGCATGGGTCTGCTGGGCGGCAGGTCGCTGCGATGTTTCTTGGTGATGTGGGCCTCTGGTCCGTGGACTGTCTTCACGTGCTTCCTGAGAGAGCTGGGGTCCGTGTAGCGCTTCGTACACCCGGGGACCTTACACACGTACGGTTTCTGTGGATACAAGTGTATTTATTTCACCTTTATTTATGAAGGTTATACTCAGAGAGATAAAATACATTACAATAGAGACATGTAATGTACATCTACAGTTGAAGTAGGAAGTTTACTTACACTTAGGTTGGAGTTATTAAAACTCTTTTTTCAACCCCTCCACAAATTTTTTGTTAACAAACTGTAGTTTTGGTCGGTTAGGACATCTACTTTGTGCATGACACAAGTACATTTTCCAACAATTGTTTACAGATAGATTATTTCACGTATCACAATTCCAGTGAGTCAGAAGTTTACATACACTAAGTTGACTGTGCCTTTAAACCGCTTGGAAAATTCCAGAAAATTATGTTATGGCTTTAGAAGCTTCCGATAGGCTAATTGACATAATTTGAGTCGGCAAACTTTGATTGATGGCGTTACTCCTAATTTCTTTGATAGGCAAATGGCTGCTCCTGCCTCTGTCACGACCTGAAATTGACTTGTTCTAACAGACCTTTATCACAGAGAAAACCTCGGTCTCCAGTTGATAGTGTGTTTTCTAAGTAGTACAAATACACTCAACGACAGACAGAACAGAACACAAGTAGAGACCTAATAAAAAAAGACAACCTCAGAGGGACTTCTGTGGGGAGAGAAACGTTCAATCAAAACAAATCAAATTGTATTGGTCACATACACGTGTTTAGCAGATGTTATTGCGGGTGTAGCGAAATGCTTGTGTTTCTAGCTCCAACAGTGCAGTAGTATCTACCAAGTAATATCTAACAAGTATTATCTAATAACATATGTAACTAAGAATATATCATATTTGGACGAGCAATGTCGGAGCGGCATAGACTAAAATACAGTAGAATAGAATAGAATACAGTATATACAGTTGAAGTCGGATTTTACATACACTTCGGTTGGAGTCCTTAAAACTCGTTTTTCAACCACTCTACAAGTTAACAGACTATAGTTTTGGCAAGTCGGTTACGACATCTACTTTGTGCATGACACAAATCATTTTCCCAACAATTGTTTACAGACAGATTATTTAACTTATAATTCACTGTATCACAATTCCAGTGGGTCAGAAGTTTACATACACTAAGTTGACTGTGCCTTTAAACAGCTTGCAAAATTCCAGAAAATTATGTCATGGCTTTAGTAGCTTCTGGTAGCCTAATTGACATCATTTGAGTCAACTGGAGGTGTACCTGTGGATGTATTTCAAGGCCTACCTTCAAACTCAATGCCTCTTTGCTTGACATCATGGAAAAATCTAAAGAAATCAGCCAAGACCCCAGAAAATAAATTGTAGACCTCCTCAAGTCTGGTTCGTCCTTGGGAGCAATTTCCAAACGCCTGAAGGTACCACATTCATCTGTACAAACAATAGTATGCAAGTATAAACACCATGGGACCACGCAGAATTCATACTGCTCAGAAGGGGACACGTTCTGTCGCCTGGAGATGAACGTACTTTGGTGAGAAAAGTGCAAATCAATCCCAGAACAACAGCAAAGGACCCTGTGAAGATGCTGGAGAAAACAGGTACAAAAGTATCTATATCCACAGTAAAACGAGTCCTATATCGACATAACCTGAAAGGACGCTCAACAAAGAAGAAACCACTGCTTCAAAACCGCCATAAAAAAGCCAGACTACGGTTTGCAACTGCACATGGGAACAAAGATCATACTTTTGAAGAAATGTCCTCTGGAGTGATGAAACAAAAATAGAACTGTTTGGCCATAATGACCATCGTTATGTTTGGAGGAAAAAGGGGGAGGCTAACAAGCCAAAGAACACCATCCCAACCGTGAAGGACGGGGGTGGCAGCATCATGTTGTGGGGGTGCTTTGCTGCAGGAGGGACTGGTGCACTTCACAAAATAGATGGCATCATGAGGCAGGAAAATGATGTGGATATATTGAAGCAACATCTCAAGACATCAGTCAGGAAGTTAAAGCTTGGTCGCAAATGGGTCTTCCAAAAGGACAATGAACCCAAGCATACTTCCAAAGTTGTGGCAAAATGGCATAAGGACAACAAAGTCAAGGTATTGGAGTGGCCATCACAAAGCCCTCACCTCAAACCTATAGACAATTTGTGAGCAGAACTGAAAAAGCGTGTATGAGTAAGGAGGCCTACAAACTCAGTTGCACCAGCTCTGTCAGGAGGAAGGGGCCAAAATTCACCCAACTTATTGTGTGAAGCTTGTGGAAGGCTCTCTGAAACGTTTGACACAATTTAAAGGCAATGCTACCAAATATAAATTGAGTGTATATAAACTTCTGACCCAATGGAAATGAGATGAATTTTTTTAAATTGAAATAAATCATTCTCTCTACTATTAATCTGACATTTCACATTCTGAAAATAAAGTGGTGATCCTAACTGACGTAAAACAGGGAATTTTTACTAGGATTAAATATCAGGAATTGTGAAAAACTGCGTTTAAATGTATTTGGCTAAGGTGTATGTAAACTTCCGAAACGATTTACAGTTCAGTGAGTGTATACATTTGAATGTGGCCCCAGCGGGAAGCAAACCGACAACCCTGGCGTTGTTACCACCACACTCTTCCCAAGTGAGCCACACAGGATCCAGAGGGAGATGAATATCATGCAGTTCATATTCTGTTTAATAACATTCAAATACATGACTGGGAATTAGAATATCCATCCCCTCCTACTTACTCAGATTAGCTGTGACTAGCTGTTGTTGTAAACACGCAATTAGAGTGTATAAATGATGTATGTAAGACCAGTGGGTTCTGCTTACAGCCACAGAGTAACACTAAGATTTATATGGTTTCCAGTAATAAAGTTAGTTATGTTGGTGGGATGGATCCAGTCTTGTTTTTCATCCCGAGGGATTGTGTGTGTGTGTGTGTGTGTGTGTGTAGATCCATCGGTTGCTGTGCTCTCCCCCTACACTTCTCTCCTCTATCTCCTGATGGATAGGCCAGTAGGAGGCTTGAAACGGTTCCAGGGTTCATTTTGTATTGGTGATCTGCAGGTGGTCTGGGTCTCCATTAGGGATGCCTACGCTTGATTCACACTAATGCGTTGTGGGGCTGCCACGCTCATTAGTTCTGTACGTCATTATTTACTCACACACACACACGCCCACACACACACACACACACACACACACACACACACACACACACACACACACACACACACACACACACACACACACACACACACACACACACACTTAGGAACACACGCACAGCCGTGGTTTAATGCGGCAAGTATAGACATCCAAGAACAATCACTGTGCGTGATGAGAAAAAGTCCACACATCTCATTTCAGCCTGAATATGTAAAAGGCAGATTGAAGACATGTACGTCCGTTTGCATTCTCTTGATGCCACAATCTTTTGGCCCAGGACCTTACAGTAAGTCACAAAAGGTAGAAGAGTATTGATCCTATGGATGTCTGTCTAAGAGAATATCTAATGGACTCCATAAGTGAGTCTGTCTGAAGTCTTGGCAGGGCAGAATGGAGTTGCAGTGCCGTGCAGTGTGAGAGCGTGTCTGCATCCAAAATGGCACCCTATTGCCTGCATAGTGCGCACCGATTCTGACCAGGGCCCTAAAAGTAGTGCATTATGAAGGGAATAGGGTGGGGTTTGGGAGGCAGCCCCAGTAGGACCTCAATGAAGTGTGTGTGTGTGTGTGCGCACCTCGTTGGAGTGTGTGCGATTCTGGTGCTTGGCTCTGTCCGAGGCGTTGGAGAAGGCTTTGTTGCATCCCTCGTGGTCACACACATATGGTTTTTCCCCGGTGTGAGATCGCAGGTGGGTCTTCAGATTCTCCAGGCGAGAATAGGCCTTACAGCAGCCCTCAAACTGCAAGAGAGAGAAAGGAAAACACCATAGCAGTCAAACACAGTGTATTTCACATCTATCCTTGTTTTCCATTTCTGTTTAATTTCTATAAAGATGACCTTTGCAATTATTGTGTAATGAATGACACTCTGGTGTGGAGGCTTGTACAGTGCGTTCGGAAAGTATTCAAACCCCTTGACTTTTTCCACATTTTGTTACGTTACAGCCTCATTCTAAAATGGATTAAATAAAAACAATTCCTCAGCAATCTACACACAACACCCCATAATGACAAAGGAAAAACCAGGTTTTGGGATTTTTTAGCAGATTTATCAAAAATAAAAAAACGGATATTCCTTATTTACATACGTAATTCAGACCCTTTGCTATGAGACTCGAAATTGAACATCCTGTTTCCATTGATCATCCTTGAGAAGTTTCTACAACTTGATTGGAGTCTACCTGTGGGAAATTCAATTGATTGGACATGATTTGGAAAGGCACACACCTGTCTATATAAGGTCCCACAGTTGACATGGCTTGGCTTGTCCGTAGAGCTCCGAGACAGGATTGTGTTGAGGCACAGATCTGGGGAAGGGTACCAAAAAATGTCTGCAGCATTGAAGGTCCCCAAGAACACAGTTAGTGTTAGTGGTGACATCGGCTCCGGGCGCCACCGATGGAACCGGGGGTGCCTAGCCAGCTCGTCGGGCTTTCACGCCCTGGCTGGCTCAAGACGTTTCCTTGCCCGGTTGGCTCGGATGGTGCCCATCCCACATTGGGCCTCAGCCGGATCGTCAGTTCTTGTTCGCCCAGCCGGTCCAGGAGTTTTTTTGTTTCTTTTGTTGGTGACGTCGGGATGGATTCCGACGCCGATGGAACCGGGGGTGCCTAAGCCAGCCCGTCGGGCTTTCACGCCCTGACTGGCTTGAGAGGTTTCCTTGCCTCGGTTGGCTCAGCAGCTTCCCATCCCATGTCACACTCCACCGGATCTTTGGGCTCCCTCTCTGCAGCGGGATCGCCAGGCGTCTTGCCTCGGCCGGATTGTCGGGCTTCCATGCCTCAGCCGGCTCGCCAGGCTCTCACGCTCCTGCCGGTTCGTTGGGCTTCCATGCCCCAACCGGCTTGCCCAGCGCCCATGTCTCGGCCGGTTCGCCGGGTGGTGCCCCTAGAGGGGGGGTGGGGTACTGTCACGTCTGCTCCCGCTCTCCCCTCCGGCGCTTGAGGGCGTCAGGCTGCCCTGCATCATGCACTCCTATCATCCATTACGCACACCTGCCTTCCCTCGTCACGTGCATCAGCGATATTGGACTCACCTGGACTCACTCATCACCTGTTATTACCTCCCCTATATTTGTCTGTTCCCCAGCTCTGTTCCCCGCTTCTGCATTAGTTGTTTTTTGTTTGTTACCTTTTTGCTGTCGCTGACGCTTTTCCTGTCTCGTTCCATGTCCGTTATTTATTAAATGTTTTACTCCCCGTACCTGCTTCGTCTCTCCAGCGTCATCTCATGTGACACACAGTGGCCTCCATCATTCTTAAATGGAAGAAGTTTGGAACCACCAAGAGTCTTCCTGAAGCTGGCCGCCCAGCCAAACTGAGCAATCAGGGAAGAAAGCCTTTGGGTCAGGGAGGTGACCAAGAACCTGATGGTCACTCTGACAGAGCTCCAGAGTTCCTCTGTGGAGATGGGAGAAACTTCCAGGTCAACCATCTCTTCAGCACTACACTAGGCCTTTATGGTAGAGTAGCCAGACGGAAGCCACTCCTCAGTAAAATGCACATGACAGCCCGCTTGGAGTTTGTCTGTAATCGCTGCCAAAGGTGCTCCAACAAAGTATTGAGTAAAGGGTCTGAATACTTATGTAAATGTGATATTTCTGTTTTCAATTTTGTATACATTTGCAAAAATGTCAAAAAATCAGTTTTTGTTTTGTCATTATGTGGTATTGTGTGTAGATTGATGAGGGGGAAAAAACTATTGAATACATTTTAGAACAAGGCTGTATCGTAACAAAATGTGGAAAAAGTGAAGGAGTCTGAATACTTTCTGAATGCACTGTACATAGTCACCAATCCTAACTTCTGAAACAAATCTCCCCTTGACATCAGTGCATGATTTATGTGAAAAGTTAAGGATTTGGCCTGAAGAGAACATCTTAGATGTTGTACATGAGGGACTTACAATACAGTACCGTAGAGGATATATCTAGGTCTTACTGTAAGAAGGACCCATTGCCCTTACATGATATAATGGTAATAACAGCTGGAACTACTAACATACACCCTACTAACCAGCTTAGAGATATCCTCTATGCGAATATGTAATGTAATCAAACTGGGAGCACATTTTTCTTTCTTTTCTAGAATGATCACGTGAAATATTGAGAAAAGCCCAATCGGCATTTCTATATTTGTGTGTGTGTGCAAGCTTGTGTGTGTGTGTGTGCAAGCTTGTGTGTGTGTGTGTGTGTGTGCGTGTGCGTGTGTGTGTGTGTGACGGCACACTCTGCTAGTGTTTAGAGAGGCAAATGCTCAGCGAAAGGCCAAGCCTGGCGACGATCAGTTACTCACGGTACACTTGTGTGGCTTCTCCCCCGTGTGTCTCCTCATGTGAACCACCAGCATGTACTGGGCCTTAAAGGGCTTCTGCTCCCTGGAACACTCATCCCAGCGGCACACAAACTCCTTCTTCTCCCCGTGGATGTGGTCGTTATTGATGTGCTGTAGGGAGACACGCCCGGATGAGACATGTTAATACCTTTCTGGATCCCTACAGCCTGTGAGACTTGCGGAACCGTCCAGTAACAATCCCTAGCCCCGAAACACTTGTGTCGATCTAAGGGATTGGATAGGAGTTTGTAAAGGTTGGAGGCGTAAAGCAACAGTCATTCGATTGTAGTAATTATTTTACATCTACATAAGTGCCTAAGGGGAAGGGTCAAGGTTTTCTTTCTGTGCATGGCCTGTAACTTCTCCTGTTGTTAATAAGGTTTAGATAATGTTGACATACTTTTGCATTACTCATCTCATATGTACAGTTGAAGTCGGAAGTTTACATACACCTTAGCCAAATACATTTAAACTCCGTTTTCCACAATTCCTGACATTTAATCCTAGTAAAAAATTCCCTGTCTTAGGTCAGTTAGTATCACCACTTTATTTTAAGAATGTGAACTGTCAGAATAATAGTAGAGAGAATTATTTATTTCAGCTTTGATTTTTTTCATCACATTCCCAGTGGGTCAGAAGTTTACATACACTAAATTAGTATTTGGTAGCATTGCCTTTAAATTGTTTCACTTGGGTCAAACGTTCCACAAGCTTCCTACAATAAGTTGGGTGAATTTTGGCCCATTCCTCCTGACAGAGCTGGTGTAACTGCGTCGGGTTTGTAGGCCTCCTTGCTCGCACACGTTTTTTCAGTTCAAATTTTCTAGGATTGAGGTCAGGGCTTTGTGATGGCCACTCCAAAACCTTGACTTTGTTGTCCTTAAGCCATTTTGCCACAACTTTGGAAGTATGCTTGGGGTCATTGTCCATTTGGAAGACCCATTTGCGACCAAGCTTTAACTTCCTGACTGATGTCTTGAGATGTTGCTTCAATATATCCACATCATATTCCTTCCTCACGATGCCATCTATTTTGTGAAGTGTACCAGTCCCTCCTGCAGCAAAGCAACCCCACAACATGATGCTGCCACCCCCGAGCTTCACGGTTTGGATGGTGTTCTTCGGCTTGCAAGGCTCCCCCTTTTTCCTCTAAACATAACGATGGTTATTATGGCCAAACAGTTCTATTTTTTTTTCATCACATCAGAGGACATTTCTCCAAAAAGTGCTTTGTCCCCATGTGCAGTTGCAAACTGTAGTCTGGCTTTGTTATGGCGGTTTTGGAGCAGTGGCTTCTTCCTTGCTGAGCGGCCTTTCAGGTTATGTTGATATAGGACTCGTTTTACTGTGGATATAGATACTTTTGTACCCGATACTTTTTGCCCTTTGCCGTTGTTCTGGGATTGATTTGCACTTTTCTCACCAAAGTACGTTCATCTCTAGGAGACAGAACGCGTCTCCTTCCTGAGCGGTATGATGGCTGCGTGGTCCCATGGGGTTTATACTTGCGTACTATTGTTTGTACAGATGAACGTGGTACCTTCAACCGTTTGGAAATTGCTCCCAAGGATGAACCAGACTTGTGGAGCTCTACAAATTTTTTATCTGAGGTCTTGGCTGATTTCTTTTGATTTTCCTATGATGTCAAGCAAAGAGGTACTGAGTTTGAAGGTAGGCCTTGAAATACATCCACAGGTACACCTCCAGTTGACTCAAATGATGTCAATTAGGCTACCAGAAGCTACTAAAGCCATGACATAATTTTCTGGAATTTTGCAAGCTGTTTAAAGGCACAGTCTACTTAGTGTATGTAAACTTCTGACCCACTGGAATTGTGATACAGTGAATTATAAGTGAAATAATCTGTCTGTAAACAATTGTTGGGAAAATGATTTGTGTCATGCACAAAGTAGATGTCGTAACCGACTTGCCAAAACTATAGTTTGTTAACTTGTAGAGTGGTTGAAAAACGAGTTTTAAGGACTCCAACCGAAGTGTATGTAAAATCCGACTTCAACTGTATATACTGTATTCTATTCTACTGTATTTTAGTCTATGCTCGTCCAACATTGCTCGTCCAAATATGATATATTCTTAGTTCCATATGTTATTAGATAATACTTGTTAGATATTACTTGTTAGATACTACTGCACTGTTGGAGCTAGAAACACAAGCATTTCGCTACACCCGCAATAACATCTGCTAAACACGTGTATGTGACCAATACAATTTGATTTGTTTTGATTGAACGTTTCTCTCCCCACAGAAGTCCCTCTGAGGTTGTCTTTTTTTATTAGGTCTCTACTTGTGTTCTGTTCTGTCTGTCATTGAGTGTATTTGTACTACTTAGAGAACGCACTATCAACTGGAGACCGAGGTTTTCTCTGTGATAGAGGTCTGTTAGAACAAGTCAATTTCAGGTCGTGACAGAGGCAGGAGCAGCCATTTGCCTATCAAAGAAATTAGGAGTAACGCCATCAATCAAAGTTTGCCGTTAACTTTCCGTTTGTCAGACAGGGAAGAGAAAAGATGTGATTGTGTTGTCGGGTACGCACAATTCGCAGTGTGGCTCTGTTAGTCTTTGATAGATGATTTCCACTGGTCTACTTTTTCCACAAGAGGGATTCTACGGTTAGGGAAATTAAATCAATCGTCGAACAGGCAAATGCTCCTTTGCTCCACTCTGTTTGTATGTGTCTGAAGGGGCAGCCTCTCAACACTTTAATTTAATGGAATTGCCCCGTGACGGATTTCCAACTCTCTTATCCAAGATTGATGTGGCATCACCCCGGCTGGCGTGCATAGCCTAGGACAAATGGGTCTGGACAGGAATTGTGCTCTTCCCTCATTAGGGCTGTAGTTTTTAAGTGCAGGGGCCCAGTGAGCGTGGAGGGATTACATCTCAAACACCACCGTTTCCTGGGATCCCTTGATGAGCACATCTGCAGAAATAGACCTAATAACCAGGTAACCAATAGGAGGCTCGGGTTTCAACCATGCACGCTTATAGAGCTAACAAGCATGTATGCATTCACACACACACACACACACACACACACATGCACACGCACACACACACACTTCAGTGCCAAGGACCATCATTGTGGTAGCTGAATGCCAGCATATTCCTTAGGCTACTCTCTCTACTTGTTGGTTTGATGTCTGGCCCATGATAATTAAGCCAAAGACACGGTTGAGCGTGCGTTGACTGCTCTCTCAGACAAGCAGCTCTTTGTCCGTAACTGCCTAACCTAAACCATCCTGGCCTATCATTAGGAAGGTGTTTGTGTGTGTGTGCCTATCATTAGGAAGGATCTCCGAGAGGTTTAACGTTCAGCTGGAGTGTAACTGTCGGTGACTGAGGGAAACAATGAGGACAGATAATGGAGGCCTTAGTCTGAGCTCCTCTGTCACAGTGCCCCCCCCCCTCTCTCTCTCTCTTCCTCTCTCATTTATCTCTCTCTCTCTCTCTCTCTCTGTCTGTCCCCGTCTCTCTCTGCTTCAGTGACGGCCTGGAATGCCCCTGCTCGACCAAGACTCTACATGCCAAAAAGTCCAATGGAGTAAAACAATCCCAGTCTCATGGAACTTAAACACTTAACTAAGCTTACTTTATGTGAACAACCAATGAATCATCTGACTCTCAGTATCTATCTGGAGGAGAGCATAATAAAACAGGACCCCAGTTGAAGTCTATTGACAAGCCTCAGTCTTAGACAGCACTAAAATATGGACTCTTAAGTCTATTAGAGGTTACTGTGGAAACAGGACAATCAGGGAGGGGTTAAGGGTTTAGTGTTCCTGGCTGGACGGCTTTATGTAGGGCTCCAGAGGTCAGAGGTTAGGGAGCACATATAGACCAAGAGGTCGATGGGATTTATTCTGGACTTATTCCAGCTGCACTGACAGGCAGACCTCCTCTCTCTCACCACACACTCATCAGATAGCGACCTTCCTCTGCTCTTGGCCCAGGGCCCGGTTTCTTCGTTAGAACCACAGGCACTTAGCCTTAAGGTGCTTTTAGGAAACCGGCTCCGGGTTGGTTGTTTTAAAACAGGCAGGAACATTTTCTGAGCTAGTTAAAGAAAAAGGAAATGCTTGTCTGATGCCTGTCCCCTGTCCCGTGTCCCCGTCCCCTCCTTACATGGACCAGTTGTTCCTGCGTGTCGTACTCCTTGGAGCATCCTTCCCAGTGGCAGTTGGTCTCATACACCATCTCTGGCTCATGCTTGCATTCATCTTTATCCAAGTCCTCCTTCAGGTCCAGCATCCCACCTAGATGATCCTGTTAGAGTTAGAACACGAGAAAAGAGAAGAAGAAGACTTTATAGTTCATTCTTTCTTACGGATCCATTAACACTATTAACTGTTACTGATGTGGGGAGGGGACACCCTGGCATTATCCGAGAGAGCCCAGATTGACTTGACTGGAGGAACAGACAGATGTGTTCATTTTGTTCTGACCAGGCAGGGATTCATTGACACAGCTAAGACAGATCCCAGGACTGCAGGCCGTGCGTGCATGTCCGTGTGACGTGCAGCCCATCCCCTGGTCTCCTCTTTCCCTCTCCACAGCGCCAGCCTCCCACCCTTCCCTGCTCCAATGTGCTGACTGCAGCATGTTTATCTCTGCCCCGCGCCACTATCTTCATCAATTCTACTGGCCCCAAGACGACTATGTACACCACCATCCCCATGCATCAAACCTGCCTCTGAGTCAAAGAGGAGGGCTCCGCAAATTTGTCAAAAGAGAGAGAGATAGAGAGAGAGAGAGAGAGAGAGAGAGAGAGAGAGAGAGAGAGAGAGAGAGAGAGAGAGAGAGAGAGAGAGAGAGAGAGAGAGAGAGAGAGAGCGAGGGAGAGCGAGAAAAAAGCACCTCAGATGACAATAACGTCTGGCCAATATTTCATTGAAATGAAGTGCTGTGGCACAGTTTACAGCGGCCAGGGAGAAAAGAAGAGAGGGAGGAACAAACGAATGGATGCAAAGCTCTTATCACACAGAGTTTTTCTTCTTTCAGCCGTAGCAGAGAAAGAAACGGGGTCAGGGGACTGGCTGGTTCCCAGGGGTCTGTGTCAATTCAGGACAGAGGAGAATTTGGGCAGAGGAAAGGAAGCAAAGGAAACAGTTTTTTTCTTCATCAGTTGCAAAGGATTGATAATTTTTAAATTGCCCACAACATATCATTCTCTTTAGACCCTATCAGCCCGTACGTCTCACTTCTTGTACAGGGCAACAAAGTTCATCATGACAACTGATTTATAAAGTAGTAGATCCTAATCCCATTCTTACCGGAGAACATGGGGACAGTGGCCTCGGACACTCCACCTCTGTCTTCACCTTTGACCTCTTGGTGATCATGGGATTGACTGTACTGCTCACTGCCGAGTCCCCACTTGTGTTCTGGAGTGGAGGAGCGGAGAGGAGATGAGATGAGAGGAGGGGAGAGAGGAGAGGAAGGGAGAGAGGAGAGGAGTGGAGAGAAGAAAAGAAAAGAGAAGAAAAGATCGGGGTTAATACAGGGCTCGAGTCAAATAGACATTCATATATCAGAGTTGAGCCACCACAGAGACTAAACAATTTTGAGTGTTTTGTGATGAGAGGGTGGAGTATGAAAACATCCCATCTATCTACAGAGTGAGCCCACTGCCTGGGGCTTCAGTGTAAACCTCAGGTGACTCCTGGAGAAACTTTGGAGACGAGAGTAGGCACACCCCACCACCTACACAGTTAATGCTTCACAATAAGCTAACACAGGCCGTATCTGCCAGTTGGCTTTAAGAGTCATGCTAGACTGTGATTCTGGGATTGCACTAAACCACAGCAAAGTGTTCCTAATCAGAGGAAGACTTTGTTTCTCCTCAGTATCCCTCTGTGTTTACTGTGGTCTGTAACAGAAACGTGGGGTTGGGATCGTGTGTGTTTGGACAATGAGGGTTTAACGTCCCCAATCCTCTTATTCATGGGTATGGAGTTTACCTTACGAAGGGGCATTTCAGTGAATGGTATGATAAGAACCACAGAGACAACCACAAACCACAGTGGACGTATACAATGGATGAGGGAAAGGGACAGCGGTATTTATGTTTTAAATCATCTTAAAACAAGTTCACTGAGAATACAAACAAACAGAAGAAAATTGTACGGCTATAGACGTCATGCTGGTTTGATTTGAGCATCCCACACAATACCAGGATTTCCAGAAGGCCACAGGGCAAGGCTCACATTTGGCGGTTATGGATAATGAGAAGATCTACCTCGTACCAGACAATTTAGGTACAGTTCAGGAAGAAGATTGACAAACTGAAGGAAAAAGTCTCCACACATCAAAGCTGGTTTGCATACCACCATTACCAAAGAAGAAGAGCAGTCTCACCTTTGACTGTGAGCCATTGTTGTGGTTGTGTGAGGAGGGGGGCAGAGAGGAGAGACCCAGGGCAGACTGGCGACTGGAGAAGGTGGGTGGGGGCTGGATGAGAGGAGGGGTGTGCCCGAACACACTCAGGCCTCTCTGCTGGGACAGGAGCTGCTGGTAGGCCATGGGGTTGATGTGGTGGGGGAAGGTAAAGGACGGACTGGAACACAAGACAATAATGCACATTAGAGATATGTCTCTTATCTCCAACTGTGACACAAAATTCCACTTTCAACCCAGCTAGCCTAGAGGTTTAGTGTCTTGGGCCAGTAACTGAAAGGTTGCTGGTTTGAATCCCTGAGCCAACTAGGTGAAAAATATATCGATGTGCCCTTGAGTAAGGCACATAACCCTAATTGCTCCTGTAAGTCAAGTGTCTGCTAAATGACTAAAATGTAACTCACACGTCACAACTTTTCACCTGAACCCAATGTTAGTCATGTATAAGACTGTGGCGGCCATGAAGTTCTGTCAGCCGGTGATGGTCAAGCAAATAACTGTCGGTCTCACAGTAATTGACCGTTAATTAACATAAACACATTTAGCATCTCCTGGCTTCCACACATAGTCTACAAGCCACAGATGTAGACCTTTGGAACATCTACATTTTAAAATGTCTAATAAATCTATTTAATATAGCCTACACCATCACAATAACTCCATGATTTATTTTAGACAGGTCTAAAGAAACATGATATGAAGGAAAAGTAGTCTATTTCAGAAGAACAGAATAGCATACTCTGAGTTGTCCTGATGTTAGGCCCTGATCTGGCTATGCTATATGGCTGTGGGCTACACTAGTTCATTTAGCAGACAAGATTTGCTTAGAATCCCATAGCATTTTTTACATTATTTTATAGTATGAAGAATATATTGAACATAGCTGAATAAAATAGAAAGGATATTTTCTCCAAACGATTTGAGGGAGTGCACACGTGGCTATTCTGTGTTGAGTTGTTAACAAATAAACAGGTCCTCCTATGCTTAATTTAGAGTTATATTAGTTGTGATACAAACGTTGGGCTATATGTTTGGATTTTTAATACATTCTAAGGCTGCATACTGCGACTCCAATGATGATTTGAAAAAACTTGCATGAAAGGCATGAGCTCTGCTTTGTTTTTTACGCAGGTTGTACACACTTCATCAGTCTCTCATTCACAATTTGACAAGAACTTGATCATGCCTTACATTTCCCAGCTGCATCCCCTTTGTGTGGCCGTAATGCCCCCTAACAAATCCATGCCTTTTGCAGCCCAAGTGGCCGTTGTGCCGTTGGGCTGAATATAATAATTATAATTCCCTTCTCCCGGCTCCTTGCTGAAGCACCTCTCACTCACATGGCTCTCTGTCAAGTAATCAGGTTTTTCTCACAGGCTACAAGTGAAGACAGACACATCGGGAACTCAACTACGCGCGTCCTTATCCAATTCCGAGGCGCATATTGAAGATATTGGAAGAACTGTCCACATTTACTTTTCGTCAGCCTAACGAGTACTGAGTAGGCCTAATAAACATCAAAAGCACTATCCTATGTCAACCTACTATCCCCCATAATACAAAAGTTTACATGTTCTATTCTGTGTGAGAAATAAATATTCCAAGCATAGTCTTGGATACTAGCATAAAAAAAACAGTTTAAGCAATGAGCCTTATACAACAGATGAGAACGTTTAGCTTAAAAAAGGCAATTTTTTCACATTATAAGCGCAGAAATGTGCACATGGCAGTAGGCTATCAGTGCGAATGTTCCATAGGCAGGAAAACACCATTCTCAAAAGTGGCCACAAATGCGATTATGCATGTAATGCTTTTATCATCAAGGTGCATTTTTATGGTGAAAATGACCTTCCCCAAACTTGAAACTATGCCAGTTAGGCTCTACACCCATTGTAAAGCGGATTCATGTGCTTCATTTTATGAAGTTATTTGGCCACTTTAGTTGTGATACAATCTTTATCAAAATATATAGGCCTATGGGATAGGCCTTATGGGTCTCCCGGTCCGGACACAGCCTGAGATCAAACCTGGGTCTGTAGTGACTAGTTACTGGCTAGGGTACCTGATGCCTCCAACAGAGAGGTGTCCGTAGGAGCTGCTGGCTGCAGAGCTGGAGCGTGAGTTGTTGATGTAGGCCACCAGAGAGTTGGGCGAGGTACGGATCATGGTCTGCAGGTCGATGCTGGCGTCTGAGAGAGGCGAGATGGACAGGGCTCGCTTTCTGTTCAGCCTGTGGGTCAGTCTGGGACTGGAGAACCGTGGCACTGTGGAAAAGAATAACACACAGACACATACAGACCGTTAGCCTGACAACCTCTGAACTTCTCCTCTCAGCTGGGCATAGTTGCATCTGATTCAAGTATGCAGAGACTTATTGTCATAGTTTGCATATACTGTATACGTACATGTGTGACGCACACAAAATGTATGGTCACATTCGTGTTTATGTATTGTTTCTTTGTATTGGGGAAGAATGCTTTTACTGAATTGTCAGTCCACCAAGGTTTCGCCATTGCTATGCGTTGATACTACTGTTGGCCAGTAGGGGGCAGTGAGACGTGTTCGCTTCGCACTGGGACTATATGCGATCCTGCACCTTTGCGTTCTAATAATCAGAGGTGGAAAAAGTACAAAATTGTCATACTTGAGTAAAATTAAAGATACCTTAATAGAAAATGACTCAAGTAAAAGTGAAAGTTACCCAGTAAAATACTACCTGATTCAAAGTCTAAAAGTATCTGGTTTTAAATTACTTAAGTAGTACTTTAAAGTATTTTTACTTAAGTACTTTACGCCACTGCTCATAATTGAGAGAACCTTTGAAAGAGAAGCCACGTTCTCCTGTTTCATCATTTATCCTGTGTTACAGGTCAGTGAAGTGCAAAAATACACTGAATATCACAATATAGTTTTGTAGCCCGTTGAAGTGAATGTAATGGTTTTGAACAACATAGTAATTGTATAACTGTGTACTAGATAGAAAAAGCATGTCGAGTGTAAAGTGAAATGATGGCGGTGAATACCTTTGATCTAGAAGAAAACGAATGGTTAACTCCTGAACATTTTTATTTTTGAAAAAGACACTCCTGACAATATCCTAAGGATTTAGACAATTTAATGTTGCAACTGTGATGTTTAATAACTTTGTAATTGTTGTACTGTAAATGTTAGAAAAGCTGCTAGCTTGGAGCTAGCTCCGGTTAGCTTTTGACTAGTTCCGGTTAGCTGTTTGCTAGCTCCGGTCAGTTGGTTGCTAGCTTCGGTTAGCGCTATGCTACCTTGTTCAGTAATTTTTCAAATATTAGCATTAATCTCAGTTGCAATAGTATTGTCTTTCTATTAGCCCTTATTTCATTTGGGTGAATGTATTTTGAGCATGGGTATAAAGTAACTTCTAATGAGTTATACCAGTCTTTCAAGGTTTTCATTCTTTAGAGTCTCCTATGGGGCTATCGTGGGCAACAGTCAACTACATAATTATAACCTAAACAAGTGAATTAACGTTACAGTTAAGAGTAAATGTGTTTGGGGTATAAATGTAAGGTATTTTTGGATTGGAATTTATGAATTTTTGACATGTTTATGAAATAATATGACAGGGATTTATGAGACAAATTATTAAATAC
Source organism: Salvelinus fontinalis (assembly GCF_029448725.1). Taxonomy (NCBI): domain Eukaryota; kingdom Metazoa; phylum Chordata; class Actinopteri; order Salmoniformes; family Salmonidae; genus Salvelinus; species Salvelinus fontinalis. The sequence continues at coordinate 14,412,628 of NC_074705.1, forward strand.
ACTTTAAAGAAAACAAAACAAAAAATGTAAATGCAATGAAAAGACAGAAAAAGACAATTTGCACTTGAGAAAATGTTGAATAGGAAAATTGAGAGAACCTTTGAAAGAGAAGCCACGTTCTCCTGTTTCATAATTTATCCTATGTTACAGGAACAATTATCTGCTCCACCAGTCCCAAAACTGGGACCTGTAACACATGCATTACATACAGTATATATACAGTACCAGTCAAAAGTTTGGACACACTTATTCATTCAAGGGTTTTCTTTATTTTTACTATTTTCTACATTGTATAATTATAGCAAAGACATCAAAACTATGAAATAACACATATGGAATCATGTAGTTACCAAGAAAGTGTTAAACAAATCAAAATACATTTTAGATTTTAGATTCTTCAAAGTAGTCACCCTTTGCCTTGATGACAGCTTTGTACACTCTTTGCATTCTCTCAACAAGCTTCACCTGGAATGTTTTTCCAACAGTCTTGAAGGACTTCCCACATATGCTGAGCACTTGTTGTCTGCTTTTCCTTCGCTCTGCGGTCCAACTCATCCCAAACCATCTCTATTGGGTTGAGGTTGGTTGATTGTGGATGCCAGGTCATCTGATGCAGTACTCCATCACTCTCCTTCTTGGTCAAATAGCCCTTACACAGCATGGAGGTGTGTTGGGTCATTGTCCTGTTGAAAAACAAATGATAGTCCCACTAAGCGCAAACCAGATGGGATGGTGTATCGCTGCAGAATGCTGTGGTAGAATGCTGGTTAAGTGTGCCTTGAATTCTAAATAAATCATATCACTAGCAAAGGACCCCCACACCATCACACCTCCTCCTCCATGCTTCACGGTGGGAACTACACATGTGGAAATCATCAGACCACAGGACAGATTTCCACCGGTCTATGTCCATTGCTCGTATTTCTTGGCTCAAGCAAGTCTCTTCTTCTTATTGGTGTCCTTTAGAAGTGGTTTCTTTGCAGCAATTCGACCATGAAGGCCTGATTCACACAGTCTCTGAACAATTGATGTTGAGATGTGTCTGTTACTTGAACTCTGCGAAGCATTTATTTGGGCTGCAATTTCTGAGGCTGGTAACTCCAGTGAACTTATCGTCTGCAGCAGAGGTAACTCTGGGTCTTCCTTTCCTGTGGCGGTCCTCATAAGAGCCAGTATCATCATAGCGCTTGATGGTTTTTGCAACTGCACTTGAAGAAATTTTCAAAGTTCTTGAAATGTTCTGTATTGACTGGCCTTCATGTCTTCGAGTAATGATGGCCTGTCATTTCTCTTTGCTTATTTGAGCTGTTCTTGCCATAATATGGACTTTTACCAAATAGGGCTATCTTCTGTATACCACCCCTATCTTGTCACAACACAACTGATTGGCTTAAACGCATTAAGAAGGAAATAAATTGCACAAATTAACAAGGCACACCTGTTAATTGAAATGCATTCCAGGTGACTAACTCATGAAGCTGGTTGAGAGAATGCCAAGAGTGTGCAAACTGTCATCAAGGCAAAGGGTGGCTGCTTTGAAGAATCTTAATTATAAAATATATTTTGATTTGTTCAACACTTCTTTGGTTAGTACATGATTCCATATGTGTTATTTCATAGTTTTGATGTCTTCAGTATTATTCTACAATGTAGAACATAGTAAAAATAAAGAAAAACCCTTGAATGAGTAGGTGTGTCCAAACTTTTGACTGGTACTGTACACACACACACACATATATATATCCCACACCATGCTTGATCTATAATGGCTATCAGTTTAACCTTTTATGCCATGTATGTAGCCTGCTTTCTGCCCCTACCCCTATCCCCCTATCGCTCACTCCAAGCCAATTTAAAAGCCCAGTGTCTCTCTCTCTCTCCCTAAGGGAAGGCACCCACTTTACCACTGTGAGATATTACGAATGTTTGCAAATATTTGTGTTTATTTCATAGAGGCAAAAATAATTATATCGAGTCAATCTTTTTTTCTCACTATCATTGTGCCATTTCCCCATCCCATCCTACCCTGCCCAACTCTGTGCTATTTCTGGAGCTCCAGCGAGAGAGACAGACCTAGAGGAACGCTCCAGCGCAGCCCAGCCTCTAGCCCAGCCTGGGACTGGGTGATGGATGCTAACGCAGCCTCCCTCCGACACCCAACCCCCCTGGGAAAAGAGCAGCACTATCAATAAGTGCTCAAGATTGATTCCTAGCTAATACAGTAAACAATTTGTCTGAGGTGATGGAAACCGAGCCTGGCAGAAGATATTGTTGCAGTAAAATAAACTCATCTCTTATCCGGTGCTAGAATTATAACAGGGGAAGGAAGTAAAGCAGAGGATGGATACGGGATGGAGATGAAAGATGAAAATAAAAAACCTAAAACAACAATCCTCAAACATACTTTAATGTGCTCTAGTGACACACATTTTCAACGTACACGGTCTAAAATTTGAATAAAACAAAATACTCAAAACAAACGGCTTCTATTCTGTTTGAAAAGATCTTAGCTCTGTTGTCTTTCAAAATCGATGCATCGTAAATGGCAACCTATTTCCTACGTAGTGCACCACTTTTGACCAGGGCCATTTGGGATGCACCCATAGGCCATGGTGACCTCATTAAGATTCAGTGTAAAGGATAATACATCTAAGCCTAAATAATGTACTTTAATTAAACAGATAAAAATCTCACTGCGATCGAAAAAACATTCTGTACTTCACTTTGGTAAATGAGGCCAATTTAGAGAATTGATTTCAACTGAAATGCATGCAAAGTGTTTTTGATCGCTCTTATGTTCATGGTTTATAATGTGCATTTTGTCACAGTTTATTTGTATACGTCGCTAAGCTACCTGGTCATACTTTGAAAAATGACAAGGTAGGATGATAATTGCGTAATAACTATCCAATAATTACTTCATGAAAAAGTGCCACTATGTATAATCTACTACCAGCCAGGTACAGCAGTTACTGTAACCAGTTGTTTAAACATATTTTTAAAATAAAAGCCTTAAACTGAATCGATAATGGCATTTTGTAAAAAACAAACAAAAAAAACACCAAATCACAGGTGAAATTCATAAAGCTGGTTATCCTCTAATTTCCTGTGATATTTAACCGGTGTTTCTGGGGTCTGTTGCTCTAGGGGGCCAGTGATGTCAGCAGGAGAGCCAGTCAGCCAGTTGTTCAGGGCTCAGCAGGTGCTAGACATTAGCAGTGGTGTTAGTGGAGCCAGTCCAGAGCAACAGTGTCATTAGGACCTGTGGGATAATAACCAAAGGCACTGCAACCGGATGTCCATAATGGCTCAATAACATGTGGTGCCAACACCAGGCACTGCACCAGCAGCTCTACACAAACAGTGCCTCGGCTGATTCAACTCAGGCTACTGTACCACCACAGAGAATAACATTCTGAGACATTATTCTTAGCAGAAGCTCTAATGGCTAACTGTCATTTCTACATTTGATCTCCAATACAGTAACACACATGTGCTCAGTTTTAGTGTTTGGGGACTTTCTGAAATGTCCTGGGACATAATGACCAGGGCTGGGGTCAATTCGAATTGAAGGCAGTCAGTTCAGGAAGTAAACTTGAATAACAACAATAATAAAAAAAAATGCATCTATTTTCAATGACTTCTCAATAAACAGATGAGTAGAAGATATTTTCCATTAAAGTTTTCCATTTCCATTTTATTTATTTTTTAAATCACTTTTAAATTAAAGTGACCCCAGCCCTGAAAGGCACTCCACCACTGTCTCTCAGGGGATATTTCTGCTGTCAAACGTAATATAAATACATTTCTCACATGAGCTGTTAAAGACATTGAGCACACGATCGGGGGAGGGGATTCGCGTTGGAGAATACGTGTTGTAATTTAGCGGTAGTTAACTAGTTAATAACTCAGGTTCATCCTATAAAAAAAAGCTGAGGTGAATTTAGCCCTTAGTATTTACATTGCATTACTGGCTCTATAGTTTCAGTGACTGGGACAAGCCATTCAGAAATGGCAGCCTTATTTATCTGTGTTAGCGGCTCACCTCAGGGGAGATGTGTTTATTAATGTGCCACTTCCCCTGATAAATGAGGTAATGGAAAGCCGGGCCTGGCGCTCACCACACCTCTCCTCGTCCCCCCTCCCCTCGCAGCGCCTCGCCTCCCTTTTCCCCTGTGATTTATGTCAGCAAGCCAGGCACCAGGCAGCGACCGACCGACTGCTAGGCTGTGTGTGTGGACAACCGACTGCTAAGTTGTGTGTGTGGAGTGGACCCCTCCACCTCCAGAGGCTGGGCTGGCCTCGAGTCCTGAGTGGCCATGTCACTAAAAAAGGCTGACTCTCACACTCACAGCCTGCTCTGGCCAGGCTTCCTGGAGAAGCTGTGTGAGCCAAAGTGTCTGTGGTCTTACTTCAACTTTTTTCTCCTGGTAGCTAAGGTCCATTGTTTCTCTGTATAGCATAGATATTACACTACTAGCAAGCCAAATGCATCATACAGTACACAGCATTTGTCTTGGGAGCTGGGCTACAGAGAGGCCTGCTCAGTGTATTTCACTGTTTGGGAATTAAGTTATGACAGTTTTTATACGCACAGCAAGCTGAGGCCTTTGGCTGCGTGCCCCTGGTTGGCCTGAGCAAGCAGAAGCTTGGCTCAGACACAATGCAACACAACAGCTCATTCAGAACCCCGGCCTGCTGGATGCTGTACAACTCAGAGACTGGAGGACGATGTTTACTCTCTCACAGTACACCCAGGTAGACCGACTAGCCTCAGAGCAATCATTTAACTTGTACAGGACAGGTAGAAAAACTCACTGTCTGTGTGTCAAATCAAACCCTACCCTTCACCTGGGGCAGGGGCCTCTCTGAGTGTTTGGAGCGAAGTGTGAGCTAGCTGCTTGAGGCGACATCTATGGGGTGAGTTGTGTGTTTTATCGGCAGAGGAAGCAGTAGTGGTAGTAGCTACCATAGGAACACCGGTGAGCTGTGAGCCTCATATGTTGACGGATCAGGGCCGACAGTATCTCCTATTGCCTTAATGTCTTTCGGGATTCCTGTAAATGTCACGCGGCAATACAGTAAAAGGCAAGTGAATATCAGCAGCTGTCCTAATCTGAACCCATCTGTTATATAAACACAGTCAACTTGTTTGATACCCAAGCTTCTGCATAGGGTGGTTTTGATGTCGTGTTCCCTCACACTACACTATAGCCTAATGGGTAACGATACTGCACAGAAACACTATCCCTGTGTATAATAATCCGTCTCTCCCTAGACACCACTACCCTTTTAAGGTGACAGAGGTAGTTGAGGATGAAAGTAGGCATTCATTGCGTTAAACATATTTCTGACCCAGGCGCCCTCTGCCTCACCCGTCCTCCCCCTGTCCCCCTCCTCCCCTCTGAATGAGCAACCTCCTCCAGTAAATGTCGTCTCGGTACAATCAGGTCTGTTGTTTATGGAATGTCCTGGCACAGACTTGAGAGAGGGGAAATACTTACTGAACCTATACTGTGGTTACAGTACCTGAGGGCTTCTGGCCCGCCCTTTGAAGTTGTTTGAAATGAAAAATGTATAAAAGCCTTTTAAAACATTTTTTATGTTCTACTGCCTACAGTTCCATTGATCTGAGGTTTCATCATTCTCCTAAGGTGAGGTCGTTGCAATCTCAGTGTTGCTTTTAAAAGTTAAATACCTTCCAATAAAAATGCCACCATATTACAGTCTTAGAGTACACACTGATACCAACAGAGGAAGGGGCAGGGGACACAAAGAAAATCGTTCCCCTAAAATGAATGTTACAATTCATACCCACACACTTCCAAGGGTGGAAGTCTGGGAACTGGCGAAGTCTGAGAACTCACCACTGTAAATCACCAGGAATTGAGCTCAAAAATACTCGTAAAAATGTTTCCACTTTTGTTCCCATGCATTCCAGCCCTTCCCACACAGACAGTATCAACCTGTTGTGGAGATACAACAGATATACGGTAAAGAGGAGTAGGCCTCTGTGGTCCCAGTCTAACTCACCATCCATGGGGGGGATGTATTCTGGCAGGTGTGCAGCTGCCGCCCCACCCCCCTGCATCAGCAGTTCTCCGTAGGGGTTACGATGGCTGGCCATCAGGTGGTAGTACTCAGCAGGGCTGGCTCCAGGAGGGGGAGGGGGCAACCCAAACAGACCCCGCTCTTTCAAGTGTTCATGCGCCACTGCAGGGGGAGAGGAAGGACGAGAATGAGGGAGGGAAGACCGACATTAAAGAAGAGGAAGGAGGAGAGGAGGGTGAGAGAATAAGTGAAGGGAGGAAGGAGGAGACGAGGGAGAGAATGAGTGAGGGGAGGAAGGAGAAGACGAGGGAGAGAATGAGTGAGGGAAGACAAGAACATTGCAGGGAGAGGAAGGAAGGTTTAGGGGGAATGAATGAGATGAAGAGAGAGAGATAATGAGTGAGGGGGGAGAAAGACATTCCAGATTCCAGCCCCGGTTGGTCTACTTGGTCTCACCACATGCTGCCAGAGCCGTTTGAAAAGGGTTAGGGTTAGGATTGGCGACATGATGGCCCTGTCCTAGGGAGACATTATGTACATCCCAAATGGCACCCAATTCCCTATATAGTGCACTACTTTTGACCTGGGCTCTGATCAAAAGTAGTGCACTATATAGAGCATATAGTGCCATTTGGAACGCAGTCATTGATGCAGGACAAGAAGAACG